>NC_090812.1:108610665-109235665 GCF_000390325.3 Nicotiana tomentosiformis
CAGACAACATCAACAACGAACCAACGACACTACACATATGTACAACGACAACACTCAGATTTTGATTGCGCATAGGGTGACAGATATCCAAAATGTTCAAAACCAATGCCACTATACTCCAATTGATCTGGATACTGATCCCAACTCTTCAAATAGCAACCACGATGAACAACCTGAATCAACATGGCAGAATACAGAACACACAGAATCACACATGCCATCTGCTCGACGAAATAACAGGGCCAGTTTTAATGTTAATGTTGATGAACATATGAATGATTCTGCTTCACAAAGTGATGTTGAGATTAGTCCTCAAGAGAATTTGAAAGAAAACACAACAAATAAGGGCGGTAAAAGGCAGTCACCTACAGCGCCACATGACACCCATGGAGTCCTTGGTACTTCAAATGTCCTAGCCCCAGTGGAAACTCAACTGGAAAAAAAAATTATCCACATGCTGCTGAAGGTCGCCAGAAGGTTCAGGCTCAAACTCCAGTTGGTATCATTGATACTCGACCACTGGCGAAAAAGTTGAGTGATTCACTGACTGCCCATGGAATTCTCTGTGCTTCACCTGTCGAGATAATCTCTATTGATAAGGAAAAGGAAATCGCAACCACTCCTACTACTCAAGGGCATCCAATTACTACAACAACAAACTTGGCATCTTCAGGTAATGTCTCGGCAGCACATGTGTCTAATACAACAAATACTGACTTAACTAGGAATATCAATGCTCAAACTAATCCCCAATTCAATCAAATATCAATGCCAGCAAATTTCCCTAAGATCTCCACCAACTTTGACAAACCACCTGTTTTCCAGAATAAAAATAATACTAAGACTAAGCACCATCACACTAACACTCAGATGCTAACATCAAAAGAAATTACACAGCATACCAAACACCATAATCAAACAATCAGTACATCTGCTGCAAATACACATCCAAACATGTTAACCAGTTTTTATATACCAAAACACACACACTCCGTACAACCACCTGCAAATGTCCACCAAAGTATCCAGTTTTACTCAACAAAATCAGCAACCAAACTAAACCAAACAGAAGCTACTGCCCAGCCACCTAAACCAACTAATTATCATGCCCCATCACCTCCTACCATAACTCATTCACTTGCTACAAAATTAAGAGCAAGGCAAGCAGCAGAAATAACCCCAATAGACTTCACACCCCCAAAAATAACTACCAAATAGGGCCAACCGGCTGTCATATTTACTAGGAAGGACTACATGATCACACTTGCATCCAGATGCCAATTTACAATTGTAGGGAAATTCCTTAACACAATGCCTCGAATGGAGGTGATCAGGAGAAGTTTCATAGCACAAACAAAACTGAGAGGAGGAGTTAAAATAGCCCATTTCAATGCGCGTACAGTTTACATTGATCTAGACAATAAGTACGATCACACAACTGTCTGGAAAAAAACCTTCATGTACATACAAGGTCAAAGAATGGAACTACAAGCTTGGACACCCAACTTCAACCCGAATGAGGATAACCCAATTGTTCCTGTTTGGATAGTCATTCCTAAATTACCATGGTATTTTTACTACATGGAGGCCCTATCTGTACTGTTATCTCCTATTGGGAAGGTATTGCATCTCGACCTAGCCTCTATGCAGAAAACAAGAGGAAGTGTAGCTAAAGTTAAAATGTAGGTTGACTTGACTCAACTCAGGCCTCATCATGTTTGGCTAGGTTTTGATGAAGATCAGGATGTCAATGGGGATGGACAGTGGCTAGAAGTGGTATATGAGGATCTCCCAACATATTACTCACACTGCAAGCACTTAGGACATGAAGACTACTCATGCCCTATTCGAGAAAGAGAAGAAGAAGACAAGAAAAAAGTAGCTACTGAAACCCCACAAAATAAAACCAAACAGATATCAAACAATACTTAAGGAGCAAATAGAATACAACATCAAAAGGAGCAGAGCATACCAGGGCAACACAAAGAACAAAAGTACAACCAAAGAGTAGTGGTACAAGACCAAAATGAAGAACAACTGGGCAAAATCAAAACTACAACACATCAACCAATAAATGCAAACCACTCCAAGGATCAATGGCAATCTCAGAAGAAGAAGAATTTCAAGGGTATCAACTAAAACAACAAGCAAGAGAAACACAAATAGTCTTATGAACAAATGAATGCAAAACAGATAACCACAAAAGCTCAGAACCATGGCTCACAGACCAATTCTCAAATTGTAACAACAAGTGCTCTGGAGAATATGGCAGAACCAAGTGCCAGGTATACTGGTATTGATGCTGCAACTGATGGAAATAGCAATGGCAAGGACCAGATAAACGACAAACATCACAAGCATCAAATAGTGGAAATAAACATAATTCAAGAGATCCAACATATCAGGACTGCTGACAAATCCAGTGACAATCCAAAAGACCCAGGAATCGGCACAAACAATACTGCTACAATTGATGGGGTAACACCAGATGTTACAAAGGAAAATACTTTTAAATGGGTTCAAAGGAGTTTTGGAATGCATAAGGAAGTCCTTAATGTTACACTCAACCACTCATGCCAGGATATGCCCGCACAGACATGTATGGAATCCCCTGTGTCTAATGGCAATACAACAAGATATGCACAACTAGGGACTGAACTGAAGAGTTATGGGTCAGGGAAACAAACAATATCCAGAGTTGATGATCATAAGGAAAAGCCAATTCCAGAACAGTTTCACAATACGTTACCCAACAATGCGTTGAGCAGCAACACAACTGGAAAACTACTAGCCAATGTTCAAGGACCAATAGTGGCAACCACACCACATGAAATAGTCAGTGATGATGCTTCAGAACCCCAAGATGTGGTTGGGAAGGATGCTATCGTTGTATATGAACAGAATGGTACAATTATTGTACCACAGGAGTCAACTGTAATTAATATACTATCTATGGCTTGTGCATCAGGTACAGGATCTCCAATATAGATCCAAGTAAGTGTACCATTGAAATCTCCAAATCATGTAATGCATGACATTATTACACACAACCAACAACCAATAGAATTTCATACTGCCTTGGTTGATAGAGAGCAAATAGAAGATGAAGGTAACAATGAATCTATTACTGGGAACTTCAAGGCTATTGCAAGAGAAGGAGATTTGTCACCTAGGCTGTCTACTAAACAGGGGAAGAAAGGAAAGAGGCAAAACGAATTAAAGGAACACCTACCACCTACAAGAATACTGCCCAAAAGGGCAGCCTCCACGACTAGATGATGATTAAAACACTCATATGGAATATTAGGTCTGTTAAGACACAGCAGGCCTTTCAGAGAGTTATCAACATGCAAAGGGAACATGGATTTTTTTTGTTATAGCACTTATGGAACCTTTTCAAAATCAAAGATTTATTGAAAACTAGAGGAGGAGACTTGGCATGGATGTTGCCATTTCAAATGTCAATGTCAAGATATGGCTTTTTCTGGATTTAGTCGTGCAGTGGGAATTGGTAATTGACACGGAACAACAACTTACTATCAGAGTCTATCATCAAGATATTGATAAATATATCATGATGACTTTCGTATATGCAAAGTGCTCAGCACTGGACATACTAGAATTATGGGACAGTTTATACTACCTTATAAGTGATATGAAACTACCATGGCTAGTTGGAGGGGATTTTAATGTGCTTTTGAGTGAAGAAGAGAAAATTAGAGGGCTTCCAGTCTACCTTCCAGAATATGAAGACTTTGCCTTCTGTGTAAATTCATGTGAACTCTTTGACACTGGGTACAAAGGAAGTCCCTTCACATGGTGGAATGGGAGGCCAAATGCAGAATGCATATTTAAAAGACTAGATAGAATCTTTGTTAATTCCCCATTCCAATCTCTATTCCCAACTACAGAGGTCAAACATCTTATTAGAACAGGTTCGGATCATGCACCTATGTTTATGACCTGTGGTGACGCGACTACCACATTTACTAAACCGTTCAAATTTTTGAATTTCTGGACAAAACATACCTCTTTTAAAGAGGTGGTTCGATAGAATTGGTAGGCTGACGTCACAGGTGACCCCTTATGGATGTTCAAACAGAAATTAAAAAGAGTTAATATTGCTCTTTCAAAATGGAGTAGGCTCACTTACGGGGACATCTTCAAGCAACTAGCTTTAAGGGAAGATGTGGTCAGAATAAAGGAAGTGCTGTTTGAAGTAGAACCCATAGTTGAGAATAGAATTGTACTTCAGAAGGCACAATCCGAATTAAAGAGATATCTGAGCATAGAGGAACAATATTGGAAACAAAAAGTAGGTATGTCCTGGTTTGCAGAAGGAGATAGAAACACTAGATTCTTTCATAACCATGTCAATGGTAAAAGGCAGAAACTCCAACTGAAGAGAATCCAGAACCATGATGGTAACTTGATTGAGTCGCAAGAACGGATGGCTGACGTAGCAGTTGAATTTTTCCAAAAACAGTTCACACAAGAAGCTGATCATACAAGGCCTGAGCTCCTCAACAATGTACCCTCAATGGTGGCTTGTGATCAAAACATAGAACTTTGTAGAATTCCTACAATAGAGGAGGTAAAGGCAACAGTTTTTGCACTGAGCGGTGAAAGTGCAAGTGGGCCAGATGGTTTCATAGCCATTTTCTTTCAAGAATGTTGCGATATAATAGGGGAAGACATACATGCGATGCTGAAACTATTTTATGGAGGAAGTTCCTTACCTAAGTATATAACCCACACAAACCTTGTATTGCTACCAAAAAAATAACAGGTTCAAATATTTAACGACCTAAGGCCGATTAGCTTAAGCAATTTTGTAAATAAAGTTATCTCCAGAGTTGTTCATGATAGGCTGGAAAAAATACTGCCTTCTTTGATCTCTTCCAATCAGTTAGGATTTGTCAAACTGAGAAGTATATCTGAAAACATTCTGTTAACACAGGAGATTGTTACTGACATAAGATTAACGGAAAAACCTGCTAATGTAGTTATGAAATTTGACATGACAAAGGCTTATGATAGGGTCTCATGGAAGTATCTAATGCATGTTTTGAGGAAAATGGGATTTGCAGAATGCTTCATCAACATGATATGGAATTTAATTTCCAACAACTGGTATTCTGTTCTGATTAATGGTCAAGCATCAAGATTCTTTCACTCAACAAGAGGGGTCAAGCAAGGAGATCCTCTCTCTCCAGCCCTGTTCATTCTCTCTTTAGAGGTTCTGTCTAGATCGTTAAATAAACTATTTGAATACACGAGATTCAAGGGCTTTGGGATGCCTAAATGGACTGATCTGTTAAATCATTTGGCCTATGCATACAATACTATAATATTTTCCTCTGCTGACCCATACTCTTTAAGGAAAATTGTAGAAGTTTTGTCCAAGTATGAGCACACCTCAGCCAAATGATCAATAAGACAAAGAGTTCCTTTTATATGCATTATAGTTTTTCCTCAACAGTGTCCAGCTCGATAGGTACTATCACTGGATTTTGAAAGGGTTAATTTCCATTCACCTATCTTGGTTGCCTAATATTCTACACAAGAAGAAGGAAGGATTATTACAATGACCTGATAAAAAATATAAAGGCAAAACTGCACTCTTGGAAAAGGGAAGCTACTATCTTATTGGGGAAAATCTACATTAATCTCTAGTGTCCTACAGAGCATGCCAATGCACATTATTTCTGTCATTGACCCTCCTAAATGTGTAATTGAACACCTTCATAAAGCCTTTGCGAGATTCTTCTGGAGTACCAAGGAAGAAGGTATGAGTAGACATTGGACAAAACGACAAAATCTATGCCTACCAAAGGAAGAAGGGGGTGTAGGTTTTAGATCACTACATGATGTATCAAAAGCTTTATTTGCCAAATTGTGGTGGAAGTTTAGGACATCTAAGTCCTTATGGTCTAACTTTATGTGGAACAAGTACTGTAAAAAGGAAATCCCGACAACTGTCCAATTTAGACAAGGATCTCATGTATGGAGGAAAATGTTAGAGGCTAGGGAAGAGGTGGAGCATGAAATACTATAGGAAATAAATTGGGGTTCTACTAATGTTTGGCATGAGAATTGGACTGGTATGGGAGCTCTGTACCATATTGTTCCAAATGACTATACAATCAATGAAGATATGTAGGTAGTAGCTGAATTGAGAGTGGATGATACCTGGGATGAGTAACTTCTAGCGCAATGTTTCCCTGCGGACATTGCTCAACATATCAGGAAAGAAGTCATATTTGGCACTACTGACGATTCCTGGGATGTTCCTAGATGGATGCCTTCACCCGCAGGAAATTTCTCTATTAGTAGTGCTTGGAATATTTTGAGGCATATAGATCATGTAAATCCTAACTACAATAAGATATGGACTAAAGGTCTACCTTTTAAAATCCCATTTTTCTTATGGAGATTGTGGAAGGGGAAGATTCCTACTGACAATTTGTGGAGAAGAAGTAGGTATTTGGTAGTGTCTAAGTGTTGGTGTTGTTCACAACCGCAAGAAGAGACTTTTCAACACTTGTTCCTAACTAGTGAAACTACAACTAGAGTATGGAGAAACTTCCTTCAAGCATCAGGTTTAGTGGTCAATCTGGTACAGGTGCATCAAGTAATAAGAACATGGTGGAATGCAAAGTGTTGTCTTAAACAAATGCCATTATATCAGGCAGCTTCAGCTGTAATCACATGGGAACTTTGGAAGAGGAGAAATAAGATGAAGTATGGTGGTGCAATTTCTTGCAATAGGGTGATTCATGAAGTGAATAAGACTTTAAATTATCTAGTAAGGATGAGGTACCCATGGCTGTCCAGAATTACTCCTCTATGGTCAGATATGATCAACTTCTTTGAAGGCTACAAGTCATATGTGGGGACTAAGACAGTTACATGGTAGCTTCCTTATGAAGGGTGGTTCAAATGCAATACTGATGGTGCATCAAGAGGCAATCCTGGTCCAAGCTCATATGGGTTTTGTGTTTGAGATCATGCTGGTGATTTGGTGTTTGCGAAAGCACAGGAGATAGGAGAGACAACTAACTTAGTGGCAGAAGCAAAGGCAATTGTGGAGGGGTTGGCATACTGTGTGGAAAGGCAGCTACATCCACTAATTATGGAGACTGATTCCTTAGTAATGAGGAAGATAATTGATGGCGAATGGGCAACTCCTTGGTGTATAGGCTCTAAAGTAAGGAAGATTAAGCATATAAAGAACAACTAAAATATTGTCTTTCAGCATGTACTAAGGGAAGGGAACATTGTTGCTAACCTAGCTTTCGCTTTTGCAGGTACACACACATTTCAGTCATTGAATGAATTGCCAAGTGTAGGAAAAAACTGATCAACATGGACAAATCACAAATTCCTAACCTTCGGATTGTGAAGAGAAGAGAACCTGATTAATGAGATCAACATATAAAATCTTGCCTTGTTTCTTAGAAATTATGGTGTTTCAACAATACAGGCAAGATCTCAAAGAAAAGTAGGCTAGTAAAACTCCACCAACTAGCATTCCTAATCATACAGTTGTTCTCACTTGTATGGTGTACATACTTGATTGGTTATAATTATAGCTAACATTGCACAACACCAGACTATAGGGGATCTGTTGCAACCTCCTGTAAATGCTTGGCTGTAGATACCAAAGACCTGCACTGCCTCTACAAATTCATATTGGTTTGATTATTGTTTTTGTCTCTCTTACTCTACTGGGCTATACACCAGTTGAAGAGTGTAGATGCTTGAGTAGTGTAAGCTAACTGAGGCAATAGCATGGTCAAATTGTTTCTGCACTTCTCCACGGTTTTAAACAGGTTTTTGTTGTGACCATTTTGCTCTCAACAATATGTTGGCATGAGGTTATAACAAATGTTGAATCTGCAGGTCAAATACATGCCAACTGAAGGGTGTAGATGTAACAATCTGGGAGCACAGACACATTTCATAAACCTGTTTGCTACATTTTGCAGGATAACAAGATCAAAAAACTAAGGCAAAGACTAGTCTCATACAGATACCAAAGGATGCCATATTTGCTTGGTTATAACTATTTTATCTCACTCTACTGAGCTTACATACACAATGCTTGAAGGGTGTAGATACCTGAGTAGTGGTGACTGTAATATGCCTGGCTACAACATAATGCTCAACCAGCACTGCTTCTGCACAGAAGATAATTAAGAACTGATTAGCCTTCAGCAGAACCAGTATTACTATGCCAGTTGGAGTTGCCAATACTTAGTGCTATGTGGGAATGACTTGAAGATAACCAACAAGAGAGTCACAATCCAGCACCAACAACATCCCTCATCATCATCAAAGTTATCAGCACACACAAATCCTGGGAGCACAATTTTACATCCTAACTTGGTTGTTTCATGTTGCAGGTATCAATAACAGGATTAGAAAACTGAGGCAAAGAATAGAGGCTCAACCTGCACTGCTTTTGCATAGAAAACAATCACAAAACTGATTGGTCTTCAATGTCTGGCTGCTAGTTGAAGTTGCCACTGCCTTTTGCTATGTGGGAATGATTTAAAATGTTTGCTGCTTCGTAGAGGATAACAAGATTAGAAAACTTAGGCAGCGACTAGTCTCATGCAGATATCAAAGGATGCCATATTTGTTTGGTTATAACTGTCTTCTCTCACTCTACTGGGCTTACATACACAATGCTTGAAGGGTGTAGATACCTGAGTAATGGTGACTGTAACATGCTTGGCTATATCAGAATGCTCAACCAACACTGTTACTGCACAGAAGACAATCAAGAATTGATTAGTCTTCAGTAGAACCAGTATTACTATGCCAGTTGGAATTGCCAATACTTAGTGCTATGTGGGAATGACTTGAAGATAACCAACAAGAGAATCACAATCCAACACCAACAACAGTCCTCATCAATCAAAGTTATCAACACACACAGATCCTGGGAACACAATTTTGCATCCTAACTTGGTTGCTTCATGTTGCAGGTATCAATAACAGGATCAGAAAACTGAGGCAAAAAATAGAGGCTCAACCTGCACTACTTTTGCACAGAAGTCTATCACAAAACTGATTGGTCTTCAGCAGAATCAATACTGCTGTTACAATGTCTGGATGCTAGTTGAAGTTGCCACTGCCTTTTGCTATGTGGGAATGATTTAAAGATAACCAACAAGAGAATCACAAACAAGCACCAACAACAACCTTTCTTCACCATTCACCACCCAGTCATCTTCAAAGTTTTCAACACACACAGGTACCTGGGAGCACAACACTACATCCTAACTTGTTTGCTTTATCTTGCAGAGTTCATAAACAGGATAAGACTGCTTTGGCAAGTATACAGAAGGGTGTTGAAAATACAAATAATCAGTAGAATACTGGTTCAACACAACATATGTTTGCTGTCCTCTGAAAACTTTTAATGCCTATTGGTGCTAGCATCAACTCCCAGAGGTATTAGCATATTGCAATGCTCATTATGGGAGTCTCTCAACACATTACAACAACCAAATATCAGCAACACAGATGACATCACAATCATGCTACACAGATCATTTTCAATCCGAGTGAAGTGGTCAGCAATTTGTTGTGCATACACAGAAACAACACAGATATCAGTACAAGTCAGGATCAGAAAAATGGAAGCTATCATGCTATACATCACAAGCAATTTGACTTGGACATCAATCAGATGCACATACACAGACAGTTATCACATGACCTAAGCTTGACTACTGTGTATTACTTGTGTGATGTTAGACCATCTCTCAGTGGTATTAACATGTTATCATGCTCAGTCTGGGGGTGGTGTAACACCATACAGAACCATGGAGTCAAGCAGCCATCTCATAGATACTGATTATACTAAATGTGATTGTATTTATACATACTATATGGCTGCACATGAAAAGCCTCTTTGTGTATTATTTATTGGTACTGGTATATCAAACTGAGGATACCTACTCACATGAAATACAAGGAAAACTGCTGCTTACATCTGTTTTTTGGTATTGACAGTATAGTGTCATATCATTATCCAGTGGTATTAGTGTGCATGCATGCTCAATCTGGAGATGGAAAGACACTATATTGTCTTCATGTATCAAGCTGGAAGCTCTGTCTCTAGTAAGCTTTCATCTCAAATTCATGCTCAATGTATCAACAATGATGCTGGAATTTTCAGCCCCAAGAACACAATGTCCAAAATGCTTTGCTAGACAACTACTGGATTTAAACATACCTACTCCTTGGATTGCAACAAATGGCGCTTGTTGAGAGCTTTGTAGGTGCTACAACAAATTGTTGGCAACTGGTGTGTACATTCACAATCGTCGGCAATGCTTGGATGCTTCAACTTACTAGCCTTGTAGTTTCCATCGTTTATTACGTTACTTCTACTTTGCTTTGTTTGTAGGTTATTTAAATATTTTTTAATTTTTACCCAGTTGGGGATTTATTATATATAATAGCTACTAGGGTAATAGCCTACTAGTATATTTGCTAAAAAAAAGAAGCTTAAGTCTTTGCTTGTCCTCAAGCAAATAGATTAGTTCCCACCTCCTCAAAGTGAAAGGTCATTTGAGCGAGTCAATGATGAGCTATTCATACTCAGTTGGGACCAATAATTACCCACATTACACATGCATTATCAACAAGGTGACAAATCAAATATTCATGCACATATAGTTCTAATGTGACATTTGAGATTCAAGAACTGACTTTACTCATCAAGGACTCTTGTTCTATCATGTAGGTCATGGTGGACTCTAAACTCTTCCTCATCTACCTTCCATTTTCCAAGCTCACTTAAAATGTTAACACTCAATCTTAAGATTCATGAAAGGTTTACTCTTCTCTCACAAGAGAATGTCACAAGTACGACTTCAAGTACCATAGGCTCGCCCCTTGTGCAGATCGCCACTAATGTAATCTCACTCGAATCAAAATTAAGTATTACTTCTTTCGGTTATAAATGAAGGCTTTTGGATTAGGGTAGGATACCATATGGGTAAGTGATTACAGCTTACCTTAAGTACTCCACATTTTCATTTTTAGCTTACAATTACCAATCCTTAGAGGCATTCTTTTTTTTTACTAGGGGCTAGAGAGACTTTACATCACTCTTTCTTGTTCATTTCATTCTTTTTCTCCCTTGATGCTCATGTTAGGGATCATTACCTCTTTTTGAATCCATCAACCCTTCCACTTATTCTCTTTTTTGCATTTTTCTTTTTGTTCATTTTCTTTTCTTGCCTTCTCTTTTCATAAAGATCATTTCTTATCTCTTTTTGTGCCTTGATACTTTTTTCAAATTCCGCATTTCTCCCCCAAACTTATGCTTTAAGCCACTTATTTTACAAGAGTGTTAAGGAAAGTTCGGGTGGCAAGAGAGGATCACGACAAAACAGGTAAAGGCTTATAACGTGGTTATCAAATGAGAAAGGCTGAAGGCTCGAAGGGGGTTGATTAGGGATAATGACATTGGTTGGAAATAGAAAGCTCAAATAGACCAAGGAAATCCTACAATCATTTCTCAAACCAAGAAAAATTAGGATTTCGCCTTGAAGCACATTCGGGGAAAGTTCTAGACCATTCGCACGGATACTTGGACTAGCAACAAATCATCTCACCCCTCAACAACTAGACCATAAAAGAGGATAGAGCCGAGAGCCTACAACAACCACACTCAAGTTTAAAGATCACTATGGTCCAACAAACCACTTGATGATTGCCAAAGTCAACTCAAGAGTCTCAAAGTCACTAACCAGAGCTATTTTCTTTCAAAAACCTTGTTTCAAACCATAAGCACATAGTTAAATGTGTTGGTACTAACTGAAGCATGAGTAACTCTTTTTTCGGGAAAGACATGATTGGGCCTTTTATTCATTACTACTACTATTATTATTATTACCTAAACACAAAAACGGACTCATTCCATTAAGAAGATTGTCACGCCGTCCATCGTTGGGATGAGTCACCCGGTTCACACAAAAACTACCTTTGGAAAGAACCGTGTCATTAAGAAAACCAAAGGCTTATTATCGACGAAAGTATAAAAAGAAGCTACTAACAAAACAAGAACTTAAGTGGAAAAAGAAGAAGCTAATGAACAATAACTACTAAAGATAGATAACTACAAATAAGAAAAGGAATAGAATCATCAAATTATTATAGTCCAAATGTATCCAAAATCAATGTATCAAATTAACTCCATCCCCCCGTATAAAAGTAAGCATTGTCTCCAATTCTTAACAAAATAAGAGTGAAAGAAGAGAGGGTGAATAAAACTCTCTAAGGGTCCTTGGGCATATCAGTGTCCCCAGTAATATCATCTCCCATAGGGTCAGCCAATTGTATCCCATCATCATCAATTCTAGGTGTGGCGGGAGTGGTGAACATCGCACGCACTGCCTCACTAGTGTCGGCAGCAAGGTCTAGCTCCTCAGACTAGCCAGCTGGTGCAACCAGTGCAGATGGTGCTGATGGATCTAGGGCGGACTGGTGCAGGTCAAGTAGCATGTCAAAAGGTAGATCCCCAGCTGTCGCAAGTATGGTCACCTCCCTCTAGAGCTTGTCCACCGATTTCTTGCTTGCCTGGGATTCCTCATCCTATTCGCTTCTTTGCCCAACTCCTCAACAACCGATCCATGCTATACCAGAGTGTCCATGATCATCTTCTAGTTATCCAAAATCTTCTTCAATTTCTCATCAAGATTAGAGGAGGCCTGTGGTGCCTGTGTAGATGACTACACTGCAATAGTACTAGATAAGTCAGACAGCTTTGAAGTAGCTGTCTGTATCAAGTTGTTGAGACTCGCCAATGTTTGGGAGACTCGCATAGTAGATAATAGAGCTGTATACATAGGCACTAGCCTCAGAGATGGAGCAGAGCCTGCCCTAGGGGCTGTGGTAGGAGCTGAGGATGATGGCAGAGGCATAGAAGCAGCACTAGAAGAGGGCTCAACAGAGGTAGATGGAAGGTCAGCTATCTCAGTAACTACCACCGTAGGCTCATCAGACCGGCCTGTGGTGGTAGAAGGCTGGGCTTTCTTCTTTGGGTTGGTCTCATCCATCAGTGAATATCAGTCAAATGGCTTCTTCGGCTTCACATTGGTGTCAAATGATCTCGGCTCTACCTTTGCATCAGTGAGGTACTCTGTTATATTGTTAGGATAAGGGTAGGCTGAGCTAACCTGCTATGCTATCAATGAAATGTTGGCCGACATCACGGCACCCACATTAATTGGGTACCCGACCATGATGGAATCCACAAGAATAGCTCGAGGAATCGGTAGATGTGTCTCATTTTGGCATGGATCAAGTCTGCTGCAAATAAAGGTTTGACACCAGTTCGCCTCGAAGCTCAATGTGTTCTGCTGAATAGGAACCCCAACGGTAATCCATGGTGGTGGCGGCCCTGGTGGTGCTAAGATCTCAGCCAGCCAAGGTCGGACTTCTTCCTTCATTGCACATTTCTCCAGGTACTCCTTTGGCTCCACGTCCTCAAATCCCAAGTACGTGTGTAGCGTATGCTGATCAAACCTCACCTTGAGGTTGCGTACTTTGGTCACCTTCATCCCCTTCTTGATGTGAGCAACATTAGCGTAGAACTCTCGGATGAGATATTCCTTGGCATCCTCAACTCTCTCAGTAAACCACATCCAACCCTTTTTTGCTGTTAACTTCCTCAAGTCATCGGGTTGTATTTATCCAAATCCTTCAATAGGAACTGTTTCTCAAGTGTCAAAGACCTCATTGGCCACCACATACGGAAATCAGTGAAGGCAGCCAAGATGACAAACCTATCCTCCCATATCTCCTTTTTTGATCTCTCCACACCCGTGTATGTACCATCTCCCCCTCTACCATCATTGGGTATCTCCTGTATGGTCTGTGCCTCTGTGTCTGGTGTAGCTGCTGGCTCAGAGGTCTAGTAAGCACTCTCTGACCCCTCAGAGGTGCTATGAGATGAAGAGGGCTCATCCCTGAACTTGTATCTCCCATGTGGCCTCGACTGTGTGGCTGTCTGCTCCTCCTGAACAGAGGCTGAGTTGCCCTCTGACTCTTCCCTAGATGGGACATAGGAACTAGACTCATAGAGGCCTGCACCTCTCCATCTGCCTGCTGTGGTTTTCTTTCGGATGGTCTTAGGCTGGCTAAGGGGCAAGGTACCTCTACATTTACCCTTAGAAGATTCACCTCTTCCTTTTGTAGTGTCGCCTCGGCCTCCCGATCGAACCATTATCTGTATCAATGCAAAGAAGATAGTTAGTTGCAAGTCATCATTCAACATATTTAGGACTTATGTAGGAAAGGGAGGAACATGAGGACACAATGGGGTTATGATTAAAACACAAGGTTGCAGGTAATGGGTTGTGCAGTCCGCACATTTTTGATGTGCGGATGCAGAAAGGAACACTGGTCCGAAGAATTTTATTGTGCGGCCGCAGAAAGGAAGTGCGGTCCACACAATTGCAAGTGAGGTCTCACTTCAGACTCTCAAAGTTCAGTGGCTCTGAAGAGAGTGCGATGGCCGATTTGCACATTTTAAATTGCGGCCGTAGATCACTTGCTTCACTGAGTTGCCCATATCTCCTAATCTGCGGACCGCACAAATTCAAGTGTTGTCGCAGATTCAAAAATTACGTACAGTCATACTTTTTTCTACTTAGATTTTTCAATTTCTTTCACAAATCGACATGGCAACATGGCAAAAACATGAAATCTCACTAACCCAATCCCATTAGAGCATGTATTATGATTACCAGTTCAGATCTACCCCACATGGACACATGGTTGAACTCTAATAATAGATGGCCTAAAAAGAAACTAACTAAAACTAAAACTAACTAAAAAAATTAAACTAACACAAAAATTTAATAGGAATTGAAGCATACCAGATAGAGTGAGCGCAATGGGTGAATAATCACATGTGGTTATGTGTGGGGACAATTAAAATCTCTCAAGAAAATCAACAAAGCAACAATCTTTGTTAAGAGAGGGAAAAGTGTAAAATGATCTCTATTCCTCTATTTATACCAAGTGATTAAGAAGCGAAAATAGTCGAGTGCGGCCGCACATTTTAATGTTTGGTCCGCACTCTGTCACCTGGGTTGAAAGTCTTTATTCTAAATGTGTGGTCTGCACATTTTCAGGTGTGGCCGCAGATTTAAGGTGCGGTTGCAGATCAGCCTCCGTACTGACAAGCTCAAACTTCAGAGAGTTAACATTTTGACACTTTTTCAATATTCCAAATGTGCGGTCCGCATGAGAAATGTGTGGCCGCGATTTCCTTTCTGCTGTGGCACACATAATTGTGCGATCTGCACAAATAAAGTGCGGTCCGCAGATTATTTGAACACTTAGCCATATTTTTATTCACCTTTTCTGCAAGTCACACTTATCCCTGTAGCACACTTCAAGTTAGGTTAGAACACAAATAACACTTAACTACAAAAGAAAAAAGGAAAAGAAAATGGGTTGCCTCCCAAGAAGAGCCTGATTTAACGTTGCGATACGAGGCAAAATACCCTCAAGTGAAGTGAATGACCGCCACCACGTGGCTATCTCCAACCTTGCCCAAGTAGTGCTTCACCTGGTGACCATTGACTCGGAATACTTCATTGTTTTTGTTCTTCAAGTCTAATTCACCAAAAGGTGCCACACAAACAATTTTAAATGGACTACTCCACTTGGACTTTAGCTAACATTCTCAACCTTGAGTTAAACAACAATACAAGATCACTCACCTTGAACTCTTTGTCCCAAATGTATTTCTCATGAAGATATTTCATCTTTTCTTTTTATAAGGACAAACTCGCATATGCATGGTACCGAAACTCATCCAATTCATTCAAATGTTCAACCCTCAAGTTAGCGGCTACATCCCAATCAAGATTGAACTTCTTTAGAGCCCACATTCCCTTGTGCTTCCACCGGAAGATGACAAGATTTTCTGAACACCAACTGGTATGGCAACATTCCAATAGGTGTTTTGTAAGCCGTCTGATAAGCCCATAATGCATCATCAAGCTTCTTGGAACAATCCGTCCGATTAACATTCATTGTTTTAGACAAGATACTCTTTATCTCCCGGTTGGAGACTTCCACTTGCCACTAGCTTGTGAGTGATAGGGAGTCGTGACTTTGTGAGTAACACCATACTTGCTAATTAAAGTATCAAAAGCTTTGTTGCAAAAGTGTGACCCCCCATTGATAAGTGGGTATTTTACCTACTTATGTCGTCTTTAAACTTAGATTTTTGCTATATTTGGTTGATAAAATCATGTGTTTAATGTCATTAACTTCTATTTTACAGGTTGTATGTGATTTAGAAGTGATGGTGAAGACACTAAGTGAAAACAAGTCAAAAAGGAGCTACAATGGACAATGGAAGTTCGCCCAGTGAATTACCCTTCGCGAACGTGAAGGTGTAATGTGAACGCAAAGCAGTAGGAAGCCAACCCTTCACGAACGCGAAGGAGAGATCGCGAACGCGAGGCAACAGGAAGCCAACCCTTCACGAACGCGAAGGAGAGACCGCGGACGCGAAGATGTAGAAAACTAACCTTCGCGAACGCGAAGAAGAAATTAACTGGAAAACTGGGCAGTTCTGGAATTTTACATTTTTGACCCCCAAGCCATTTAATACACGACCTAGCTTTTTTATAAAAGATCTTTGGCTTATTTTTCAGTTCCTAGACTAGAGAAGACAAGTTTGGAAGCTAGGGTTCTTGCACACACACTTGGGCCTTGAAGATTTGAAGCTTTTGGTTGAGAATTTCTTACCCATTTATGTTCTTTTCTTCATTTCCTTGCTTTGTATTGTATATCTAAGTGTGTAGTATTTTTTCCAACACTTGAATCTTATTTATGGGAATATTCATATTTAAAGTGTGGATTATAGATCTTTGTTGTGCTTATGTATTGAACAATATTTATTTATTATGAAGTCAGTTATTGTTTCTTTAATTATTCTTGTTCTTTAATGTTCCAAAGGGATTAGCTAACCCTAGACTCGCCCATTTACTTCGAATTAATTTTGAGAAAGATAATTTGGGGTTGGGACAGATTAATTAACAAGAACTTGAGGCTTTAACCCTCATTTTATAGATTCTACCTAAGGATAGGATTGAACTACTTGTAACCATATTCGGGTGTGCTTAATCTCTTAATTATTTTAGGTATAATTCAATTAGGAAGCTTTGTTAGTCTTTGGAAAAAGCTAATTTAGAATTATTACCCGAGGCTAATTAACATAAACTCGCTCATATTTGTAAAATCGTAAAATACATTGGATCGTTACTTGAGTGTAATTCTCTTTGTATCCATGCTTCTAGCCATTGATCATTTTACTCGCTTTCTAGGTTAGTTTATATTTCTGCATTTAGCTATAATATTTTCTCAAAACCTTTCTAAGTGTTTGGCTTAGCATAGCAAGTGATAATTCTCTTATACTCCTAATCGCCTACATATTGTTCTCTGTGGGATTCGACCCCGACTCATAGTTGGGTAAATTATATTGCATGCGACCGTGTCCATTTACTTTTTAGTAGTGGATTTGGACGTCATCAAAATTGGCGCCATTTTCGGGGAAAAATTTGGCGTATTTAGGTTGTTTGAGAAGTAAGCGTACGTGCTTTGGTCCAAACTTGTGAATATTTGTGTAATTAATTTTTCTTATCTTAGTTTATCTTCTTATTTGGTTCTTATTTATTTTCTTAGTTTTGAAAAATGACATCGCATAATGAAAATTGGTCGGATGGTAGTTGTTCATACTTTGATGACCCTTGTCCTTATTGTGGAGGACCACACTTGTGGAAAGAATGGTTAAAATTCTCCCGGGAGAGGATTGTGTGCACAATCGCAAACCCATGAGTGGAGTATGTGTGATAAGTGTAGTCATCAAAATGGTCATTGGGATTATTGTGCTTATTTGCCCTTCCATTCCCCAACCCCCCGCTATGATGATTCTACTTTTTGTGATGAAAATTATAGGGATATGGATATGGAAAAAGTTAATCATGGTCAAAATGGAGAGTTCAAGCTCATGTTAGAATGCCTACTTGAAGGCGGAAATAAAGAGCAAAAAGCCTTAGAGGAGCTTTTGGAAAATAGTCTCCAAAATAATTTGGCGCTTGAAAGGTATAGCTTACAAATGGGATAAATGCTTGAAGCTTTAGAGGTCCAAAAATACTTGGAAGTGAATGATAGCCAAGAACTCCCTTAGAGGTTGAAGCCGAAAATCCTTCTTTGGCACTTGATCAAAACCAAAAAAAACTCTCAAATGCTCAAAATGAGAGGATGATGCTCATGTTGGAGGCCATTCTTGAAAATGAGGAGAAGCAAAGCTTGGCACTCGAGGACTTAAACCAAGTACTATATCGAGATGATGAGACTATCCGCACTTTGGAAGATCAAATAAAATCATTGATTGAGGCTCATTATGCCTATCAATTTGAAAGTGTGGAAAGAGGTCAAGAAGAGTCCAACTTCGAGGAAGAAAGTGAGCTTTATTTTGAGGAATCAAGAATTGAACATCTACCAACCGACTCCATGCTTGTTAGTTATGCCAAGAAAAATATTGTATTAGAGTCAACTAAAAAATTTGAAGATGTGGTTGAAAATGACTCTAGTTCAGGGGACCAAGAGGATGTCAAAATTCGGAAAGAATTATAATTTGGAGGCTTGATGTCACATTCCAAGAATTTTTCAACATTGAAATTGTGTGGTGATATGAGAATTGAACTACACGTGTCAATGGGACTGCGGGGAGGAAAGACCAAGGCCATACATTTTACAGTTTGAAGGTACAAGGAGGCAAAATGACATTCCTCACAAGAAAGTCAATAAATACAAAATGAAGAAATTGAAGTTTGGCTTGATCGTCAATTTACCACCCGCCATTGCTCATGGTCACAAGCTTGATTCTAAGTTATGTGCCTAATTCATATCATCTAAGTAGCGAGAAAAGTGGTAAAGTTGATTCGCGTCGTGCCATGACGTTAAATGCGGCGCTTGGTGGGAGGCAACCCATCGTTTTCAAAATTTTGGTCATTTTTGGAATTTTCTTTTTTAGAATAGTTTATTATGTTATTTTTGACTAATCTGCAAAGTTTCAGATTTTTTGGAGTTGAATTAAGGGGTTTGAGGTGTTGGAATAATCCAAAACAGTGGCTTCCCAGAACTGGTCAGATGAACTCTGGGCGCAGATGCGCAATAGTCGCAGAAGCGGCTTCGCAGAAGCGCTTCTTTTATCGCAGGTGCGTAAGTCGGGCAGGTTTAATGAACCAAACCCTCATTTCATCAGGTAATACTAACTCTTTTTCCCCCAAACTCAAACTCCTCCATCTCTCACATAACTGCTACTCAAATTCTCCATTACTCTCGATTTCTACTGCTCTCACACAAGACAATCAGGTACTCATCAACACCCTCTCTCTCATCTGCTCTCTTTTTCAATTTTCTTCTTCTTCTTCTTCTTCTTCTTCTTCTTCTTCTTCACAGTCATTCCCCACAGTCCCGTTTTTCCCATTCTTGACTAGGGTCGATATTAGGGTGAGGAAATTGGTTGAGAGTGTGCATTTGTGTGTTGTTGTTGAAAAATAATTTTGGGGGAAATCCGAGTGCCCAATTTGCTTAAAGAAGCATATCATTCTCAGTGCTCGCTAAGTGTTCGACAAATTGTCCGAAAGAAACTTTGTTGCTAAGGGCCTTAAAATCATGTTTAATCACGTCGTATAAACTTGTAGAGTACAAATTTAGAAGTCTTGAGTATAAATTTTGTGCCAAAAATGTGATTTAAATTGAAGTAGAGTCGACAGTTGCTGGGTTTTTGAAACCCCTGATGAACACCGCAGAAGCAAAAAAGTGCCACAAATGCAGCCTTGCACCTGCGATGCCTTCTTCATAGGTGTGATTTCTTGTCAGCTGGGCAACTCCGCAGAAGTGAAAGAAATCCCGCAGAAGTGGGACCGCACCCACGGTAGTTTTTTCGCAGGTGCGGTAACTGGCAGATTTTGCAAAATCTAGTGGCTTTGCAATTTTGGCTTGCTAGGCCCATTCGACTTGATTCTTTGGCCTAATTGCATTGTTTTGAATTGCTTAACATGATTATAATGCCCGACTAACTTGATTTTGATTTTTAGGTACTATAAGCTTCAAAAATTGACCCGACCATGAACGAAAATGTGGCGTTTAATCATGAAATTGAGGAAGAAGATGTGGAGGAAAAATTTGATAATGCACGCTTCATGTCTGATGATTTTCATCGCTGGTATTATGACAACCTTCTCACAAATATGATCGTGCTTGAAAAGGTGATCGCCGAGGATAAATTGGCCGAGTTGCTTCCAGAATTTTATGGCCGTCTATAAACCTCCGGCTGGTCGTGCTTCATGCCTACTCCGTGCAAAGCCAATGAGGAGTGGGTTCGTAAGTTTTACGCTAATCTTAAGCGTACAAATTTTGACAACCCACAACTCACCATAAGAGGCAAAATAGTGATGTTTGTAACTGAACAGATCAATGACATTCTAGGGCTTCCTGACCATCCACTTGAGCCGGTGCGAGAAAAGGATAATTGCAACAACAGAGAATGGATTATTTCTAAACTTTATCCCGCCGGCATGAGAGGAAAGTGGGCCAACAAGAGAAAGGGTTTGAAGTCCATCGACTTCATAGCTAAAGCCAAAATATGGCCCTACATTATTTGCAACAGAGTATCACCCTGTGGAAATGTTTCAAATGTCTCATATACCATAGCCTTGATCATTGCATGCATACTAGATGACATTCATGTGAATGTCGGCCACTATATCCTGCAGGAGCTGAAAAAGTATTTGCTAGACGACAGTTCATGCTTGATGTTCCCTTCATTGATTATAGAGTTGTGTCGGCGGGCAGATGTTGAGGTGCGTAGCACCGATCATTGGTTACCGGCCGACAAACCCTTTCATCCATTGAGAGTAACGGGCGAGGGTAGTACAGTAAAGAGTAAGAAGAGGAAAGCCACCAATGTTGCCGGACCAAAGTCATCCTCACAGGCAGCATTACCCGAGGGACCATTCGGGATGTTGAACTCGCAACTTGGCGTTATCCGTGACTTAGTGTCGCAGCTTCCTAGTAGACCCTCACACCCCCACCCTAGGCCCGAGTATTTTACCAGGGAAGAAATGAAGACCTACCTGGAAAACCAACCAAGTAGAGTCTCATGAGAAGTTGGCAGCTTCTGTTAGCAGACTCGAGGCAGCCTTTGGCAACATGGCCAAGGCACATGTAGATCTTCAGATGGACTTCCAAAAAGAGAAAATGAGAAATAATAAGAAGGGAAAGTTTATGATAAAGATGTGGAGAGGCATCGAGGCTATCTTCAAATGGGGGCAGCGAAAGGAAGATACCAGTCGAGGACAACAACGATAGTGAAGAGTATTCCTTCATGTCGAGTGCTGATGGTGATGATATTGATGCTACCGATGATGATGAGTCCGAGAGCTCTACACGGCAGTGATTAGCCTTTCTCCCGCAGTCTGCTAGTCTGATGCAGACCTTAGGGAGACCCTCAAACTACTTTTATTTTTATCTTGATATTGTGCACTGAGGATGCAGTGTTTTTAGTTGGGCGTGGCTTTAGGGAGTATACTTTATTTATACATTGATGCTTGACTTGTGCCCTTACCGGGCTTATACTTTTGTATGGATATTGTGTGCCCTTGCCGGGTTTGTTTTAGCATTGCTTATCATGTGCTCTTGCCGAGCGTAGTTGGTGATTGGTGATATATTTGTGGATTAGTCGCTTTTGTTATTCTATTTTATTTTTCTTTATTTATTTATTTTCTTTAGTAGTTTTTAGTTTATGTTATTTTTGTTCCTTTAGTGTTAGTTGATTTTGTTATTTTATTTTCTTTAGTAGTTTTTAGTTATTTAATTTTTATTCCTTTAGTGTTTATTTTATTTTCTTTAGTAGTTTTTAATTTATATTATTTTTATCTCGTTAGTAGTAATATACTTTTCAATAAATTTTCTTGGGTTTTCTTTATGCTACGGTTCTTTTCCGAGGAATAGTTTTGTGTTGAACCGGGTGACTTTTCCCTATGATGGATAGCGTGATGACTTTCTTAAGGGAATTAGTCTTGTTTTGTTATGTGGAGACTTTTGGATTGTTTGGTACTATAAAATTAGTCTCTTGTATGTGAAGTGTGAATTAAGAATACCCCTCCGAAGTTTGGTTTTAAATTGAAAAAGTAAGTTGCATGGGGAAGAATAATTTTTGCGATAACTTTTTGGCTCATTTGGTGACTCATTTCCCACTAGTTGGCATGAAATTGTTCTAAATGCTCTTATTAAGAAGTAAAATTGATCCGTCTTAATTAGTTCATCTGCCATGTGTGTTAGTTTTTATTAAAGATAATTCTTGTGTTTACTTCTATCATGTAGAACTTTCCCGGTTGGTCTTTCAATTGCTAGTTTTAATTATGTTTGGTTGAAGGGATGACCTTAGGCATTCTTTGTGATCTTTAAAAAAGTCTCTTTAGCCTTTCAAGCCTAACATTGCATATATATTATCACTAGTTTACCCCATTTGAGTCTTTAACCTTTTCTTTGGCTACCTCATTACAAACCTTTACCCTTTTGTGAAATAATTTCCTCTTTTGAACCCGTCCCCCCTTGAATGTTAAGAATGAGGTTAAAAGCCTAAGTTGGGGGTGTTGGTGTCAATTTTGAAATTTGTAAGGTTGTACATTATGTGTAGAAACATATATCTCAAAGTTGTTTATATAAAGATACTCAAGCTCCAAAAAAAAAAATTATATATATTAAAAATAAATATATGGAGTCTTGAAAAAATTAGAGAGGTACTTTAAGATGGTTCTATGTTGGTAACTAGATGTCAATAAGGGCTATGTGGTTTAAAAAGAAGCAAAGTACAAAAGGAAAGACAAACGTGAGTAATGTTCAAGGAGGGTGTAGTCACTTGTATCCCAAATGCTTATTGGTTTCTTCCCTAAACATACATTACAAGCTTAAAAAGTCCTTATGGGATCTCCAACCGAATGTTCTTGAATATGCGGCGAATTAAAATAAGGGCAAGCTTATGGCATGATTTTTGTAACACTTGAAATTCTTTGTTGAGAGTGAGTGTCTTTGTGCATTTGTCCCTTGTGTTGTTATTATAAATATGATGATTTTGGGACTTTCTTTCTTGTGAGGGCACATGGATTATGATGGATTGGCGACATTGATATATTCCTAATTGAGTAAAGTGAGCATATGTAGTAGACTAGTGCTTTTGAGTCACTTTTTGAGGCTTGGTTGTTGTCACTTGATTATTTTGAAACTCCATTGTATTCTTGAGATTGTTTTAAATGGGGGAGTTATTTGGTTGAGATCCACATGCTTGCGCATAATTATTAGCACCAACCAAATCCATAAGTATGATGCTTAATTGGAGAATGTGATTTGTAAATGATAGCAATGCTACTTGTGCTTTAAATGGTAGAACCTCATTGAATTGTTGGTTTTGATTTGCTTGAGGACAAGCAAAAGTTTTAAGTTGGGGGTGTTGATGAGTGGTGATTTTACCATTTATTTAGTCTCTTTTCTTTAGTTTTTGTATCCATTAATTATGATATGAGGTTGTTTATGGTGTGTATTACAAGATTTTCAGGTAAACGATGCCATGAAGAGAGTTGAATTCAATTGAAATGGAATTGAGCAAAAAAAGAGTAAAACAGGTGCAAATTCCTTCAGTGATTCCGCATCTGCGGAACACTGTGCGCTTATGCGACCTCACATCTGCGAGGAAAAGGCCACATCTGTGAAATTAAGCTGCCTTCGCTGGGATCGCATCTGCGAGAGAAGAACCGCTTCTGCGGACACGCTTCTATGCTTGGAGTCCGCAACTGCGACCGTGCTTCTACTCGTGAAAGTCCGCTTCTTCGGAGTAAGTGTTTCCCATCAAAGGTCGCTTCTGTGAGAGGCTATCTGCATCTACGGAGCCGCACCTGCAAAGATCCTTCCGCAGGTGCGGTCAACGGGCTTCAACTATGGACAGTCTTGGCATTTCACATTTTCTCCATTCCAAATCCACAAATACATGACCTAGCTTATTGGAAACACATCTTTGGCTTATTTTCAGTCTCTTGACTAGAGAAGACAAGTTTGGAAGCTAGGGTTCTTGCACACACACTTGGATCTTGAAGATTTGAAGCTTTTGGTTGAGAATTTCTTACCCATTTATGTTCATTTCTTCATTTCCTTGCTTTGTATTATATATCTAAGTGTGTAGTATTTTCTCAAACACTTGAATCTTGTTTATGAAAATATTCATATTTAAAGTGTGGATTAAATATGTTGTTGTGCTTATGTATTGAACGATTTTTATTTATTATGAAGTGAGTTATTGTTTCTTTAATTATTCTTGTTCTTTAATGATTCCAAAGGGTAATGCTAACCCTAGGACTCGCCCATTACTTCGAATTAATTTTGGAAAATATAATTTGGGGTTGGGAAAGATTAATTAATAAGAACTTGAGGCTTTAACCCTCACTTTATAGATTCTACTTAGGTATAGGATTGAACCACTTGTAGCCATATTCGGGTGTGCTTAATCTCTTAATTATTTTAGGGATAATTCAATTAGGAAGTCTTGTTAGTCTTTGGAAGAGGCTAATATAGAATTATTACCCGAGGCTAATTAACATAAACTTGCTCATATTTGTAAAATCATGAAATACATTGGATCGTTACTTGAGTGTAATTCCCATTGCATCTATGCTTGTAGCCATTGATCATTTCACTCACTTTGTAGGTTAGTGTATATTTTCGCATTTAGTGATAAATATTTTCAGAAACCATTCTAAGTGTTTGGCTTAGAATAATAAGTGATATTCTTTTACACGCCTAATCGCCTACATATTGTTCTCTATGGGATTTGACCCTGACTTATAGTTGGGTAAATTATATTGCATGCGACCGTGTCCATTTACTTTTTAGTAGTGGATTTGGACGTCACCAGTGGTCCGCCACTTGGTTTTCACTACCTTTCCTATCATGGATGGCAATATCAAATTCTTGTAACAAGATTACCCATCTCATCAACCGAGCTTTGGAGTCCTTTTTTCTCATAAGATAGCGAAGCACCGCATGTTCCATATGGACAAAAACCTTTTCACCAATCAAGTATGAGCGTAACTTCTCAATTGCAAACACAATATCAAGGAGCTCTTTCTCCGTAATGGTATAGTTGACTTGGGCACTATTCATGGTCTTACTAGCATATTAGACCGGATGGAAAATTTTGTTAATACGTTGCCCCAAAATAGCCCCAACCGCTATGTCACTTGCATCACGCATGAGTTCAAAAGGTACACTCCAATTTGGAGAGGTTATGATGGCAGTAGTTGTCAACATGAGCTTCGACAATTCAAAAGCTCTCATGTAATCATCACTGAAATTAAACTTGGCATCCTTCTCAAGAAGCTTGCCCAACGGGTTCACCACTTTAGAGAAATCTTTGATAAAGAGCCGGTAAAAACCCGCATGGACTAAGAAACTCCACACACCCTTCAACGAATTTGGGGGTGGAAACTAAGAAATCACCTCAATCTTGGCCTTGTCAACTTCAATTACATTCCTTGAGATTTTATGGTCTAGGACAATACCTTCCTCAACCATGAAATGACATTTCTCCCAATTGAGTACCAAATTGTTTTCTTCACATCTAGCCAACACTTTGTCCAAATTTGCAAGACAATCATCAAAAGAATCCCCAACCACCAAGATATCATCCATAAAAACTTTAAGGTAGTCCTCCACCATTTCCGTGAAAATGGCCATCAATACTGTTGAAAAGTCGCCGGTGCATTGCACAAACCAAATGGCATCCGCTTGAAAGCAAAAGTACCATAGAGACATGTAAAGGTTGTTTTCTCTTGATCTTCTAGAGCAATAAGAATTGGTTGTATCTTGAGTACCCATCAAGAAAATAATAGAAAGCACGACCGGCCAATTTATCGAGCATTTGATCTAAGAAAGGAAGTGGAAAGTGATTCTTCCTTGTGACTTTGTTGAGTTTGCGATAATCCATACAGACCCTACAACCGGTCACTGTTCTTATAGGAATCAATTCATTCTTGTCATGTTGACCACCGTCATTCCTCCCTTCTTTGGGACACATTGAACCAGAGAAATCCATGAACTATCGGAGATGGGGTAGACAACCCTGACATCCAACCACTTGATAATCTCCTTCTTGACAACTTCTTGCATAGCCTCATTGAGTCTTCTTTGATGTTAAATAGGTAGTTTAGAGCCATCCTACAACTTGATATTATGCATGCAAAAGGCGGGGCTTATACACCAAATATCCACCAAGGTCCACCCAATAGCCTTCTTCCTCTTTTGTAACATCGCCAATGTGGAATCTACCTTCATATTAGTCGAACATGAGGAAAGAATAACCAGTAAAGTAGAACAAGGGCCAATAAATTAATACCGAAGATGTGAAGGAAATGGATTCAACTCCAAGGTAGGTGGCTTTTCAATATAAGGCTTTGTAGGAGGAGTCTTCCTATTTTATAGATCCAAGGATAATTTCTGGGGTGCATAGTTGTACGACTCCATTCCTTGCAAAGAGTTCACACATTCCATGAAGCCACTCCATCTCGTCATCATCAAAGTTGAGCAAGACGGACTCGAACATATCACCAATATTGATTGTAGAACTTGTATCATCAACAATGACATCAGTCACCAAATCCACAAAAGAACACACCTCATTGATATTTGGTTTCCGCATGGACTTACACACATAGAATACCACTTTTTCATCACCCACCCAGAAATTGAGTTCTCCGGTTTCAACATCACAAAGAGCCTTAATTGTAGCAAGGAAAGGTCTCCCAAGAATAATTGGCACTTCATAATCAACCTCACATTCTAGAATGATAAAATCCGCTAGAAGAATGAATTTATCAACCCGGACCAAAACATCTTCAATCACACCCAACAGCCTTTTCATGGTACGATCGGCCATTTGCAATCTCATTGAAGTGGGTCTTGGTTTCCAATCCCCAAAGTCTTGAAAACCTAATATGACATCAAATTTATACTTTCCCCAAGATCACAAAGAGCTTTAGCAAACTCGACACTTCTAATTGTACAAGGAATCGTGAAAGCACCGGGATCCTCCAACTTAGGAGACATTGAATGAACAATTGCACTCAATTGATGAGTGACTTTGATGGTCTCAAAATTCATTGACCGCTTCTTTGTCACAAGAGCTTTCATAAATTTTGCATAACCGGACATTTATTCCAAAGCTTCAACCAATGGAACATTGATTGAAAGACTCTTTATCATTTGAATGAACTTCTTGAATTGATTCTCACCATTTTGCTTGGCAAGTCTTTGAGGGTATGGAGGTGGATGCTTAGGCGATGGTGCCTTTGCCTTTTGCACTACCCTCTCCGGTATGTCAATAATGTGTTTTCTAGACGGGTTCACCTCTTCTTGAGTCTCTTCCACACAATCATCAATATAAATCCGTACTTCCTCATTAGGTTGAACAACATTTTTCGGGATCCCTTCTTATTGCATCACTTGATCATCATCAATGAGTCGCCCTCCACTTGAGGTGGGTGCATTCCTGCCTCTTCCACTTCTTGTGATAATCACCATAGCATTCCCCATATTGTTACCACCCTTTGGGTTCACCACCATGTCACTTGGTAGTGCCCCCTTAGGACGAGAATTTAAAGCTTGAGAGATTTTCCCCATTTGAACTTCTAGGTTGCAGATTGGTGTGTTGTGTGAGGCAAGTTAGGCATTCGAATCAACATTCTTTTCCATCATTTGCTTGAACATACTTTCAATACGTCCCATATCACTGTTTGAAGAACTTGAACCATGGGAAGGATAAGGAGGAGGGTTGCTCGATTGTTGACATTGGGGGCCTTTGAAAACCCGACCCCCGGTTTCCTTGATTGTTACTCCAACCACCTTGATTGTTGCCTCCCCAATTTCCTTGGTTGTTTCCACTCCAATTTCCTTGATAGTTGTTGTTATGTCAGTTCCCTTGATTGTTAGAATTCTATTTTCCATGATTGTTTTGTGGTCGCCATTGTTGTTGGTTTGGGCCTTGGAAGTTGTTTCTTTGACCTTGAAAATTGTTCACATATTTCACTTCCTCCTCTAGCTCATTATAAGAATAATCTTGCTTAAATCCAGCATCATCTTGCGCATAATTCTCCACTCCAGTTTGCACTTATGGACCCTTAGTCCTCCTCTTTTTCACCAAAACATTCACTCCCTCAATAGCATTAAGTTGCTTAGGAGCTTGCACTTGATTTAGTGGCACCTTTTCTAGTTGAGTCATGGTAGTGGTCAATTTGGAAATTGCCTTCCCATGATCTTGCAATTCTTTGTGAAGGTGGATCATATTCGGATCGCCTTATGGGACATTGGCCCGGGATTGCCAAGCGATGACGTTTCCGCCATCTCATCTAAGATTTTACACGCCTCCGAATTAGGCGTAGTCATAAAGTTCCCACCAGCTAGTTGATTCACTACACATTGGTTGGTTGTGTTAATCCCATAATAAAAGGTTTTCTGTATCATGTTTTCTGTCATATCGTTGTTGGGACATTCCTTAACCATTGTTCTATAGCGCTCCCATATTTCGTGCAGTGATTCATTCGGCTCTTGCTTGAATGCCAAGATCTCATCTCGAAGTGTAGCCCTGTGCTCGGGAGAGAAAAACTTAGCAATGAACTTTTTTGACAACTCATCCCAAGTGTGAATTGAATGGTTTGGAAATCGTTCCAACCAATCTAAAGCTTTCCCCCATAGAGAGAAGGAAAAAAACCTTAGCCTCAATACATCCTAAAAAACATTAATTTGCTTGCTCCCCAACATGTATCCACAAAACCCTTCAAATGTTTATAAGCATTTTGAGTTGGAGCACCGGTAAAGAAACCCCATTGCTCAAGCAAAGTGAGCATCACATAGGTGATTTGAAAGTTGCCCGCCCTAATACAGGGAGGGACTATTGCACTAGCATAACCTTCGTTAGGCAATATCTGGTGTGGAGCCACTCGTGGTAGAGGTGGGGGTGGAGCGTGCACGTTGTCATGTGGTACCCGGCCTCTCCGATTGGATTGAGGCTCAAGAGGTACCTCCTCTACTTGTTCCTCCTCGCCGTCCAATTCCCCCAAAGGCAAATTTCTGAGATCCTTGTTCGCCATGTTTGTACCTATATTTTTTAAAACAAGTTAGAAACATGGAAGGGAAAGAAGATATTCCAAAAAAACACTCAAATATATAACCAACACCATTTTAACTCCCCGACAATGGCACCAAAAATTGATCCACGTCCAATCTGCACTCAATAGTGAGTGAAAACGATCGTTGGAAGAATAGTGCCCAACAAGAGTCGAGGTTGATTTTCAAACAAGGGGTTTTGTTTTCTACTTCTAAATTAACACTAACAATTGTAAACTAATGAGAAGAAACTAGAAAGCAAGTAATTATTTTTGTTGTTTTTACCAAATGGTTAAAAGGCCTAGGGATGTGACATTCACCTAGGTAATGGGTTATTTACGTTAACACTTGTTTTATTGATTCAGGGTGTATTATAGCTCTCATATCTAAGTTACCCACTCAATACCTCTCGATCATAGAGTGATTTTGCCCAATTTGACTTTCTCAAGATTAAATGGATATCAAGCTAAATAGTTGATATGAGCTCAAGTCGATATTTCCCTATCTCTAATTGAAACCCTTTAATTAGGCTAGTCAAATCCTCAACTAGCCTAATTTCTTGTTAGCAAAGTTTTCCTAGACTAGGTTTCTCTTTCTCAATTAAAGACCAAGTCAAAAAGGCATGAATCAATGTTTCAACCATTAATTCTAAAATTAAAGCATGAACAAGGCTAAACAATCAAACCCAATCATAAACAAATATTAAATTAAATACCCATAAAGTTTACACATTAGGGTTGGGTCACAAACCTAGTAAATGTCTAGCTACTCATAGTAAAAAATGAAGAAAGAAAAGAAGAAATACTAATTAAACTCATAATATAAAATTAAAATGATAAAATATGATGTTTTTATCCCAAAATGATCACAAATTTTCTAAAATGGAAAACTACAATGGCTACAGCTGCTAGAACTTCAAAACTTGACCTAAAGATGTGATTCCCGTCTATTTATAGTGGCCCAAAATTCACTAACAAAAATGCCCCTCAGCAGGTTTTGCGGCCGCACAATTCTATGTGCGGTCCGCACATTGCTTGAGTTTGCAGGGGACTGGATTCTGCATCCACACAATTTGGTCTACGGCTGCGATTTAGCTTCTGCAGCCACACAATTTATGTGTGGTCCACACTTCAGTTAAGGCTTCAAGTATTGTTCAGTTGCACACTCTCTGAAAATTTTGAATTCTTGTTAGTGCCGACCATGTTCTGCGGCCGCAAAAATTGTGTGCGTCCGCACTTCTGCTTCAAGTACTGCTGGGCTTCTTTATCAGTTCTGCGATCTCAGAGGGAATTCTGCGGTCTTCCGTACTTGCTTCTGTTGCCGCATAAATACTTCTGCAGACTGCACTTCTAATATGTTGCGCCCCTTCTTGCCTTGTGAGTCGGAACACTCCATTTTGAGTCGAATTTCTTCATAAGAGCCCAAATTTCCAACATTCTTGCAATTGCTTTTCATTAGTTTTGGGAACATACATCAATACTTTCGAACTAAAACAAAAGTAAAAAGGTACTAATAAGTGGTCAAAATCCACACTTATCACTGTCCAACGTTCGCAGGCCTTGAAGTCACCTTCTACTTTAGTTGTATTACTATTTATTTCTTACTCAAACAATATTGTATCTTGATATATTTAGTGCACTCTTTATAGAGCTTATGACTCGGTTCCACCAGGTTTTAGGAGTTGTTTGACAGCTGTACCGTTTGCGTTTATTATGAAAGGTTTAATAGTTTTATTTGATGTTTAAGTTATTATTTATGCTATTTCTCCATGTATATTAGGCTTACCTAGTCTTAGCGACTAGGTGCCATCACGACATCGTAAGATGGGAATTTGGGGTCATGACAAGTCGGTATCGGAGCTTTAGGTTCATAGGTGTTATGAGTCATAATCAATTTTAGTAGAGTCTTGTGGATCGGTAAGGAGAAGTCTGTATTTATCTTCAGGAGGCTACAAAACTGTTAAGAAATTCCACTTCTTTGATTCTTTATCGTGTGAATTTGTTGATTTTGAAATTTGAGCCTTTGTCTTTCTATTCTCTCACAAATAGTTAGGACACACACTGCTGGATCCAATGATCTAACACCCGTGCCTCTTGCTAGAGTCACGAGAGGCCGGGGCCAGGGTAGAGGCCAAGGAGGTGCACGTGGTGCAGCTAGAGCACTTGCCTAAGCAGGGACTGGGGAGCCACCAGTAGCTCCGGTTGGGGGGACAAAAATCCAAGGTGCCCGTTTTCACCCCTGGACTTCAGGAGACCCTAGCTCAGGTAGGATAGATTCCCTTTGCACCAGCTAAATCTCACACTGGGGGAGGAGCTCAAACTCCCGCGGCCTGTACTCCAGGGCAGTGGGTCTATGTTGATCGGGTTCTGGGAGTTATGCCAGCGCAACATGTTATTCCGGTTCAGCCCGAGGTCAGGGAAGAGGCATCTAAGATGGAGCAGCTGAGACTTGAGAGGCTCAAGAAGTACCACCCTCATGCTTACAATGGCACAACTACCGAGGATGCACATGGTTTTCTAGAGAAGTGAAACCGTATTCTCTAGCACCATGGGTATTATGGGGATGAGCGGAGTTGCTTTTACTACATTTCAGTTGTCAGGAGCAGCCTACATGTGGTGGTAGGATTATGAGGAGGGTAGGTCCGCTGATGCAGCCCCACTCCCGTGGGCTCTGTTTTCAGAGATGTTCTTGTGAGAGTTTGTTCCACAGACCCTTCGGGATGCATGGTGCACAAAGTTTGAGCAGCTGTATCAGGGGCTATGTCAGTGTCAGAGTATGCTATCAGATTCAGTGAGTTGTCCTGACATGCACCTGCTTTGGTTTCTACAGTTAGGGAGTGGGTCTGCAGATTCATCAAGGGGCTCAATTATGGTCTTAAATTCAGCATGGCTCGAGATTTGGAGACGGATACTCCCTTTCAGCAGGTGCTAGAGATCGCACGGAGGTTGGAGGGTATGCGAGGCCAAGAGAAATAGGACAAAAGGGCCAAGAGGCCTCGAGGTGCTGGCGGATTTAGTGGTGGCCATGCTGCACCTACAACACATCATGTCAGGGGATATGTGTGTCAGCCAGTTCATTGAGCACTTCCTGCTACTAGCAGTGCTTTGACTATTCCAAGGTCTCAGGTTGCTTACTATGCACAACCATTTTCTAGTGCACCTCCTGTATGGGGTGCCTTCAGTGGTCAGTCTAGCTGACCAGGCCAGAGTCAGTTTCAGCAGCCACGCCCATGAGAGCTTGTTTCGAGCGTGGTGATACCAGACATATGGTAAGAGACTATCCCAGACTTAGGAGGGGTGCACCTCCATAGACTCACAGGCTCCACGGATTCCATAGTGTCGCTCCACCTGCACCGCCAGCCAAATGTGGAGGTCAGGCGGGTAGAGGTCGCCTTAGAGGGGGATGCCAGGCCAAAGTTTATGCTTTTTTAGGTAGGACAGAGGCGGTCACATCAGACGCAATCATCACAGGTATTGTTCCGATTTGTCATAGGGATGCCTCCATTTTATTTGATCCGGGATCCACTTACTCATATGTGTCATCTTACTTTGCTCCGTATTTGGATATATCAAGTAATTCTTTGAGTTATCCTATATATGTGTCCATGCTTATGGGAGATTCTATTATGGTAGACCGTGTTTATCGAGCGTGTTTAGTCACTATTGGTGGGTATGAGACCAGAGTTTATCTATTGAATATGGTAGACTTTGATGTGATCTGAGGAATGGACTGCTTGTCGCCCTATAATGCTATTTTGGACTGTCACGCCAAGACCGTGACATTGGCTATGCCAGGGTTGCTGCGGTTGGAGTGGAGGGGTACATTGGATTATATTCCTAGTAGGATAGTGTCCTTTATAAAGGCATAGCGAATGATGCATACCTAGCCTTTTTGTGAGATGTCAATGCTGATACACCTACCGTTGAGTCAGTTTCGGTAGTGAGAGATTTCCCAGATGTATTTCCAGCAGACCTACCAGGCATGCCGCCTGATAAGGTTATCGATTTTGGTATTGACTTGGTGCCGGGCACTCAGCTTATTTCTATTCCACCATATCGTATGGCACCTGTAGAGTTGAAGGAGTAGCTTCAGGAGTTGCTTGATAAAGGGTTTCATCTGGCCGAGTGTCTCGCCTTGGGGTGCTCCAGTTTTGTTCGTAAAGAAGAAAAATGGCTCCATGCGGATGTGTACTGATTATAGACAGATGAACAAAGTCACGGTCAAGAATAAGTACCCACTATCGTGCATTGATGAATTATTTGACCAGCTTCAGGGTGCTAGAGTGTTCTCAAATATTGATTTGTGGTCAGTGTATTATCAGCTGAAGATTCGGGACTCAGATATCCCGAAGACTACTTTCAGGACTCGATATGGTCACTATGAGTTCCTAGTGATGTCATTTGGGCTAACCAATGCCCCAGTATTATTTATACATTTGATGAACAATGTATTCTAGCCATATCTTGATTCTTTTGTCATTGTATTCATTGGCGACATCTTGGTGTATTCCCGCAACCGGGAGGATCATGAGTAGCATTTGAGGATCGTGCTTCAGACATTGAGGGAGAAGAAGTTATATGCAAAATTCTCAAAGTGTGAATTCTGGCTTGATTCAGTGGTGTTTCTGGGTCATGTGGTGTCGAGTGAGGGGATTAAGGTAGATCCGAAGAAGATTGAAGCAGTTTAGAGTTCGTCCAGACCATCTTCAACCACTAAGATCCGGAGTTTTCTTGGTTTGGCTGGGTATTATTGCCATTTTGTAAAGGGTTTCTCATCCATTGCTGCACCTTTGACTAGATTGACCTAGAAGGGTTCCCCATTCAAGTGGTCCAACGAGTCTTAGGAGAGCTTTCAGAAGCTAAAGACTGCTTACCACAACTCCAGTTCTGGTTTTGCCATCTGCATCGGGTTCTTATATAGTGTATTATGACGCTTCATGGATTGACACTGGATGTGTATTGATGCAGGATGGTAGGGTGATTGCTTAGCTTCGCGCCAGTTGAAGCCTCATAAGAAGAACTACCCCGTTCATGATCTAGAGTTGGCAGCCATTGTTCGTGCATAGAAAATCTAGAGGAAATATCTCTATGGTGTGTCTTGCAAGGTATTCACAGATCATCGGAGTCTGCAGCACTTGTTTAAGCAAAATGATCTGAACTTGAGGTAGCAGAGGTGGTTAGAGCTGTTAAAAGACTATGATATCACCATTTGATATCATCCCGTGAAGGCCAATATGGTGGCCGATGCGTTGAGTAGGAAGGGCTGAGAGTATGGGTATCCTTGCATATGTTCCAGTCAGAGAGAGACCATTTATATTGGATATTCAGGATTTGGCCAATCGGTTCATGAGATTGGATGTTTCGGATCCTAGTCGAGTTCTGGCTTGTGTGGTTTCTCGGCCTTTTTTGTATAAGCACATCAAAGAGCGTTAGTATGACGACCCCCATTTACTTTTTCTTAAGGTAATAGTGTAGCACGATGATACCAAGGAGGTTTCTATCGTAGATGATGATGTGTTGAGGATGTAGGGCCGGTTATGTGTTCCCACTGTGGACGGGTTGCATGAGTTGATCCTTGAGGAGTCCTACAGTTTGCGGTACTCCATTCATCCAGGCGCCGCTAAGATGTATCGGGATTTGAGGCAGCACTATTGGTGGAGAAAAATGAAGAAATATATAGTAGAGTATGTGGCTCGGTTTTTGAACTGCTAGCAGGTGAAGCATGAGCATCGGAGGCCAGGTGGTTTGCTTCAGAGACTTGAGATTCCCGAGTGGAAATGAGATCTTATTACTATGGATTTCGTTGTTGGCCTCCTATGGACCTTGAAGAAATTTGACGTAGTATGGGTTATTTTGGTCAAACTGGCCAAGTCTGCGCATTTATTTCGGTCGTGACTGCCTACTCTTTAGAGCATCTGGCTCAGATCTATATCCGAGAGATTGTTTGTCTTCATGAAATGCTGGTGTCCATTATCTCCGATCGAGGTACACAGTTCACATCTGTAAGGCCCTGTGAAATTTTACCTAAAACCCAAGATTTCGTGGCGCCAAGGTAGTCTAATATGATCAAAGATTTTAGAAATTCTTCGCGGATCACAAGCTCGCCGCGACTTGGACCCTTGGGTTGAAGAATACACTAAATTTTTGTTGGAAAATGTGGGCTGAAGAAGGCAATTCTACGGTCAAATTTGCAACCATAGAATCATTATGCGGGCCGCATATCGGCCGCAAAGTGAAGCAGAAAACTTTTTGAAATTTGTAAGTCAATTACGTGGTCCATTATGCGATCGTATATCTATTTTGCGGACCACACTTCTGTCGCTGAATTTGGAATGAAAAATTCGGGAGGGAATTCTACGCCCCATTCTGCACTCGCAAAAATGGTATACGGACCGCAGATCAGCCGCAAACTGGTTCAATTTCTGGGCATCATTTTTCGTGGCCATTTTGCGGGCCGGAGATTGATTATGAGGCCAGGTCTGTGACGGTAAACTCGGTTTCGTACAGTTTAAGATCTGGTAAATTTTACCCGATCCCATTTTTATAAAAAGGCTTTGGGGTCATTTTTAGGGTTTCATCTGATATTTTTAGTGAGAGGTGAGAATATCTTAGAGAGAGAAAGAGCAGACCTAGCTATTTTGTTCATCAATTCTTGCTCAAGGCTTAAAGATTTTACAAGATCTTCTTCTAAGAGGTAAGATTCCATACCCTAGTTCTTAATTTCGAATTTGGGGTGATGATGGTTAATGTGAAGTATGAATCTAGGGTGTGGGAGTGTTATTTGTGTATGCATGTGCTATCAAGGTTGTGGAAAGACCATTAAACTAGTATGGGTGAAGTCTTGGTGTTGAATTGGTTGTGGGGTCAAGGAATGTAAAAGAACCATGTAGCTAATTTGCACCCATAGTGTTTGACGAAATGCTCAAATGAGCTGGGCAATGAACTTCTTCCTAATTATGGCTCAATTTCATTTTGATTCAAAATAGATTGAAGTTGCTGAGATTTCAAGAATATTGTAGTAATTTAAGAAAGCTCAAAGCGAGGTATGTTAGCTAAAATTCTCTCTTAGAATCAAATTCCACGATGTGCTTATAAGATTTGAGTTATTACTTGTAAATTGATTTTTCCGAGTAAGCCTTGTGCCTAAAGATATATGTTTGAAATGTATTCCGGGTGCTCTTAACATATTGCGTTATCCTTCAGGAATATGATCTAAGTATGGGTTGTGTATTAAAATATTATGACTTCAAGTCGTGATTTAAATGAAGGCTATTATGCCAAATTATGTGAGAAATCTCTATGTGCCTAAAACTCTAAATTGCTCGCATGTATACTTAAAATCGTAATTTGAGAAGTTTCATTATTGGTGATGATGAGGTTGTTTGAAGGTGAAATGGGTGAGCATGAAATAAGAAATACGGCCAACGCGTTGAGAATGATATTATATTTGTGACCACTAGTGTCAATGAAATGAAGAGACGTGAAAGGGTTATGAAATGAGTGTTGACCTCTTATGTGATAAATGTTCTTAATATTCTATGATCACCATGACAAGTTTTAGTAAGAGATAGTATGGGCACCAAATGTGGCCGGTTGTCAGAATGAGAATTATGAGGTGTTGTATGTCCAATGGTTTTAATCATAGTATGTAAGATTCTAAAATAATAATGTAAATTACTTCGATGTTAGTCCCTAAGAATCATGAACTAAACTAATGACCTCAAAATGACGAGTGAGTGAATAACGAGATGAAAGGGAAATGTCCTATAATGTACTCTTTTGAACCTAAGAAAGGAAATTGAGCTTATGTGCCATTGAAATAGATTTATTGATACACCATGCATGTGCTAATGTAAAGAGCTGTGTTTATCAATGATGAGCATGGACATGAAGTATTCTAATGGTACGGGAAATTACGACCTTAAAAGTAACGTTAATTATGTCGCTTGAGTTTATATATGGTTATGTGCATAATGATGTGTTATGAATACTGTGGACGGTCTATTAAGCGCACATGTGTATTGTATGTAATATGTGAACACTGTGGACAGTCTATGAAATGCACAGGAATATTGTATATGTGAAAATTATGAACGGTCTATGAAACGCACATGTGTATTGTATATGTAATCCTATGAACATACTATGAAAAACATATAAGTATTGGGTATGGAATCCTATGAACGGACTATGACACGCATATGTGTACTGTATAAAATATGTGAATTCTATGGACGGTCTATGAAACGCACATGTGAATTGTATATGTGATCCAATGGACGGGCTATGAAACTCATAGGTGTATAATATGTAAGTCCTATGAACGATCTATGAAATGCACATGTACATAGAATAAAAAGGGCTAAATGTTCTGGTGAGATGCATATTTAACACAAACGGTGGGTGGATTTTTCATTGCCCTTGCTTATACATGTTGTTGCGATTACATTATATTTGGTATCCCACGTATAGTTCATATGGCTGAATTGATCCCAAAGGAGTTCAGAACGAGGTAAGTATAATAAAACCTGAAATGTGAACCTATGGGATGTTTTATAGTTTCTTGATGTACTTTAATTCCCTCTTATCTGAGTTACCATGTTCCATATGTTGTTTTATCTACCTTACATACGAGTATTATTCCACATGTACTCACGTCTCTTTTGCCGGGGGCGCTGCATCTTTTAAATAGATGCAGGTTGTTCCACAACAGGCTGTATAGATCAATGAGAGCAGTACATTTTCTTCCCAGCTTACTTGGTGATCCCCACTTCATTTTGCGGTCATGTATCTTTTGTTCATTGTGTATGATGTTTTGAGGCATAGCCGGCAACTTGCCGGCACTGTCATTATGCTCTTTTGTTTTCGTTAGAGGCTCCGTAGACACAATGTGAGTTGTATTTTTGAATTGGGAAGTCTAACTAGAATGTTGTGTTTGAATCACATGTTTCACTTCAAAACTATTGTTTTGTAACATATTCTGGATATTATTCATGAATCTGTTAATGGAAATGTCATGGGTGTGGTTTATGAAACCCCTCTTTAATTTTTAACTAATGGAGTACATCTCCACTCTATTCATGGGCAAGGTTGGGTAGAAAGTATTCAGCAGGCTTGCTTGACCGAGTTCACTCGGTGGAGCGTCGGTCGCGCTCCCCGAGTTTGGGGCGTGACAACATCACATTTTTGGAGAGCTGTGCAGCGTGAATTAGGCACACGGGTCGAGTTGAGTACAACATTTCACCCCCAGATAGACGGGCAGTCCAAGCACACCATTCAGATCTTGGAGGATATGCTATGTGCCTGTGTTATGGATTTTGGGATTTCTTGGGATAAGTTTCTACCGCTAGTAGAGTTCGCCTACAACAACAGCTACCAATCGACTATTCAAATGGCTCTTTTTGAGGCTTTATATGGTAGGCTGTCCAGTTCTCCAATTGGCTGGTTTGACCTGGGTGGGCTAGGTTGTTGGGCACTGATTTGGTTCAGGATGTCTTGGAGAGAGTCAAGATAATTCAGGATCGGCTTCGTACAACACAACCTAGATAGAAGAGTTATGCTGATCGGAGGGCTCGTGATGTAGCATTTATGATGATAGAGAGGATACTGCTCGGATTTCATTCATGAAGTACGTGATAAGGTTCGAAAGAAGTGCAAGTTGAGTCCTAGGTACATTGGTCTTTTTTGAGATCCTTGAGAGAGTTGGTGAGATGGCCTACAAGCTTGCATTGCCACACAACTTATCGACAGTTCACCCGGTATTTCATGTTTCCATGCTTCGGAAGTATTATGGTGATCCGTCCCATGTAGTAGATTTCAGCTCAGTCCAATTGAACAAGGATTTGACTTATGTTGAGGAGCCGATGGCTATCTTGGACAGAGAGGCCCGGAAGTTGAGATCAATGAAAGTTGTTTCAGTGAAGGTTCAATGGAGGGGTCATCCGGTCAACGAGGCGACCTGGAAGACCGAGTACTACATGGGGAGTCATTATCCTTACTTTTCCCTCACTTTTGGTATGTCTCTATGCACATTCGAGGATGAACATTTGTTTTAAGAAGGGGAGATGTAATGACCCAGCCGGTCATTTTTGTGTATTTGAGTCTCGTTTCCCCTTTTTTTGCTTCACACATGTGTATTTGTAGTTTTATGACTTGCAGGGTTGATTAATTTCATTCCGGAAAGATTTTGGGTTGCTTTGGACCCTTTGGTTCTTGGCTTAGAAGCATAAGTTAAACATGTTGACCAAAGTTTGACCTTTGTAAAAACAACCCTGGAAGTATTTTGATGGCTCCGATGGGTTTGTATCGTGATTTTGGACTTGGGTGTATGCCCAGAATCGAATTCAGAGGTCCCTAAGTTGTTTTTGACTTGCTTTACCGAGGGTTAGAAATTTGAGGTTTATAAGTTTTCCCAAGTTTGACCATATGTTGACTTTTTGGCTATCAGGTTTAGAATTTTGTTTTGGGACTTGAAATAGGTCCGTTTTGTTATTTGGAACTTGCCTGCAAAATTTGGTGTAATTTGGAGTTGATTTGATAGGATTCGTACGCTTGGTTGCAATTCTAGAGGTTCTTGAACTTTTCTTTGAAATTCATGTGTTTTGATGTCTGATTCATAGTTTAGATATTATTTTTGTATTTTGATCGCGCAAGCAAATTCGTATGATATTTGTAGACTTGTGTGGATGTTTGGTTCGGAGTCCCGAGGGCTGAGGTGAGTTTCAGATGTATTTTGGAATAGTTTTGAATTGAAATATGTTACTGGTGTGCTGGTGTCTCTGATGTCGCAATTGCAAACACCAGCATCACAATTGCGATCTTAGTAGGGGAGTCTCAAGTGTTGCAACTGCGATGCCTGGATCACAATTGCGAAGTGGTACTTGGGCTGGGTAGGTTCGCATTTATGACACATTAGTCGCAATTGCAAAGCCCATGTCGCATTTGCGACTTCCCACATAGACTGTCACTACCGCAATTGTGAGGCATTCTTCGCAATTGCGAACCCACTGTCGCAATTACGAACCAACTGTCGCAATTGCGAACCCACTGTCGCAATTGCAACATCTACAACTGAACAAAAGGTTGGAAAGTCAGGATTTCATCTCATTTTAGAACCCTAGACTCGGTAGGAGGCGACTTGGAGAGGGGATTTTCATCTACAATCATTGGGCAAGTGATTCTAATCCATTTCTTTTATGATTATATATGAGATTTAACATCAAAATTACGAAAATCAAATTGAAATTTTGGGAAATTTTGTCTAAGTTTTGAAAAATAAAAATTTGGATTTTAGATAATCGAATTGGCTCGGATTTGAAAGCAAAATACATATATAGACTCGTAGGGTTATGGATAGACGGAATCTACCATTGGACTCGGGTTTTAAGCGGGCGGGTCCAAGATTAACTTTTATTAACTTTTGGGGAATTGTGTAAAGAACATAGCTCCCTCCATTCAAATTTTCAACAATATCGGGCAGATGCGGCTAAAAGAGGTGATTTATCACCTATGCATAGTGGTAAAAGCAAGAAATCACACACAAGGAAGAAGAGTTGGGGTGACAATGTGAATGAAGGGATGAATATTAGGCGACTCCCAATGAGAGTTGTAGAGCAAAAAGGGAATGCTCCAACCACGTCAACGAGATCCAATTGGTCCAAAAAGAAATGATGAATTCTGAATACATATTAAAGAGGTTGGATGAAGAAGACAAAGCACTACAACTTGAAGAAGTCACAAGTTTGAAGAATGAGGGGCAAGACACTAATTTCTACTTTGTTATATTTTATTATTTTCTAAGTATCATCTTATGTAATATCATCATAGAGTATGTTATAAACTCTATGATAATCATAGAATATCTAGTTCGTTCTAGTTATTATTTTTTACATGCTTGCTAGTACATGAGGTTATCCATGCCTCAATAGGATTTGTAAGGTAAGGTTTAGCTCAATATGTGTTTGCTTATGTCCTATGCCTTTGGGAATGTATCCAAATGGCTATGAGATTATTCGCCGTCGTGAGACTCTGCCGGCAGCCAGTCATGAGTCTGCCCCCAAAAGGCAATGGATGAGCAAAAGGATGATTATATAGCCAAGGCTATAGAGGCAACACTACGGTAGCTTTCCCCCCTTACTTGTACTATTTCTTTTGTGATTTTTTCTTTGTAATTATTAAAAAAATAGCTACTAAGCAGCATGTCTAGTAGTATAATTTGCAAAAAAAGTTTTAAAAAAAAATCCCCCGACATCATCAAGAAAGAAAAATGCAACCTGAACACTACGACCAAGGCTGCTTTGTGCCATTAAAGGTCATTTATATTTTATACTCCAGTCAAAAGAAAATGTCATTTTGGAGTTTTATCAACAATTTGCTTATGTAGGCGGTAACTCGGTATTTTCTGAATTCTTATGTAAGAAATTACTAAAGATGTTAATTGGGCCGGGCCGGTCCACTAACAACCCGGTTCAGCCCGGTTTGATAAGGGGTGGGATGGGTTGGCAAGGTAGGGGATTGTGCCAGACAAGGTCGGGTCTTTTTTGGATACCGCTGCACCGGAACCCGGCTAGCCCACTAACCCTTCCAGCCCGGTCCTGCCCGTTTTATGTTGAATGTTTTTTCTTAAAAATTCTGACCGTTGTCAACGGTCAAAATAAAAAATGACCGTTGGGCAACAACCATTTTTTGCACTTTTAGCCATTTCGGCCTATCTCCATACTAAAATAGCCCCTCCCTTCCTAATAATTGATAAATTATATTTTTAGCCTTTTAATAACTATAAATAGCCCTCCTCTTCTTCAATTTTTTTTCACAACTTGCTCTCTTCTTCTACTCTAATTCTCTCTCAATTCCCTTTTGATTATTGAATTGCTTATTGCTCTCAAGTTCTCAATTAATTAATATTTCAAGTTTTATCAAATATTTACGGTAGCCACTACAAAATTATAATTATCAAGTGAAGTGTGGTTACCATTTTTGTTAAGTTCAAGTTAAATCATACCCCGTGCTTCTAGAGTGCATTCACATATTTGGGAACACTTTGAGGAGGTAGAACAAAATAAAGAAGTTCACAAAGTAGAGTGCAAAAACCTGTGGTCGAGTATTTGATGTTCATCGAAAGTGGGAGGGCACAACTGGTTTAAGGAGGTATATCAAGGGTTGTCTTGTGCGTCCTCCAGGAATTCGTATTTAAGTTGATTTGAGACAATTTGGGTTATTTTGAATTTGTTAGACTTATTTAAGCTTAATGTGTTAGTTTATAAGACAAGTTAATTTGAAGTATTATTATGCAGTGAAAATATGAAACGAAAACCTTTGAACTTTGATTCTTACATATTGGTCTTATTAAATAATTTTATGTAGCCACCTAATTTTAATTTTTAAATTTTAAAATTTAAAACTTTAAGCTTTAAAGTTTAAAAGTTTAATTTTATGCCTTAAAATACTTATTTTATTATTTAAAAGTTTGCAAACACTTAAGTAACAATTACATTGAACAAGGAAACATAATACACTTTTAAAAAAAATAATTAACCCGGCCCGGCCCGGACTCGATAAGCCCAAACCCGGACATGCCCACCAAAATCCGGAATATCCCAGCCCACTAACCGGCCCGCCCCACTAACCGGACGAGCTGTTTTTTTCCATATCTATCCCGGTCTAGCCCGTCCGGTTAACACCCTTAGGAATTACAAAATAAATTCTTTCAACAAAGATGTGAATTAGGTAGGATTGATCGACGAAATATGAACCGAAGACTGAACTTTTTTTTGTGTGCATATATATTTATATAGTAAATTTATTCGACTATGCGGAGTCGGATGACACCACTTGGGTAAACGCGCATCCGCCCCTACATCCACCTGTAATTGAATAAAGCCACCATAAGAAATCAGTTTCGAAGAGAGATCTAAAGGGAAATCATCAATCAATTAGTTTCTAATTTCAAGAATCCACACAAAGTAATTTGGTTAGAAAGAAGAAGCAAGTGGTGGGATTCGTGTGAATTTCAAAACACCAAATAACTGTAAATACATAAGTCACACGGTTCTGCTTCTCCGTTTCTATTCGGAGCAGAGAGAAAACTACCGTTTCACCAATTCAGTGAATATAAAGTCTTTTCATACCTTGGTGTAATACATCACCTAATTCGCTGTCCGTTTAAGGAGTGGTTGTGAGAATTTCTGCTCCTGCGGAGGAGCGGGTAAATTTCATAAATGGTCGTATAACTATATTTTTTCACGCAAAAATCATAATGGCCTAAAAATATAATTTTTCAGTAGTATTTTCTTATTCCATAATTTTTTGTCTTTTATTTTCTGTCTAATAAATAATAATTCAATTTAAATAGAAATGACCTAACCCCGACCCGACCGATCTAATGCCCATATATATATAAATTAAAATAATACTAAAAGTGAATCCTTCAAAACACGATACTTCTATTTTTTATTTTCTTTTCAAGATTTTCATTCAAATTGATAGTAATTGTTTTTCAAGTGCTCTCTAATTATACCTTTTATTCTTTGTTTCTTTTTTTTGTGAGGATCTCATGCATCCAAACTAAGTTTTCCGAGGGAAAATGATTCACTTTTAGTATTATTTTAATATATGTATATGGATATTGGCTCAGGTTGGTTTGGGTCATTCCTATTTTAAGGGAAAAATATAAAATTGACTGATCGTGTGAAACTAATTGCATTCACTGGTCAAATAATATATAAAATAAGTATATTATACATCTATAATACACAATTACACATATATCTAAAATTATATATTTTATTGGTTATTATTTTTTGGGGTGACTAAAAATATATATTTCTCCTATTTTAATTGGATTATTATTTATTAGAATAGAAATAAAAAATGAAAAAATGTGGAATAAGAAAATATTACAGGAAAATTATGTTTTCCGATCACTATAATTTTGTGTGAATTAGTGACGGTTTTATCATATTTAGGTAAGAAAATAAAGTTATATGACATTGATTAAAAAAAGACATACCTACATGACCATTGTGATTTACCCGTGAAGGAGCCTTACAGGTTTCGTTAAATATGAAGCATTGTGATTGTTTGGCTTGAGGCCTTAGATGGTTAATTTGTTGAATCTCTATAGCGTTCTTTCCATACTCAACTTTCAACCTAAAAAGAAAATCTTTGATAGCAAGATAACAACCAACCATCTACCAAGGTCAGAACCAATACCAATATTTGTCACTACCAACATGGGAGTATTTATGCCTACAGTTGGAATAACACGCAACCTCCACACGAAATACTCTCATTGTTGAACTTCCGCTTCGTATGTTGTTATTCAGAATTAATTGTGTTGGAATGACTCAGAATCTCCACATGAAACTCTCAATATGAACTTCCTTTTCGTTTGTCGTTCTTCGAAATTGTGGTATATATTAAACCAAATTAAAATTTCTTTCTGTAAAGTATTCATCGGTTATATGTGCCAAAGCACAAAAACTGGGTAAGAAAAGGAAAAAAAGAAGATGAATTGTCTGGTGAAGGAGTAGTAAAATGCCGAACCTGTCATCAATGGAGAAGATGAATTGTGAGACGAAAGAGCCATGGGGAGAATTAATTTTAAAGACATTGAAACAAAAAAACGTGCTATTTACCTAAGGAGCCAAAAAACCAATTGATCCGCAACTCTTGGCAAGAGCACTATTAGACGCCTTTAATGTGACTTTACCTAAGGAAACTACGTTTGGAGACCAATTAGAAATTAGGAACCGTTAAACAATTATTAGAAACATTAGTTAAATTTTGACTTATGGATGTTTAGGTTAACTAGTCTAGGGTACGCAAAGAGACCCATATCGATTATTACATAATTTTTAAAAATTACCATACTAAATACTATATTTGAATTATAAAATAAAAATAATAATTATTATAAGTTCTTGAAAATAACAAATGTTGATCTCATTTAGTTAGCCCACGAGAATATGAAAATGTTCTTAGTTTTCTCTTATCATGATTAAGCAGATAACAAACTATATAAATTTATATAAGCATATGTATTAATTAATAAATAATTTTATTACTTATTTATACAAATATTATTTAAATATTAAAATATTAATAAAATAAATTCAATTATTATGTATACAAATATTATGTACTTATTGACATGATATTTTTTTTAAAATTATTTTAACAATAAAGATTAGTAATGAATACAAATATTATTATTCATATAAAATATAATTATTTGTAAAAATATTTGTTAATTTAGTATCAGTGTTTTGTCATGTTAAATATTTAAATTTATATGTGGTGGGATCTGTTTATTGGCGTGTTTTGAATAGCATATGTAAGTTATTCAGTAATGTCAAAATTAATTAATTTAGTAGTGCACTTGATTAATCTTCTCTTTTGGATTTTTTTAGCGTTTTAGTTTGAAATTCTACAAATCATATAAAGTTTAGACGTGGAAGGAATTAAAAAGCTATTGCTTATCCTTTTGAAACATAATTTCTTAGTGTATTAAAAGCACGCATTCTTACTGCAAATAAAATTGCAATACAATCTAATAAGGAAAGATTTAACAAATAAAATTCTAGTTGATTTTAAAGTTCTAATTTTAGAAAAATTAGCATAATTGAATATTTATTCCAAAATAATAAAAAAGCAATTTAAATTACTAGATTACGATTTTATCTAGTGTGAAGTCGATTTCTTAAGGGTAAGAAATACGACCGACATTTCACTAAGGAATTTCGTGCTTTTAATATAGTATATTGAATAGATTAGATTAGTAACATGGCTATTTCAGTAATTTAACTTTTTTGTTTAAGGCTTCCCATTTTTAATATAGTACTAGTCTCTCAGCACGTGCATTACACATGTATGTTGAGTCATGCAATATACAATTTTGGAAAATAATATCAGTATTATTAAATCAAAACTTTAAATAAATAAATATATATGAAAAAAATATAAGTCCTGCGAATGACCAATGATAATTATTGTATGATCACTTATTTGTTGAGATCAAAATGATTGAAAATCGTCTAGTAATTTTTTTTTACCTATTTTAATTTTATAAGGTATAAACATGTATTTCTAGTACCACTAGTTTAAAACTACCATTTCCAAAATACACGTTGTTCAGGAGTTTTAAATATGTGCCTTTTGTAATTTGAGTTGAATATGCACGTCTTTTGCAAATAAATAGGATTCGATACTGCTTGTTAACTATTCCGTCCATCTCTTGTCACCCATTTCTTCGACTTAATCTGACATGAAAAAATTTGATGTTTTGAATTCCATTCTCCTTTTGTATTTTATTTCTTTAACATTCAAACATTTGGAAGATAAAAAGTAAATTATTCCTTCATAAATCATACTCATTTATTAGTTCATAATACCAACCATAAACCACATTGAATAATTATAATAAATAATATTATTTACTATATTATTACAAAAATAAACATAAATTAATCGATACTCTAACAAAGAGTTGTATCATTTTAATAAAATAACTAACCTTCATGTCATTATCCCGTGTTCCATAGATTTTCATGAATAAGAGATATTCCCAAAGCTTGGAGCAAATTTAATACCGCAATAGTCCCTTTCATTGAGTGGTCTTGTGTATGCATACCGTTATACACATATGTGTATGATCATGAAAACTAATTTATATATCATCATATCCTAGATAACTCTTGCTGTTACGATCCAAAATCTCAACCTATCGTGATGGCGCCTAACATACTTGCTAGGCAAGCCGATAATCAGATTACAACTAAGCATTTGAATAAAATATGTTTTAATAAGCTCAACACAGAAAAATCTCATAAACATCTGAAAAAATAACTGAAATGTTATTACAACCACCCCAAAATCTGGTGTCAACGAGTACATGAGCACTACTAAGTATCAACATAAACCAAAACTCTAGAATAACAGTCCGAGTAATAGAACAATACTGAAGAAAATAAAAGGAAGGAGAGTCAAGGCCTGCGAGCGTCATAGCAGCTACCTCAAAGTCTCCGAGCAGGTACTAGCATAGATCTAGCAATCACCACGTCCAAATATACCTGGATCTGCATATGAAATGCAGAGTGTAGTATAAGTACAATCAATCCCATGTACTCAATAAATAATAGAACTAATCTTGGGCTGAAAGCAATGACGAGCTTAGAAGAATAAAGAACCAATATAATGACAATACAAGTATAATAATGACAATGGAATAACTCAGAGTAATTTCCATAATCAGCTCGTTCATGGTACAAAAATTTAGACATGCTTTCAAGTTCACAATTATAGACCAACACTGATAAAAATATGTCAAGTATAGCTAGCATGAGGAATGGTACATCTCTATGCCTACATGTCAATTATGCATGCTAATGTATTATTTCACAGTGATATTCCCAGGTAATTCATACTCTCAGAGTACTCAATCTGTCTATCTCAAATGCTCACTCATCACACACACAATCACTTAGCACTGTACGGGTGCATTTCATTAATGCCCCTCACAAGAGCACGTGTATATATATATATCACTGTGCATGCGTTCACTGCTGGTATGTCAGACTCCAGAGGGGCGTATCCTGCCCAAGAGTTGATATAAAGCCTGTAAGGACTGCTGCGGCGTGCAACCTGATCCACAATAATAAATAAGCTAATAAGGCTTGCTGCGGCGTGCAACCCGATCCACAATAACACTCACAACCCGGCTCTCAGGCCCAACTCATTCATCAATCTCTCAAGTCTCAAGGACTCACAAATCTCATACCACTCAGCTCAAATAATGATAACATGTGATGTAACAGTGAATGATAGCAGAGACTGAGATATGATATGCAAATGAAGAATCATGACTGAGTACATAATTGCAGTTAAAGCAGATAACTCAAAATAACATAAATAACCTCATGAAGTCTCAAACGAGTATCTATGAACACATTCTATTGGCACATGAGATAGTTATAGATAAAAGACTTAGAGCTAAGCCAACCAATGTAGTGATTAAGCTAGACATGTCTAAGGCCTATGATAAGGTGTCTTGGAAGTATCTACTTCATGTTTTAAGAAAGATAGGGTTTGCAGAACAGTTCATCAATATGGTGTGGAACTTGATATCCAATAATTGGTACTCGGTATGGTGAATGGTCAAGCTTCAGGATTCTTCAAGTCTACAAGAGGGGTAAAACAAGGTGATCCATTGTCTCCTACATTGTTCATATTATCAGTAGAAGTGCTATCTAGATCCTTGAACAAGCTGTTTGAGGACAAAACCTTTATAGGTTTTGGTATGCCTAAGTGGTCAGAACTTTTGAATAATTTGGAATATGTCGATGACACTATCATCTTTGCTTCAGCTCAACCAGAATGTCTGAAGAAGGTGATGGCAGTATTGGGGAGTTATGAGAGGATTTCTGGACAGATGATCAACAAATCCAAGAGTTCATTCTATATGCATGCTAATGTTTCCAATGCACTATTTCAGGCAGTAGGGGATGCCATAGGTTTTGCTAGAGGGAGTTTCCTTTTACCTATTTAGGGTGCCCCATCTTTTACACTTGAAGAAGGAAATATTACTATAATGATCTCATAAAGAAGGTGAAAGGAAACTACATTCTTGGAAAGGAAAGTTGTTATCATTTGGTGGGAAAGCAACACTCATTAGTAGTGTGTTGCAACGCATGCCAGTACATATGCTATCAGTGTTTGATCCTCCAAACAATGTTATTGAACACTTGAACAAGATGTTTTCAAGGTTCTTTTGGAGCACAAAGGAGGAAGGCAGAAGTAGACATTGGGCATCCTAGCAAAAATTATGTCTGCCTAAGGAAGAGGGTGGATTAGGGTTCAGATCTCTACATGATGTTTCTAGAGATTTGTTTGCTAAGCTATTGTGGAGATTCAGAACAACCAAATCACTATGGTCTAACTTCATGTGCAACAAGTATTGCAATAAAGAGATTTCTATAGTAGTGGATTTTAGGAAGGCTCTCATGTATGGAGGCAGATGCTGAATGCAAGGGAAGATGTGGAGCATGAAATACTGTGGGAGATGAATACATGTATGGCATGAAAATTGGACAGGTTTAGGAGCACTATACCACTTGATGCCACCTGATTTTCATATCAACGAGGAACCGGGAGAAGTAGCAGAATTGAGGCAAGATGATAGCTAAAATGAGGAGCTGATTGACGAGACCTCCCCTGAAGATATAACTGAGCATATTGTGCAGAATGTGCAGCTTGAAGGCACCTCTGGGTACTGGGATAAACCTATATGGAAACCTACTGCATCAGGTATCGTGCCCCATTTCTCGCGAAAGCGGGTTTCGACGTGTGACAACTCTTTTAAATATCTATTAAAAGAGAAGAGTCACCACCTAACGATTTCTAAGGTGCGTTAGGGCACCTATTATGCAAATAACTTTGTTTGACTAGTCAACACCACCAAAAATGAGGTAAGGGCTTAAATTACCTCAAAGAGAAGGTGTTAGGCACTCTTCGAGGTCCATAACTATGGGTCCCGACCGAACTTTCGACTATGTGGATTATATAATTAAGCTAGGTGATCAAATAAATAGAGGAAAAATTCAGAAGTTGTAGAGTCTTATTAAACTTAGGAGAATCGATACAAGTCTTAATAAGTACGAAGGTACAAACTATATGGATCTATGTTAAATGACTAAGTGTGAATAACATAAACATAAACAAAAAGGGGGGGGGGATCCTACATTTTTAGCCTAAAGGATGACCCCGTGCAACATAAATAATACTTCGCAACTCCCTTTAGGTAGGGGTTGCTCATAATATTCAGTGGGCAAAGACTATCATCTCATGCTACCCGATTACTATGTTGAAGTTGTTTACTTAAAGACATTCAAATTCAATTCTAAGTCGTACCCTATGAATGCACTACCCTTCCCATGCCTATGGTCTAGGGGGCTCTGGACCTACTATTAGGTAGTTCTAGACTCAACTCAGGTGCTCAAAAAGATAAAACTAGACGACAATCAAAAACAGATAGGACTGCATATAATTGCAAAATAAAATGCTCAAGTAACCTCTACACATAAGCAGGAAAGCACGCAAACAAATTTCTGGTTAGGTAGTAGACGAAATTAAGATGTATTAGAATCATTAAGTTCTATAGGCATGATTTATATGTGATTCCAGTAGTATGCAGACAGTGTTGTAATTTCTGGGTTGGCGTATAGGCAGATCAGAACGTCACAAATCCTATAGACATGAATATCTAATCGTTTGTGTAATAAGGTGGTGAAAATAATCTCATAATTCTAAATTACTTGATTTTATAGGTATGCATCTTAGGCAGGTGACAATAACCTATAGACACGATCTCTAATAATCGCATAATTAGGCAGTGAGGTCGTTTGAATACACATGATTAGTAGCGTCAATAAACATCCTAAAGGCAGGATTTCTAATAATTGCCAATTAGACTTGATTTTATAACACTTTATCCCTATAGGCATGCTATCTAAGTGAGGCGGTACAAAAGTAGCATGAAACAATTGATTAATTAGTTAAGACCCTATGGTCATGGTATCTGGATAAGCAAAGGTATTGCATTGTTGTATCCTATAGGCATGTTATCTAAGAGCATTGAATAGTAGACGTGGAAAAAAATGTAGCATATTTGACAAGTGAAGTGAAGTGTGTGCGTGATTCCTATAGGCATGATTTCTATTAGTGTGCAACATATTAAACTAAATAACATATAAGGCATGTTGAACGAAATAGCAAATAAACCACATAGACCCTATAGGCATGCTTTCTACCCTTTTATACAAGTATTAGAATGTACCCATTTCCCCCAATTTCACTAGCATCCCAATTATTCAGTTTTACAAAGTATTACAGACCGTATTGAATAAAGCCCCAGCCCAATTACAAAGTAGAATAACCCAATAACACATTTGTGCCTTCCAATATGCTCAGAACTTCACACGGACAATAGGCACAAACTTCAAATGCGAACATTGCACAATACCAAAGCAGGCCCAAGATACCAGGCCCAAATGAATAACTTACTTACCCAAAGAGATGCCAAATTCAGCCTTACAGGTGACAAAATACTCATGAAATTGATTAGCAACTTTCACACTTAACTCCTAAGGCTATAACTAACAACAGTTCTAGCCAAAACACATGGACAAGAATACATAGAATACAGACAAGTTCACAAGACAGACTCATGCTTGTATTTTTTAGAGACAAAACTAAAGTAGCAGAATTGACCATCATAGGATAGGGAACTATTTCAATAGAGTTTCAAAAGTAAACTGATTCAGAACTAGCCTAAAGAGCTTTAGACATAAGATTTAAACATGAAAATCTAATAGAGTCATAGGCAAGAACAAGTAGAGCATAACTCTCACATGAAAATTTAACATGACAGCTCAGTGAACATAACAAAATAGATTCATGATCAAGCAATCACTTTGTTGAGAATGAGAAAACTGTAACATGCTGAGTATCAATTACAATATCAGAAGACTTATAGTAAAACGAAAACATGTCAACTTCACATCAATCGAATAGACAAGCATCAAACCTTATGCTAGTTGGTCTCATATAGGAGAAAATGCTGGTTATGATATTTACTCTAAAGGTCTCAATTGATACTGAGGAAAACAAGATTGAGCAAGTCAAAAATATAATAGATTTACAAATAGCGTGGGAAAAGATTATAGCTTACGATAGAATTCCATAAAGATAACGTGTTGGGCATGAATGTCTCAACAGGAATTAGAACACATTCTGGGTATGAATTGGTTATTCATAATAGTACAGGACAAGGAAAGAACCAAACACAAAATAAGCAACATTAATAAGCATTCGAGCATATACTTTACCAGGCATGCTTAAGAAGGAAGAATCAAGGTAACAAATAGGCAAATTGAACTACTAGAAGGCATAGAGCCTTAAGGAGAGCTTCAAAACATATAATAGCATGTTGATTCATACAAATTCTTAGAGACATAGGTATGCAGAACATGAATATAAACAGAAAGAAAATGAAATTGCAAGGGTCACAGATACATTACCAGTTACAGAAGAACAAGTAAACAAGATGAGTAATTTCAGCAACACTTCATTGTTAATAGCAAACGAACATTAGAACCCAGGAATCTCAGTGCGTCAGAGTTACCAAGGATTTTGAATGAACCCCGGGAAGTGCTCACACCAAGAAAGGTTCGAGAATTGAATTCCGGTGGCCTTAGCTTTCAGCCGACCAAAAGATTCGAGTCTCAGAATAGTGTAAGACAAGAAAGAATAAGAGAACAATAGTAGTATTTTAGCGATTAGAGTCTATCCAAAGGGAAAATTGGGGAGGGGATTATATAGTAGTAGGAACTTAAAGAACGAACATGGAAAGAAGATTAATCACACAGAATAAGGAAAGAAAATCAATCATACAGAACAAGGAAAAGAAAATCAATCATATAGAACAAGTAAAAGAAAATCAATCATACAGAATAAGGAAAATACAACATGCAAACTAATTTCAAATCGGAATTAAGGCAACGAGTAAGGCAAACCCTAATTAAGCTGAATTCGATGGAAATATGCCCAAATTGGAGAGATACTCCGTGTTCTTTGAGGTACCTATCCGGAATCCCACAATATCATCAAGATGGAGCCTATTTGGACCCGATTTACACGAGATACACCTTACATATATGGAACGATACTCAATATTAGCATATTAGGGTAGTAAGCATTCAGAAAAGGCAAGAAAACCTCTGGTTCGAAGGAAATTTGTATAGAAAGGGTGAGACAATTCCAGTCGCTAGGGTTTAGGTTTGAGAGATGAATATGAGTGCTGGAAGGCGGCATGAATAGGAAATGGGGTCTAGGGGTTGGGTTATGGGGATATACAAAGAAGTGGGGGGTTTATTATGGGCCCTTGATAATCTGAGATCAACGACTGTGATCAAAAGTGATGGGGCGTGTTAAGAGAACAGGTCCCGACCGAGTTAGAAAAATTAGAGGGGTCGTCTCCTTTGGGCTGGGAATTGGGTAAGGTGTTTTGGTCTTATTTTGGTCCGAAAATTCACTTTAAAATTAGGCCATAATTAAATACACAAAATTATTGAAAAGTTCAATTATAAAAATGACCTACAAATAATAAAAATATTATTTATGCAGTAAACAAATGCTTAAAAATAGTTTAACATTATAAAACAATATAAGAGATGCTATCTTAGTATAAATAATATAATAATATAATTATGTATATAATATATGTTGTTATTGCAAAAATGTGTAAAATATATTTAAAATACAAATATAATTATATAAAATAATGTAAAATATTATGAAGGATATGTATGGATACAAATAATAAATTTGGATGATTAAATCATCACAAAATAATTTAAAGAAATAATTAATAAATATTTGAACGATTAAATGCAAGAAATCAATATTAAAGCTTTAAAAATTATGGAAAAATTATAGAAAATAATTGTATAATTCTTGTTAATTAAATAATAATGCAGAAACGATATTTTGCAGGTATATATACTATTTGAAAAATATGAGGGCAAAATTGGGTATCAACAACTACCCCTCTTTACCCGTGAATAATGAAAGAGTTGTCGAGTAAAGAAAATGATGAACAATTTTGTACGAAGTGAGTGAGAAATGATGCGTTTTGAAAAAATGGGGGCCGAACCCTGGTTCTTGAGTTGCCTACATATTCCCGGTATTACGGGAATCATTCCGTGTGTAGTTCTGTATCCAACAACGAACGAAACTGATGGAGTTGTTAATAAGAGTGGTAGTACGTTTCAAAATGATCTTTTGGATAGGATAGTGTCATAAGTAACGGATAATTTTAGGTGGATCCATGAATGTGAAATGAATGTTACAGATGTACGAGGCAAATATTTGAAAGGTTATAGAGAAAATGGTAATCAATTGTTGATCAACGGTTATATTTGAAGTGATTGAAGGATATGAACATTGTGAACGGAAACCGGAGTGAAAATTGCTCCTGTTTGTAGAACGGTTAACTCCCGAGTCACCTGCAAAACTTAAAACATGGTGCATGTGAATATATATATGTTATTGCAAAAATTTAAACATGATGCAAATTCCCTTCGGACCATGAGATTTATCCTCGAACGATGAAGATGATGTCCTTAGACCATGACGTCTTGGGCTATGAAGCGTATGATAAGGGATTCGCAGATCATGGAATGGTGCCATCGGGCCATAAGGATGATGCCTCTGGACTATGCCGCCTTTGAATAATGATATGCAACTTCGAGAGATCCTCCGGCCATGACATAATATCTTCGGGCTATGAGGATGATGCCCTTAGACTATGACGCCTTCGGACATTGTGGCGATGTTTGAGCCCATGAAATGCAAGTATGTGGTAATGGATCACTTGATAAAGGAAATAGGTGATGCTTAGTCATATGCGAGAACGGGACAAGACAAGGCTTGGTCTTGTGTGAGATGAGGGCAGTGCTTAGCCCTATGGGAAGAAGGGAGACAATGCTTCGTCTCATGCAAGGAAAGGAAATGCTTAGCCTTATGCGGTGTGCCTCATACAAGGAATGGAGACAGTGTTTAGTCTCATGCAAAGAAAGGCAATGCTTAGCCTTATGCAATGATGGAGGCAATGATTAGCCTCGTGCAAGGAATAGAGACAATGTTTAGTCTCATGCAAAGAAAGGCAGTGCTTAGACTTATGCAATGTAGAGACAATGCTTAGCCTCATGCAAGGAATGGAGACAGTGTATAGTCTCATGCAAAGAAAGACAGTGCTTAGCCTTATGCAATGTAGAGGCAATGCTTAGTCTCATGCAAGGAATGTAGACAGTGTTTAGTCTCATGCAAAGAAAGGCATTTCTTAGCCTTATGCAATGTTGAGATAATGCTTAGTTTCATGCAAATAATGGAGACAGCGTTTAGTCTCATGCAAGGAAAGGCAGTGCTTAGTCTTATGTAGCGTGGAGGATGTGCTTAGCCTCATGCAATGTGAGGTAAGTGTTTAGCCCTATGCAAGGAGTAGAGATAATATTTAGTCTAATGCAAAGAAAGGCAGTGCTTAGCCTTATGCAATAATGGAGGCAGCGCTTAGCCTCATGCAAGGAATGGAGACAGTGCTTAGTCTCATGCAATGAAGAGGGCAGTGTTTAGCCCTATGCAGGAAGAGCAATGATTAAATGTGATAGGGTAAAATGTTTCTTAGCTTGATGCGTTTGCGTTTGGCGACATCTGTCAGTGTGAAGATGGTGAACTTGTTGTGTGTGTGTGTGTGTGTGTGTGTGTGTGTGTGTGTGTATATATATATATATATATATATATATATATATATATATATATATATATATATATTTGCGAACGTTTTTGTTTTGTCCACTGTGCATGTACCCAACGAAAAATTATGAGTTTTAGAGGGGGAAAGGTTGGTTCGTGCTCTCGATTCCTTGCTTTGCCTTTTCTCTTGTATGGAGGTCCTACTTGAGTCACCCTGGGTAACGTCTGGCTGCTATATATATATATATATATATATATATATATATATATATATATATATAAAATAAAATTTTCGAAAATCATGCATATCTGATAAACTGCTTGTATAGAAATGTAGTTGTTTTGAAATATATGATAATGCGTGAGAGCAGATAATTTTGTTGAATTGATGACTATGACACACTTTTGAGACATTGTAACTTCCTTAACTCGGAAATTTCAGGATATTCCTCAAAATTCTTCCCCAGTTTAAATGCGTACTTCTGGCGATACCTTCCTTGGCGGTTCCAAACATGATGAGATCGAGATCTTGCCCCAGTTTCTGACCATAGGGGAAATGAAGATTTTATTATGATGTGATCGAACCCACAGGGCTGCCTACGTATCCCCTCTTAAATGAGAATCAGGTCAAGCGTAGTTCAGTTACATCAGATAGAAAGTGCAAACATAAATTTAAAATAGTATCTCTTGACTGCGTCCAAATTGATGGGCTTTGGTCAAATCTCTCCATCCATTTCTGCAAGTATAAGTGTTCCTCCTGTTAATACTCTATGAACCATGTAAGGGCCTTGCCAGTTGGGTGAGAATTTCCCTTTTGCTTCATCTTGATGTGGGAAGATCCGTTTCCGTACCAATTGCCCCAGTGTGAATTGCCTCGACCTAACCTTTTTTGTTGAAAGCTCTTGCCATTCTATTTTGATAGAGTTGACCGTGACACGCTGCGTTCATTCTCTTCCCATCAATGAGAGCTAGTTACTCGTACCGGGTCCGTACCTATTCCGCGTCGCTGAGTTCGGCTTCCTGTATGATCCTAAAGGAAGGGATTTCTACTTCGGCGGGAATAACGACTTTTGTACCGTAGACCAGTAGATAGGGAGTTGCCCCAATGGATGTACGAAATGTGGTGCGATACCCTAGTAGTGCAAATGGTAGTTTTTCGTGCCATTGTTTGTAATTGTTTACCAGTTTCCTCAATATCTTCTTGATGTTCTTGTTGGCGGCTTCTATGGCTCTGTTCATTTGCGGCATGTATGCTGTAGAGTTTTGATGCTTGATCTTGAATGTTTCACACATGGCTTTCATCAAGTCGCTATTGAGATTGGCGGCATTGTCAGTAATGATTGACTCAGGTACTCCAAACGACAAGCGATGCAGCCCCGAACAAAATCTACTACAACCTTCTTATTTACAGCCTTATAGGATAAGGCTTCAACCCATTTTGTGAAGTAGTCTATAGCCACAAGAATGAACCTATGTCCGTTTGAAGCAGTGGGTTTTATTGGTCCGATGACATCCATACCCCAAGTGGAGAAGGTCCAGGACGAACTCGTTGCATTGAGTTTGTTGGGCGGTATTTGTATCATTTCAGCATGTATTTGACGTTGGTGGTACTTTTGAATTTATTTGATGCAGTCTGTCTCCATGGTCATCCAGAAATACCTTGCTCTTATAATCTTCTTGGCCAAAATGAAACCGTTCATGTGAGGTCCGCAAGTTCCGGCATGCATTTCCTTGAGCAATCTAGATGCCTGCTTGGCATCGACACACTGCAGTTATCCCAGGTCAGGGGTCCTTCTATACAGAATTCCTCCGCTTTGAAAGAAATGGTTGGCCAATCTTCAAAGTGCGCGCTTCTGAGTGTGTGTAGCGTGCTCTAGATATTCTCTGTTTTCCAAGTATTCCTTGATGCCGTGGAACCATGGCTTTCCGTCAATCTTTTCTTCAACATGAGCACAATAAGCTGGATGCTTATGAATTCCTATTGGGATAGGATCGATGAAATTCTTATATGGGTGTTGTATCATGGAAGACAAAGTAGCTAATGCATCTGCAAACTCATTCTAAATCCTTGGAACATGTTTGAACTCTATATGTGCGAACCTCTTGATCAGCTCTTGTACACAATGCAAGTATGGCAATATTTTGGTGTTCTTCAGAGCCCATTCTCCTAGAACCTAGTGCACTAATAGATCTGAATCTCTGATTACCAGCAACTCCTGAAAGTTCATGTCAATGGCCAACCTATGTCCCAAGATGCAGGCCTCATATTCTGCCCTATTGTTGGTACACGGAAACCTAAGTTTAGAGGATATCGGATAGTGTTGACCGGTTTCTGACACTAAGATAGTTCCGATACCCACTCCTTTGAAGTTTGCTGCTCCGCCGAAGAACATTTTCCAACCATCGTACGCCTCCGTAATATCTTCTCCTACAAATGGCACCTCCTCATTAGGGAAATATGTTTTCAATGGTTCGTATTCTCCGTCTATTGGATTTTTTGCCAAGTGATCCGCCAGTGCTTGCCCTTTGATAGCCTTCTGAGTTACATATATGATGTCGAACTCACTTAGCAATATCTTCCACTTTTGCTAAGTTACCCGTAGGAATGGGTTTCTAAAAGATGTATTTTAGCCGATTCATCATTGATATGAGATATGTAGTGTACGCACATAAATAATGTCTCAACTTGTGGGCAATCCATGTCAAAGCACAACAAGTGCGTTCCAACAAAGAGTACCGGGCTTCATAAGGCGTGAAATTCTTTCTCAGATAATATATCGCCTGCTCTTTCCTTCCAGTTTCATTATGTTGTCCTAGAACACAACCAAAAGCCCCATCTAACATAGACAAATAAAGAAGCACAGGTCTTCCTGGTTCTGGTGGTACCAACATGGGCAGTTTAGATAAATCCTCCTTGATTTTGTCGAAGGCTTTCTGGCATTCTTTAGTCTAGCTTGTTGCAGCATCTTTCCTCAGCATTCTAAAGATTGTGCTATAAAGCGGCTGATGTAATTGAGGCGCCCTAGAAAACTCATCACATCTTTCTTATTCTTTGGCGGTGGCAAGTCCTGGATAGCTTTGATTTTTGACGGGTTTAACTCAATACCTCGGCGACTGATGATGAAATCTAACAGCTTTCCAGTAGGGACCCCGAAGGCACATTTTGTAGGGTTCAACTTCAAATTGTATTTTCGAAGTCGGTCAAAAATTTCTTCAAGTATGCTATGTGATTCGAACTCCTTTTAGATTTGATGACAACATCATCCATGTACACCTCTATTTCCTTGTGTATCATGTCGTAGAAGATAGTCGTCATGGCCCTCATGTAGTTGGCCCCAACATTCTTCAAACCAAACGACATCATTTTGTAACAATATATTCCCCATGGCGTGATAAATGCGGTCTTTTCAGCATCCTCTTCATCCATCCAAATATGATGTTATCCTACAAAGCAATCCACAAAGGATTGAAGTTCATGCTTGGCACAATTGTCAATCAGTATGTGTATGTTGGATAGCAGGAAATCATCCATAGGGCTCGCTTTGTTCAGATCCGATAATCGACACATACTCTAACTTTCCCATCTTTCTTTGGAAATGGTACAATGTTGGCTAACCAGGTCGGGTATTCGACCACTCGGAGAATCTTGGATTTGATTTGCTTGGTGACCTCCTCTTTTATCTTCAAACTCATATCTGGCTTGAACTTTCTCAGCTTCTGCTTTACTGGTGGACACAAGGGATTGGTGGGTAGCTTGTGAGCTACTATGGATGTGATTAAACCAGTCATATCATCGTAGGACCATGCGAAGATGTCCTCATACTTCTTTAGGAACTTGATATACTCTTCTTTCTCTGATAGTGAAAGATGAATGCTTATACGAGTTTCCTTGACCGTCTCTGAATCCCCCAAGTTGACGGCCTCAGTTTCCTCCAAATTAGACTTTGACTTGTTTTCAAAATCCTCTACTTATTTGATAATTTCCTCAGGTATTACATCATCTTCCAGATCTTCCGAATCATTTTCCTTATGTTGCGTTATCTCATTACATGTCACAGTCGTAGGTTCATCGGGATATGTAATAATTATGTTGAAAAGAATGTAGAAAGATAATAATAAATATGAAAAGCAGTAATGCATTAATAAAACTTTTAAAACGTCAACAAGTACGACTCGATGGCTCGAGTAATTATTTCAAAACAAAATACTGAAAGTGTCTTAAATGCTCAAACTATTTGAAAATAATTCACGCTAATTTGCCAGGCTACCCGGGAACTCGGCGAGCCCGGGATGGTGCGGCGGTCTAGTTCTTGAGAACAACTCCCTTTTCCATTTTTTGAATGATAAATTCTTCCTCCTCCTCATCCTCCTCAACAATTACCATGCAGTCCATGTCTTCTGCGTCGCGAAACAACTTCTCATACCAGCAAAAATTTCATCTTCCTCAGATCCCCACATCATGTCAGCCAGATGGAATGTCTGGTGCAGAGGTGGTACGGGTTGTTCCAGTGGATAATAAGGGGAACTACATGGTGGTGTCCAGTCCTGATATTCTTGCCATGTTTATTCATATCCGAGTCCAAATGTCGTGCCATGATATAGTGGTTGTACGGGTTTGGTGATCCGCTGAAGCTTTTTGCCGAGACCCTTGCCTGGTTCATATCCCGTCCACATCAATATTCTTTCTATCTTGTTCCTCCACCACCGATCCTTTTCAATTGCGTAAAATCGTTCAATGCGATGATATGTCTCTCAACCAAACTTCCTCTTATTTTCGATGACTGACACAGTCTGATTGGTGTAGATGTGATTGCTTCCATCTCCATGAATGATTACCTCCTGATGATTCCACTCAAACTTGACAGCCTGGTGCAATGTTGAAGCCACTGCACCAGCTGCATGTATCCATGGCCGTCCCAACAATAGATTGTAAGTAGCAGATATATCTAGCACTTGGAACTCAATCAAACCAAGTCGTACCTATCTGTATATCGAGGTTGATTTCTCCGATAGTGTCTCTCTGAGATCCATCAAACGCCTTCACATTCATGCTTCCCATTCGTATCTCATGTCAAGCCTTTACCCAATCTCTTTAAAGTGGTCAATGGACATATGTTCAGACTCGAACCTCCATCTATCAAGACCCTGGACAAATTGCACTGTGATGTGCAATGCCCTGTTGTGACTCAGTCCTTCTGGGGGTAACTCATCTTCGTGGAAAGTGATTTTGTGGCTCTCCAATACCTATCTGACAGTGTTAGCCATCTCTCCGGTAGTGATGTTGGTGGGTACATATGCTTCACTTAACACCTTCATCACAACGTTCTTTTGCGCGCCTGAGTTTTACAATAGTGATAGGATGGATATCTGAGCAGGAGTCTTGTTTAGGTGGTCAACAACAGAGTACTCCCTTGCTTGTATCTTCCTCCAATGATTGTCAGTGCCAGTCTCAATGACATGTAGCTTAGATGCAGTTTCTTTGCTTGTTCCTCCCAGATTCTCAGGTGTGTACACTCTACCAATTCTAGTCATACCTTGTGCAACATCTGTTTCCTCTATTTTGGCTTTTCCCTTCTTGCTTTCGCAACATAATCCCACGGGACGATATTAGACTTGTAAGATGGTACGGCAGCTACCATCACAGTGAAGGGTGTAGTTATGTCAACTTCAAATGGTGCCTGGGTTTGTACCACAACTGGCGTGAGGGTGACCGGAGATGTTTTAGGAGCGTCTCCCTATCGAATGAGTCCAAAGGACCCTTCTTGATCCCATTACTCATAAGTTTCTATCACATTCACTCCCTCACCTCTGTGATCCAGGAGAGGGTTGTTGCGAACATTCGGTGCAACTTCCTTTTCTTGTATAACCTTAGTGTCGATCAGCGTCTAAATCTTGTCTTTCAACATGCGGCATTCCTTGATGGTATGATCCTTTATGGCTGAATGATAAGCACATGTTTTGTTGGGGTTGATCCATTGGGAAAGAGTTTCCACAACAACAACAAAAATAGGGGTGACATAACCAGCAGCCTTTAGTCTCTCATACAGTTGGTCTGTGGGTTCAACAATTGGGGTGTTTTATCTAGGACGTCTGCGGTAAGAATTTGGACGTGGCTTTGGGTAGTTTTAGCGGATGGGTGGTGGTGAATGGTAATATGCAGGTTGAGTGTTGTAGGTATGGTAGGTGGCAGCATGGTATTGGTATTTTGGGGGTGAGGGTTGATATGTGGGTGGAGGTGTTTGGTATATAAGGGGAGACTTAGGGCCCTGGGCTACCATCATGACACCTACTTCTTTTTTTTTTGAAATACCTCCTAATTGCAAAGCTTTATTCGTGGCCTGCAGTGCCTCAAAATTGGTTACCATCCCTATCTTGATTCCTTCTTCTATTCTTTCTCCTAGCCTGATGATGTTGGAGAACTTGTGATTTTCGATGACCATCAACCTTTTGTAATACCGCGGATCTTAAGCTCTAACAAAGAACTTGTTCATTTGTTCTTCCTCAAGTGCTGGCCTTACCTTTGCGGCCTCTGACCTCTAACGAGTAGCATACTCGCGGAAGGTTTCTGTCGGCTTCTTCTTATGGTTTTGAATGTAGAAAATGTCTGGCACATTTTTCGTGTTGAACCTGAATCTATCCATGAAATTTGATGCCATACTCACCCAACTAACCCACTTCTTTGGGTTTTGACTGAAATACCAAGACAAAGTGTCTCCTATAAGGCTTCACATGAACAGTTTCGTGCAGATTTGTTCATTCTTGCCCACTCCTACAAGCTTGTCGCAGTATGTTCTCAAATGCACCTTCAAATCACCAGTACCATTGAACATTTCGAACCTGGGAGGTTTGTAACCCTTCGGCAGTTCGACATCTTGCTGAATACATAGGTCCTTATAGTTTAGGCATTCAACGCCTTTCCTACCTTCAACACTCTAAACTCTCCCTGTGAGCTTCTTGAATTCCTATGCCATGTTTCTAATGAGAAGGTCCTTCTTAGTTTGTTCGTGTATGTATAGGGTTTGCTACGGGGTATGGGGTAAGGTTTCCACATATATCAGATTGCTTTGATGAGTTCCTAGAACTTGGGTATACGGGTGGTCGTTGGACAAGTTTTGGGGATCGGGAGTAGGGTGCAGTGCATTTTGGGGGCTGTGATAAGTAGTGGTTTGCGGGTATGGAGTTGGATGATGGTGGTGTTGTTGAGGGGTTGGCACTGGCGGCGGGTTAAGCTTCTGGGGAGGTGCTGGATTATGATACTGGTGTGGCACGGGAGAATTTGGTGGTGGATTTTGGTTTTGTGTGTTTTGTGGTGGTTTTTGGTTCTAGGTAGTCGGGTTTTGCTGGTTGATGTCGGGAACATTGAGAGTAAGGGAGAGGTTTGCCAGATTTCGGACCTGCTCAAGCTCGCCCTGTAGTTCCAGGATTTTCTGATCCAAACGTAACACCAACTCATTCTGTCCCAGAGTACTTCGGCCATATAAAGTTTCCACATTTTTTGCTACAGTAACATTGTCTTTCCTAATACCACTTAAATCATCCATATTCCTTTTTCATTGCCTTTGCCTTTTGGGTCGCTCGGTGGAGGAGGAGGTGGAGGACCTCTGGATCTAGTGTGGTATGTTGATGATGCCAGTATGCACGAACCAACCTTTGGGAATGGGAATAATAAAAAAGAAAAGAAAAAGCAAAAGGTGACCAAGTCAGTAAGGTGAAGTAAAAGAATGTTTGCAATATTTAAACATGTTTCACAAAGTCATACAATAATTCATGTCCTAATTTTGGGGACCTCATTCTGCCTGAAGTAGGCCTAAGCGACACATAGACTTGGAGAAAATTGATGCCAACATTTGCTTCATTTCACTAATGCGAAAATGCGCCAAAACAAGCTTTTACTAAATCGATAATAATATGATAAAGTTACTACTGACATTTATCCTTATTACATCAAAATCTAAATCTAAGCTAGAATGTTGTAAAGAACATCATCTCTTAATTTACTGGGACCCTGAAGGACCTTCCCCATGCTTGGCTCTTTTGACCCATCAATCAGGTTTCCCAAATCGTGCATATCCAACAGTAAATAAGCTTTTGCCAGATTTCCTCCTTCATCGTCATCCATGCCTTGACAATCTGAGAGTCTCTTTTTCATCTTCCCTTCTAGTTCCATCAGTCCTTGTTCCAAGTATTCCAATCTTTCTGTTGACTTAGTGGCAATCTCCTTCCATTCCCTTATCGCCTCCAAGTTCTCTTTGTGCTGCTCAATCTGTTTAGCTTCAGACTCAAACACTCTTTTACGTAGCCTCTTGTACTTAAACTGTGCCTCAACCACTTAATCTATGATCATGTCCTTCAGATTGACTCCTGGCTTGATGTCCCCCGCTACATCATTTTCCAACCATGATAGATAGTAGTACATATGGCCGGCGTGATACCTGTCTCGCTCAATCATTTCTCCTTCCACAATGATCTTTTGGTTCTACATGTGTTGCATTTCAAACTTAAACGGAATGACATCTCCTTCGAAATCTACCTTGTACTGGACCATGTTGGAAAGCCGAGGTATGACCTATTTTCTTCCTTCTTGCCTCATTACCCTTATAGCAGCGTAAGGATAGCTGCCTCGCAACCCGATCAGTACCAAATGAGTGGCCCCCCTTGACCTGATGATGAACTCACTACTAGAAAATCATTCAAACATCCAATGTACCTGCTCCTGTGTCAGATTGTTGAAGAAACACACCCAACTTACAACATTTCTAGGCTGTGCAAACCCTTCCGGAATAAAAGTCATTTTCTTTGGCTATGTAGTCATTTAGTGGCCTTCATAGAAGCTCTTGATGGTACTATCCTCTTTGAAAGTGTTCTAGCAGCCAAACCTATAGCAATAGATTACAACCCTCAAGGTGTCCGAATCCCTGCTTACACCGATCTAGAGCACGGTACATCTCAACTAAGATCATATGGATGATGGTATAGCGGAAGCTCTAGTGTGGGACAATCTACTTTGACAGTCTTTATAGTTTACATAAGTTTGTCCCTCGATGCCATCCATCAAGGTCCTGGCGACCATGGCTAAGCAAGTATGAATCCTTCCTCCTTTCATTAGAAATATCAACAACCCCAAGAAGCAGACGACAAACACATAAACCCAGCGGTGCACCCAACCCAAGGAAGTAATGGTGAGTTCATCATGGTGAAGACGATATGACTTGCTATGCCCATAACACTCAGAAAGAAATTCAAAAGGGATGTATGATTTCTTTAGACAGAGCAATTCATCATTCTTCTTAAAACCCAACATTTTTAGAAAACCACGGGGAGTGCGGTATTCTGGTACCAGTAATCCCGAACTATCCTATGGCAACTTGGCGAAGCTTCCTATTTCTTCTAGGAGAGGAGTCATTTCTATATTGCCAAATCGGAAAATAACTCTTTTCTCATCCCAGTACATGGTAGCGGCCTCAATCAATTCCCTATTTGGTCGAATGTTTAGCAAGAATGGTAGGTCACCAAGTACTCTTCTCACATGACTTTTGTCACAAGGTGCAAGGTCTTTCCACCAATCAAGTAGCAAAGGTAGGAGTTTCTGGACCACACCGAACTTGGGGATTTCGTACTTCATTTTCTGCAAAAAAATAAGAGTTAGCCCTTTTCCCCTCCAGATTTGACTACTTGCACAATAATGATCAACATGTTGGCACATTTACTCCAAATTATGCACATAATATGATAGTGTCCTTTGGGATTATGGAAATCCCGTCGAACTTTGGACAAAGTTTATCTAAGCGGGTTGTTACATCAATAATGCTTCAACCCGTACTAGGTTTAGCATGATGCATGTACATTTTGAATTGGAGTGTGGTTTCTAGAAAGGTCTAGACTAATACTCTCAAGTGGACAACTTGAGAAGGAAGGGCACGAGACCGTCGACTGCAACGTTGATTGAGTAGTCTACCGCAAATAAGCCTTTCTGATTTAAAAGGGTGATTTTAGGAAAGCGCGGACACTCATCAAGCGTCGCTATGTTGATAATTGGCACGAGTGGAGTATGATGTGGAGCATACTTTATGCAAAAATAATAACACATTGTCAAGTATTTGCATGATAAAAGTACGTGAAAGAAGTAAATAAATAGCAATAGTGAACATGAAAATAAGAGAAAAAAAAGAAATACAAAAGAGATAAGTCAGTTTAACTCATGAAAATGTGCGAGAACGTAATGAAGCACGTAGGGAAATAGGGATGGGAGTGTCATAATAGAGAAGTTTTAGACAAGATAAAGGAGATGGAGAGAGGTCATACATGCCATAAAGGAGAATAAGGGAAGAGATGTGCATGTTATAACAATTTAAAACTAATAAAGGTGCATAAGGAAAGGGATGTGCATGTCATAGGAAGTAATTCCACATAAGTCAAGTTCATTATGGTAAAATCCTAAGTAATCCCCAGCAGAGTCGCCATGCTGTCGTGCCCCATTTCTCGCGAAAGCGGGCTTCGACGAGTGATAACTCTTTTAAATGGCTATTAAAAGAAAAGAGTCGTCACCTAACGATTTTTAAGGTGCGTTAGGGCACCTTTTATGCAAATAACTCCGTTTGACTAGTCAACGCCACCAAAAATCAGGTAAGGGCTTAAATTTCCTAAAACAGAAGGTGTTAGGCACTCTTCGAGGTCCACAACTGTGGGTCTAGACCGAACTCTAGACTATGTGGATTATATAATTAAGCTAGGTGATCAAATAAATAGAGGGAAAATTCATATGTTTATAGAGTCTTATTAAACTTAGGAGAATCGGTACAAGTCTTAATAAGTACGAAGGTACAAACTATATTGATCTATGTTAAATGACTAAGTGAGAATAACATGAACATAAAAAAAAGGGGGGGTGGAGGGGGGGAGGGTCTTAAGTTTTTTAGCCTAAAGGATCACCCCGTGCAACATAAATATTACTTTGCAATTCCCTTTAGGTAGGGGTTACTCATATTATTAAGCAGGAATAGACTATCATCTCCTGCTACCCGATTACTATGTTGAAGTTATTTACTTAAAGACGTTCTAATTCAACTCTAAGTCGTACCATATGCGTGCACTACCCGTCCTATGCCTATGGTCCAGGAGGCTTTGGACCTACTATTCAGTAGTTCTAGTCTCAACTCAGGTGCTCAAAATAATAAAACTAGGCGACAATCAAAAACAGATAAGACTGCATATAATTGCAATAGAAGGCTCAAGTAACCTTCACACATAAGCAGGAAAGCACGCAAACAGATTTTTGGTTAGGCAATAGACGAAATTAAGACGTATTAGAATCGTTAAATCCTATAGGCATAATTTCTATGTGATTCCAGTATTATGCAGGCAGTGCTGAAGTTTCTGGGCTGGCGTATAGGCAGATCTGAACGTCACAAATCCTATAGACATGATATCTAATCGTTTGCTTAATAAGGTGGTGAAAACAATCCCAAAATTCTAAATTACTTGATTTTATAGGTATGCATCTTAGGCAGGTGACATGATCCTATAGACATGATCTCTAATAACCGCATAATTAGTCAGTGAGGTCGTTTGAAAATACAATATTAGTAGCATCAATAAACACCCTAAAGGCGGGATTTCTAATAATTGCCAATTAGACTTGATTTTATAACACTTTATCCCTATAAGCATGTTATCTAAGTGAGGCGGTAGAAAAATAACATGAAGCAGTTGATTAATTAGTTAAGAACCTATGGTCATGGTATTTGGATAAGCAAAGGTATTGCATTGTTGTATCCAATAGGCATGTTATCTAAGAGCATTGAATAATAGACATGGAAACAAGTGTAGCATATTTTACAAGTGAAGTGAAGTGTGTGCGTGATTCCTAGAGGCATACTTTCTATTAGTGTGCAACACATTAAACTAAATAACATATAAGGCATGCTGAACGAAATAGCAAATAGACCACATATACCCTATAGGCATGTTTTCTACCTTTTATGCAAATATTAGAATGTACCCATTTCCCCCAATTTCACTAGCATCACAATTATTCAATTTTACAAATTATTACAGACCATATTGAACAAAGCCCCAACCCAAATACAAATTAGAATAACCCAGTAACACCTCTAGGTCTTCCAATATGCTCAGAACTTCACACTGATAGCAGGCCCAAACTTCAAATGCAAATATTGTATTTCAAACCTCTAGTACCAAAGCATGCCCAACACACCAAGCCCAAATGAATAACTTACTTACCTAAAGGGATGACAAATTCAGCAATACAGGTGACAAAATACTCATGGAATTGATTAGAAACTTTCACACTTAACTCATAATGCTATAACTAACAACAGTTCTAGCCAAAACACATGAACAAGAATACATGGAATACAAACGAGTTCACAAGACAAACTCATGCTTGTATTTTTAGAGACAAAGCTAAAGTAGTAGAATTGACCATCATAGGATAGGGAACTATTTCAACAGTGTTTCAAAAGTAAACTGATTCAGAATTAACCTAAAGAGCTTTAGACACAAGATTTAAACATGAAAATCTAATAGAGTCATAGACAAGAACAAGTAAAGCATAACCCTCACATGAAAATTTAACATGACAGCTCAGTGAACATAACATAACAGATTCATGATCAAGAAATCACTTAGTTGAGAATAAGAAAACTTTAACATGCCGAGTATCAATTATAATACCAGAAGACTTATAGTAAACAAAAATATGTCAACTTCACATCAATCGAACAGACAAGCATCAAACCTTATGCTAGTTGGTCACATATAGGAGAAAATACTGGTTATGATATTTCCTCTAAAGTCCTCAATTGATACTGAGGAACACAAGATTGAGCAAGTCAGAAACACATAGAGTTACAAATAGCATGGAAAAATATTATAACTAATAGTAGAATTCCATAAAGATAACAGGTTGGGCATGGATGTCTTAACAGAAATTAGAACACATTTCGGGTATGAATTGGTTATTCATAATAGTACATGACAAGGCAAGAAACCAAACACAGAATAAGCAACATTAATAAGCATTCGAGCATATACATTAGGAGGCATGCTTAAGAAGGAATAATCAAGGTAACAAATAGGCAAATTGAACTACTAGAAGGCATAGAGCTTTAAGGAGATCTTCAAAACATATACTAGCATGTTGATTCATACAAATTCTTAGAGACATAGGTATACAGAACATGAATACAAATAGAAAGAAAATAAAATTACAAGGGTCATAGATACATTACCAGTTACAGAAGAACAAGTAACTAAGAAAAGTAATTTTAGCAAAACTTCAATTTTAATAGCAAAGGAACAGTAGAACCCAGGAATCTCAGTGCGTCAGAATTTCCAAGGGTTTCGAATGAACTCCAGGCAGTGCTCACACTGAGAAAGGTTCGAGAATTTAATTCCGGTGGCCTTGGCTTTTAGCCGGCCAAAAGATTTGAGCCTCAGAATAGTGTAAGATAAGAAATAATAAGAGAACAATAATAGGTTTTTAGCGATTAGAGTCTGTCCAAAGGGAAAACTGGGGAGGAGTTTATATAGTAGTAGGAACTGAAAGAACGAACATGGAAATAAGACTAATAACACATAATAAGGAAAAAAAATCAATCATACAGAACAAGGAAAAGACCACATGCAAACTAATTTCAAATCGGAATTAGGGCAACGAGTAAGGCAAACCCTAATTAAGCCGGATTCGATGGAAATATGCCCAAATCGGAGGGATACTCCGTGTTCTTTGAGGTACCTAGCCGGAATCCCACAATAGCTTCAAGATCGACCCCATTTGGACCCAATTTACACGAGATACAGCTTCCATATATGGAACGATACTCAGTATTACCATATCAGAGTTGTAAGCATCCAGAAAAGGCAAGAAAACTTTTGGTTCGAAGGAAATATATAGATAAAGGGTGATATAATTCTGGTCGCTAGGCTTTAGGTTTGAGAGATGAAGGGGAGTATTTGAAGGCGACAAAAATGGGAAATGGGGTATAAGGTTTGGGTTATGGGGATATAAGGAGAAGTAGGGGGGGGGGTTATTATGGGCCGTTGATCATCTGAGATCAACGAACATGATCAAAAGAAATGGGGCGGGTTAGGAGAACGGGTCCCGACCGGGTTAGAAAAATTAAATGGGTTGTCTGGTTTGGGCTGGGAGTTGGGTCAGGTGTTTTGGGCTTATTTTGGTCTGAACATTTACTTAAAATTGGGCCATAATTAAATACATGAAATTATTGGAAAATTAAATTATAAAAATGACCTATAAGTAATAAAAATATTATTTGTGTTGTAAATAATTCTTAAACTGAATTATTTATGCAGTAAATAATTCTTAAAAATAACAGTTTAACATTATAAAAAAATATAAGAGATGCTATCTTAGTATAAATAATATAATAAATACAATTATGTATAAAATATAGGATGTTATTGCAAAATTGTTTAAAATATCTTTAAAATATAAATATAATTACATAAAATAAAGTAAAATATTATGAAGAATATGTATGGATACAAATAATAAATTTGAATGATTAAATTATCAAAACTTAATTTAAAAGAGTAATTAATAAATATTTGAATGATTTAAATACACGAAATCAATGTTAAAGCTTTAAAAATTATGGAATAATTATAGAAAATACTTGTATAATTCTTGTAAATTAAGTAATAATGCTAAAATGATATTTTGAAGGTTTATATACTATTTAAAAAATATTAGGGCAAAATTAGGTATCAACATCAGGTAAATTCATAGTAAGTAGTGCTTGGCACATAGTGAGACATAGAGCACATCCTAATCCAGAATACAGGCAGATGTGGAGCGAAGGCTTACCATTTAAGATCTCCTTCTTCCTTTGGAAACTATGGAGGGGCAAACTGGCTACTAATGACCTATGGAGAAGGCAAGTATACATATGTGTCTCTAGGTGTTGGTGTTGTCAACATACACAGGAGGAAACCTTTTGAGCATCTGGTTTTGACAGGTACAACTGCTACTAGAGTGTGTAAGACATTTATGAATGCTGTATGGATCAATGTGCCACTGATACAGTTATATCAGGTTATTAGGGCATGGTGGAATGCTTCATGTTGTCCAAAACTGAAGCCATTATTCCAGGCAGTACCATTAGTCATTACTTGGGAGCTGTGGAAGATGAGAAACACAAACAGGAATGGAGGATCACTATCAATAAATAGGGTAATACATAAGATCAACAAGACACTATACTTCTTGGACAATTTTAGATATAGTTGTCTTACTCATATCCCACATCTGTGGCCATACATGATAGATTTATTTGAAAAGTATAGGCCAACGATTGTAACTACAAGAGGGACATGGCATTAGCCTTATACTAGCTGGTACAAGCGCAATGCTAATGGGGCATCAAGAGGAAATACGGGTCCTAGTTCTATTTGCTTTTGTGTGAGAGATGGGGAAGGTGATTTAGTGTATGTAAAGGCACAACAACTAGAGGTGGCAACTAACATTGTAGCTCACGCAAAGGCAATAAAAGAAGGTCTATCATATTGTTTTGCTCATGACCTGCATCCTCTCATTTTGGAGACAGATTTCCTGGGTATGAAGAAGATTATAGAAGGAGAATGGGATCCTTCATGGTGCATTGGGGCTGAAGTGAAGAGGATTAAGGAGATGAAGGTGAAGTTCAGTGTGTTGTTTCAACATGTCTTAAGGGAGGGCAACACAGTGGCTGATTATTTGACTAACCTTGTGTTCTCTTTTGTAGGTACAATCCAATATCATTCATTCTCAGAATTATCAAGTACAGGAAGGAGGTTAATCAATCTTGACAAATATCAAACTCCTAACCTTAGGGTTAGGGTTGAAAAAAGAAAGGCTTTGCATTTATGTCTCATTATATAAGATCACAACCTGCTAGTATCACTTGTTACTGGATATTTTGTGTGTTTATAGGTGACTTACCTGTGGTATTAGCATGGCAACATGATCATTCTGGTGGGTACCTAAAGGCACATGGAATAGTTAAGCTAGGCAGCAATACACCTCAACACAGTATAATTTACTAAGTTATTGCTGCAAGCTAAATCGTGGATGCAGCGATGGGTACACTATTAGATCACAAATGCAGGATTTTACTGGCTGGATTGGTTCTACTCAAGGCAGTGGCTATATATTGTTATACTTTTGTCCAATGGTATTAGCATGGTTACATGCTGAATCTGGGGCAGGTGTAAAAGTGTATAGTCTGGAAATACATGCAGGAATCCTAATTTTTTAGGGTTCATCCCCAATCTCATTGAGTTGCATTCACAAAGAACCATATATGCCTCTTTTGAAAGATACATACAGTGATATACACGGTTTCCATGCAATGGTTAGGTTATTCAGTTGTTACATTTGCACATACATGGAGGAACTTAGAAGTGCTGCTATGGTGGATATTTGGACAGCTTCAGAAGTTGATATTGTAGATTGGAGATTCACATTTGCCTTGTGCTATGGAATGAAACTTGGCGCCTGGTGTGAGCGTTAGAGGTGATACATTGAGGTTTTGCCCTTGGCTTGTGAATACATACAACATCATACATTGGAGGCTGTTTCATCTATACTTTGTAATAGTTAGCATAATGTTTCTAGCTAGTAGTAGCGGCTTATCGTTTAGCTTTGGATTGGCACAATATGTAATCTTTGAACCTTTGTTTTTCGAATGTTATATATATATATATATATATATATATATATATATATATATATATATATATATATATATATATATTAAACACTAGGCATCCTGCCTAGTGGTATATTTGCTAAAAGAAAAGAATACGCGCATAGCCTAAACATTATTTCTAGCATGAATCGCAACTCAATTACTCTAAAAGTGGGAATTACACAAATAAAACAAGCCTTGATAACAACACAGTATAAGAATTCACCCGGATCATGATTACCACGGTGCACACCCATACGCCCGACACCTAGCATGTGTGTCACCTCAACACAAATCATATAAAACGTTTTCCAGGGATATATACCCTCAGTTCCAAGTTTAGAACTGTCACTTACCTCAAAGCGCACAACTCAATGCTCCAACAAACCCTTGCCTCGCCAATCAGCCTCCGAACGACTCGAATCTAGTCACAAACAACTTAATATGATCAATACAAGCTATAGGAATAGATTCTATACGATAAAGCTAAGATTTTAACCAAAATAAAAAGTCAATCCCGGTCCCACACTTCGTAACCCGATAAAATTCATAAAATCCATACACCCATTCAATTACGAGTCCAACCATACCAAGATCATCCAGTTCAACCACAAATCGCTCCTCAAATTTCCAAATCTTACTCTTCAATACATAGTCCAAAAATCCCAAAATTCCACCTCAAACAAACATAGTCTAGGTGTAAAAATAAATGGATAAATAATATTTATTAATAAAATAGATGAATCTTCACTTACCTATTCAATTATAGTGAAACCCCTCTAATTAATCATCCCTAGCCGAGTTCCACAAGTCCAAAATGAGAAAAAACTCGAAACCCTTCATTTATAAGACATTGTCAGGCATTTCGCTTTTGCAATCCAAATCTTCGCTTCTGCGGTCAAATGTTCGCATCTTCGGAAATGAAGTAGACACCTGATCAAGTGTACCTGCAGTTCGAGATGCGCACCTGCGAGACCGCTTCTTCTATCCTACTGTAACGACCCGATTGGTTATTTTGAGCTTTAAGGTTCCGTTCAGTGGTTCGAGGTCTTGAGTGACTTCATATTGTATATTATGACTTACGTGCATGGTCAGATTTGATGTTTGGAGTGTTTGGAATGATTCTAGCATTGCTGGTTTTTGCACAGATGACCCGGGTCTCATATTTGCGAGACTATGATCGCATTTCAAAGTCTAAATTTCTAGGAGGATATCACATTTATGATCTTAGATGGACTCTGTAATGTTCACATTTGCGATGGGATTTGGGCTAGGAAGTGGTCACATTGCGATCTATTTGATTCCTTTTGTGATGGTCCACGTTTGCAATTACGAACTAGTCATCGCATTTGCGATGACAGCAGGGATGTGAGGTGTTTTACTTTTACGATAATTTTCTCGCATTTGCGACACCTGCTACTAGATATAAAAGCTGAGGGGCGGGATTGTAGTCTCATTTTCATATCTTTGAACCCTAGACTCGATAGGAGGCTATTGTGAAGAGGGATTTTCATCTACAATCGTTGGGTAAGTAATTTTGATCAATTTCCAACTATTTTGCATGATTATATGTGAGTTTTAACATAAATATTATGAGAATCAAAGGGGAATTTTGAGAAACTTTGTATATGTTTTGAAAAATGAGAATTTGAATTTTGAGAGTCGATTTGGACTTGGATTTTTAAACAAAACACATATATAGACTCGTGGGATTATAGGTAGTCGGAATCTACCCTTAAACCCAGGTTTTGAACGGGAAACCCCGGGGTTGAATTTTGTTGACTTATGAGAAATCTTGCAAAGTTCATAGCTTTACCTATTGGAATTGATTTCTCTTGCATTATTTGACGTTATTGAGTCGATTTTGGTTAGATTTGAGCCGAGCGGAGGTGATTGTAAAGAAAAAACTATTTTAGAGTATTGATTGAGGGATTTTGGGGTAATTATCTTGCCTAAAATTATGTGGGGGAACTACCTCATATGGATTGGTTTATTTGCACAATTTGAACTATGTGGAAGACGTGTACACGAGATGACGAGTGTGTACATGACTTATATGTGAAAATTTAACCGTTTTAGACTCTTAGGTTTCTTACGTACATTAAAATGAAATTGCCTTATCACGTTATATCCTCCATTTCCAAATTTACCCTTACATGCCTTATTTGAAGTTGATTGGTTCATGTTGTACCCTTAATTGCTAAATATACTCTTATATTCTTTAATTGAAGTTGTTGCCTCTTTTACTGCTATGTTATCTCTTCCGTTGTTCACTTATTCTTATTTGATGTCGTTGCTACACATTATCTCTCTCATTGTTGAGTTGTTCTTATTTGAAGCCATTATTACTTTTTATATCTTTCATTGTGAGCTCGTTCTTCCGTTTCATTGTATATTTGTAATTCTTGTGTTGATTTACTTGCCTTACTCCCGTATTATTGTTGTTGTTGTTGTTGTACTCAAGGTTGTTGAGCCAAGGGCTATGTGTAGTTGTGGTATTGGAATTTTTTAAAGGATATGTAATGGCATATGGTCACATGTGATGCGAGTTGTTATATTGTGTTGTTATGTTTTTGCACACGTGGTATTATTAAGAGGATTGTCGGGATGTTTGCACATGAGTTGTCCGTGCTATTGTTATTATTGATATTGCACATGCGACATGACAAGACGAGCTATATATGTTGGGTTTGCGCATGCGACGAGAAAATGTGAGAATATTATTATGCGCATGTGGCGAGACAAGGCGGGTATGTACTTTATTGTTACACATGCGGAGAGACAAGGAGGGCTATGTCAGGGATGATTTGTGATGACTTGTGAAGGCCTGGGGGCATTGTTATTGATGATATTTGTGTAGTTGTGTGTCTACCTTGTGTGAGTCATGCATAATACGGTTTTATTGTATTATTTCCTATGTGCCATCCATTGTCTCTGATCTTACTTGTTTACTCGAGATGTAGTAGAACACTTGCACAAGCTTACACCATAATAAGTCACTCATATCAATCTAAGAAGATGAACCTTGATGTTTATTAATCATTTATATGTATTCTTGTATACCTTCCTTCTGTGCGTGAGTTGAACTATTAGCACCTGAGTTGTCCGTGCGGATATGGGAAATTGGTACTCTCTTAGCGCATGAGTTGTCGGTATAGATATGAGGTATTAATGGTATTGGCACATGAGTTGTTCGTGCAGCACATGAGTTGACTGTGCGGCTGTGATTGGTAATGTAGGCACAAGATGCCAAGTGATTAGGGTTCGTGATTTGGGACCCCTGATTTGTGACTATGAGATGTGGTACCTCGGGTTATTCTTGTGTGAAAGCGGTTGTTTTATTGGGTTGTTACTTGTTTTCCTTACTTGATTTCACTCGACTTTAATTGTATTATGCTTACTTTATGATGTTATTACCTGTTTGCTCTTTGTTGCTAATTGTTGCTTCTAGTTTCCATTTGCAAGTATTGTATTGTTATTCTTACCATGATTAGCTTATTGTTGATATCGTTCTCTGTTAGTTCTATATTCATACTTGTACAGATTATTATGTCTAGTAGGTGTCTTGACTGTTCCTCATCACTACTCCACCGAGGCTAGTCTTGATATTTACTGGGTACTGCTGTAGTGTACTCATGCTACGCTTTCTGTACATTTTTGTGCATATCCAGGTACCTCGGAGCGTGCTGGTCATTAGTTAGCTAACTGTGAGTTGCGGCGGACACTTCAAGTTATACCTTCCATTGCGTTCGCATGCCTCAGAGTCACCTTTTGAAGTTTACTTATTACTATTTAATTCGATTTTGGAATAGTTGTACTTAAAGATTTTCTTGTTAACTCAGTAGAGCTTATGACTTGTACTACCAGTTTTGGGATGTTGTATATCTACTTGGGATTGCTGGCTTTATATAAAAATTTATGGTTCATGTTTAATAGCTTTTGGTTGAAATCTGTTATTAATTCAATAAGTGTTAGGCTTACCTAGTCTTAGAGACTAGGTGCCATCACGACTCCTAAGGAGGGATTTTGAGTCGTGACATCTGCCTTCGCTCATGCACGTCGGCACCCTCAGAGAAATTTTGCTCCAGCCCTTCCTGCCCAAATTCTCTTCTACGGCCAACTCCATCGCACCTGCGGGCTTGCAGATGTGGAAAGTGTCTCGCATACATCTGCGGCCTCTGCCAAGCCCAACAATCCTCTGCTTTTGCGATAAGCCTGCCGCTTCTGTGACTTTGCACCTGCGACCCAATTCTCGTAGGTGTGATCACACTAGGAATCAGAAACACTCAGCTCAGTTCCTAAGTCGAAAACACAATACGAACTCGCTCAAAGCCTCAAATCCCGTCAAAAAACACAAAAACACAAATTGCACATCGATTCAAGCCTAATGAACAAATGACTTCTAACATCTAAAACTAATGCCGAAACATATCAAACCAACTCCGAATGACCTCATATTTTGCACACAAGTCATAAATGACACAACGGGCCTTCTTCAACTCCCTGAACCTAAATCCAAACCCGGTATCCACAAACATAACTCTCGGTCAAACCTCTCAAGCTTCCAAACCTTCAACATTCCAACTTCGCCAATTCAAGCCAAAATGACCTACAGACCTCCTCAATATCCGGACATACTCTTAAGTCCAAAATCACCATACAAAGCTATCAAAACCATCAAAACTCTATTTCAGAGTCGTCTATACAAAAGTCGAACTCCGGTTAACTCTTCCATCTTAATCCTCCAACCTTGGGATTAAGTGTCCCAATTCACTCGAAACCTCCCCGGGACCAATCTAACCGACCCGACAAGTCACATAACCACAAATAAACATAGAGGAAGCGATAAATAGGGAAACGGGACTACAAACACAAAACGACCGTAATAATGCTATTATTATGTCAAAATAACAAGCCATCTGAATGGATATCATCATATAGTATTAATATTTCATGTGCTAACTCTCAAAACGCCAAAATAAGAAACAAATGAAGAAACATAGAATTTATGAACTTCAAATTGGAATCCAAATCAGCCGCGAATCCACAATATTTAGGAACTAAAGATTTGGAATCTGGACTTGCTTTCTTTTCTGAGTCTCCCTTTCGTCAACATGATGTAAGTATTGAACACTTGTTATCTTATCATTTTTTTCCTTTTTCCTTCTCAATTGGTCGTGTACTCCTACGAATATTCTATCATGTACATGTTTGTATGACTTGCAAAATGGAAAAGACTATTCAATCAAAATAATTACTATCCATTGTTCTATACATATAAAATAATAATCTAAAGGACCCAAGTTGTGAAACATTAATTTTAATCTATAATTGTAACGACCCGATCAAATTTTTTGCTTTATAGATCCCAATTCCTCTATTAAAGACTTCCCATATATGCTTTTACTATTTTATGACTTGTGGGAATGTTTGATTTGGTTTTGGAAGGGTTAGGGTTGAATTCAGAATACTTAGTTCTATAATAGGACCTAAGGTGACCAAGTTTGACTTGAGTCAACACTTTTAGTAAGCAGCCTCGAAACTAGGATTTGAGGGTTCAAATACGTTCATATGATGATTTTGGACTTCGGCGTATGTTCGAATTGAGTTTTGGGTGGGCCGAGAGCGTTTCAGTGCTTATTGTTGAAAGTCGGTATTTTGAAGGTTTTAGAATTTCCTAAGTTTGATTTGAAGTGGATTTTGGGGTTATCATTATCCGTTTGAGATTCCGAGCCTTGAAATAGGTTCGAATTGTGATTTATGACTTGTGCATAAAAGTGGTGTCATTCCGAGTTGTCTAAGTACATTTCATCGCGTTCGATGTTGGTTGAAATGAGATTTGAAGCTTAAGAAGTTGATTAATGAGGTTTTGAGGTGCGATTCTTGATTTCGGTGTTGTTTTATATATTCCGAGACTTCTAGTAAGTCTGCAATATATTTATGGATGGGTTGGTATATTTGGATGGGGTCCCGGGTGGCTCAGGTGTGTTTCAGACCACCAGGAGCAAGTTGGAGTTGGCTAAAAACTGCTGGTGTGCTTCACGATCGTGAAGGTAGTCCCATGATTGCGAAGAAGGAATTTTGGATGGGCAGATGATTTCCCTACGCATACGCGAAAAAAGTCCGTGAACGCGAAGGTGCACTTGGTTGTACTTCGTGAACGCAGAGGCCCAACCGCGATCGCGATGAAGGAAAAGGTGGAGCTGGGCAGGAAGGTATTTGGCCTTTGCAAACGCGGAAGGATGGAAAGTGCTTCATCATGAATGCGACAAATTGGTCATGAATGTGAAGAGTGTTTTTGGCAGTGGCAGACAGAAATTGGCTTTCGCGATCGCGAGACATTTTCCGTGATCGCGAAGAAGGAATCACTGGGGAGACTTGAATATATTATAGGACTTAGTCTCTTTTCTCTCATTTTCCACTTGGTCTCAGATAAATTTGAGAGCATTTTCTGGGGGATTTTGATCAACATCACGAGGTAATTGATCTCTATTAATTCTTGAGTTAAATACACGGATTATGGGTAGAGTTAACATGGAATTAGAGAAAATTTGTGGGAATTTTGTTGGAACCTAAGGTTTGGTAAAAAAGAGATTTGACCACGAAGTTGATTATGAAATTGGAAATAAATTATATATTTGCGTTCGTGAGGTCATGGGTAATATTTATCTTAGAAATTTTTTGGAATCCAGGCACGTGGGCACGGGGGTGACTTTTATAGACTTTCTGATTTTGGTTGGGAAATTCACTTAATAGTTAATTACGAGCTTTTGAGCACATATTGATTAGTTTATATGAATTTTGATTAGTTTCGGATTGCTTTCCGTCGCATGAGGAGTTCTAGTGAGGTTAAGGAGCCGGATAGTGAACTTGGAAGCATGGTAAGTCTCTTGCCTAATATTGTTAGAGGGAATTATCCCCTTAGGTGATTTAATTTTTGTGTGCTACTTGTTGTGGGAGCTACGTATGCACGAGGTGACGAGAGTCTGTACATAGTTATATTGATGTTATGTCCGGTAGACTTAGATTCGCATCATGCCTTAATTGTGCTATTTGTATTTACCCTGCGTACTTGGTTTACTTAATTTATGACTGAGATTGAGGTTAGAACAAAAATATTGATTAAGCCTCTTACTTTGGAAAATTATGAAATACTTTTTAAGCTATAGATCTGTGTCTTCTCGACTCGCATGTACTTTCACGAGCGAGGTAGTTTCTCTACTTTTATGGGATCGGGTTGTTCGCCTCGACAGTGTTGTAAATTACTCTTATGAGATCAGGTCATTTTCCTTGGCAGTACTGAGTATCACTTTTCCTATAGGATCGGGCCGTTCATCTTGGCTGACTCGTGCTTAATACTTGAGATTGGATTTAGTTTTGGTAAGTTGAGTTAGCGCCTTCGAGGACGGTTATGATATTTTAGTTATTTGATATAGATCCATGTTGGAAATCTACTATTAATGTTTTATCTGTTGCTACTTGTTGTACATCCTCCATGTCTACTTTATATATTTTATTACTGTTTGACCACTAGTAAGTGTCAAGTCGAACCTTCGTCATTATTTCTTCATGGTTATACTAGATACTTACTAGGTACGCATTATTTTACGTACTTACACTACACTTCTGCACTAAATGTACAGGTACTTCCAGTGGTCACACGGGCACGTAGCCGCACTTCCACAGAGACTTAGTGGTGAGCTGCTTACCCTGCTTCGATCTGCAACACCAGAGTCTCCCTCTACCTTGTTTACTGTTTCTATCTATTTTACTTCGGAGAATAGTTGTAGTAGTTTTGTATATTCCTTAGATTCCTCATCCACTTGTGGCACCGTATTTTGGGGTTTCTAGAATTTATGCACTGTTGAACTTATTATTATTATCACCATAGTTTATGTATTATTCACACTTGATATTTTTGAGAAAGAAGTACATACGGTTGCATGAGATTTTACTTTTATTCGGTGTATTTAAGGAAACTTCTATTTTTTAAAGTTAAAAAGGAATAATTAAATTGGAGGTTCACGTGTGGGCCGTTAGGCACCATTGCGATCTATTACAGGTTTTGGGTCGTGACAGTTTGGTATAAGAGTTTTAAGTTCACATAGGTCTCACGAGTCATGTGTACAGGCCTAGTAGAGTCTTGCGGATCGGTACGAAGACATCCATATTTATCTTCGAGAGGCTATATGTTATTAGTAAACATCTCTTTATTCATCTCCTATCGTGTAGTTGATATTGTGCTAAGTATATTTCTATTATTCTCTCACAGATGGTAAGAATGCGCATGGCAGATGAACCCGGTGGTAGAGGAGCTGCTCCCCCTTGTTGCTAGAGGCTAAGGCAGAGGCTGGGGGAGGGCTCCAGAACCTGTTAGAGGATGAGGACATCCTAGAGTTGCTCCCGTTGTACCACCAATGGATCTAGTGGAGGATCTTGTCATTGAGGAGAAGGATGAGGTGCTTGTAGCTGAGCCGACGCTTGCAGATTTCATGACTGCAGGATTTCAGGAGGTCATGGGCCGTATATTGTAGTTTATAGATTCTATGACGCAGGTTGGTTTATTTATAGTGGACCCAGCCACATCTCAGGTGGGAGGGGGAGCACAGACCCCTACCTTTCTGGCACCAGGGCATGCTGTTGTCATTTATCAAACCCTAAGTGTACTACCTGCGTACGTGGACTAGCCAGTTGCAGTGGTTGTGCCAGAGCCCATACTAGTCGTGGCCGTTGAGCAGCAAAAGCGGCTGGACAGATGGACTAGGTTTTGTCCTCCTGTCTTTGGGGGTGAGCGATTAGAGAACCCACATGATTTCATTGATCGGTGCATGGGAAGGCTAAGCAACATAGGAATATTAGAGTCCAACGGGGTGGACTTCACCACATTTCAGCTTGAGGGCAAGGTCTGCAGATGGTGGCAGGCTTACCTTTATAGTAGGCTAGCCGGTTCACCTTCTTTGACTTGGGATCAATTTACGCATCTACTCTTGGAGAAGTACATACCATCTTCAGAGAGAAAGGAGCTTCAAGGTCAATTCGAGCGGCTCCGCTAGAGTCATATGTCTGTGACAAACTATGAGGCGAGATTCACTGACTTGTGTTGCCATGTAGCTATAATAATCCCCAAGAATGTAGAGATGGTGCAGAGGTTTATTGCAGGTTTGCACCAAGAGATTTCGGTTTCTATGGCCTGTGAAGCAGAGATGGGGACTTTTTTTCATATGGTTGTGGATATAGCTCGGAGTATCGAGCGTTTTCGCAACCGTAATGGAGAGCTTGCGCTGAGGGATAAGCGGCCCCGATATTTTGGTGGATTTGATGGTGCCCCACCTGGGGGCAAAGGTCAGTTCATGAGGGGCCAATCTAGCAGGCCCAGGCATTCCGCACCACCGCCTATGCAGAGTGCTCCGGCACGATCCTACTTCAATGCTATTATAAAGCGTACTTACCGTCCACCAGCTATTCAGGATTCCTCCAGTGGGTATTCATGCCATCATGGTCAGACTCTGGGTCAATAGTTCACCACTGCGAGGGATTGTTTTGAGTGCGGGGAGCTGGGCCACATGAAGAGGTTTTATCCCAAACTCCGAGGCAGGGCAGTGCAGCAGGACCATCGGCCCATGCTTACCGCACCAGCTACTACACTGCCCGTCCGACAGGCTAGAGATGTAGGGAAAGTAGGTAGGTGTCGCCGTAGAGGTGGAGGCTAGTCAGGTTGCGCTTCGGCTAGATTCTATGCTTTCCTAGCCAGGCCAAAGGTAGTGGCCTTCGATGCAGTGGTCATATGTGCTATTTCTGTTTGCCGTAGGGATGATTCGATATTATTTTATCCTATGTCTACTTATTTCTATGTTTCTTATCTAATTTTTCCTCGTTTGGATATATTTCGCGAGTCCTTGGGTGTTCCCGTATATGTGTTCATGCTAGTGTGTGATTCTGTTGTGGCGGATCGGGTCTACCGGTTTTGTGTATTGAATTTCTGTGGTTTTAAGACTAGAGAGGATTTTCTATTGCTCGATATGGTTGATTTCGAGGTTATCCTGGGGATGGAATGGTTGTCTTCGTAACCTGCCATTCTTGATTGCCATGCCAAAACAGTTACCTTGGCGATGCCTGAGTTACCCGGATTAGAGTGGAGGGTTTTTTTTGTTGGTATATCCAGTCGGGTTATTTCTTTCTTGAAGGCTCGACATATGGTCGAGAAGGATTGTTTGGCCTATTTGGCCTTTGTTCGTGATACTACTGCAGAGACTCCCGTGATAGGTCAGTGTCAGTTATATGAGAGTTTTCCTATATATTTCCTGCTGATATACTAGGTATGCCACCAGATCGGGATATCGATTTCGGAATTGATTTCATGCTAGGAACCCAGCCTATATCTACTACGCCTTATCGTATGGCTCCAAAGTGGCTGAGGGAGTAAAAGGAGCAGCTTCAAGATTTGCTAGAGAAGGGGTTCACCATGCCAAGTGTATCGCCTTGGGGCACCAGTATTATTTGAGAAGAAGAAGGATGGGAGTATGCCGATGTGCATTGATTAATGCCAATTGAACAAAGTCACCATCAAGAATAAGTGTCCATTGCCGGATGTTGATGATTTCTTTGATCAGCCACAAGGTGCTAGAGTTTTCTCGAAGATCGACTTGAAATCTGGGTATCATCAACTGAAGTTTCATGCTTTGAATGTTCCGAAGATGGATTTCTGGACCCGATATGGATACTATAAGTTTCTTGTGATGTCCGTCGACTTGACTAACACCCCGACATCATTTATTGATTTGATGAATTGGGTGTTCAAGCCATATATTGACTCCTTTGTTATTTTCTTCATTGATGACATATTTATCTACTCGCGTAGTATGGAGGAGCACGAGCAGTATTTGAGGTTAGTGCTTCAGACCTTGCGGGAACAAAAGCTATATGCAAAGTTCTCCAAGTGCGAGTTCTGGTTAGATTCCGTCAATTTTTTGGGGCATGTTGTATCAGGTGAGGGTATTAAGGTGGATACCAGGAATATCGAGGCAGTACCGAGTTTGCCTACCACAATGACCGAGATTAGGAGTTTATTGGAGTTAGCATGTTATTATCATCGGTTTGTGGAGGGCTTCTCGTGTATTGCAGCTCCTTTGACTAGATTGACACAGAAGGGTGCTCCGTTTAGATGGTCTGATGATTGCGAGGCAAGCTTTTAGAATCTCAAGACCACATTGACTACAACACCGACGTTAGTTTTGCCCTCTTCTCAGGGATGTATACTGTGTATTGCGACGCTTTATGCATTGGCTTAGGTTGTTTATTGATGCAGGAGGGGCGAGTTATTGCGTATGCTTCATGTCAGTTGAAGCCCCACAAGAAGAATTATCATGTGCATGATTTGGAGTTAGCCGCGATAGTTCATGCCCTCAAGATTTGGAGGCATTATCTTTACGGGTGTCTTGCGAGGTTTACATCGATCATCGCAGTTTTGCTGCATTTGTTCAAGCAGATGGATCTTAATTTGAGGCATCTCAAGTGTCTTGAGTTACTGAAGGTTTATGATATTACTATCCTCTATCATCCGGGAAAGGCGAATGTGATCGCGGATGTCTTTAGCAAGAAAGCTGAGAGCATGGGTAGTTTGGCACTCATTTCAACAGAGGAGAGGCCACTGGCTTTGGACATCCAGTCCTTAGCCAACCGTCTTGTGAGGTTGGATATTTGTGAGCTCAGTCAAGTTCTTGCATGTGTTGTGGCTCAGTCTTATTTATTCGAGCAGATCAGGGCCCCCCAGTATGATGATCCGCACTTGTTGGTCCTTAGAGAGATGGTGCTATAGGCTAATTCCAAGGAGGTTACTATCGATGATGATGGTGTTCTGCGACTCTAGGGTCGCTTATGTGTTCCTAATGTTGATGGTATGTGGGAGATGATTCCAGAGAAGGTACACAGTTCGCGATATTCTATTCATCCAGGTACTACGAAGATGTATCGTGACTTGAGGTAGCATTACTGGTGGATGCGGATGAAGAAGGACATAGTCGAGTATGTGGCGAGGTGTGTGAATTGCCAACTTGTTAAGTATGAGCACCAGAGGCTAGGTGGCCTACTTCAATAAATGATTATAATGGAGTTGAAGTAGGGGCGCATCACTATGGGTTTCGTAGTTGGGTTGCTGCGGACGTCGAGGATGTTCGATGCTGTTTGGGTCATTTTCGACAGTCTGACCAAGTCTGCACACTTTATTCCGGTGGTGACTACGTACTCTTCAGAGAGGTTGGCCTAGATTTATATTCAGGAGATTGTCCGGCTTTATGGTATGCCTATTTCCATCATTTCAGATAGAGTCCCTCAGTTCTTCACATTTCTGGAGAGCAGTATAGAGTGAGTTGGGTACATGGGTTGAGCTCAGCATATATTTTCATCTGTAGTCCAATGGGCAGTCGGAGCGGATAGTTCAAATTCTGGAGGATATGCTCAGAGCATGTGATATTAACTTCGGAGGATAGTGGGGTCGATTCTTAGCATTGGCCGAGTTTGCTTATCACAGCAGTTATCAGTCTAGCATCGAGATGGCTCCTTTTTAGGCTTTATATGGTCAGCATTGTCGTTCCCCCATCAGTTTGTTTGAGCCTGGAGAGGCTAGGTTATATGTTACTGAATTGGTAAAGAATGCCTTGGATAAGGTGAAGTTGATTCAGAGCAACTTCGCACAGTACAATCCAGACAGAAGAGTTACGCAGATCAGAAAGCGCGTGACTTATCATTTATGGTGGGCGAGAAAAGTCTCTTGAAGGTCTCGCTGATGAAGGGTATCATGAGGTTTGGAAAGAAGGTCAAGCTGAGTCCGAGGTTTATTGGCCCATTTGAGGTGTTGAAGCGAGCTGGGGAGGTTGCTTACGAGCTTACTTTGTCTCCCAGTCTATCGGGAGTTCATCTGGTTTTGCACGTGTCTTTGCTCTGGAGGTACCATGACGACATGTCGCATGTGTTAGATTATAGTACATTGCAACTTGATGAGAGCTTGGGTTATGAAGAGGAGCCAGGTTCCATTGTTGACAAGCAGGTCCGCAAGTTGAGGTCTAATAAGATTTCAGCTGTGAAGGTCTAGTGGAGGGGTTAACCGGTCGAGGAGGCGACTTGGGAGGCCGAGAAGGACATGCGGATAAGATATCCACACTTATTCAGGACTCCAGGTATGATTCTATACCCATTCGAGGATGAACGTTTGTTTAAGAGGTGGAGAATGTAACGACCCGATCGGTCATTTTGCTTTATAGATCCTCGTTCCGTTATTTAAGACTTCCTGTATGTGCTTTTACTATTTTATGACTTTCGGGGATGGTAGGTTTGGTCTTGGAAGGGTTCGGGTTGAATTCAGAACACTTAGTTCCATAATAGTGGCCTAAGGTGACCAAGTTTGACTTGAGTTAACACTTTTAGTAAACGACCTTGAAACTGGTTTTAAGGCTTTCAATAGGTTCGTAATACTTGGGCGTATGTTCTGATTGCATTTCGGGTGGGCCGGGAGCGTTTCAACGCTTATTGTTGAAAGTTGGCATTTTTAAGGTTTTAGAATTTCCTAAGTTCTACTTGAAGTTGATTTTTTGTGTTTTCGATGTTAGTTTGGGATATCGAGCCTTGGAATAGGTTTATATTGTGATTTATGAGTTGTGTGTAAAATTTGGCCGTCATTCCGAGTTGTCTAAGTATGTTTTGTCCCGTTCGGAGTTGGTTGAAATGAGTTTTGAACCTTAGAAGTATATTAATGTGGTTTTGAGGTGCGATTCTTGATTATGTTGTTGTTTTATGAATTCTGAGGCTTCAAGTAAGTCTGTGTTATGCTTATGGACTGCTTGATATATTTTGACGGGGTTCTGAGTGGTTCAGGTGTGTTTCGGACCACCCAAAGAAAGTTGGAATTGGCTGAAACCTACTGGTGTGCTGGTGTGCTTCACAATCGCGAAGGTAGTCCCCCGATTGTGAAGAAGGAATTTTTGAGGGTCAGCTGATTGCCCTACATGAACGCAAAGAATGGTCAGTAAATGCGAAGGTGGACCAGGCTGTACTTCGCGAACGTGGAGGCCCATCCTCGACCGTGAAGAAGGAAAGGGCGGAGCTGGACAAGAGGGCATTTGGTCTTCGAGAACGCGACCTGGGGATCGCGAACGCGGAAGGCTGGGAAGTGCTTCATTACGAACGCGACCATCCGGTCACGAACGCGAAGTGTGTTTTTGGTAGTGACAGAAATTTGCCTTCGCGATCGCGAGGCATTTTCCGTGATCGCGAATAAGGAATCACTAGGCAGACTTGAATTTATTACGAGACTTAGTCTCTTTTCTCTTATTTTCCACTTGGTCTTGGACGAATTTGAGAGTATTTTGTGGGAGATTTTCATTAACATCACGAGGTAAGTGATCCCTATCAATTCTTGAGTTAAATACACGTATTATGCATAGATTTAAAATGGAATTAGAGAAAAATTGTGGGATTTTTGTTAAAACCTAAGGTTTGGTAAAAATTGGATTTGACAACGAAATTGATTATGAAATTGGGGATAAATTATATATTTGAGTTTGTGAGGTCATGGGTAACATTTATCTTCGAACATTTTTGGAATCCGGATACGTGGGCCTGGGGGTGACTTTTATGGACCTTTCGAATTTGGTTGGGAAATTAATTTTATAGTTAAATTATGAACTTTTTAGCATATATTGATTAGTTTATATGATTTTTGATTAGTTTCGGATTGCTTGGCGTCATTTGTTGACTTCTAGTGAGGTTAAAGAGCTGGATAGTGAACTTGGAAGGGAGGTAAGTCCCTTGCTTATTCTTATAAGAGGGAATTATCCCCTTAGGTGAATTAATTGTTGTGTGCTAATTGTTGCAGGAGTTACGTATGCACGAGGTGACGAGAGTATGTACGCATCTATATTCATGCTATGTCCAGTAGACTTAGATTCACATCATGCCTTAATTGTGCTATTTGTATTTACCATGCGTACTTTATTTTCTTAATTCATGAATGAGCTTGAGGTTAGAATAAAAATATTGATTGAGCCTCTTACTTTGAAAAATTCTGAAATAGTTATTGAGCTACATATCCATGTCTTCTCGACTCGCGTGTACTTCTGTGAGTGAGGTAGTTTCTCTTCTCTTATGGGATCAAACCATTCGCTTCCTTCACAGTGTTATAAATTACTCTTATGGCATTGGGTCGTTCGTCTCAGCAGTAGTGAGTATGACTTTTCCTATGGGATCGGGCCATTTGTCTCGGCAGACTCGTGTTTAATACTTGAAATTGGATTTAGTTTTGGTGACAGTTGAGTTAGCTCCTTTGAGGCAGGTTATGACATTTTGTGATTTGATATAGATCCATGTTGGAAATCTACTATAATGTTTTATCCGTTTCGTTGCTACTTGTATATCCTCCATGTACTTTATGTATTTTATTACTGTTTGATCACTAGTAAGTGTCAAGTCGGCCTATCATTATTACTTCTTCGAGGTTAGACTAGATACTTACTGGGTATGCGTTATTTTACGTACTCACACTATACTTCTGCACTAAATATAAAGTATTGAGATAGATACTTTTAGTGCTCACACCGGCGCATAGCCGCACTTCCACGGAGAGTTAGTGGTGAGCTGTTTGCCTTGCTTTGATCAACAGCTCCAGAGTCTCCCTCTACCTTGTTTACTAGTTTTGTCTATTTTACTTCGGACAACATCTGTTGCAGTTTTGTATATTCCCTAGATTGCTCATCTACTCGTGGCACCGAATTTTGGGGGCTTCTAGCATTTATGCACAATTTTACTTATTATTATTATTATTATTATTATTATTATTATTATTATTATTATTATTATTATTATTATTATTATTATTATTATCACCGTGGTTTATGTATTATTCATAATTGATATTTTTGAGAAATCAGTGCATACGGTTGCATGGGATTTTACTTTTATTTGGTGTATTTAAGGAAACTTCTATTTTTGAAAGTTAATAATTAAGTTGGAGGTTCACGTGTGGGCTTGCCTAACGATTGCGTTAGGCGTCATCGCGATCTATTATAGGTTTTGGTTCGTGAAAATAATGAAATGATTGTAAGAGACTTGATGAAAACAATCAGTGTTAGGAAAATTGGTTTTAGGAAATTATCTATAGGATAGTTATACGGCATAAACTGTTAGATTGAAATTCTATGCGTTAGGATACAACGGATACTAAAGATATCGAAGTTGCACTCTTTGATATTTTTCACTACAAGAATTCAACCCAATGGAAAGAAAATATACAATTGAAGTAAAAGACCTAGGGAAAAAAAATATCAATTTTCTTGAAGTTGATAAATAAAGAACAATTGACCGAAGTTGATTAAACAAGAAAAATGACTCATCTGTACACATTAACTGTGATAAAACAATATGTCTTTAAATATATGTGGTATTTAAGTAAGTCTCAAAAAGGTTAGTTATCAGTGGAGCATCACAACAACAACAACAACTCAGTATAATCCCACTAGTGAGGTCTGGGGAGGATAGTTTGTATGCAGACCTTACCCCTACCTTTGGGTAGAGAGGCTATTTCTGATAGACCCTCGGCTCCCTCCCTCCAAGAACTCCCCACCTTGCTCTTGGGGTGACTCGAACTCACAAGCTCTTGGTTAGAAATGGAGGGTGCTCACCACTAAAGCAATCCACTCTTATCACTGGAGCATCACAACTTTTAAAAATAGACATGTCTAATTGGTTGCCTTCTTTTCCTTTAAATATTACTTTTTGTATCGACCCGACCGGTTGTTTGACTTTCTAGATCCCCGATCCCCTAATTAAGACTTCCAGTATATTGTTTTACTATTTTATGATTTGTGGGGATGATTGATTTGGGTTTGGAAGGATTTGGGTTGATATCGGAACACTTAGTTCCTTAATATTGGCCTAAGATGGCCACATTTGACTTGAGTCAATATTTTGAGTAAACGATCTTGGAACCGGGATTTTATGATTTTAATAGGTTCGTATGATTTTTTTTGGACTTGGGCATGTGTTCAGATCGAGTTTCGGGAGCGTTTCGACACTTAATATTGAAAGTTGGCGCATTGAAGGATTTTGAGTTTCTTAAATTTGGTTTGGAATAGGCTTTGGTGTTATCAAGGTCTGTTTAGGATTGCGAGCCCGGTAATAGGTTTGTATGATAATTTATGACCTGTATGCAGAATTTTGCGTCATTCCAAGTTTTCTAAGTGTGATTCGACGCGTTAAGAGCTAGTTGAAAAAGTTTGAAGTTCATAAATTGATTAATTTGGTTTTGGGGTGTGATTACTAGTTTTGATATTGTTTTATGTGTTCCGAGGGTTTGAGGAGGTGCGTATTATGCTTATGGACATTTTGGTGCAGTTGGACGGGGGCTCGGATGAGTTTCGGACTACTCAGATAGCAAGTCTGAAATTACTGATATGCTAGTTCTGGTTTCCTTTTACGCGAACACGGAAGTGGAATCACGTTCATGGTCAATGAATTGGGTGGGAGGGATGGGGCTGGGCACTTTGTTCTTCGCGTTCTTGATCAAGCGGTCACGTTCGTGAAGGTTTAGGACCTTTGGCCTTCGCGTTCACATGGGAAGGGTACGTTCGCATAGAAGGGGAGAGGGCCTGGGGGTCAGAGGGTCAATGCCCTTTGCATTGAGATTTTCGCAATAATAAAGATGGATCACTTGGAAGTAGATTTGTTAAAACACGGGACATAGGCTTATTTTCTTTATTTTCAACTTTTGGCCGATTTTAAAGCTCCTTGGAGAGGGATTTTCACCTAGCATCTCAAGGTAAGTAATTTTTACATAATTTGAGTTTAATACATAGATTATGGGTAGATTTTAATATAGGAAAATGCTTGAAAAACCTGGGGTTTGGTAAAAATGGGATTATACCACCAAAATGATTACGGAATTGAGTAGAAATTATATATTTGAGTTTGTAAGATTATGGGTAATATTTATTTAAGAAACTTTCCGGAATCATGGCACGTGAGCCTAGGGGTGAGTTTTAGGAATCTTTTAAATTGGGTTGGGAAATCACTCTGATCGTTAAATTATAAACTTTTGAGCATATATTGATTAGTCTGTACAACCTTTAGCTAGTTCTGGATTGCTCGGCACTGACTTGAGGCTTTTAGTGTAATTTGTGGACCGGAAAGTGGACTTGAAAACACAGTAAGTCTCTTTCCTAACCTCATAAGAGAAAATTATCCCCGTAGGTGTTTTAAATAGTTATTTCCTAATAATTATAGGTATTACGTACGCACGATGTGACGAGAGTCCGTACGTAGCTAAAATCATGCTTATGTCTGGGTAGACTTAGGACTTTACCATGCATTACTTGTATTATATGCACCCAACTTGTATGTTTAATTACTTGAATTTATAATTAAAATTGGATAAAGGATTTTTTTAGATCGAGCTTCATTACTTTGAGTTTTGGCGGAATACTTGATTGTTAGTGGAAATTATACCTTCTTGAGTACTATTCCTATGTAGTAGTTGTTGATCGGAGTTTGTAGAGTTTCTCTATTCCTATGGATCGGGCCGAATGCCTCTGCAGTATATTATATGCATCTATGGTTCTCGTCGGTTGATCCTCGGCAGTGTACACGCTATTCTTGATCGGGTCGTACGACCTCAGCATAAATCGTGCATGATATTGCTAGGAGTCCGATTATACTGGATCTTTCTTTCTTGATATGGGACTTGAAAATTACTTGGTGGATCTTATGTGTTAATGGCTTGGCATGTGATAGTTTGAGACATTAAATTGATATATTATTTAAGAATTATTATTTATTATTTCTTCTACCATTGTTATTTTTGTATTTCATGCCTATTTATGTTCCATGTGCTTTATTTATTGACCTCTAGTAAGTGTCAATATCATTCCCTCGTCACTACTTCTTCGATATTAGACTAGATACTTATTGGGTACACGTTGTTTATGTACTCACGCTATACGTCTGCTCAAATCTTGCAGGATATGAGGCAGGTGCATTTGATGGCCAATCAGGCGCGTATCCCCGCTACCCAGAGATTTAGTGGTGAGCTACTTCCTATGCTCCATTATATGGCTCCCAAAGTCTCCTCCTTGTTGTATTTACTTTTTTTGTCTATCTTACTTCAGACAGTAGTATAGGATATTTTGTATATTCTACTAGTTTTCTTGTGCACTTGTGACACTAGATTTTTGAAAATTCTAGTAGATATTCATGATTTTGTTTACACGTCACTCATATGTTTATTTTATGCTTTATATTACTAGGGTTACTTACACTTGGTTTCTTTATTAAATAAATTCAATGACTTTAAAAATATTAAAATGAACAATTAAATAGATGGTTCACCTAGAGGCGGATCCAGGATTTAAATCCTATGGGTTCAACTTTTAAGAATTTTAGCATTAAACCCATTATATTTTTAAAGTTTTGGGTTCATATCCACTATTTTTTGCATTTTTGAAGATTCTTTATATATAAAAGTTTACTCGAAAGTTATGGGTTCAGTTGAACCCGTTAGTTGTTCACTACATCCGCTTCTGAGTTCACTGTTGGATTGCATAGAGGGGACGTAGGGCGCCTTCACGGCCTATAGTGGGAATTGGTCCATGACAGCTTGATGACAGATCACTTGGTTCACATAGGTCTCACAAGTCATGAGCATGCCTAGAGAGTCTTGCAGATCGGTGCAAAGATGTTTGTACTTATCTTCGAGATGCTATAGGGTGTTAGGAAACATCTCTTTATTCATCTCCTATTGTGTTGTTGATGTTTTGCTAAGTATATTTCTCGTATTCTCTCACAGATGGTGAGAACGCACACCGCAGATGTTCCTCGCACTGGAGGAGCTTCTCCCCTATTGCTAGAGGCCGAGGCAGAGGTAGAGGGAGGGGTCCATCTCCTACTAAAGGACGAGGGCGTCCTAGATTTTCTCCCGTTGTGCCACCAGTGGATCCAGTGGAGGATCCTGTCATTGAGAAGCAGGATGAGGCACCTGCAACTATGTCGGTCCTGACAGATTTCATGTCCGCACCGGAATTTCATGAGGTCATGGGCCGTATGTTGCAGTTCAAGGACGCTATGATGCATGTTTCTTTATTTCCAGCATACCTAGCCATATTTCAGGCGGGAAGGGGAGCACATACCCCTACCGCTCAGGATCCAGGACACGCTACTGCCGTATATAAGACCCCAGGTACACTACATGCGGGCAGGGCTCAGCCCATTGCAGCAACTATACCAGCGCCCAGACTAGTCACGATGTCAAGCAACAGAAGTTGTTGGATACATAGACCAGGCTAATCATCCTGCCTTTGGCGGTGAGTGACATGAGGATCCACAGGACTTTATTGATCATTGCAGCGATAGGCTGACAACATGAGAGTATTGGAGTCCAACATGGTGGAATTCACCACATTTCAGTTAGAGGGCAGTCCTATCTTTGTAGAAGACCGCAGGTTTGTCTCCATTGACTTAGGACAAGTTCACACATCTCTTCCTAGAAATATATATTCCACCCTCTCAGAGGGAAGAGCTACGGGGTCAGTTCGAGCGGCTCCAACAAGGTCATATGTTTATGACCGATTATGAGGTGAGATTCTCTTAGTTGTCTTGTCATGCGCTTATGATACTCCCCACCAATGGAGATAGAGTGCAGAGGTTTATTGTGGGCTTGCACTATAGTATCCAGGTTACTATGGCCCAAGAAATTAAGATGGGGATTCCTTACGAGCAGGTTGTGGAGATAGCTTGGAGGAACGAGGGTATCTGTCAGTAGAGATAAGAGCATGCACCGAGGGACAAGCAGCCTCGATATTCTGGAGGGATCAATGGTGCTCCATCTGGGGGCAGAGTTCTATTTGTAAGGAGCCAGTCTAGCAGGCCCACATATTCAGCAACACCGCCTTCTGGGGGTGCTCCATTGTGGCTCTATTTCAGCACCATTCCAGAGAGCTCCTACCATCCACCGGCTATTCAGGTTTCTTCCGGTGGGTATTCAGTTCCCCAGGATGAGACCTAGGGTCAGTCATCTTCCGCACCGAGAGGTTGCTATGAGTGTGAGGTTCTTGGTCATATGAGGAGGTTTTTCCCCAGACTTCGGGGCAAGGAAGTACAACAGGGCGATCACCCCATGATCAGCACACCAGCAACTTCACCAGCCGTTCGGCCGACCAGAGGTGGAGGGCAGGTAGGTAGGGGTCGTGCTAGAGGTCGAGGCTAGCTAGGTAGCACTCTATCTAGGCTCTATGCCTTTCCAGCCAGACTAGATGCAATAGCCTCAGACACCGTGATCACATGTATTATTTCTGTCTATAGTAGGGATGCTTCGGTACTATTTGATCCAGGGTCTACATATTCATATGTTAATTCTCTATTTGCTCATTATTTGGATCTCTCGTGAGTCCTTGGGTGCTCCTATATATGTGTCCACGCCAATAAGTGCTTATGTTATTGTGGATCGGGTTTACTGGTCTGGTATTGTGATTTTCTGTGGTTATGAGACAAGAGTGGATCTTCTGTTGATCGACATGACCGACTTTGAGGTCATCCTAGGAATAGACTGGTTGTCTCCATACCATGTTGTTCTAGATTGCTATGCCAAGATTGTTACCTTGGTAATGCTAGATTAGCCTAAATTGGAGTGGAAGGGTTCATCTATCAATACAACTAGCTGGGTTATCTCTTTCTTGAAGGCTCGGCATATGGTCGCAAAACGTTGTTGGCCTAGGCTTATTTTTGGGATACTGCTATAGAGACTCCCACAATTGATTCAGTGCCCATGGTGTGGGAGTTCTCCGATATTTTTCCTTCTGATCTACCAGGCATGCCACCAGATCGTGATATCGATTTCAGTATTGATTTGGCGTCAGGTACCTAACATATATCTATTCCACCGCATCGCGTTGCTCCGAAAGAGTTGAGGAGTTGAAGGAACAACTTGAGGAGTTGCTCGTGAAGGGGTTTATCAGGACGAGTGTGTCTCCTTGAGGTGCACCGGTATTGTTTGTGAAAAAGAAGGATGGGAGTATGCGAATGTGCATTGATTATCGCTAGTTGAACAAAGTACCATGAAGAACAAGTACCCGTTACCATGCATTTATGATTTGTTTGATCAGTTACAGGGTGCTAGGCTGTTCTCTAAGATCGACTTGAGATATGGGTATCATCAGCTGAAGATTCGTGCTTCGGATGTTCCGAAAACGGCTTTCCGGACTAGGTATGGGCACTATGAGTTTCTAGTGATGTCCTTCGACTTGAGTAATGCCCCAGCGGAGTTTATGGATATGATGAACTGGGTGTTCAGGACATATCTTAACTCATTTGTCATTGTCTTCATTGATGACATATTGATCTACTCGCGTAGTATAAAGGAGCACGAGCAACATTTGAGAGTTGTGCTTCAGACTTTACGGTAATAGAAGCTATATGCTAAGTTCTCCAAGTGTGATTTCTAGTTAGATTCTATGGCATTCTTGGGACATGTTGTATCAGGTGAGGGTAGTAAGGTAGATCCCAGGAAGATCGAGGAAGTCCATAGTTGGTCTCGTCCTACCACAACGACCGAGATCAGGAGCTTCTTGGGGTTAGCAAGTTATTATTGAGGGTTTGTGGAGGGCTTCTTATTTATTTCAACACCTTAACCAGATTGACTCAGAAAGGTACTCTGTTCAGATGGTTTGATGATTACGAGGCGAGCTTTCAGAAGCTCAAGACCGCATTCACTACAACACCGGTGTTAGTGTTGCCTCCGATTTATGGATGTATACTGTGTATTGTGACACTTCACGCATGAGCATGGGTTGTGTATTGATTCAAGGGGGGCAAGTTATTGCATATGCTTTACGTCAACTGAAGCCCCACGAGAAGAATTAGCTCGTACATGATTTGGAGTTGGCTGTGATAGTTCGTGCACTCAAATCTGGAGGCATTATCTTTATGGGGTGTCCTGTGAGGTTTACACTGATCATTGTATCTTGCAGCATTTGTCTACACATAGGGATCTTAATTTGAGGCAGCGCAGGTGGCTCGAGTTACTGAAGGACTATGGCATTACCATTCTATATCATTCGGTCAAGGCGACTTTGTTTGCGAATGCCTTGAGCAAAAAGGCGGAGAGTATGGGTAGTTTGGCATTCATTTCAGCAGAGGAGAGGCCATTGGATTTGGACATTCAATCCTTAGCTAATAGACTTGTGAGGTTGGATATATCATAGACTAGTCGAGTTCTTGCATGTGTTGTGGCTCAATCTTCACTATTTGAGCGGATCAAGGCTCGTCAGTATGATGATCTGCACTTGTTGGTTCTTAGAGAGACGGTTCTATAAGGGGAAGCAAAGGAGGTTACTATCGGTGATGATGGTGTTCTGCGATTCCATGGTAGCATGAGGAAGACGATTCTAGAGGAGGCTCACAGTTCACAGTATTCTATTCATCCAGGTTCTACGAAGATGTATCGCGCCCTGAAGCAGCATTATTAACGGCAGCGGATGAAGAAGGATATAGTTAAATATGTAGCGAGATTTCTAAATTACCAGCAGGTTAAGTGTGAGCACCAGAGGCTAGGTGGCCTACTCCAACAAATGGTTATACCGGAGTGGAAGTGGGAGCGCATCACTATGAACTTCGTAGTTGGGTTGCCGCGGACATTGAAGAAGTTTGATGCCGTTTGGGTCATTGTTGATAGGATGACCAAGTCGGCACACTTTATTCCGGTTGTGACTACGTACGCTTCAGACAAATTGGCCCATATTTACATTTACGAGATTGTCCGTATTTACACTAAAATCGGATAACAATTGAATTTATACGCGGTTTTAAAAATATGTGATATAACTTGGCACAAATTAAGAAGAATAGATTAATATTGAAATTGACGATAAATGAATAAATGCAAACCACGCGAATCAATTAGCCTTGGCCCTCGAATTAAGTCACCCTTGAAACAAAAGATGATTCAACTGACGTATGAACAGAGTAATAAGATAATGAAAGCTAGGAAATGGCAGTATATTGCTTTGTATTGCGTAAATAATAATGTCTTTTACAAATGATCAAACCCTATTTATATAGTAGGGGAGTTCTACTCTTGATACAGTTCTATATGAGGCAAGAAATCTCATGATTAGCTAATTAATCGACCTCTTGTTGATATGTGCCGGGATTTCTGCCGTGATCCTCGCCTGATTGCAGATATTTCGGCTTTTCGTTATTTGGCTCAGTAAGTTTTCCTCGATCTTTATATTGCTCGGTCTCGATCTTGGCCGATCTCGATCTTGATCGGTCTTTGGGTCACGAGATCTACGATCTAACTTTACACCATGGTTCGATATAACACGAGGTTTAACCTTGACCTATCATATTCCAGTCTAGATTAGTCACACAATAGGCGAGCCCGATTTTGACTGTATATAGATAGTCCTATCGTTTCTCATAAAGAAGATGACGAGAAACGATATGAACTTCCGAATTCCATCTCGATAGGCCATGACGTAAGCGATGAAAGGTCACTGAGATACCCGACTATGATGTAAGCAACAAATGGTTACCGAAATGTCCCGTCGGTCCATTTACCAAGGCATTAAATTCTTGTCAGTTGCTGGTAGGCCACTATGGGTTCTGAACCGTCACCAACAAGCTATAAGTACCCAAACTTTCTTTTATTCAAACTTTACGTTCAAAGAACCTCATATTCTTGTTTTTTTTTCGGAAATCCCTTTGCTTTGCAATTCTTGTATCCAAATTTCTTGAACTCTCAGCAAACCGCGTACCATTCTAAATCCCTTTACTTCTGTTTTACAATGGTGAAAACTTCTAAGACTGTCCCACAAAAGGAGGCCGCCTCTTCATCACGGCCCGCCGACGACGAAGCTGTGGCGGAACATTACCTTGAGGAAATCATTCCGACAGGGTGCCCTACTATTACTGATTTTAAGAATGAAAAGGCCTCCTTGATACTGGGTCAATGTGAGTCGGTCTCAAGGTATATATGCATGATTATCGATGATCTTCTCACCAAGGTTAAAGAGGAATACAACTGGGTCAATATGCATGTGGTGGTACCTTTGCCGGAAGAATTAATCACTACCAACGTGTAGGGTTTTCTAAGTGTTTACACTTACCCCTTCAAGTTGGGTCCCTTAGATCCTATCATCATTGTCTTTTGCAAGAGGTATGACGTGACCCTAGGCCAGATCCACCCTTCATTCTGGAGAATAGTGATTATACTCTGATTCTTTGTATGCAAAATCGAGGAATGTCCCTTTACCCTCAATCACCTTATGCGCCTCTACAATCCCCGACTCTATCGAGGATGGCTGATCAAGCTTGCTCGCCGGGCCAGCAAGGCCCTGTTCTCGAGTATTGATGAGGCTTGGGACCGAGGTTGGATGGGATGATTTGTTCGAATAAAGACTTCGGACCTGATTCCTGCCGAAGACATGCCATTTCCTGAGAAATAAAATACGAATCGTAAGTAGTACTCCCACTTGAATGTTTAATATTGTTGTTTTACCTCTTATCTTCTTCCTTATCGATGATTTTGGTGATGCAGTCGTGGCCCAGGTGCCGTACGTAGTTCCTGAACTCAAGGAACGGGTTGAGGTCTTAGTATCACAAAGACCATATTTTGAGCGATTATCGAAGGGTTGATGGGAGGCCCGGAACCATGGTAAGGTTTCTCCTCCGATTTAATACTGTTTGATTTTCTCCTTGTACAGTTGAATTCTTATCGGCTCTATTTTCTTTTTTAGGTCTTCCTAAAGGCGTTGCTATCAGCCCTTCATCTGGTGATGAGGATGTGCCTCTCGAGCCCCCTGCTCCGAAGCAGGGTGAAGATAAGAAGAGAAAAAGGATCTCGAGTTCCCCCAACTCGGAAAAGAAAAAGCCGAAGAGGAGGTCCCGCAATCCCAAGGGGAGTTCCGGCGCTCTACACTCAAACTCAGTCCATCGTCTAAGGGATGAGTCCGAAGAAGAAGAAGAAGAGGAAGATAAATCTAAACTGGTGGCTCGTGTGCGGGATGGTGTCACGGTACAAGAAATTCTCGAACCGATGGGTGCTGAAGTTGAACCGTCCCAACATGCGGAGGTCGGTGAGAGAGCTATGGCTGAAGCTTCCGAGCCAGAAGGGGTTGAGGTCATTCTGCCCCAAGCTAGGGGGGTTGAGAGAGAGACCGGGGGCAATTCTTCTCGAGCAACAGAAAGTGCGCCGAGAGATGAGCTTGGAGTTATCTATATCCACGGGTCCCCTCAGATTTCGGACGCCATGATTCGTGAGGCCGGTATGTTAGAAAACCGTTCTTACGAGGGGTCTCAGGGGGTGACTGATGTCCACGGCTTCTTGGATGGGTTTGAGTTCGCTTTTTCGGAAGGCATCACCGGGCTTGGTGACCTGCTAGTTCCAAGGAAGGTACCGTCATCAGGTGCCACTGGGTATTCATCGAGCCAAAAACTGGTGGATCAATACTTGGTCCCAAGTTCTAACCCCGAATGCAAGTGGTCGATAACTTTTTGTCCCGGAGGATCCCTGGGTTTTTTCTGCCCCCGTTGGGGTTGCTAGCTACCATAGATGCTTGGTGACCGAGGAAGACCAGACCGTGATGAATATGGTGAGAGTTCCTTATCTATTTAACGAGGCCCAACATGCTTTGAATCGGGTAACTTCGAGGGTAACTTCATTATTTATTTTAATCTTGAAGTTTTAAATAATCCTAACATCTTTCTTAGTGTTTGCAGGCTTTAGTATTGCATCATGACGTTTTCCTCCAAATTCGGGAGGAGCACTAGGTTGAGGTCTGGGAGCTCACCCAGAAGGGGGATACATACAAGCTTCTGAGTGAGAAGCATCAGGCCAACTTAGAAGCGGCTTAGAGTGAACCTGTCGAGTTGGATGAGAAGGTATTTCGAGCGCTTTAGTATAATGAAGACAAATTGGAGATAGTGACTAACGATCCGACCCTGCAGGTCCGACGGAGGCTCGAACAGATCGGGAAGTTCAAGGCAGAGGTAGATACGATACAAGCCAAGACTGAAGAGTTCAAGAAAAACATAGACATCTTAGCCTCGAAAAAGGAAGATGTCCATGCACAACTGGAGTCGGCCGAGACCTAGATTCGGGCTGAAAAAGAGAAATCCTCGGTGCAGGTTAAGAGGATCTTCAATCCCAATTGGACTTGGCTATTTCTGATAAGGCAAACATGGCCAATGAACTCGAGATGGCCAAATCCAAGGAGGCCGTGGCCAATGCCAAAGCCGATGCTAAAGTGGCTCAATACAAGGTCGACATCGAGGCCATCTAGGCGCATGCCAAGGGCATGGTGGATCATTCAAGGTGGCAGGCTCGAAGGGAATCCCTCGAGGGATTCCATGCCCAGGGCTTTGATATACTGGTTGAAATCGAGAATGCCAAAGCATGAGAAATCAAGGCCCATAAGCTGGCCTTTCCAGCGGAGGGTTCCGAGAGTTTAAGCGAGTCTGAAGGCGGGGAAGATCCCGAGGATGGAGATGCTGCCTCCGATGAAGACCAGGTCACTTAGGCCTTTATATTTTTTTCTTTCTTTTGCATGTTTTTGAGGCTGTTTCGGCCATTATAAATTTTTGAACTAAGCCATTCTAGCCTTTGTAAAAATAATATTGGGTAAATATATACACAACTTTCTTTTCCCTTTAGGCTTTCAAATCTTTCCTTTGCTTTATTACTTGTATTCACAAAGGTCGGAATGCCTTAGCATAAAATAACGTAGGTTGTGCAAGTTCGAACAATACCTGCCTTTACATTATTTTGTTTTGAGGCGTCTTGGGGGTTTGGTGTTACCTGGAACTTTCTCCCAAAGTAAGTAACTCAGATTATAGTTTACCGAGGGTAGCCTTAGAACCGGTTATGTACAATTTATTTTTGAAGGCCTATCTTTTATTACGGTTCTCCAGGCTTGCCTAAGATAACAGTCCCCGAGTGAGTATGGCCGTGGCCTTTAAAACTCGAGGGTTGCCTAAGAAGTCTTATGCCCCCGATGTTTAATAGTTCGATCTGTTCGAGTTTGTTTTCTAATAGCAGTCCCCGAGTGAGGGAGTGATCATTCGAACTCTGGTTATAATCGACCTTTGAGCTCATTTCCTTAATAGATCGAAATTATGAAATTCTTTAAGGGACGTAAAGAGGAAACTTTTTTAAAACATAAGATCATTGCAAGGAAAGTACTTCTCTTTATTCTTGTGAAAAACAGTTATACATGAGTACATGTTTTATGCCAGGGCTCGAGCAACCTATGTGGGCATGGTTCATTTGACTGTTTGGCCCTTACATCAAATCCTATCTATCGACACCCTTCTATTACGAAAAGATTTCCTCGCAAAAGCTGCTATCCTAGGGTAATGCCCCCCCCCCCCGTATTCGAGGTTAATTGTAGAGGAACCTCGGATACTATTAATGATGTCTTCAACACCAATTTGTGATCGACCTTTGATTCTAAGTTAGCACAATCCACTGTTGCCTCATTAAAAACCTTGCCGAAAAACCAAATTGGGAAAAAATGATTTAAGGGAAAAAGAGTGCAACGCATGCTTTCAGACCTAAAGACTTTGTGTCGCTTCTAGTCGGCCACCTGCAAGTGTTAGTCCGAAAATTAAAAAAAAATAAAATCGGGTCGTACCTTAGCAGTAATATCATTTTAGGTGAGTTACGTTCCAATTGTTCAGTAGTTGTTCTCCGTTTGTCATTCCGAGCTTATAGGATCCTTTCCCTGTGACCTCGAGAATCTGGTATGGTCCTTCCTAATTCGGATCCAATTGTTCGGGTTTTGGGTGCTTAGTGTGACCTTCCTTAGTACTAAGTCCCCGACATTGAAGTATCGAAGGTTGGCCCTTCGATTCTAATACCTCTCAATTCATTTTTTTGGGCGGCCAATCGAACAAGGGTGGCTTCACGTCTTTCATCCAATAACTCCAGGCTCATATTCATGGCTTCGTCATTTGATTCCCTTGTTGCATATCAGAATCGAATACTTGGCCCCCCGACTTCGACTGGTATTAGAGCTTTGATGCCATAAACCAATGAGAACGGGGTAGCCCCGGTACAGGATTTTGAAGTTGTGTGATATACCCAAAGAACTTTGGGTAGTATCTCCTTCCATTTTCCCTTGGTGTCCGTCAAACTTTTCTTAATGTTTTGGATTATGGGTTTGTTGGTCGATTCGGCTTGTCCGTTCCCACTAGGGTGATAAGGTGTCGATAAGATCCTTTTGATCTTATGATCTTCGAGAAAGTTGGTCACTTTGCTGCCGATAAACTATTTCCCGTTGTCAGATACAATTTAAGATGGCATTCCGAACCGACATATGATGTGGTCTCGAATGAAGTCGATGACTTCCTTCTCCTTGACCTTCTCCTATGCCTGTGCTTCAACCCACTTAGAAAAATAGTCAGTTAGAAATATGATAAATTGAGCCTTACTTGGTACTGATGGAAGAGGGCCGACGATGTCCATTACCCACTTCATGAATGGCCATGGTGATAAGACCGAGTGCAACAGTTCCCCGGGTTGATGAATCATCAAAGCATATCTTTGGCATTTATCACATTTTTGCATGAACTCCTTTGCATCTTTTTCCATATCAATCCGGTAATAGCCGGATCTGATTACCTTTCGAACCAATGATTCGGTACCTGAGTGGTTCCCGCAGGTGCCTTCGTGGATTTTCCTTAGAATATACTTGGTATCGCTCGGTACCAGAAATATTGCTAGCGGGCCATCGAACATTCTCCTGAGCAAGGTTCCATCCTCAGACAAGCTGAATCAGGCTGCCTTTTTGTGCAGGGCTCTCGATTTCTTTGGATCTAAGGGAAGTTTCCCGGTCTTCAAATACTGTACGTATTTATTTCTCCAATCCCAAGTTAAGCTTGTGGAGTTTATTTCGGCGTGACTTTCCTCTACTACCGACCTCATGAGCTGTACGATTTCCCCCGAGTTGAGCTCGTCGTCTTCGACCGACGATCCTAAGTTCGCAAGGGCATCGACCTCTCTATTTTGTTACCGAGGCACGTGCTGTAAAATCCACTCTTTGAACCGATGTAATGTTACCTATAACTTGTCTAGGTACCTTTGAATTCATTCTTCTCTGACTTCGAACGTTCCATTAACTTTGCATTTGTCACACTTAGCTTCGATCACCTCCGCCCCCAAGCCTTTGTCCAGTTCGAGACCTGCAATCATGGCCTCATATTCAGCCTCGTTGTTAGTCAATTTTACACTTCTAATAGAATGTCTAACTATATTCCCTGTGAGTGGCTTCAAACGAAGCCAATTCCGGACCCCTTTACTTTCGAGGCACCGTCTGTAAAAAGGGTCCATATTCCCGAAGACGTTCCCGAGTTTACCAACAACTCTCTTTCGACTTCAGGTATTAGGGCCGACATAAAGTCAGCCATGAAATCTGCCAAACTTTGGGATTTAATGGCTATTCGGGGTTGATATTCGATATCGTACCCGCTGATTTCTATGGCCCATTTAGCCAATCGTCCCGAGAGTTTGGGTTTATGCATTATATTTCATAAAGGGTAGGTTGTTACAACACATATCGGATGGCACTGAAAATATGGTTTTAGTTTTCTAGAGGCACTTAGCAAAGCAAGTGCCAATTTTTCTAGGTGAGGATACCTAGTTTCAGTCTCACCTAAGGTCCGACTAACATTATAAATTAGAAATTGCATACCTTGTTCTTCCGAACTAGGACTCCACTACCCGCTATTTTCGATACTGCTAGATACAAGTATAGTCATTCCTCTGCCGCAATGGCGGGCTCGATATGTATCGCTTAAGTTCTTCTAATGCCCGTTGGCATTACTGGGTCCATGTGAAGTTGTTTTTCTTTTTCAGGAATGAGAAAAATCGATGGCTTTTATCGGATGACCTCGAGATGAATTGCCCCAAGGCTGCAATACGCCCGGTTAGCCTTTGTACAACATTCACATTATCCACTACCATGATATCCTTGATAGTTTTGATCTTGTCGGGGTTGATCACGATCCCTCGGTTGGATACCATGAGTCCGAGAAATTTACTGGATCCGACCCCGAACGCACACTTTTTTGGATTCAACTTCATGTTGTACTTCAATATGCTGAAGGTTTCCTGCAAATGCTTTAAATGTTCGTCTACTCACAGGGACATAACTAACATATAGTCAATATAAACTTCCATGTTTTTTACTACTTGTTCTTCGAACATTCGGTTTACTAGTCGTTGGTAAGTGGCACCGGCATTTTTTAATCCAAATGGCATTACGTTATAGCAGTATGTGCTATACTTAGTGATGAATGGGGTTTTTTCTTGGTCATTCGGGTTCATCCGTATTTGGTTGTACTCGGAGTGGGCATCAAGAAAACTGAGGATCTCGTGGCCGGTCGTGGCATCGATAATGCAATCGATGCTAGGCAAAGGGAAAGAATCTTTGGGGCATGCCTTATTTAATTCTTTATAATCCACACACATTCTTAGTTTTTTACCCTTTTTAGGGACTACTACTACGTTTGCTTACCATTCCGGGTATTTGACCTGCTGGATGGACCATATTTTAAGGAATTTAGTTACCTCATCGTCTCCTTTTCTGCTTTACCAGATGGAACTTCGTGTCCATGCTCAGCTTGTGAGTAGTGATCTCCGGCTTGATCCCTGTCATATCGAGATAGGACCAAACAAATCAATCCATATTAGCTATAAGAAATTGAATGAGCTTTTTCCTGAGCTCGGGACTTAACCCCGTGCTCAGGTATACCTTTCAATCAGGCATATGTTCGATCAGTACAACCTACTCCAGCTCTTCGATTGTTGATTTAGTAGCGTCAGAATCATCGGGAGCTATAAAGGATCAAGGAACCCTGTAATCTTCGTCTGAGTCAATCCCTTGCTTGTCCGGTTGGGTTGAGGCTGGCATCAGTGATTGCTATTTTGCTTCTTATTTTTCTTTCGAACTTGAGTCCTTTGTAGATGAGAGTATTGATATCAGAATTACTTCATTGATGGCAAACATCTCCTTTGCGGCGGGTTGTTCCCCGTAAACCAACATTATCCCTTCTGGTGTCGGAAAGTTTAATACCTGGTGAAGGGTCGAGGGCACAACTCTCATGTTGTGGATCCATGGCCTCCCGAACAAGGAGTTTTACCTCATGTCCCCTTCGATTACATAAAACTTGGTCTCCCAGGAGGTACCGACAATGTTTACCTGCACAGTTATTTCTCCCGTAGTAGTTTCGCAAGCCATGTTGAATCCATTTAGTACTCGGGCCGCAGGTACAATTTGGTTCTGTAGGCCAAGTTGCTATAAGACCCTTGATCAAATGACGTTGGACGAGCTACCTGGATCAATTAGCACACATTTAAATCGAGTTTTATTCATGAGTACAAAAATTACCAGTGCATCATTATGGGGGTGTATGATTCTTCCTGCATCCTCGTCATTGAAAGATAAAGTTCCTTCTGGTATGTAATCTCGAGTCCGTTTTTCCCTTGTGATTGATACTTTGGTGCGCTTTATCATCGGACCTAGAGGAATATCGACCCCTCCGATGATCATATGAATGACGTGTTGGGGCTCGTCTTGTTTATTTTGTTTTTTGGAATCCTTATTTCTGAAATGATTTTCAGCTCGGTCACTAAGAAATTCTTGAAGGTGCCTGTTGTTGAATAACCGGGCAACTTCTTCTCTCAATTGTCAACAATCCTCCATTCTTTGGCCATGTAATATTTGCACATTTGGTTGGGATTCCTTTGTGTTGGATCTGTTTGTAAAGGTTAAGGTCATTTGGTATCTTTGATGCGTCTAATAGCCGATACGATGGCAGTCGCATCAACATTAAAGTGATACTCTGATAATCGTGGTGCCTCTTTGGGTCCGATAGGTCTATCGAAGCCATTCTTGCTCATGAGCCCTCAAAAAATTTGACCTCGATCACTTCTCCTTTCATTTCGTGCAGATTTTTGCCTAGATCCGGTGCTCATACGATCTCCATTATATAGATGATATCAATCTCTATTCGACCTCGGTTCTTGGTCAATATTCCTCTTGATTATATCGATGGGTATGATACGATAAATTGACCCAGAAGGAGACCTAAGTTGATCATCCTCAACCCTGATCTTTGATTGATACCGATTATGCATATCGTCACAAGTAACAACCGGGTATTCTATCAAATTCTACTTCAATTGTTGTGAAGGCTCTGAGCTTCGAACATTAAGTCCTTGAGTGAAAGCTTGAATAACCCAATCATCAGCGACCGGTGGCAAGTCCATCCGTTCTATTTAGTATCGAGACACGAATTCCCTGAGCATTTCGTTGTCCTTCTGCCTTACCATGAAAAAGTCTGACTTCCTGGTTTCGACCTTGATGGCCCCGGCATGTTCCTTTATGAAAGAATCTGCAAGCAGAACAAATGAGTCAATAGAATTAGGTGGTAAATTATGGTACCATATCATAGCTCCCTTTGACAAGGTCTCCCCGAATTTCTTTAGCAAGACGAATTCGATCTCGTCATCTTCTAGATCATTCCCTTTGATAGAACACATGTAAGAGGTGACGTACTCATTTAGATCGGTCGTTCCATTATACTTATGAATCTCCAGCATGCGGAATTTCTTGGGGATTGGCCTTGGAGCTGCGCTCGGGGGGAAAAGTTTTTGTATGAACTTTTTGGAATCCAGTCCTTTCAATATTGGTGGTGCCCCCGGGATTTGATCGACCATGGAGTTGTAATTTTTCACCTTCTTATCATTTGCCTCGATCATCTTTTCCACCGATTCAATTCTCTTTATTAGTTCTTTGAGCATCGTCATGATCGCAGGATTGGTCTCCGACTCTTTCTCGCTCGATTTCATTGAAATCGATTCGACCCTATGTACAACTTCCTGGGACGACTCGAGCTCGACCCTGCTCGGTGTGTGATTCTGGTTTTGGAGCTGTGATATTGCTGCCTGCTGAGCCTATAACATTTCGAAGAACACCCGTACGTTGATCTCGCCATCTTCACCTCCACGTGCGCTTTGAGCGCCTGATCGAGCATCCCCACGGACGCTGCCTTCGGGATCGATGGCCAAATTTCCTTTGATGGCTACATATGAACTGACGTCGATTATATCTATAGCTGGAGCTCCGCGAGGCCAATCGGGGGTACATCATTCCCTGGTGCTATGTTATCATTTTCGCCGTGGTGGCCGATATCATTATCAACGTGTAGAGGTGCTGACTGAGAGTTTGACATTTTCTAGTCATGTAATCAAAGATAATTCAAAGAACAAGTGTAAAATAGTGTATGTCACGAAAGTTTGTACCAGGTAATCAGTATTATCCTTAGCACCAAGGTGGGCGCCAAACCGTTTACCATAAAGTTAGATAACAATTGAATTGATACGCGATTTTAAGGATACGGGATATAACTTGGCACAAATTAAGAAGAATAGATTAATATTGAAATTGACAATAAAAGAAAAAATGCAAACAACACGAATCAAATAGCCTTGCCCCTCGAGTTCAGTCACTCTTGAACCAAAAGATATTTCAACTGATATATGAACAGAGCAAGAAGATAATAAAATCTAGGAAATGAAAATATATTGCTTTGTATTGCGTAAATAATGATGTCTTTTACAAATGATAAGACCCCTTTTATATAGTAGGGAAAGTCATACTCTTCATACAGTTCTATATGAGGTAAGAAATCTCATGATTAGCTAATTAATCGGCCTCTTCTTGATACGTGCCGGGGATTTTTCCGTGATCCTCACCTGATTGCGGATATTTTGGCTTTCCATTATTTGGCTCGGTAAGTTTCCCTAGATCTTGATCGATCTCTATCTTGCTCGGTCTCGATCTTTACTGATCTCGATCTTGATCGGTCTCTGGGTCATGAGCTCGACGATCTAACTTTGCACCATGGTTCAATTTAACACGAGGTCGAACCTTGATCTATCATATTCCAGTCTCGATTAGTCACACAAAGGGTGAGCCTGGTTTTGACCATATACAGTCCGGTTGCATGGTGTCCTGTTTCCATTATTTTAGATAGAGGCCCTCAGTTCACTTTGTATTTCTGGAGAGCTGTATAGAGCAAGTTTGATACCCAAGTAGAGCTTAGCACAACCTTTCATCTGCAGACCGACAGACAGTCAGAGCAGACAATTTAGATTATGGAGGATATGCTCATACCGTGTGTGATTGACTTCAAAGGTAGTGGGATCGATTCTTTCCCTTGGCCCGGCAAGGCTAGGTTATATGGGACTGATTTAGTGAAGGATGCCTTGGAGAAGGTAAAATTGATTCAGGAGCAACTTCGCACCGCACAGTCCAGACAGAAGAGTTACGAGGATCAAAATTCGCATGATTTATCATTTATGGTGGGCGAGAAAGTTCTCTTGAAAGGTTCGCCAATGAAGGGTATCATGAGGTTCGAAAAGAAGGGCAAGCTGAGTGAGAGGTTTATTGTCCCATTTAGGGTGTTGAGGCGAGTTGGGGAGGTTTCATATGAGCTTGCTTCGCCTCCCAGTCTATCAGGAGTTCATCTGGTTTTCCATGTGTCTATGCTCCTGAAGTACCATGGTGACAAGTCACATGTGCCAGATTACATCACGATTCAACTAGATGAGAGCTTGGGTTATTTGGAGGAGCCAGTTGCCATTATTGACAGGCAAGTTCCCCAGTTGAGGTCTAAGAAGATTTCTACGATACAATTCTAGTGTAGGGGTCAACCAGTTGAGAAGGAGACTTGGGAGACCGAGAAGGACATGCGGAGCAGATATCCACACTTATTCAGCACTCCATGTATGATTCTAGACCCATTCGAGGATGAACGTTCGTTTAAGAGGTGGAGAAAGAAATGACCCGACCGATCATTTTTCTTTCTAGATCCCCGCTAACCTAATTAAGACTCCCCGTATGTGTTTTTACTATATTATGACTTGCGGGGATGGTTGGTTTGTGTTTGGAAGGGTTCGGGTTGAAATCAGAACACGTAGTTCCTTAATAATGGCCTAAGATGGCAAAGTTCGACTTGACTCAACATTTTGAATAAACGACCTCAGAACCGGGATTTTATGGTTCCAATAGGTTCATATGATAATTTTGGATTTGAGTGTGTGTTCGTATCGAGTTTCGGATGATCGGGGAGCGTTTCGGTGCATAATGTTGAAAGTTGGCGTATTGAAGGTTTTTGAGTTTCTTAAATTTGGCTTGGCATAGTCTTCGGTGTTATCAAGGTCCGTTAGGGATTCCGGGCCTGGGAATAGGTCTGTATGATGATTTATGACTTGTACGCAAAATTTGGCATCATTACGAGTTGTCTAAGTGTTATTCGACGCGTTCGGAGCTAGTTAAAAAAGTTCAAAGTTGATAAGTTGATTAATTTTGTTTTGGGGTGTGATTATTAGTTTCAATGTTGTTTTATATGTTCCGAGGGCTCGAACATGTTCGTATTATATTTATGGAATTGTTGGTGAAGTTGGACGGCGGCCCGAGTGGCTCGGGTGAGCTTCGAACCACCTGGATCAAAGTCTGAAATTGCTGATATGTTGGTTCTTGTTTCCTTCTTCGCGAACGCATAGGTGGTATCGCATTCGCGAAGAAGGAATTGGGGGGCTGGGAATTGTTTTTCTTTGTGCTTGCGATCAGACGGTCACATTCGTGAAGGTTTAGGACCTTTGGCCTTCGCGTACACGTGGGAAGGACCGCGTTCGCGTAGAAGGGGAGAGGGAGAGGGCATGAGGGTCAAAGGTCTAGTTCCCTTCGCGTTCGCAAAGGGCGGGTCGCGTTCATGATGAATGGAGGGGCTGGCCTTCCGCGATCGCGTAGGCCCTATCGCGATCGCGAAGAGAGTTTTTCAGGGCCTTGGCACTCATTTTCGCGATTGCAAAGAAGGATCGTTGAGCAGTAGCTTTGTTAAAGCATGGGACTTAGGCTCATTTTCTTCATTTATCTCAACTCTTGGCCGATTTTAGAGCTCCTTGGAGAGGGATATTCACCTAGCATCTCAAGCTAAGTAATTTCTACATAACATGAGTTTAATACATACATTATGGGTAGTTTCTAATATAGAAAATTATAGAAATTATGGGAACTAAGGTTTGGTAAAAATGGGATTAGATCACGAAGATGATTATGGAATTGAGTAGAAATTATATATTTGAGTTCGTAAGGTTATGAGTAAAATTTATTTATGAAACTTTAAGGAATCTGGGCATGGGGGCCCATGAGTATATTTTAGAAATCTTTCAAATCGGGTTGGAAAATCACTCTAATAGTTAAATTATGAACTTTTGAGCATATATTTATTAGTCTGTACAACCTTTTGCTAGTTTCGTATTGCTCGACACCGATTTGAGGCTGTTAGTGTGATTAGTGGATCGGGAAGTAGACTTGAAAATAAAGGTAAGCCTCTTGCCAAACCTTGTCAGGAAAAATTATCCCCGTAGGTGTTTTAAATAGTTAATAATAATTGTGGAGGCTACGTACGCACGATGTGACGAGAATCTATATGTAGCTAAAATCATGCTTATATCCGGGTAAACTTAAGACTTTACCATACATTACTTGTATTATTTACACCCAACTTGTTAGTTTAATTACTTGAATTTATAAATGAAATCAGATAAAGGAGTTTATGAGACCAAGCTTCATTACTTTGGGTTTTGGCGGAATTCCTGATTGTAAGCGGAAATTATGCCTTCTTGAGTACTAGTCCTAGGTAGTAGTTATTGATTGGAGTTTGTAGAGTTTCTCTATTCCTGTGGATCGAGCCAAACGCCTAGGCAGTATATTAGATGCATCTATTATTTACGGCGGTCGATTCTCGGTAGTGTGCACACTATTCTGGATCGGGCCGTACGACCTCATCATAAACCGTGCGTGATATTGCTCGGAGTCCGATTATACTGGATATTTCCTTCTTGATATGAGACTTGAAAATTACTTGATGGCTCCTATGTTTAAAGACTCGGTATGTGATAGTTGGAGATTTTAAATTGATATTTTGTTTAAGAATTATTATTTATTGTTTCTTATTTTATTGTTATTGTTGTATTTCAAACGTATTTATATTCCTTGTACTTTATTTATTGACCTCTAGTAAGTGTCAATATCGATCCCTCGTCACTACCTTTTCGGTGTTAGACTATATACATACTGGGTACACGTTGGGTATGTACTCACGCTACACTTCTGCACAAATCGTGTATGATCTGAGGCAGGTGCATCTGGTGGTCAGTCAGGCGCTGTGATGACCCAAAAATGTCATCTTTAAATTGAATAATTAATTCTATGTTCTAAGACCTCGAAAATCACTATTAATCATTCCTTGACTTGCTTGTGCAGTCCGTAAAAATTTTCCCGAAAGTTTTCAGATGTAAAATGGATTAAAATAAGAATTAGATGTTCAAAACACAACTGAGTTGACTTTGGTCAACATTTTGAGCAAACGGACTCGGATTAGTGTTTTAACAGTTCTGATAGGTCCGTATCGTGAATTGGGACTTGGGCGTATGCCCGGAATCAAATTACGAGGTCCCTAGCACGAGATATGAAATTTTAATAAAAAATTAAAATTTTAAGTTCAAATAGTGACCGGATGTCAAATTATGTGCAAACGACTCCGGAATAGAATTTTGATGATTCCAACAGCACCGTATGGTGATTTTGGACTTAGGAGTGTGATCGGAATTTTATTTGGAAGTCCGTAGTAGAATTAGGCTTGAAATGCCAAAAGTTGAATTTTTGGGAAGTTTGACCAGGGAGTTGACTTTTTGATATCGGGGCCGGAATCTAGTTTTGAAAATTTGCACAGCTCCGTTATGTCATTTATGACTTGGGTGCAGAATTTGAGGTCAATCAGACTTGATTTGATAGGTTCCGGTGTTGTTTGTAGAAATTAGAAATTTCAAAGTTTATTAGGCTTGAATTGGGATGTAATTCATGGTTTTAGCGTTGTTTGAGGTGATTTGAGAATTCTACTAAGTTCGTATGATGTTTTAGGTCTTGTTGGTATATTTGGTTAAGGTCCCAAAGGCCTCGGGTGAGTTTCGGATGGTTAACGGATCAAGAATTGAACTAGAACAGCTGCTACAATTTCATTCTGTTGGAAATTTTGCTTTTGCCCAGAAATCGAGGCCAGATCGAGCTTAGGGTCGAGGGCCACGATCGAAGCCCAGATCGAGCTCAGGATCGAAGGCCACAATCGAAGCCATGATCGTGCCCAGGGTCGAGGGCCACGATCGAGAACCAGGATCGAAGGCCATGATCGAGGCCCATGATCGGACTCCCCATTATCGAGGTCCAGGATCGGACTCCCATGATCGAGATCCAGGATCGGACTCTCATGATCGAGGTCCAGGATCGGACTCCACGATCGAGGTCAGCCTGGACAGATCCGTAAGTTATAAAAACAGGGGGGTTTCGTCCCATTCGCCATTTTTAACAACTTGGAGCTTGAGCAGAGGCGATTTTTGATATATTTTCAAGGAAAAACATTGGGGTAAGTGTTCTTAACTCAATCTTGGTTAGATTACCCGAATCCATCACTGTTTTTAACACTTAATTGGTGATTTAAGTTGGAAAAATTTAAAAACCTTCTTGGATAGATTTGTCGATTTGAGGGTCGAATCGTTATTGGAATTTAGTCATTTTGGTATGGTTAGACTTGTGGTTGAATGAGCGTTCATATTTCATAAATCTTTCCAGATTCCGAGATGTGAGTCCCACGGGCATATTTTGAGTTAATTTCGGATTTTATTGAAAAAGATATAATATTTTCTTATGAAATTGATTTCTATAATTTTTGTTGACTGCATCGAATTAATTATGACTAGATACGAGTCGATCGGAGTCGGAAAATCGAGGAAAAAGCATAATACTTGATTAAATTAGAGCAAGTCGAGGTAAGTGACTTGTCTAACCTTGTGTGGGGGAAATTTTCCCTAGGATTGATATTGATGTGATTATTGAATTGTGTTAAAAGTCGTGTACACGAGGTGACGAGTGTGTACACGGGCTAATTGTGAAGAATTATATTTTTAAATTGTGTAGATCATTTTTGTACATTTATTAAAATATTCTATCTTGTTATATTCTTCATCAGTGATTAAATGTTTATATTTTAAATTTGTTTGATCTTCTCCTGCTAATTGTTTTATATGTTTAGTTGGAACTTGGTTTCTTTTATTCTGTGCATTATTTGAAGGTCGATTTTCTCTAAATTAAACATTATTAATTTGAAGTATTCGGCATTTTTAAACTTGATATTGAAGCAACGTGTTAAAGATTTTGAAATATTATTTTCCTGAATTATTTACTCCTGAATATTTTTATAAGATTTCCGTATTGATTGTGATGGAGCAGTGAGCTCTTTATTGTTGAAAAATATTGTTGTTGAATTATTTTGGCAAGTCAAATTATTTGAGCACTTGAGGTGCAAATTGTGATATCTTGTGATATTGATACGCATGCGGTGGTATAAGGTCTGGGTGTTAAAACGCATGCGGTGAGATAAGGGTGGCTTGATACGCGTGCCTAGTAGGGGTAACTACTAGACGTCATGTGGTGTGATAAGGGTGACTAAAACGCGGGATGCTATTTCGGGAAAAATATTTTCTTTAAATAAATTATGAAGGCTCCTGCGGTGGTATAAAGAAATGAGATATTGTGAATTTGTTTATGATTTGGGACTACGAGGCAGTACCTCGGGAGTGCCCTTGTTGATATTGATTTATGGCCATAGTTGCTTTCGATTAATTGTTGTGATTTTCATAAAGTTGAAGAAAATTCTGTTTTGATTCTACGAGATATTATTTGCAATTATTGGGTGTCATTAAATGTGACATACTATTTGATTCACTTCCAATGTCATTTTATTTTACTACATTGATAAATATTTTACCATGCCATTATTATATTCCAGTAGGGCCTCACCTGACCTCGTCACTACTCTACCGAGGTTAGGCTTGGCACTTACTGGGTACCGCTGTGGTGTACTCATACTACGCTTCTGCACATCTTTTTATGCAGATTCAGGTACATTTTACCAGCCTAGACGTCAGTGAGTTACCTGCGCACAGAGACTTCGAGGTATATCTGCCAGCGTCCGCAGACTCCGGAATCCCCTTCTATCATTTTATGTTGCTTCCTTATATTTTATTTAGACCTTGACTTATAGAGACATTGAGAATAAATTCTTAGAAGCTTGTGAATTATTTCTACCGGGTTTTGGGAGTTGTAATCATTTGAATTGTAGATTATCTTAGAGACTAGGTGCCATCACGACACCCTACAGAGGGAAATTTGGGGTCATGACAAGTTGGTATCAGAGCACTAGGTTCATAGGTGTTATGAGTCACAAGCAGGTTTAGTAGAGTCTTGCGGATCGGTACGGAGACGTCTGTACTTATCTTCGAGAGGCTATGGAACTGTTAGGAATTATTCATTTCTTTGATTCCTTATCGTGCACCTTTGTTGATTTCAAGGTTCTTAACAATTGTCTTTCTATTCTCTCACAGATGGTGAGGACACGCACAACTGGATCTGATGATCAGACACCAGCGCCCCCTGTTGGAGCCGCAATAGGCCAGGGTCGGGGCAGAGGCCGAGGAAGACCATGTGGTGCAGCCAGAGCATCTACACGAGCTGCTGCACCAGAGACACCAGTAGCTCCAATTGGAGAGCAGGCACCTGAAACGCCTGTTACTACTCCTGCACTTCAAGAGACTCTTGCCCAGTTTTTGAGCATGTTTGGCACTTTAGCTCAGGCAGATTAATTCCACTTGCTCCTGCCACATCTCAGGCTGGGGGAGGAGCGCAGACTCCCGCCGCCCATACTCCAGAGTCACGTTCCCAAGTTGACCATGCCCCAGAGGTTATACCAGTGCAGCCAGTTGTCCCAGTTCGGCCTGAGATTAGGACATCAGTTTCAGAGGGAGAGCAGCTCAGGCTCGAGAGGTATAAGAAGTACCACCCTCCCACTTTTAGCGATCTAGCTTTAGATGATGCTCAGGGTTTTCTAGAGGAATGTCACCGTATCCTTCGTACTACGGGTATTGTGGATTCCAGTGGAGTTTCTTTCACGGCATTCCAGTTTAGAGGAGCAGCCTACCAGTGGTGGCGGGCATATGAGTTGGATAGTGCGGCTGAGGCAGCTTCACTTACTTGGACTCAATTTTCAGATATGTTCTTGAGGGAGTATGTTCCTTAGAGTCTTAGGGATGCTTGGCGCAGAGTTTGAGCAGCTGCGCCAGGGTTCTTTGACGGTGTCAGAATATGCGGTCTGATTCAGTGATTTGGCTAGGCATGCACCAGCCTTAGTTGCTACTATTCGAGAGCAGGTTCATAGATTTATTGAGGGTCTTCACCCTAGTATCAGATACAATATGGCCCGAGAGCTAGAGATGGACATCACATACCAACAGGTGGTGTCAATTGCTAGAAGATTGGAAGGTATGCAGACTCGGGAGAGGGAAGATGGGGAAGCTAAGAAACCCCGAGATTCTGGCACATATAATAATTCTCGTTCCCCAGTTGCAGCCCGACATGGTAGAGGTTATGTGGGCCATCCTATTCATTCAGCACTTCCAGTTTCCAGTGGTATTCCGACTACTCCCAGACCTCAGGTTCCATATTATGCATCACCAGTGTCTTCTGTACCTCCTATACGGGGTTCTTTCAGCGGACAGTCTAGTCAATCAAGCCCAAGCCAGTCCCAGCAGCCACGTCCTCCGAGGACTTGTTTTGAGTGTGGTGACACTCGCCATATTATTAGAGATTACCCCAGATTTAGGAGGGGTGCACCTCCACAGATTTCTTAGGCCCCACCTATTCCACAGGTTCCTCCGGCCATAATTTCTGCACCAGTTGCCACTCCACCTGCACAGCCAGCTAGAGGTGGAGGTCGGGTAGGTAGAGGTCACCCTAGAGGGGGAGGCCAGGCCAGATATTATGCCCTTCCTGCTAGGACAGATGTTGTTGCATCCGATTCTGTTATCACAGGTAATATTCCGGTCTGTCATAGAGATGCGTCAGTCTTATTTGATCCAGGCTCCACTTATTCTTATGTGTCATCTTATTTTGCCCCGTATTTGGGCGTATCACGTGATTCCTTGAGTTCTTCTGTTTATGTATCTACACTCGTGGGTGAATCTATTATTGTGGATCTTGTGTATAGGTCGTGTTTAATTATTATCAGTGGTTTTGAGACCAGACCTGATTTATTATTGCTCAGTATGGTGGATTTCGATATTATTTTGGGCATGGACTGGTTGTCGCCCTATCACGCTATTCTTGATTATTCCGCCAAGACGGTGACGTTGGCTATGCCAGGTCTACCGCGGCTAGAGTGGAGAGGTACCTCAGATCATGTTCCTAACAGGGTTGTTTCATTTCTTAAAGCTCAACGAATCGTTGAGAAGGGGTGTGATGCGTATCTGGCCTATGTGAGAGATGTTAGTATTGATACTCCTAATGTGGAGTCAGTTCCTGTAGTAATGGATTTTCCTGATGTATTTCCAGTGGATCTTCCGGGTATACCGCCCGACAGGGATGTTGACTTTGGCATTGATTTGTTACCGGGCACTCAGCCCATTTCTATTCCACCATATCATATGGCCCCAGCAGAGTTGAAAGAATTAAAAGAATAGTTACATGAGTTGCTTGATAAGGGTTTCATTCTGCCCAGTGTATCGCCTTGGGGTGCTTCTGTCTTATTTGTAAAGAAGAAGGATGGTTCTATGCGGATGAGTATTGATTATCGCCAGTTGAACAAGATTACAGTGAAGAACAGGTATCCATTGCCACGTATTGATGACATATTTGATCAGCTTTAGGGTGCCAGGGTATTCTCAAAAATTGACTTGCGTTCAGGTTATCATCAGTTGAAGATTCGAGATCCAGATATCCCGAAGGCTGCTTTCAGGACTCGGTGCGGTCATTATGAGTTCCTTGTGATGTCTTTTGGGCTGACCAATGCCCTAGCAGCATTTATGCACTTAATGAATAGTGTATTTCATCCCTATCTTGATTCCTTTGTCATTGTGTTTATTGACGACATTCTGGTGTATTCTCGGAGTCAGGAAGATCATGAACATCACTTGAGGACTGTGCTTCAAATTTTGAGAGAAAAAAAGTTATATGCAAAATTTTCGAAGTGTGAATTCTAGCTTGATTCAGTGGGATTTTTGGGTCATATAGTTTCGTGCGAGGGGATCAAGGTAGATCCAAAGAAGATTGAAGCAGTGCAGAGTTGGTCCAGACCGTCCTCAGTTACGGAAATCCAGAGTTTCCTTGGTTTGGATGGGTATTATCGCCGATTTGTAAAGGGTTTCTCTTCTATTGCTGCATCTTTGACCAAATTAACCCAGAAAGGTGCTTCGTTCAGGTGGACCGAGGAATGTGAGGAAAGCTTCCAAAAGCTCAAGACAGCTTTGACTACAGCCCCATTATTGGTATTACCTACAGGTACAGGATCTTATACTGTGTATTGTGATGCGTCACGTATTGGTCTCGGCGCAGTGTTGATGCAAGACGGTAGGATGATTTCTTACGCGTCCAGACAGTTAAAGGTGCATGAGAAGAATTATCCTGTACATGACCTGGAGTTAGCAGTTATTGTGCATACCTTAAAAAGTTGGCGGCATTATTTGTACGGTGTCCATTGTGAAATCTACACCGATCACCGGAGTCTACAACATCTGTTTAAACAGAAGGATCTTAATTTGCGGCAGCGGAGATGGTTGGAGTTGCTTAAGGATTATGATATCACCATTCTCTATCATCCGGGGAAGGCCAATGTGGTGGCCGATGCCTTGAGTTGTAAGGCGGAGAGTTTGGGTAGCTTAGCATATTTACCGGTAGTAGAGAGGCCTTTAGCCATGGATGTTCAGGCCTTGGCCAACCAGTTTGTTAGATTGGATATTTCCGAGCCGAGTCGGATTTTGGCTTGCGTGGTTTCTCAGTCTTCACTTTATGATCGTATCAGGGAACGTCAGTATGATGACCCCCATCTGCTTGTCCTTAAGGATACAGTTCAACACGATGATGCCAAGGAAGTTACTATTGGAGAAGACGATGTACTACAGATGCAGGGTAGGCTATGTGTGCCTAATGTGGACGGCTTGCGTGAGTTGATTCTCCAAGAGGCCCACAGTTCGCGGTACTCCATTCATCTAGGTTCTGCGAAGATGTAACAGGACTTGAGACAACACTATTGGTGGAGGCGGATGAAGAAGGACATAGTGGGGTATGTATCTAGGTGTCTAAATTGTCAACATGTAAAATAGGAGCATCAACGACCGGGTGGATTACTTCAGAAGTTAGAGATTCCAGAATGGAAATAGGAGCGGATCACTATGGATTTCGTTGTTGGGCTCCCACGGACTCATCGGAAGTTGGACGCAGTTTGGGTGATTGTGGATAGGCTAACCAAATTAGCTCATTTCATTCCTGTGATTATTACTTACTCTTCAGAGCAGCTGGCTGAGGTATATATTCGCGAGATTGTCAGACTTCACGGTGTACCAGTATCTATCATCTCTGACCGGGGTACACAGTTTACCTCACGATTTTGGAGGGCAGTACAGCGTGAGTTGGGTATCCGGGTAGAGTTGAGTACAACATTTCACCCTCAGACGGACGGGCAATCCGAACGCACTATTCAGATACTGGAGGGTATGCTCCGTGCGTGTGTGATAGATTTTGGGGGTGCTTGGGAACAGTTCTTACCACTTGCAGAGTTTGCTTACAAGAACAGTTACCAGTCAAGCATTCAGATGGCTCCGTATGAGGCCTTGTATGGTAGGCGGTGCCGGTCTCCAGTGGGTTGGTTCGAACCAGGCGAGGCTAGACTTTTGGGTACAGACTTGGTTCAGGATGCCCTGGAAAAGGTTAAGTTGATTCAGGATCGACTTCGTATAGCCCAATCTAGACAGAAGAGTTATGCGGATCGGAAGATTCGTGATGTTGCATTCATGGTTGGTGAGCGGGTATTGCTCCGGGTTTCGCCTATGAAGGATGTGATGAGGTTCGGGAAGAAGGGCAAGTTGAGCCCTAGGTATATTGGGCCTTTCGATATTCTTGAGAGAGTTGGAGAGGTGGCTTACAGACTTACACTACCACCTAGTCTTTCTGCGGTTCATCTGGTATTCCATGTTTCTATGCTTCGAAAATATCATGGCGATCCGTCTCATGTGTTAGACTTCAGCTCGGTTCAGTTGGACAAGGATCTATCTTATGTTGAGGAACCAGTGGCTATTTTAGATAGGCGAGTTCGAAAGCTGAGGTCAAAGAACATTACTTTCGTGAAGGTTCAGTGGAGGGGTCATCCGGTCGAGGAGGCGACTTGGGAGGCCGAGCATGATATACGCAGCTGTTATCCACACTTATTCACCAGCTCAGGTACGTTTTCTAACTCCGTTCGAGGACGAACGTTTGTTTTAGAGGTGGAGAATGTGATGACCCAAAAATGTCATCTTTAAATTGAATAATGAATTCTGTATTCTAAGACCGCGAAAAGCACTATTTATCATTCCTTGACTTGCGTGTGCAGTCCGTAAAAATTTTCAGAAAAGTTTTCAAGTGAAAAATGGATTAAAATGAGAATTAGATGTTTAAAACACAACTGAGTTGACTTTGGTCAACATTTTGAGCAAACGGACTCGGATCAGTATTTTGACAGTTCCAGTAGGTCTGTATCGTGAATTGGGACTTGGGCGTATGCCCGGAATCAAATTACGAGGTCCCTAACACGAGATATGAAATTTTAATGAAAAATTAAAAGTTTAAGTTCAAATAGTGACCGAATGTCAAATTATGTGCAAACGACTCTGGAATAGAATTTTGATGATTCCAACAGCTCTGTATGGTAATTTTGGACTTAGGAGTATTATCGGAATTTTATTTGGAAGTCCGTAGTAGAATTAGGCTTGAAATGCCAAAAGTTAAATTTTTGGGAAGTTTGACCGGGGGGGGGGGGACTTTTTGATATCGGGGTCGGAATCCAGTTTTAAAAATTTTCACAGCTCTGTTATGTCATTTATGACTTGGGTGCAAAATTTTAGGTCAATCGGACTTGATTTGATAGGTTCCGGTATTGTTTCTAGAAATTAAAATTTTCAAAGTTCATTAGGCTTGAATTGGGGTGTAATTCATGGTTTTAGCGTTGTTTGAGGTGATTTGAGGATTCGACTAAGTTCGTATGATATTTTAGGACTTGTTGGTATATTTCGTTGAGGTCCCGAGGGCCTCGGGAATGGTTAACGGATCAAGAATTGAACTAGAACAGCTGCTGCAATTTCCTTCTGTTGGAAATTTTGCTTCTGCCCAGAAATCGAGGCCAGATCGAGCTTAGGGTCGAGGGCCACGATCGAAGCCCAGATCGAGCTCAGGATCGAGGGCCACGATCGAAGACATGATCGAGCCCAGAGTCGAGGGCCACGATCGAAGCCATGATCGAGCCCAGGGTCGAGGGCCACGATCGAGAAACAGGATCGAAGGCCATGACCGAGGCCCATGATCGGACCCCATGATCGGACTCCCCATGATCGAGGTCCAGGATCGGACTCCCATGATCGAGGTCCAGGATCAGACTCTCATGATCGAGGTCCAGGATCGGACTCTCAGGATCGGACTCCACGATCGAGGTCAGCCTGGACAGATCCGTAAGTTATAAAAACAGGGGGGTTTCGTCCCATTCGCCATTTTTAACAACTTGGAGCTTGAGCAGAGGCGATTTTTTATATATCTTCAAGAAAAAATATTGGGGTAAGTGTTCTTAACTCAATCTTGGTTAGATTACCCGAATCCATCACTGTTTTTAATACTTAATTGGTGATTTAAGTTGGAAAAATTTGAAAACCCTCTTGGATAGATTTGTCGATTTGAGGGTCGAATCGTTATTGGAATTTAGTCATTTTGGTATGGTTAGACTCGTGGTTGAATAGGCGTTCATATTTTGTAACTTTTGTCGGATTCCGAGATGTGGGTCCCACGGGCAAATTTTGAGTTAATTTCGGATTTTATTGAAAAAGATGTAATATTTTCTTATGAAATTGATTTCTATAATATTTGTTGACTGTATCGAATTAATTATGACTAGATACGAGTCGATCGGAGTCGGAAAATCGAGAAAAAAGCATAATACTTGATTAAATTGGAGCAAGTCGAGGTAAGTGACTTGTCTAACCTTGTGTGGAGAAAATTTTCCCTAGGATTGATATTGATGTGATTATTGAATTGTATTGAAAGTCATGTACACGAGGTGACGAGTGTGTACACGGGCTAATTATGAAGAATTATATTTTTAAATTGTGTAGATCATTGTTGTACATTTATTAAAATATTCTATCTTGTTATATTATTCATCAGTGATTAAATGTTTATATTTTAAATTTGTATGATCTTCTCCTGCTAATTGTTTTATCTGTTTAGTTGAAATTTGATTTCTTTTATTCTGTGCATTATTTGAAGGTCGATTTTCTCTAAATTAAACATTATTAATTTGAAGTATTCGGTATTTTTAAACTTGATATTGAAGCAACGTGTTAAAGATTTTGAAATATTATTTTCCTGAATTATTTACTCCTGAATATTTTGGTAAGATTTCCGTACTGATTGTGATGGAGCAGTGAGCTCTTTATTGTGGAAAAATATTATTGTTGAATTATTTTGGCAAGTCAAATTATTTGAGCACTTGAGGTACAAATAATAATATATTGTGATATTGATACACATGCGGTGGTATAAGGTCTGGTGTTAAAACGCATGCGGTGAGATAAGAGTGGCTTGATACGCGTGGCTAGTAGGGGTAACTACTAGAAGTCATCCAGTGTGATAAGAGTGGCTAAAACACGGGATGCTATTTCGGAAAAAATATTTTCTTTAAATAAATTATGAAAGCTCCCGCGGTGGTATAAGAAAATGAGATATTGTGAATTTATTTATGATTTGGGACTACGAGGCGATACCTCGGGAGTGCCCTTGTTGATATTGATTTATGGCCATAGTTGCTTTCGATTAATTGTTGTGATTTTCATAAAGTTGAAGAAAATTCTGTTTTGATTCCACGAGATATTATTTGCAATTCATTGGTGTCATTAAATGTGACATACTATTTGATTCACTTCCAATGTCATTTTATTTTACTACATTGATAAATATTTTACCATGCCATTATTATATTCCAGTAGAGCCTCACCTAACCTCGTCACTACTCTATCGAGGTTAGGCTTGGCACTTACTGGGTACCACTGTGGTGTACTCATTCTACGCTTCTGCACATCTTTTTGTGCAGATCCAGGTATATTTTACCAGTCTAGACGTCAGTGAGTTACATGCGCACGGAGACTTCAAGGTATATCTGCCAGGGTCCGCAGACTCCGGAGTCCCCTTCTATCATTTTATGTTGATTCCTTATATTTTATTTAGACCTTGACTTATAGAGACATTGAGAATAAATTCTTAGAATCTTGTGACTTATTTCTACCGGGTTTTGGGAATTATAATCATTTGAATTGTAGATTATTTACTTTCATATATTTATAATTATTCCGCATTAATAGGATTACCTAGTCTTAGAGACTAGGTGCCATCACGACACCCTACAGAGGGAAATTTGGGGACGTGACAGGCGCGTACCCCGGCTACCCGGAGACTTAGTGGTGAACTACTTCCTATGCTCCATTCTGCAGTACCCGAAGTCTCCTCCTTGTTGTATTTACTTTTCTGTCTATCTTACTTCAGACATTAGTATAGGAGGTTTTGTATATTCTACTAGTTTGCTCGTGCACTTGTGACACTGGGTTTTGGAAAATTCTAGAAGATATTCATGATTTTGTTTACTAATTTCACTACTTCACTCTTATGTTTATTTTATGTTTTATATTACTTACTCTTTGTTTCTTTATTAAATAAAATCAACGACTTAGACATATTAAAATAAATAATTTAATGGATAGTTCACCGTTGGCTTGCCTAGCGGCGGTGTTAGGCGCCATCACGATCTATAGTGGGAATTGGGTCGTGATACTTTTAATATAATATTACTAATTAACTAATATTTTTATATAATTATTTAAAAGGATATTTTGTAATTTAACTTTTTAGTTTTAGGGTTCCCACTTTTGTAATAACTAGTCTTAGGGTACACGCTCATAAATTCTGTCTCAATGAGTATAAATTTATTTTTAAAAAGTATTGAATTATAAAATAAAAGTATACATTCCTAAAAATAATGATGAATAGTGGTCGTGTATAACTAACTCAATAATTAAATAAACTATCACAGACGTCCGCAATTATCAATAATTCAGCTTAACATTTATTTCAAGTTTGTAATTTCATAATTTCTGTTTTATCGGTAAGAATCTTGAAAATCTAAATAATTTTGAACGATACAACTTACAATATATAAGCAGGCAACTATTAATCATGAACTTTAAATAAACACAAAATCAAAGTGCAATAATAAACAAAAAAGGACATTAAGAAAAAAGAAATAAAGCAATCTAGTAAGAGAATCTCCAATTGAAAGCTGGCTAATAAACTCACCCATATTTAGCCCAATGTATCATGGATTAAAAATTAGAGAATCTCATAAATTATCTTGCTAATTTTGTTCCTTTAATTGTTTTTTTGCTCAACATTGCGCATAATTGTAATAGTGCATTTAAAACTTTTGAAAGTTAAAAGTATAATATTGAATACTATTATTGGTGTAGTAACCTTATACGTTTTTAAAAAGTGAACTATCTTCGTTTTTGTCCAAGAGCCCGTACCTCTTGTTAAATATTTTTATTCTTCCTTTACCTATTTTTTTTTTATCATTTATATATCATTTACGTGTAAGACTTATACAAAGTGAAATTCTAATAAAGCTCTTGTCCGCAGACTTCGGAGTCCCCTTCTATCATTTTATGTTGCTTCCTTATATTTTATTTAGATCTTGACTTATAGAGATATTGAGAATAAATTCTTAGAAACTTATGACTTATTTCTACCGGGTTTTGGGAGTTGTAGTCATTTGAATTATAGATTATTTATTTTTAGATATTTATGATTATTCCGCATTGATAGTCTTACCTAGTCTTAGAGACTAGGTGCCGTTACGACACCCTACAGAGGGAAATTTGGGGTCGTGACAGGCGCGTACCCCCACTACCCGGAGACTTAGTGGTGAACTACTTCCTATGCTCCATTCTGCAGTACCCGAAGTCTCCTCCTTGTTGTATTTACTTTTCTGTCTATCTTACTTCAGACATTAGTATAGGAGGTTTTGTATATTCTACTAGTTTGCTCGTGCACTTGTGACACCGGATTTTGGAAAATTCTAGAAGATATTCATGATTTTATTTACTAATTTCACTACTTCACTCTTATGTTTATTTTATGTTTTATATTACTTACTCTTTGTTTCTTTATTAAATAAAATCAACGACTTAGAAATATTAAAATAAATAATTTAATGGATAGTTCACCGTTGGCTTGCCTAGCGGCGACGTTAGGCGCCATCACGACCTATAGTGGGAATTGGATCGTGATACTTTTAATATAATATTACTAATTAAATAATATTTTTATATAATTATTTAAACGGATATTTTTGTAATTTAACTTTTTAGTTTTGGGGTTTCCACTTTTATAATAACTAGTCTTAGGGTACACGCTCATAAATTCTGTCTCAATGAGTATAAGTTTATTTTTAAAAAGTATTGAATTATAAAATAAAAGTATACATTCTTAAAAATAATGATGAATAGTGGTCGTGTATAACTAACTCAATAATTAAATAAACTATCACAGAAGTCCGCAATTATCAATAATTCAGCTTAACATTTATTTCAAGTTTGTAATTTCATAATTTCTGTTTTATCGACAAGAATCGTGGAAATCTAAATAATTTTGAACGATACAACTTACAATATATAAGCAGGCAACTATTAATCATGAACTTTAAATAAACACAAAATTAAAGTGCAATAATAAACAAAAAAAGGACATTAAGAAAAAAGAAATAAAGCAATCTAGTAAGAGAATCTCCAATTGAAAGTTGGCTAATAAACTCACCCATATTTAGCCCAATGTATCGTGGATTAAAAATTAGAGAATCTCATAAATTATCTTGCTAATTTTGTTCCTTTAATTGTTTTTTTGCTCAACATTGCGCATAATTGTAATAGTGCATTTAAAACTTTTGAAAGTTAAAAGTATAATATTGAATACTATTATTGGTGTAGTAACCTTGTACGTTTTTAAAAAGTGAACTATCTTCGTTTTTGTCCAAGAGCCCGTACCTCTTGTTAAATATTTTTATTCTTCCTTTACCTATTTTTTTTTATCATTTATATATCATTTACATGTAAGACTTATACAAAGTGAAATTCTAATAAAGCTCTTGTCCGCAGACTTCGGAGTCTCCTTCTATCATTTTATGTTGCTTCCTTATATTTTATTTAGACCTTGACTTATAGAGATATTGAGAATAAATTCTTAGAAGCTTATGACTTATTTCTACCAGGTTTTGGGAGTTGTAATCATTTGAATTGTAGATTATTTATTTTCAGATATTTATGATTATTCCGCATTGATAGGCTTACCTAGTCTTAGAGACTAGGTGCCGTCACGACATCCTACAGAGGGAAATTTGGGGCCGTGACAGGCGCGTACCCCCGCTACCCGGAGACTTAGTGGTGAACTACTTCCTATGCTCCATTCTGCAGTACCCAAAGTCTCCTCCTTGTTGTATTTACTTTTCTGTCTATCTTACTTCAGACATTAGTATAGGAGGTTTTGTATAATCTACTAGTTTGCTCGTGCACTTGTGACACCGGATTTTGAAAAATTCTAGAAGATATTCATGATTTTGTTTACTAATTTCACTACTTCACTCTTATGTTTATTTTATGTTTTATATTACTTACTCTTTGTTTCTTTATTAAATAAAATCAACGACTTAGAAATATTAAAATAAATAATTTAATGTATAGTTCACCATTGGTTTGCCTAGCGGCGACGTTAGGCGCCATCACGACCTATAGTGGGAATTGGATCGTGATACTTTTAATATAATATTACTAATTAAATAATATTTTTATATAATTATTTAAAAGGATATTTTTATAATTTAACTTTTTAGTTTTGGGGTTCCCACTTTTATAATAACTAGTCTTAGGGTACATGCTCATAAATTCTGTCTCAATGAGTATAAGTTTATTTTTAAAAAGTATTGAATTATAAAATAAAAGTATACGTTCTTAAAAATAATGATGAATAGTGGTCGTGTATAACTAACTCAATAATTAAATAAACTATCACAGAAGTCCGCAATTATCAATAATTCAGCTTAACATTTATTTCAAGTTTGTAATTTCATAATTTCTGTTTTATCGGCAAGAATCTTGGAAATCTAAATAATTTTGAACGATACAACTTACAATATATAAGCAGGCAACTATTAATCATGAACTTTAAATAAACACAAAATTAAAGTGCAATAATAAACAAAAAAGGACATTAAGAAAAAAGAAATAAAGCAATCTAGTAAGAGAATCTCCAATTGAAAGTTGGCTAATAAACTCACCCATATTTAGCCCAATGTATCGTGGATTAAAAATTAGAGAATCTCATAAATTATCTTGCTAATTTTGTTCCTTTAATTGTTTTTTTGCTCAACATTGCGCATAATTGTAATAGTGCATTTAAAACTTTTGAAAGTTAAAAGTATAATATTGAATACTATTATTGGTGTAGTAACCTTGTACGTTTTTAAAAAGTGAACTATCTTCGTTTTTGTCCAAGAGCCCGTACCTCTTGTTAAATATTTTTATTCTTCCTTTACCTATTTTTTTTTATCATTTATATATCATTTACATGTAAGACTTATACAAAGTGAAATTCTAATAAAGCTCTTGTCCGCAGATTTCGGAGTCTCCTTCTATCATTTTATGTTGCTTCCTTATATTTTATTTAGACCTTGACTTATAGAGATATTGAGAATAAATTCTTAGAAGCTTATGACTTATTTCTACCGGGTTTTGGGAGTTGTAATCATTTGAATTGTAGATTATTTATTTTCAGATATTTATGATTATTCCGCATTGATAGGCTTACCTAGTCTTAGAGACTAGGTGCCGTCACGATACCCTACAGAGGGAAATTTGGGGTCGTGACAGGCGCGTACCCCCGCTACCCGGAGACTTAGTGGTGAACTACTTCCTATGCTCCATTCTGCAGTACCCGAAGTCTCCTCCTTGTTGTATTTACTTTTCTGTCTATCTTACTTCAGACATTAGTATAGGAGGTTTTTTATATCCTACTAGTTTGCTCGTGCACTTGTGACACCGGATTTTGGAAAATTCTAGAAGATATTCATGATTTTGTTTACTAATTTCACTACTTCACTCTTATGTTTATTTTATGTTTTATATTACTTACTCTTTGTTTCTTTATTAAATAAAATCAACGACTTAGAAATATTAAAATAAATAATTTAATGTATAGTTCACCGTTGGCTTGCCTAGCGGCGACGTTAGGCGCCATCACGACCTATAGTGGGAATTGGATCGTGATACTTTTAATATAATATTACTAATTAAATAATATTTTTATATAATTATTTAAAAGGATATTTTTATAATTTAACTTTTTAGTTTTGGGGTTCCCACTTTTATAATAACTAGTCTTAGGGTACACGCTCATAAATTCTGTCTCAATGAGTATAAGTTTATTTTTAAAAAGTATTGAATTATAAAATAAAAGTGTACGTTCCTAAAAATAATGATGAATAGTGGTCGTGTATAACTAACTCAATAATTAAATAAACTATCACAGAAGTCCGCAATTATCAATAATTCAGCTTAACATTTATTTCAAGTTTGTAATTTCATAATTTCTGTTTTATCGGCAAGAATCTTGGAAATCTAAATAATTTTGAACGATACAACTTACAATATATAAGCAGGCAACTATTAATCATGAACTTTAAATAAACACAAAATCAAAGTGCAATAATAAACAAAAAAAGACATTAAGAAAAAAGAAATAAAGCAATCTAGTAAGAGAATCTCCAATTGAAAGCTGGCTAATAAACTCACCCATATTTAGCCCAATGTATCGTGGATTAAAAATTAAAGAATCTCATAAATTATCTTGCTAATTTTGTTCCTTTTATTGTTTTTTTGCTCAACATTGCGTATAATTGTAATAGTGCATTTAAAACTTTTGAAAGTTAAAAATATAATATTGAATACTATTATTGGTGTAGTAACCTTGTACATTTTTAAAAAGTGAACTATCTTCGTTTTTGTCCAAGAGCCCGTACCTCTTGTTAAATTTTTTTATTCTTCCTTTATCTATTTTTTTTTATCATTTATATATAATTTACGTGTAAGACTTATACAAAGTGAAATTCTAATAAAGCTCTTGTCATGACCCGGAATTTCTACCCTCGGGACCGTGATGCCACCTAATATTTTACTTGCTAGGCAAGCCAATGTTAGCTAAATTTATTAACCAGTTTTAACAATTCAAATCAAAATGATAACAATAACAACCGAATAATTTTAAATAAGGTGATAAACTACTGTACAACGTAATCTAAATACAATCCCAAAAACTGGAGTCACGAATACATGAGCGTCTATAGTGCTTAATAGTCTGAATAAACACAAGTGTTTGAATCTAAATAAATAACAATGATGAAATAGAAGGGGACTTCAGGGTTAAGGAAGTCGTGCAGCTATACGTCAAGTCTCCACAAGTAACTGGATCCGGGCAGTCTCATTATGCGCTGTTGGGATCAACTCCAATATTCGCACAAGTAATGCATAGTGTAGTATGAGTACAACCAACCCCATATACTCTATAAGTGTCAAGCCTAACCTCGACGAAATAGTGACTAGGCTAAGGCGGGCCATTTATGATAACTTGTACGCAATAATAATAATAATATCAAAAAAATGAAAATGGAAGTAAAGCAATTAACTCATGAATACAAACTCGAAATTCAACTACCAGAGAGCCCAGAATAACAAGTCTCATAGCCCTATATCACAATGCTAAGGCTAATTCAATAATCACAAACAAGTACCACATATGCAATCTGTTGTGGCGCGCAACCGATCTCACCATATCATCATCTGTCCATATCACAATCCGTCCTTATTCCACCATTTCAGTTCATTACCTTTCAATTTTTGTTGCGGCGTGCTACCCACTTCCCAAATAATTTTAATCATCAACAACCAAATTTACAAGAATTTATACATCAAGAGGGTAAATGTACAAGGCAATAAAGAACCACAGAGTAATCAAGAAATCTCTAACAACTCGAAGTCTCAACTTTAACAATTCATTGGTATCTAATAACTAATCAACACACTCAAGTGAAACCACATTATAGAATGTAACAAATACTACAAATAAAAGAGACAAGTAAAACATGTGACAATTTAAGGTATGTAATTAAAGCAAGTAAAAATAAGTAGCAAATAATCATGGAGTCATGCGAAGAATAGACAAATTAAGGCAAAGGAATAATTAAATGACAAGTAACAATTATGGCATAGAAGTCAAATAAAGGCATGTAACAGTTAAGGCATAAAGCAAGATATATCAACAAATAAATAAAAACATGGAAACAAATATTCAATCCCCGCATGCTAGATCCCATGACGGTGTATATGCACTCGTCACCTCGCATATATGTCGTTTCCCCACATAATTCACACAACACATAGTTCAAGAGTTCCTAACTCCCTCAAGTCAAGGGTAGACACAACACATACCTCACTCCGCGAATCAAACCAATCAATCAACCACGATCTTTCCTTTTGAACAAGTCTCCAAACCAACCAAATCTAGCAAATTATCGATCAAATGATTCAAAATAAGCTTTAGAAACTAACTATTAATTAATGACTTTCAAGTTTGATCATTTTTGAAAAAGTCATCCCCGGGTCCGCTTGGTCAAAATTTGAGATTTAGACCAAAATCTGATTGCCCCTTCACCCCCGAGCCCAGTTATGTTATTTGTTTTGAAATTTGACCTCAATTCGAGATATAAATCTCAACTTTACAAAATTCCCAATTTCTACCCAAATCTCTAATTTCTACCATGGAAATCCCAGATTTGATGTTCAAATCTTATGAAAAGTAATGGGGAATTGAAAAGAAATGGATTAAAGTTACTTAACAATGAATTTGGGAAGACAAATCTCATAGAAAATTGCTTCTAGAGTATTTAGGGTTGAGAAATGGTGTAAAATAAGCTAAATCTCGTTTTTCCCTCTTTTGTCCAGCTGCAGATGTCATAATTGCGAAGTCTTGTTTGCAATTGCGAGCGTCGCAAATGTGAGACAAGGGTCGCAAATACGAACCCTGACTCAGAAGTTCAGATGGCGTAATTGCGACAAATTGATCGCAAATACGAAGATCCCACCTACGCAATTGCGGCCAAAATCTTCGCAATTGCGAAGATGCTTCACTGTTTCCAAGCATCGCAAAATGCGACCAAGTGATCACAAAAGCGATCCAGGGCAATTCGCAATTGTGAACAATTTACTCGCAAATGCGAAGTTACCCAATATCATGCCTTTCTCGCAAATGTGAACATTTGTCCGCAAAAGCGAGGCTAGCAATTGCGAGCCAGACCTCACAAATGCGAGATCTGTACCAGACACTAGAACTAGGCACTGCACCAACAATCCTTGCACTATCCAAACTCATCTAAAACACATCTTAAACTAATCTGAACACCTCGGGCTCTAAACCAAACATGCACACGAGTGTAATAGAATCATACGAACTCGCTTGCGTAATGAAATCACCAAAATAACATTTAAACCTACAAAGCAACCCTCAAAACGAATAAAATTTTAAAAGAAACTCAAGAACAACTAGAATCACAACTAAGCGATCGAATCATGTCAAACCAATTCCGAATTGCACCAAATTTTTCAGACAAGTTTCAATTAGTAATACGGACTTATACCAAGTCTCAATATCAAAATATGAACTCGATATCCTTGAAGTCAACTTACGATCAAACTTAGGAAATTTCTAGACTTTCAAAATACTAGCTTTCGGTAATTTGAGTCAAATCAACTTAGGGACCTCCGATTTCAATTTAGGATATACGCCCACGTCCAAAATTATGATACAGACCAACTAGAATCATCAACACCGATCCGAGGTCGTTTTCCAAAAATATTGACCATAGTCAACTCAAGTTATTTTTAAAGCCAAAAATCATATTTTCTTCAAATTTTCACATAAAAGCTTTACAAAAAGCGACAGGACCAAGCATGCAATCAAGAAACATCAAACAAAGCTAATAGAGGTATCAAAACACAGAAAGAAGGGTTGATGCTCAAAACGACCTATCGGATCGTCACATTCTCTGCCTCTAAAAGAAACGTTCATCCTCGAATAGACATAGAAAAGTACAAGGACTGGTGAAGTGGTATCTACTCCACATATCGGACTCGGACTCGTATGTATTTGTCTCGATCAGCTGACCTCTCCATTGCACTCTAATAGACATATAACTCTTAGACCTCAACTTCCGGACGTACAATTCTAGAATAGCCATCGACTCTTCCTCACAAGTCAATTCCTTGTCCAATTTGACTGAGCTAAAATGTAATACATGGGACGGATCACTGTGATACTTTCTAAGCATGGAAACATGGAACACTGGTGAATTGCTGATAAGCTAGGTGGCAATGCAAGCTTGTAGTCCACCTCACCAACTCTCTCAAGGGTCTCGAAGGGTCTGATATACCTAGGGCTTAACTTGAACTTCTTCCCGAACCTCATCACACCCTTTATGGGTGAAACCCGGAGCAAAGCCCCTTCTGCAACCATGAATTCAACATCATGAACTCTCTGATCGGCATAACTCTTCTGCCTAGACTGTGTTGTATGATGTCACTGTAGAATTATCTTGACCTTTTCCAAGGCATCTCGAACAAAATCAGTACCCAACAACCGATCCTCTCTTTGCTCAAACCAACCAACTTGAGAACGACACCACCTCCCATATAAGGCCTCACAAGGAGCCATCTGAATACTCGATTGGTAGCTGTTGTTGTAGGCAAACTCCGCAAGCGGCAAGAACTGGTCCCAAGAACCCCCAAAATACATAACATAGGTGCGAAGCATATCCTCTAAGATCTGAATGGTGCGCTCAGACTGTCCGTCCGTTTGAGGGTGAAATATTGTACTCAACTTAACCTGTGTGCCTAGCTTATGTTGTACGGCCCTCTGAAAATGCGATGTGAACTGCGTGCCCCAATAAAAAATAATAGACACCGGCACACCGTGAAGACGAACAATCTCATGGATATAGATCTTATCCAGCCGTTCTAAAGAATAGGTAGCTGCCACCAAAATAAAATGCGACGACTTAGTCAACCTATTCACAATGACCCATACTGCGTCAAATTTCTTCAATGTCCGTGGGAGCCGAACAACGAAATCCATGGTAATATGCTCCCACTTCCACTCGGGCATCTCAAGTCTCTGAAGCAAACCGCCAGGCCTTTGATGCTCGTACTTCACCTGCTAGAAATTCCAACACCGAGCAACATACTCCACTATATCTTTCTTCATTTTTCTCGACCAATAATGCTGCCTAAAATCCTGATACATCTTGGCGGCACCCGGATGAATAGAATACCTTGAGCTGTGGGCCTTCGCTAGAATCAACTCATACATCCTATCCACATTGGGCACACAATTTTGACCCTTCATTAGCAAAACCCCATCATCCCCATAAGAAACCTCCTTGGCATCACCGTGCTGCACCGTGTCCTTAAGGATAAGCAAATGGGGGTCGTCATACTGACGCTCTCATGCGTGTATCCAAAGAAGACAGAGAGACCATGCAAGCAAGAACCCGACTAGGCTCCAAAACATCTAACCTCATGAACTGGTTGTCCAATGCATGAGCATCTGATGCTAGAGGTCTCTCACCAACTGGAATATATGCAAGACTAACCATACTCACAGCCTTTCTACTTAAGGCATCGACCACCACATTGGCTGTCCCGGGATGGTACAAAATGATAATATCATAGTCTTTTAACAGCTCTAACCACCTCCTCTACCACAAATTTAGATCCTTTTCCTTAAAAAATTGTTGTAGACTCTGATGATCTGTGAATATCTCACACGACATATCGTAGAGGTAATGCCTCCAAATGTTCAATGCATGAACAATACCGTCCAACTCTAGGTCATGAACAAGGTAATTCTTCTCACGAACCTTCAGATGCCGAGATACGTAGGCAATCACCCTGCCGTCTTCTATCAACACCGCGCCAAGCCCAATATGTGATGCATCACAATACATAGTGTATGACTTGGAACCCGTAGGCAACACCAACACTGGAGCTGTAGTCAAAGCAGTCTTGAGCTGCTAAAAGCTCAACTCACACTAATCAGACCACATGAATAGGGCACCTTCTAGGTTAATCTAGTCAATGGAGCTGTGATAGATGAAAACCCCTCCACGAACCAGCGATAATAACTCGCCAAACCTAGAAAGCTCCGAATCTCTGTAGCTAAAGTAGGTCTAGGCCAATTCTGAACTGCCTCAATCTTTTTAGAATCCATTTTTATACCCTCGGAAGATACAACATGGCGTAAAAAGTCAATCGAATCCAACCAAAACTCACACTTTGAAAACTTGGCGTAGAACTGACTATCTCTTAAGGTTTAAAGTACAATCTGAAGATGCTGCTCATGCTCCTCTTGACTGCGGGAGTATACCAAAATATCATCAATGAAGACGATCACAAAAGAATCCTGATAAGGCTTGAATACCCAATTTATCAAATCCATAAAAGCAGTTGGGCTATTTTTCAAGCCAAATGACATCACTAGGAACTCATAATGCCGATACCGAGTCCAGAAAGTTGTCTTAGGGACATCCGATGACCTAATATTCAACTGGTGGTAGCTAGATCTCAAATCGATCTTCGAAAACACTTTGGCACCTTGAAGATGATCAAATAAATCATCAATCCTCGGCAAAGGATACTTGTTCTTGATAGCGACTTTGTTCAACTTCAGATAATCAATACACATCCTTTTCGTACCATCCTTATTCTTCAAAAACAACACCGGCTCACCCAGGGCGAGGCGTTAGGTCTAATAAATCCCTCATCAAGCAAATCCTGCAATTGCTCCTTCAATTCCTTCAACTCAGTTGGGTACATACGGTATGGTGGAATAGAAATGGACTGAGTGCCCAGAGCCAAGTCAATGCAGAAGTCGATATTTCTGTTGGGTGGCATCCCTGGCAGATTTGTAGGAAACACTTCTGGAAACTCATGCACAACAGGTATTGAATCTATAGAAGGAACCTTCACACTAGGATCATCGATAGAGGACAAATGTGCAATATACCCTTTCTCGACCATATGCCGAGCCTTTACATAAGAAATAACCCTACTAATTGAATATCTAGGAGTCTCTCTCCACTCTGATCGAGGTAACCCCGACATGGCTAAGGTCACCGTCTTGGCGTGATAGCCCAATATGGCGTGATAAGGTAACAGTCAATCTATGCCCAAAATAACATCAAAGTACACTATATCAAGAAGTAGGAGATCTACACTAGTCTCAAGGCTCCTAATAGAAACCACACATGAACAATAAACACGATCTACAATAATAGAATCTCCCACATGCATGTACACATATACAGGAGCAATCAAAGAATCATGAGGCATAATCAGATTTAAAGCAAAATAGGATGACACGGAGGAATACGTAGAGCCGGGATCAAATAGAACTGAAGCATATCTATCAAAAACAGGAACAATACCCGTGATGACGATGTTAGACCTCAGGTCTAGCTGGAAATACATAAAAATAAGGATGGGACCCACCACTCAGATCTTTATTCCTCGGGCGACTTCTAGCTACCTCGTTTCCACCTCTAGTAGACTAACCTCCACCTCTAGCATCCTGACCCCCGCCTTTAGCTCACTGTGCTGGCAGTGGAGCAACCAGTTCTAGCATAATGGCACGAGAACCCTTCTAAAGTCTGCTGCTCATTAATCTTGAAAAATACCTCTTGATGTGACACGTACCTCCACACTCAAAGCACTCTGTCGGTTATTGAAGCTGAGACTGACACTAACAACCTAAATAACCATTGTAGTAACTCTGTAGTGGTGGTGCACTGATAGGAGCTGAAGGTGCACTGAATACTGGCTGCTCAGGACGAGACCCATAAGAACCACGACCGTCTGAAGAACCATGGGCTACCTGAAGAGCTGACTGGATCATCCTAGGAAGATAGCCTCTATCAAAAGAACTCTTACCTCCATATGAGGCACCACTAAAGCCCCCAAAATGATGAGACCTCTTCTCACATACTGCTCCTCTATCCCGACCACGAGCCATATCGATCTGCCTAGCAATCTCTACGTCCCTCTAGAAAGAAATATCATCCTCCGTCTCCCTATTAATAAACCATATGAAAGTAAGACCATCAATAAACCTCATCACCCTCTCTCTATTAGTGGGAATCAAGATAGCTGCATGATGGGCTAGGTCCACAAATCTGGTCTCGTACTGGGTGATGGTCATGCTACCCTACTTAAGGCACTCGAACTACCTATGGTTCTCTTTTCTCAGAGTGAAAGGAATAAACTTCTCTAGAAATAGCTGCGAAAACTGATCCTAGGAAAGTGAAGGTGATCCAGATGGTCTGCTCCACTCAAAATCCATCCACCACCTTTTGGCAGAATCGGTCATCTGGAACACTACAAAGTCGACCCATTGGTCTCGACAATACCCATGTTGTGCAACACCTCGTGGAAATGTTCCAAGTAATCCTGTGGGTCCTCAGAAGGTGCACCGCAAAAATGAACAGGAAAGAGCTTGTTGAGCTTATCCAACCTCATCAATCCCTCAGAAGACATCGTGAGCCTCTCCCCGGGCTGTATAGCAACAACGAACTAAACTACCTCAACTGCTGATGTTGTCAGAGTCTGGTATAAGGGAGCCATCTAATCCGGAGTGTGAGTGGCGGGAGTCTGTGCTGCTCCCCCAGCTTGAGAGACGGCTGGTGCCATAGGAAATACCCGGATCGGAGCCATACTCTCCATGAGTCTAACTAAGCAGACTAGAGCATCCTGAGGTATTGGAGTGGAAATGAATCCCTCTGGGACTTGAGCGGGTCTGACTGGTGCGGCCTGAGCTGGGACCTCCTCCTCATGATTAATTTGAGGTTGCACAACGGGTGCGACAGCTCGTGCTCTAGTATGAGCTTTGTCTCTACCTCAGCCCCGGTCCCTACCCTTGGTAGTGGATCCAACATGGGACTCTGGCTCCTGTCCGACTGTAGACGTTGTGCGAGTTCTTACCATCAGTGATAGAATAAGAGTAGAATGGTTCAAACTTCAATAATGGAAATAAGTTGCACGATAGAGAAAGAAAGAAATGACTTTTTTCATAGAGACTTATAGTCTCTAAAATATTACTACATACGTCTCCATACCGATCCTCCAGACTCTATCAAGCTTTCTTATGACTTGTGAGACCAAGACAACCTAGTGCTCTGATACAAACTTGTCATGACCCGGAATTCCCTGGGATGGACTAAGAGGGGTAGGACGATCAATGATTATAGAGGATTGTCGGGTGATGGTAGGTTGCAGCAGACTAGGTTAGTACAGGTAGAGTAGAGTTGCCCCCACTATTATGTCATCAGTGCGGTTGGGCCCATGCTGGCCAATGTTGTGAAAGAACAAGTGTTTGTTTAGTGTGGAAGTAAGAGACACAAGATACGGGCATGTCCAACGCTGAAGCATAAAGACCAAGATAGGAGTAGAGATGGAGCGTCGGCTCCGGAGATTACATTCGGAGTAAAGATACATGGGCTAATGTTTCTTCTATAATGTTCATACTGACTAGTAGAATGTTACCCGTTAGTGCTGGAAAGCTCAGATTGAAAGTTTCTAACCCTTGTGGATAAATCGTTATATATGCAAATGTAGTCAAGATAGACAATAAGTGTAGCATACAAATGATATCATCGAGGAGGTTCTACAGTTTATGGGGTTATAAGATAAGTAATGCAATATCAGACGACTAAAGAACGAGGCCGGTTAGAGTACGGGAAGTCAAGAATCAAGGATGTTTTGTTGAAATTACTTTGAAGTAAATGAGAAGTGGAATGTTGTCAAAGGTTTTTATGAAACCAAATCGAGCAATATGAGTGAATAGGGAAGACAATTAAGGGACGCAAGTTAAAGTATGAGTGTACAATAAGTTTCATAGGCAAGTGAGCTCTGAGGTTATAAAGTAGTATGGGCCCTATTTTAATTAAAAGTGGATTAGTAATTTTAAGGGGGTTTATCGGAAGGACAATTTAACCATACAGATATGAGTTGCCGCTATTGGAGGATAACTTAGGATGAACTAGAACTAAGGTACTGATTAAAGATTCAAAAGACTCTCACACTAACTAGCATTGCAGTGGTAAAATAAGTGAATGAGCATAAGGAGGAAGAGGATTAGTGGGAAAAGAACCATGAAAGAAATTTATACAGATCTCCTTAACAAGCCACGTGAACTAAAGTTAAACTCGTCAAAAGAAGGCATCCCAACAAGAACGCATGACTCTCAATATATATGGAACCCTATCAATTATCTCAAAGGAAGAAAGGTTACCCATAGGTTAATCATAAGCTACCATGAATACAGACCTACGGAAGGCAGAAATATGAGTAGGACTTCAAGTGTTAAAAATTGAACTATTATCCAAAGAGGAGAAGACGAGGTGGTAAAGCACTAAGTCGATAACATGTTTGTTTAACAACAAAAATATTGAAGGATTGGGATTGAAATGAGTATAAGCGATTTTAAAATAATTCACGGGTACAAACTATATGGAAAAGAGACGATATTGGTTTATATATAGACGACAAGCATAGTCAAACGCTTGATACATGGGAATGTTAACATGAATAATGTGTTAAAGTTGGAAGATATGACTCCAAAGGAAATTCTAAGATTGAAAGGACAAAGAAGAATAATCATAAGGAGTTAGAAAGGCACCCGAGTAAGATGATCTTAAAATTAAAGACAGACCATGGTAATAGCTAAATATTGCAACCGCGAGGGATAGTCGAGATGATGGCAAGATTGAGGGAGTTAGTAAGATATTTGAAGGAAAACCCTGAAGAAGAGAAACCATCAAAGTGGAAAAAATAAAGTACACATCAAGGATAAGACTTAGGATAGACAATAAGAAAAACACGAAGTAGAAAGAAGATGTATGAAGGTAAGTTGTTTCACAACGTCAATTTCTTCTATAAATTGGAACCTAACCAATGAACAAATACGTCAAATGTATATGGTAACAAGAAGATGGAAATCAATAGATTAGTTCCAAAATGATATGTACAAGGGATTCATAATGTGTGGGAATTAGATAGAGTTGCAAATAAGGAATATCATAATATAAGTCTAATAAAAAGCCGTTGACAAATAGGGAAAGTGGAAAAAATAAGGAGGAACAGAGAACCATAATGGTGTACATGTTTCATATAAGACGACTTAGGAATAGAATATAAAGAGTGGAATCAACATTATAACTGATGCGTTAAGTCATAAGTCACAGGTAGTTTAATAAATGAGCAGGCCCAAAAGGAAAAAGGGTTAACTAGAGGTCTTCACTAATTAACGGGTTCGCAATACGCTTGGCAGACTCAGTAATAAAGGTATAATGGCCCAGAATATGGTAGAGTCATCTCTTATAGATCAAGAAGTTTCTCATTTAAGGTAAAGTTAAAGGGGGTATTCGGCAAGAGGAAACTACATTTTTTGAGTCTATGGAAAGAGGGTTCTAGAAATATCATGACTGATCACATGTTAGGACAAAGGTTCATTATTTAGACTATACTATTCATATCAGAACGTCGAAGATATACCATGAGATCAAAGGATTACACTGGTAGAACGACATGAAGAAAATCATTGTAGGGCTCGTGCCTTAATATTCTAGTTGTTAATCAGACAAAATAGAATATCAAGATCTGTCACGACCCAAAGCACATCCCGCGATGGGCATCCGGTGCCTTACTCAACCGAATACCAACTTAATACATATTTCTTATCACACCATCATGGTAAGTGGGCCAGAAGGGCCATCATGAGATAACCAGAATAAAACATAAGGGAATACTAGACATAGGACGACCCAACATGATATAGAAACTTATACATGTGACGTACGGGCCTATACGACTGAAATCATTTGAACAATCGAAACATAGGCCGATAGGGACATACAATCATCCATATATATGACATATGTTTACAAGCCTCTAAGAGTGCATAAACGTCATAAAGGCCGGGAAAGGGCCTACTAGAATGAGTGTCAACCTGTCTATCGGGACCTGCGGGCATGAAACGCAATGCCCCCAGGAAAAATAAACGTCCTTACAAATAAAGTACCGAGTATGTAAGGTATGAAAAGTAGTATATAAAAGACATGAAATAAAGATGGAGTAAAGGACTCAACCTGTAAGTTTGAATAACTCTGTGAATCATGAAACATTTATAATGTCATGTATGTGCGTATAAATGTCATATAATGCATAGGTATATGCGTACATAACATAATCAAGCCTGTGAGGGCATTCCATCATATCATCTATCCATGAGCAAAATCATCAATGTATACTAACTGATCAGGTGGCGGCGCGCATATAATGTCGTAACCTTTCCCCATACCCATTTATAATATATGTGTATATAAAGCCATTTTGTCATGGGTCGATGTACATGTATAAATGAATGTCATGCATAATGAAGTAGGTCAATAAGATCTCTCGGGATGCCATAAGATCAATATGCCTTCCGTTACTATCACGAAATAAACTTTATCAACTTACGTATTTTTTGAAACCCATGAATATACGATATAATAATATGACATATGGGGAATCAAGAACATAGGCAACCCTAGTACTTCTAAGAATAGAGTCATTTTTGAAAATTACGTGCTTGCTCATTCTGTTGTATCATATGGATCATGATAAAAGGAAAGAAGGGATAGCCTTAACATACCTTTGCAATCTTCTCTCCAATCTTCAACCAAGCTCAATATGATGTTCTTACGTCTACAATAAGTAAAGCGACTTCGTTGTCATCATATAAGTGTCATAACTCTCATATTTCAATACCAATATTCTACAAGAAAACGAACATCAGCTCCCCTATTTTTACTACATCCCATAAGTTACTAAAAGTCACCAAACAGCCCAAACAATAACAATACAATTCACAATAAGCTCTATGGTTACTGTAACAACCATTTCCAGCGGCAAGCTCGGTTTGTGACTAAAGAACTATAGTTTGAAACCCCTTCTTCCTTCCATAATTTATCAACAACATTAACCGACACATATTCAATTATCCCTACTAATTTTCAGCCATAATACAACTTTAAAATGACCCCATAACAATCCCACACGTTCAGCAACTCAAAACTTATTTTTATGATTATTAAAACACGTTTCCGACTTGTCTTTTCTTTCAAATTGAGAGACACAACCAACAATATATAATTAAGTATATTCTCATATAAAACATACATGAATTTAACTTAAAATTAAGTTCACAACCAGACAACAAAGATGCCACAACAAACAACATACTACTCTTTCGAAACTCGCAAGTTCTAGTCTTTAAGATCGAGCTATAATTCGTAGAAGCTTAAATAAGGGAAAGAGAAGCATAAAATTACCTTGGAATAAGTATAAACCATGAAACCTAGTCTCTATTCATCAAAAATTAGTCTCCCAATGCAGTTATAAGAAGGAGAAAGGGAAATTAGCAAGCTGTCCGGGTATTTCGGTACTTGAATCGCTTCATATCACCCGAAATCACCTAGGGTTTGTGTAGGATTTTTGGGGGAGGAGTTGCAGGGGTTTTCTCCTATGTTTTTCTCATGAGATTATGCTGATAATGTGAGATAATAATCCCATATAAAGGTCCCCTTTGCCACCCTCAATCTGCCCCTTTTTGGGGATTTATTTTGACCCTTCATTTAAGCTAGTAGGTAATGCACCTCCTTGTCACCTACCAGTTTGTGCAGTCTCAGGAAAATATGAATATCTCTCTACTCAATGTCGTATTGATGAACGGTTTAATATGTTAGAAAGTAGACTTGTAGATCTTCAATTTGGTATGTGGATCATCCCTTAATTCTGAGTATATTGGGAGAAAAGCTTAGCTACATTTGACCTAATTTTCAGCACATTTATAAATGTAACTTGTGATGACCTTTGCCAACTTTTGTTTCACAACTCGCTTGAATTCAAAACGTAATACAAGAATATCATACGACTCTAATAACTCATAACATAAGCTCCTTATCATGTTAAGTACCCTAATCGCACCCCAAAAGTATATGTTATAACTTTCACCGCTTGTCGACTTTCGACGAAACTTATTTTATTCAATTCGTTTAGTGTCTAAGCCTTCCAACACTCTTGGTACTTGTTATTCTTGATCTTAAATTTTTGTAACCTCCAAGGTAACACGATTAAATTACTTTATATGCTTCCAAATATAATCTGATTTATGAGCTTACATCAATTGACTTACGATGTACTCTCACGTACGAAAATATGGGGTGTAGCATCATTCCCCCCTTTGGAACATTAGTCCTCGAATGTTGACTGATGCTCTTATCAATCTCATAACATATAGCTCTTACGAATAATCTAATATTTTCCTTGCCATCTAGGCCACTGTTCTGTGAATAAATCGAAAGGCCAGGACATTCCCCCCTTTAGGCCTCTTTCTCACACCACGATCTGTGGTCGAAATTCTTTCAATATCGTACTTGTCGCTACCTTTTGTCATGCTGCCTGTACGACTTTGTCCTCGTAGACGTGCATATGCGACTCTTCTCTCCTTTTTCCTTCAGCTTTTAGCCAATCTCTAGGCCTTACTTTATGAAGATATAAGTACTATGACAAGTTGTCCCTCTAGACATCTATAGGTGTACTGAAGTTGTTCGCTCAGTACTTTGTTGAACTTACAATTATTGTTATACATTGCTTCATAGCCTCGGTTATATATGGTTATGGCTTTACTACATCTAAGTAGATCATACTATACCCAAACTCTTACTTCGATTTATTATTACTGAGGTCTACTACCCAACTCCAGGTTCCTCTCTCACTGCTTATCCCATATATATAAATCTAAGTCCTTTAATGCTTCTTATTACTATTCATCTAAGGAATGGCATCATAATCTTCTCTTATACTTTTGAATTTTTATCCATCTATTTTTTATTCACCTTAATGTTGATCTATAATCTACCACTGATAACTTGAAACCTCTTATGTAATACATTGTCACTAGGGCGCAAATGTATTCAAGGATAAATGATAGCATCCTAGGAAGCTCAAATGTATTCAAAGATAAGGATGAAGCTTTGGAATCTCAAAGTGGGCTTTAACAAGATGTCAAGCTAAAAAATTGCAAAACAAGGGCATTAGAAGTGCAAATAAAGAAGTTGCTAATTGGGAGGAAGAGTTGAAGGATAAAGTATATGAATTGGCTAGGTATTACAATTGTTTTATAGCCCAAATTTATGTCCAAGAAGGGGAGTATTGGATCCCAAGAGACATCCTTTGAAGAGGGTCCTAATTAGTCCACTTTTGGACCAATTTGGCACCTAAAATGTGTCCAACCAGCCAAAAAGTCCTACATAAAGTCATATTTTTATAACATAAAAGGGGCTTACTTGATGTCCAAGAAGTGTACAATAGGCGTGCTAGAAGTTATGTACAAGTTGGTGCCATGTTGGTTGCAAGTTGCTTTCAAAATTTCCAAGATCCTATCCAAGATTGGTATGGAACTTTCAAGATCCTATCCTAGATTGGTTATAACTTATTTACATACATTTTGGTACTAGATTTATTTATTTCCTTGGTAGTTAAGTTTATATTTTTCTTTTCTTAAGATTGTTGGAGTTACTTTACAAGATTGACTTGGTTTTTATTTCCTACTATTTTTCCTTTTCATAAGGTAGTTGGACTTGTTGTCCAAAGTAGTTTAGGACTTTATTTTCTTATTTTTTGGTAGAATTTCGTGACCCCTCTATATATAAATGGGTATATTCTTTGATTTTAGACTGTAATAGACAATATCAATAGAAATTGTGACATTTTTCTTTCACTCTTGTGTGTGGCTAGAATTTATTCTTCAACCTTCAAGACTCGACTTAAGGTAGTATGATGAATTCTTAGAAATCTTAGATCACTTCTAGGTATTCAAGAAAGGTGATAAGTTTAGTCTTATTGTTGTTCTTTTTATTCTAAAGGGTCGGGTTTCACAATCTATCTCTTGTTTTTAATTCTCTATCAAAGGCGATTAGTTCTTCGTTAGCTAATTGTTGTTGTTAGAATTCAACTTCACGAATAGACTTCTTGAATTCAACAAACTCTTTCTTGAATTTAATCTATCTTTAATTTTTTTCCTTCTTTTTTGTTTCTTTATTTTCTTTTAGCTTCCGCACGTTTATTGATTTTCCTTAGTAGTTCTTGGACCCCTATCGTGTTGTTATCAGTAAAGTTGCGAGCTTATTACATCATATACCCAATAGAATTTTGTATGTTCTTGCTCGCCTATAATCATCCCTAGTTACTTACCTCCACACCCTTGTGCTCGTATGGTTGCTTCTGAACTGAAAGTTTTGACTGTCTTCCCAGTAGCATTTACTTTTGAATATTTTTCAAGGAATACGACGTTATATCTGCAAGACTGAATTCACTATTTTGGGGTTCACTACATTTATCTTGCACAATCTGCTGATTAGTTTGTATCCTCTTGTCTAGCCATAACTAGGCTCTTCCTGAATCAACTACTAACTACTCGTTGGTCCATTCTCATATCTATATTCCGCGTAACCTCTATTGTGTTATTTCCTTTGTCTTAACTTACCCCTTGCATTGGATCCTTATGTATCAAGTGTCTATTCATAGTTATTTATCAATAATATTTAGTGATGGAACCTTTACTGCCTCTCCCCGGTGTCGTGCTTGCATAATATTCTGGAGTCGTATCATATCAGTAGAATCTGAATAGATGCAATCTCATTCCTTTTGCCTTTCTACCACATTCTTCATTTACTATTCCATAGTTACCTGAACCATTTAACTCTGACTTAATACCACATCACATCATCTTCCCCCCTTTAGGGGAGTACTAAGATTTAGTGCTACAACGAGATACCTATAGATGTTTTACCTCTTTATCTTTGGCATCTTTTCACATCATCAATGACCCTTACTCGCCTTATGGTAATCCTTCTAAACTAGGGCTAACTGAATTCCTTATGCACAAGGGGTGAAACCTAGTGTAACTGGCACACTTAGTAATTTAAGATTAACTCTGCTCATAGAGCTTGCTTTAGTGAAGCGTCTTCCTGAATTAACTTTAAAGGTTATTATTTTGTTGTCCATTTTATTATTGCTAGAATTCTTTCTCTGAAATTCTCACAATGTCAACTATTATCAAATTCTTCGTTCCCTAATTCGTTTCAATTATATCTTATTTATTAGCCCATTCTAACTTCTATTACTTCGGGGGTTTAACTTAGCCTTCTGGTAATCATGTTGGAGTCACCAACTCATTTCTCAAAATAAGGATACGACTTTATGGCTTATACAATTTTATAGTCTCAAGGTCCATCACCTCTTGTCTTTTCCTTCACTTGACTATAGACTCTATCATCCTATCATATTTTAATTTACCGTTATCACCCATTTATCACATATTACTCATAATGCTTCATTTACTCTCTTAGTATTCACTTGTTAACATTTCTTTCTATTACCTTATTCTGAAAACTTCAACAAAACATTTTTTTCGCTTTAAGCTCCCCTTGCTCCATCCACTGGCTCTTCGGGTCGCCTAACATTATCTCTTCACTAGGAATGTGAGCCATACTAAAGTAAATATTTATCCCTTATATGAATCCAGTGCCTATCTTTCTAATTTTATGAACATGCTAGTATTCATATCTAACTATACTATTCTTGAGTGTACCATCTGGGTGTCTCACAAGGAGAACTATTACCATGTTTGCAATATCCTTCGGAAATGTTAGCTAATCCTAACAATCCAGCCACCATTTTGGGTTACTCTAACCCCAACTGGATCCTGATATCCTATCCTTCTCTTAAACTATATATGTTAGCTCCCATAGGTCTTAACTGAGATGAGTGTGGTCAATTGTATATATCTCTGTTACTGTTGAAAGTAACTTACAATGCGTATATTTCTCTGCCTGAATTGTAAATACTGATAATCTTCACTAATTGTGTACCTCGTACCCTTCTTCACCTTGCTTCTTTTACTTGTTGAAACCTTCTCTCTTCTCTTGTTGCTTTTTACCATATGGGTGGATAGATATTCATGCCATAGGGCTCCTTATCAAGAAGCTTATACATTTTAGTACACACATAATCTACTGAAGACCTTACCTCATCATAAGCATAATGCAGAATCAAATTTCTCTGACTCAACTCTTCCATAGCCACGTTCAATATCTGACCAACTGTCTTTATGGATTTAGGTATCGTTGTATTATAAATTAATACAATTTAGGAGTTTGAATCTTACAACTGAGCTTTACCACATAATCTAGAGTAAGAAGAATGAGTAACAGTCCTAAATGCCATGTAGCCTTCTGCTTATAAGTGTGGTGCACAACACACCCATAAACAAGACTCCACTAGACACGACTTATAGACTCCCTAGGATAGAACTGTTCTGATACCACTTTTGTCACGAGCCAAATCGTAGGCCGCGATGAGCACCCAGTGCCTTACTCAATCGAGTACCAACGTAACATATCTTTTTTATCATACCATCATGGGTAAGTGGGCCAGAAGGGCCATCATGAGATAACTAGAATTAAACATAAGGGAATACTAGATATAGGACAACCCAATATGATATAGAAATTTATACATGTGACATACGGGCCTATACAACTGAAATGATCATTTGTACACTCAAAACATAGGCCAACAAGGCCATACAATCATCCATATACATGACATTTGTCTATAAGCCTTTAAGGGTACATAAGGATCATAAAGGTCGGGATAGGACCCCGCCATACCAATCTATACATGTCCAAAGAATACTGACCAAAGAGGAAACTCCGGAGCAAGTGGAGTGCACCAACACCTTTCGATGAGCTGATAGCCAACTAGGAGGACTGTCAACCTTTCTATCGGGACTTGCAGGCATGAAACGCAGCGCCCCTAGGAAATAGGGACGTCAGTACTAATATAAAGTATCGAGTATGTAAGGAATGAAAAGTGGTATATAAAAGACATGAAAAACATATGGAGTAAAGGTCTTAACCTATAAGTCTGAATAGCTATGTGAATTATGAAATATTTATAATGTGATGCATGTGCGTGTAAATATCATATAATGCATATGTATATGCGTACATAATATCATCAAACCTCTGAGGGCATCTCATCATATCATCTCAGCTTATGTGGGCAAAATCATAAACATATACTAACTGATCAGGTGGTGGTACGTATTTAATGTCGTATCCTTTACCCATACCCCAAATACATATAATATATGTGTATATAACGCCATCTGGTCATAAGTCAATGTACATGTATAAATAAATACAATGCAGAATGAAGTAAGTCAATAAGATCTCTCGGGATGTCATAAGATCAATATTCCTTCGGATACTATCATGAAATAAGCTTTATCAACTTACGTATTTTCTGAGACCCATGAACAGACGATATAATAATAGGTCCTATGGGAAATCAAAAACATAGGCAACACTAGTACTTCTATGAATATAGTAATTTGTTAAAATTACGTGCTTGCTCATTTCATTGTATCATATGGATCATTCCAAAAGGAAAGAAGGGATAACCTTAACATACCTTTGCAATATTCTCTCCAATCGTCAACCAAGCTCAATATGATCTTCTTACATCTACAATGAGTAAACCGACTTCGTTGTCATCATATAAGCGTTGTAACTCTCATATTTCAAAACCAAAATTTTCTATAAGAAAACGGACAATACCTCCCCTGTTTTTACTACATACCAGTAGTTACTAAAAGTCACCAAACAGCCCAAACAACAACAATACAGATCACAATAAGCTCTCTGATTACTTCAACAACCATTTTGAGCGGCAAGCTCGATTTGTGACTAAACAGCTATAGTTTGAAACCCCTTATTCCTTCCAGAATTTATCAAAAATATTAAACCACCACAAATTTAATTATCCCCACTAATTTTCAGCCACAATGCAACTTTAAAACGACCCCAAAATAGTCTCACAAGTTCAGCAACGCAAAACGTATTTTTATGATTACTAAAATACGTTTTCGACTTGCCTTTTCTTTCAAATCGAGAAACATAACCAAAAAAATATAATTAAGCCTATTCTCATATAAAACATCCTTGAATTCAAATTAAAATTAAGTTCACAACCAGCCAACAGTGATGCCACAACAAACAACATACTACTCCTTCGAAACTCCCAAGTTATAGTCTTTAAGATCGAGCTACAACTCATAGAAGCTTAGATAAGGGAAAAAAAAGCATAAAATTACCTTGGAATAAGTAGAACCCACTAAACCTAATCCTTCTTCATCAAAAATCAGTCCCCCAATGCAGCCACAATAAGGAGAAAGGGAAATTAGCAAGCTATCTGGGTTTTTCGGTACTAGAATCGCTTAGTATCACCTGATATCACCTAAGGTTTGTGTTGGATTTTTGGGGGAGGAGTTGCAGGGATTTTCTCCTATGCTTTGCTCATGAGATTATGTTGATAATGTGAGTTAATAATCCCATATAAAGGACCCCTTGGCCGCCCTCAATATGCCCCCTTTTTTGGTTATTTTGTCCCTTCATTTAAGCAAGTAGGTGATGCACTTACTTGTCACCAACCATTCTGTGCAGTCTCGCGAAAATACGAATATCTTTCTACTCCAATGTCATATTGATTAACGGTTTAATGTGTTAGAAATTAGACTCATAGATCTTCAATTTTTTATGTGGATAATCCCTTAATTCCAAGTATATTGGGAGAAAAGCTCATCTACATTTGACCTAATTTTCAGCACATTTATGAATGTAACTTGTGATGACCTTTGTCAACTTTTGTTTCACAACTCGCTTAACTTCAAAACGTAATACACGAATATCATACAACTAAAATAACTCATAACATAACCTCCTTATCATGTTAAGAACCCTAGTCTCACCCCAAAAGTATATGTTATAACTTTTCCCGCTTGTGGACTTTTGACGAAACTTATTTTATTCAATTTGTTTAGCTTCTAAGCCTTCCAACACTCTTGGTACTTGTTATTCATAATCTTGAATTTTTGTAATCTCCAAGGTAACGTGATTAACTTACTTTATATGCTTCCAAATATAATCTCATTTTTGAGCTTACGTCAATTGACTTACGACATACTCTCACGTACAAAAACATGAGGTGTAACAGGATCCAATTGGATTAACACGGAATAAAGTAACCCAATATGGAAATGAGAAGTTATTGGCATAAGATTCATTACAGGTATAGCAAGTTCGATTCCATATGGACGATTGTGGCTAGTTTGACAAAAATCAGTTTACTTTTACTGGAAAAATTACTAAATGTTATTTAATACGGAAGGGTGCAAAAGGTTAATTGGGTACACAATGTTTTCTCCTCCATTATGGTTAATAGAGGTGCTTTATTATAGATAAATTCTGAAAGCTCTCTCGAGAAAATTGGGTACATAAGATAATTCTAGCAAGTGAAGTGTACAATTCAGATGCTCAAAGACATGTTACAAGCTCTAATGCCAAATCTTTACAATAAGATATGATAATCAATTATTGATATTGAGTAGCGCACAACAATAACTATAGTAGTATCTATACATGTTGGAGGATCATAAAGATACATTCTAAACTGCATGGAGTAGCTCTTTCTAAAGCATGATGCAAAAAGAAATATGGATTCCCCATAAGATAGCTTGAAAGACAGAATTATTCGACCGAATTCAAGTTATAGAAAAGTCAGCCTTATTCAAGAGTGTTTATGCTAAAAAGCATCACAAACCGAACTCCAACACCTGAAGAGACTTAATAAAAACTCGAGTTAATAATAGGGTATTTTTGAAAATTTTGCTCGTGAAGTGCATAATAAAATATTGGGACAAAAGCTAGCCAAGATAAATATAAAGCCACGTCCAAACTACCCAGAGAAAGGACAATTGAATATTTCCACAGAATTAGATTATGTTCACCATGTTATCATGTTTCGATATTGAAAAAATGCATAAAATGATATAAAAGTGACAAATGATCGATCTTACGAGAAGATTCTAGTAGCTATAAATGAATCAAGAATCTATGCTGCAGAAGCACTAGAAGTTCAGATTATAGAGAACCTGTATTACGATGAGGTTCTAGTTGCTATTTTAGATCAGCATGTCCACAAGTTGGGGACCTAGAAAGTAACTTTTGTAAAGATATTGTGGAGGAATAGGAACATCGAAGGAAAGACATGGGAAGTCGAAGAAGAAATGAATTCTAAGTACTCTCAGCTGTTTCAAGTAGAAGATTCTTAACTGTTGTAGCTCGATCATGTGTTTTCTTAGCCCATATTATGTGATTTCAGTTAATACGCATTCGATGATTAAATGATATTCAAAATTAAGCATTACAGCATTTTTACGAGCTTAATTATGTGAACACAAGGTATGGGGTAGTCCTGTTTACATAAGAGACTCTATTAAAAAATTTTGTAACATCTATAAGAGCAAATTTCTCCTCTAAGACTTTTATACATTCGAGGACGTATGTTCCGGGGGGGGGGGAGTTATTAGGGATGCTTATCGGGCGGATTGGGCGGTTAATTACTCTTAGCGGTTTGGCTTAAAGGTTATCAGCTTTTAAATGTATTAATCCGCTAGCCACCCGATAAGATATCGGGCGGATTGGTTTCGGTTTAGCGGTTATCGGGCGGTTTATCGGCCTAATTAAATTTATATTGCGTGCATTAATTGTTTGTTGACCGCCTAGCATACAAATTCATAATAGAAAATTACACATTGAGTCCAGACAAACATGTCTGCTAACGCCTACATAAGAATGATGTAGTGTGTCATGTGTTATAGAGTGAAAAAAGTAGAACACATTGTAGGCTAGATTACATCCCAAAGCAGACTACATATGAGTCCAGACATACATGTATGTTAACGCCTACCATTAAATCCCAAAGCAGACTACATTACATGAGTCCAGACATACATATGTCTGTTAATGCCTAGCATACAAATTCAAAATAGGAAATTCAAGTCTATATTCAAAGTGAGTCTAGGATACATATTTCAAAATGATTAACTCATAAGTGAGCAGACTACACAGAAATGTTTGGCCTGCAGCTAACGCCTAATAGAGCTTGAATTTATGTAGCTTCAAAGTTCAAACAACAACTTCAAATTTCTAACTTAAACTCTCAACCAAGCATTTCACGCTATATCATTAACCATACAAACAACATCGAGCAAAAGGCAGTTATGTATAGAAATAGGAATGAATTATAAGCAGTAAACAATTTACAGGAAACGCAGATGCGCTATTTTCCCAGAACATAATTCAAGACAGTACTATCGTCAATATTGTGGGATAAAAGTTGTGGCAACAACACTGTTGTTCTTCTATTAAACATAAACAACAGGCATTAGTTTTAAAAAATAAAAGCAGAGGTGAACCATAGACAACAGCTTAAACAATCTTATAAGAGGGTGGGAGAATAAGCTAAGCTAATAGCTGGAAGAAGTGGAAGAGTTTTTGATATTTAATATATATATGGATACAAATAAATTATATATATATATATATATATATATATATATATATTCTCTTAACGGGTTAACAGATTATCCGTTAAGAAAATTGAATAATCCGCCCCCAAACCGATAAGCCGTTAATAAAAAAAATTCAATCTGTTCCCCATCCGTTAAACCGTTAACCCGATACCAATAAGCCATTAAGCTTCGGTTTCGATTTGATTTTCGGTTTCGGTTCGGTTTTGAACACCCCTAGAAGTTATACCCCGTACATATATGTTAGAATTCGTCTTAAGTGAATTAATATGAGCCGGAGAATTGAAGAACCTTTAAAAATATTGTTATGGGTTAAAAACAAATTTTAAGGAAGTATCGTGAGGGTTGGAAGTTTAAGAAGCTAATCGAATCGAAGAAAATAAGTTTCATCGAAAGTCGACAAGTTGGGATTGTTATAACCCGTACTTGTGGGGGTGAGACTAGGGTTTTTAAGATGATAAGAAGGTAATGTGATGAGGTATTTTAGTCATATGATAGTCGTGTGTTACTTTTTGAAGCCAAGCGAATTATGAAACAAAAGTAGACAAAACTTGTCGCAAGTTACGTTCATAATTTTACTAAAATTTAGGTCTGATGTTACTGAGCTTTTCTCTCAATTTACTTGGATTTACGGGGTGATACACCCACCAAATTTAATCTATGACTCTATATTCCAATACATTAAACAATTTGTTGATACAACGTCGAAGTAGAGAGATATTCGTATTTTCTCAAAACTGCGCAAGCAGCTCTTGTTGGGACCCACTTGAGACGACCACTAACCTTACTTCTTTTAAAGATATTGCAGCCTCATTTCTGGTCATTTCTCACCAAAAATTCGTCCACAAGGTCTCCAAAACCCTCTCTAACATATCCCCAAGATCCAAGAACCAAACTCAAGGGAAATCAACTCAAATCATCATCAAAATTGTTAAAGACTGCAAGAGAATGCTTCTATGATGTTGTGGTGTGATTGAGGGCTATTGTGATCTATGTTGAGATGAGGTTTCAAGTTGTAGCTTCTGTCCAAGGTATGTACAACATCTTCTTGAATGTTCCTAAGGTTAATCTTGTGTTGGTTGTGTTGTTTGAGTGAATAACCATAAGATAGCACTTGAAAGAATGTTGGACAAGGTTATCTTTTTGGTTGGACTGTTTCGTGGCTACATATTTGGTTTGTGGTGGCTAGAGATTATGAGAAATAACTTTATAATATCGTGTATGCTGTTTTTAATATTTTCTAGTTGTTAATTAAGTTGATTGAAGAAGAAAACATAAAAAACAAGTGATTGACGATAAAAGTTAAGGTGATATGCGTATGGGGCTTTTTTGGAAGGAATTTTGTGGATGTTTTAAACTAGGAATCATATAGTACATATAAGTATGATTCTATGAAGGTTGTAAACCAATTTATGGAATAAGAGTTGGATTCAATTTAGTTTTTTTTTAATAGTAAAAATGAGTTTGCCGCTCAATGTGATTGTTAAGATAATCGGAGAAGCCCATATTGGATTATATTGTTGTTGTTGTTATTGTTGGTTATTGTTGTTGTTGTTGGGCTGTTGATAACCCTTAGTGGTCTTTGGGGTGTAGTAAAAATAGGGGAGTTGCTGCCCGATTTTCTATAAGCTATAGGTCTAGCCAAATACGATGGTACGACGAGAGATCATATAGTTATGTTAGGGAACATCCTTCTTTCTTTTGGCATGATCTAAAGTGAAATGAACGTAAATGATACGCTATTTCATAACGGATATACTTTTAGCAAATAAGGCTATACATGTTGTTCTATACATATAAAGTTATTCTATGCATGTATGTATGATTCAGGAATCCTATTGAGGTTCATATTGATGCTATGGATGTCCATAATATTAATCGAAGGTACAACGACCTTACGTCACTCCGAAAAGTTGACAATGTGATTCCACAAGTCAAGAATGCATTATATATATGTACCTATTTTACTCTACTGAGTCGTGCTTTAGTCGGACGGGTATGACACCTATTGTGAAACCTCTGATCAGTTGGGTTTTACCGAGCTCCATGTGGTCGGGTACGATTTTATCGAGCCTTATGATGGCCGACTATCTTTTTACCGAGCCTATTACGGTCGGGCGGGATAGGATAATGATGATTCCCATAGAGGCGTATGTTTTTTAAAGTATATGTATATATATTGCATTACATGTTAGTCGCCCCCAGATGTTATAGGTTGTATATTGTCTATCACTCTTTTACATTACTGTTCTTATTTATGCTTTCTTGCCTTACATACTCGGTATATTCGTGTAGACGTCCCTTTTGCATGGGGATACTGCATTTCATGCCTGCATGTCCCGATAGACAGGTTGAAGGTCCTCTTAGTAGGCTATCAGCTCAGCGAAAGGTGTTGGTGCACTCCACTTGCTACGGAGTTGCCTATTTGGTCAGTATGCTTTGCACATGCATTGATTGGTATGGCGGGGCCTTGTTCCGACACTTATGACGTTTATGTAATCTTAGAGGCTTGTAGACAAATGTCATGTATATGGACTTATCGGCCTATGTTTTGAGTGTACAAGTGATTATGGCGGCCTTATAGGCACGCATGTCACATGTTTAAGTCCGTACATCATGTTGGGTCATCCAATGTCGATTATTCCCTTATGTTTTAATCGGTTATATCATGATGGCCCTTCTAGCCTATTTACCCATGATGTTTTCATAAGAAAGATATGTTATGTTGGTTCTTGGTATAGTAAGGCACTGGATGGCTGTCGCAACCCTTCAATTTGGGTCGTGACAATTTGAGGCTTCGAGTAAGTCCATATTGTGTTTTATGACTTATTGGTATGTTTGGATGGGATCCCGGCGACCCCGGGTGTGATTCAGATGGAGTTTGGGTCATCTTTGGACTTAGGAGTTTGGCTGAAGTTTCTGATGCCCGGTGCATTTGCACCTGCGATGGATTGTTTGCAAGTGTAAGGCCGCAGAAGCGACTTCATGGTCACAGAAGCAAAAAAGGAAGCTATTGAGGGAGTCCACAGATGTAGACGGCTGGGCGCAAGTGCGCAAGGAGTCTGCTGGTGCGGAGCTGCAGAAGCGGGTAAGAGCCTGTAGAAGTGGGCAAGCGGGGAGTTAGTGATTTTCGCATCTGCGAAGTAATTTATGAAGTTCCTTCGTTGATGTAACGTCGCATGTGCGGTTTTGCTGGACAGATTTTATATTCGAAGGGGTTCATTGTTTTTCTCATTCTGAGAGTTGTGGAGCTCGGCTAAAGGCAATTTTTTGAGTACTTTTCACAATTATTGAAAAGGTAAGTGACTTTTACTCACTCTTGGTGCTAGATAATGATTACCCATTTATCTGTACACCTAATTTTCATGAACTAATATGGGATTTGGGGATTTTTTGACTGTGTTATTGGAGAGTGTGACTTGAGGATTCGTGGGTCGATTTGTGGATGGAATTGGATGAAATTTGTATGGTTGGACTCGTAATTGAATGTGTGTTAAAAATTTGTGAATTTTGTCAGATTCAGGGGTGCGAACCCGGGGTTGACTTTGCATATTTGATTCAATACTTTAGTTGTATAATTTGGAATAGTTTAATATTGCTATTATTGATGGTATTAAGTTATTTTTGCTAGATTCGAGCTGTCCAAAGGTTGTTATACGCATGAAGGGCTTGTTAGAGTACTGATTTGGCTTGCTTGAGGTAAGCATCTTACCTAAACTTGGTTGAGGCACTTGCTGTTTGAATTATTTGTGATAGCTACGGGCTATGGGTGGAGCATATGTGTCGGGTTGAGCCTATATGCGTGCACCGATGTACTATTTTCATGCTAGTGGTAGTTCTTAGGCTATGACATGCCTTGAATTGACTTCAAAGCTTCAAGTTATGATGTTTCTCCTATTTGTACCCCTTTGTGAGTTTTTTTTTACCACATTAGAGATTTCGTAAAGGTTATTTTCTCGATTGAATCTGATAAATTGCTATTTCGTAATAAAATTATATGATCTAGTTGTGATAGCACACATTGCACATGCCTACACTATATCATGTAATTTGTACCAGTCCAAGAGCATGAAACTTGATAATTATTGATCATGTACATGTATTCTCATATATTTGCTTTCCGTGTGATATGATCTAGACTGGTAGCTTGTGACCACGTCAGGCGAATTGTTAGTATTGAAATGTGAGTTGTTCGTGCAATTGATATTAGTGGCATGTGTGTTGTCCGTGTTGAACTTGAGTTGTCCGGGCGGATCCAAATATTGATATTATTGGCACGTGAGTTATTCGTGCGATTGATATTATTGGCACGTGAGTTATTCGTGCAGTACGTGAGTTTTCCGTGCGATCGATATTATTAGCACGTGAGTTGTCCGTGCAGCACGAGAGTTGTCCGTGCAGCATGAGAATTATCCATGCAACACATGAGTTTTCCGTGCAACGTATAGATATGGATCCATCCCTCCAGGGTCACCCTCTCATGATTATCTCTTGATGGTGTACACGCAGATTGGAGGAATAGATTGGTGGTTTGGTACGGATATGGGATTATTGAAGACAATCTGGCCAGTATTTGCTTTGGATTTTGCCTGTCATCTTAACTTGCAATTTACATGATTAATTACCTGATTTATTTTCATATAATCTCTATATGCTATATCATTGATTGATCAGAGAACTTGTGTAATTGAACAGACACAAATGGTTCTTTTGTACTTTAAGACTTGATCACATTATTGTTCTGTATTTGCTGGAATTTATGAGACTATATAGGTTATAACAAGTATCATTTATAATTCTTGCCTGTTTTACCTCACTGATGTTAGTTATGATACTTGTTGAGTACATTGGGTCGATTGTACTCATGCTATACTCTGCACTTAATTGTGCAGATCTAGGTGTCGGACCCTGACATCCGTAACGGAGAGGATCATTGAGAGATAAGGTAGAGCTGCATTTTTGACTGCAGTGTTGACGTCTCTTTTCTTATGTACTGCTGTCTTTATTTATGGTAGTATTGCATTTGGCAATTTCAGACTTTTATTTCCATATTAGAGCTTATGACTTTGTATTTACCAGTTTTAGGGATTTATCATGCATTAGCATTATTTTGTCATATTGAGGTTTCAGACTTGTGTTATTTCTGTAAATTCTGCTATTTTGGTTCTTTATTGTAATATTCGGCTTGCCTAGGAAGTGTTTAACTGCCATCGCGACTGGTTGGGTTTTGGGTCATGACAAGTTGGTATCAGAGCACTAGGTTCATAGTTATTACAGGTCATGAGCAAATTTATTAGAGTCTTGTGGGTTGATACAGAGACGTCAGTATTTATCTTCCGGAGGCTATCGAACTATTAGGAAACTTCATTTTCTTGCATTATTGTCGTGCGGGATTGCTATTTCCAAAGTGTGAAACTTGACTCTTCAATTCCCTCATGGATAGTGATGATACTTGCGGCCAGATAAGGTGGACGACTACCAAGTACCACCAGTTAGGGTCACGAAAGGCCATGGTCGCGGTAGAGGCCAAAGTGTGGCTTGTACTATAGCTAGAGCAGCACCCGTGGAGCCACTATTTGCTCCAATTGAGGAGTAGGTATCAAATGTTGTTGAGCAGGAGGGACCAGCTCAGACTCCTACCGCCTGTACTCCATAGCAGTTAGATCAGGGTTACCAGACACCGGGTGTATTACTAGTTTGACCGATGGTTGCTGATCGAGATAAGGTTGGTTAACCTATGAGTGATGAGAAGCAGAAGAGTTTTAATCAGTTTGGGAGGCTTAAGCATCCAAATCTCAGCGGAGTAGAGTCAGAGGATGCTCAGGATTTTCTAGAACAGTGTCAGTGGATTCTTAGCACAACAGGTATTTTGTACACTAGTGGGGTTGCATTTACTACTTTTTAGCTGAGAGGGGCAGCTTACAGATGTTGGCAGACTTATGAGTTGAGTAGGCTAGCCGACACAATGCCACTTATATGGCATGAGTTATAAGTTCTCTTCTTGGGGAAGTTTGTCCCACTGACTCGCTGAGAGGAGATGCGTATGCAGTTTGAGAAGCTACGCAAGGATGGTATGACAATGACTCAGTATGAGATGTGACTCGCATATTTGGCTCGTCATGCAAGGTGGTTGGTTCCACTGAGAGGTAGAAGATTAGGAGGTTCATTGATAGCCTCAACTATGGTTTATGTTTCAGTATGGCTCGAGAGGTTACGACAGATGCTAGGTTTGACTAGGTGGTCGAGATTGCTAGACGCTTAGAGCAAGTTCACAGGCTGGAGCGCAAGGAGAAGGAGACCAAGAGGCCTCATAATTTAGGTGGTTTTAACAGTGCTTTATCCAAAGGCCAGTCCCATTAAAGTAGAGGTCGTCCTTCTAGACTCGTTCAGGCAGCTGCCATAGTCCTCGTGGTTCTTCAATTAGCCACAGTTCCTATAGTGCATGTCCAATTCAGTCATCATTTAGTGCGTTGCCGTCATAGAGTTCTTACCATGCTTTATCAATATAGGGTTCCATTTTTAGCTCTTCAGATTATCAAGGTCTGCAACTGAGGTTGTTTTGAGTGCAGCGACTTGAGTCATCTCAAGAGAGATTGCCCCAGTCTATTGAGTAGGGTTCCACAGCAGAGCTCTCAGCCTATGACTTCAGCACCCGCAGCTATACCACCCACACTGCCAGCTAGGGGTGGTCTTAGTCAGCACGAGGTCGCCCTAGAGGGAGAGACCGTTTAGGAGATTATCAAGCCTGTTGCTATGCATTTAAGCCAGGCCAGAGGCAGTTTCTTCCAACATCGTGATCATAGGTATTATTTCAATATGCTACTGGGATGCTTTAGTGTTATTTTACCCTGGTTCCACATATTCATATGTGTCATCATACTTTGCTCATTATTTGGTTATGCCCCGTGATTATTTAGTTATGTATGTTCACGTATCTACCTCGGTGGGTGATTCAATTATTGTGGACCGTGTATATCAGTCGTGTATGGTGACAATTGGGGATTAGAGATGAGAGTTGATCATTTATTACTTAGAATAGTTGATTTTGACGTGATTTTAGGCGTGGATTAGTTGTCACATGTCACGCTATTCAAGATTGTCACACTAAGATAGTGACGTTGGCGATGCCGGCCTAGGGTTGAATGGAGAGGTTGCCTTGATTATGTTCGCAGTAGAGCAAATTCATATTTGAAGGCTCAACATATGTTTGAGAAGGGATGTCTGGCATATTTGACCTTTGTTAGGGATGTTGGTGCTGATGCTTCTACCGTTGAGTCAGTTCCGGTAGTGAGAGACTTCCCATTTGTGTTTCCTGCAATCTTGCTAGGATGCCACCTGATATGGATTTTGATTTTGGTATTGAGCTAGTGCCAGGCACTCAGCCCATTTCTATTCCATTGTGTCGCATGGCACCACCAGATTCGAATTAGTTAAAGAAACTTCTTTAGGAGGTTCTTTATTATGGTTTCATCAGGCCTAGTGTGTCACCTTGGGGTGCTCCGGTTTTATTTGTGAAGAAGGAGGATAGGACTATGAGGATATGTATTGACTACAGATAGCTGAACAAAGTTACAATTAAGAACAAGTAGCCACTACGGCGCATTGATGACTTATTTGATCATCTTCTGGGTGCTAGATCATTCTTGAAGATTAATTAGATGTCTGGGTATCATCAGTTGAAGATTGGGGATTCAGATATTCCGAAGACGGCTTTCAGGACCCGCTATGGTCACTATAAATTTCTGGTGATGTCTTTTGGGCTGATCAATGTCCCAGGCACCTTTATGCAATCGATGAATAGTGTGTTTCAACCATATCTTTATTCTTTGGTCATAGTATTTATTGATGTTATATTGGTGTACTCACGTAGCAAGGAGGATTATGTACAACATCTGAGGAGGGAGAAGAAGCTACATGATAAATCCTTCAAGTGTGAGTTTTTGTTTGATGTGGTGGCATTGTTACGCCATGTGGTATGAGAGTGAGGGGATCAAGGTAGATCCGATGAAGATTGAGAACTCAGAGTTGGCCTAGACCATCTTTAGCTATAGAGATTCGAAGCGTCTTAGGTTTGGTAGGTTATTATCGCCATTTTGTTGAGGTTTTGTCATTCATTACTGCACCATTGACTAGATTGACCCACAATCCTATTTTTGATGGTCTGAGGAGTTTGAGGAGAGCGTTCAAAAGATCAAGACTACATTGACTACAACCCCAGCGTCGGTGTTGCCTACAGGTTCAAAATCTTACACCGCATATTGTGATGCAGGACGGCAGGGTGATTGCATACGCGTCTCAACAACTGAAGGTTTATAAGAAGAATTACCATATGCATGACTTAGAGTTGGAAATCATTATTCACGCATTGAAGATTTGTAGATACCTTATGTATGGTGTTCCATGTGAGGTCTATACCGACCATCGGAGTCTCCAACACATGTTCAAGCACAAGGACCTTAATTTGTGGAAGCGGAGATGGTTAGATTTGTTGAAAGATTAAGATATCACCATATTTTCTTTTAGGGAAGGCCAACATGGTGGTGATGCATTGGGTAGGAAGGTTGATATTATGGGAAGTTTTGCATATTTACCGGTAGCAGAGAGGCCACTAGCCATGGATGTTCAGGCTCTGGCAGATCCGTTTGTGAGATTGGATGTTTCGAAGCCTAGCTGGGTTCTTTCTTGCGTGGTGGTGGCTCAATCACCGTTGTTGGAGCATATCAAGGCTCGCCAGTTTGATGATCCTCAATTGATAGTGTTTAAGGAAATGGTGCAGCGGGGTGGTGCTATGGAGGTGGTGATTTGTGATGATAGTGTTATGCGGATTTAAGGCCGTATTTGTGTTCCAAAAGTTAATGGGTTGAGAAATTTGATCCTTGAAGAAGCTCACATGTCACGCTATTACCTTCACCCAGGTGTCACGAAGATGTACCGTGACTTGAAACAGCACAATTGGTGGCGGAGAATGAAGAAAGACATTGTTATTTATGGCTCTCGGTGTTTGCCTTGTTAACAAGTGAAGTATGAGCATCAAAAACTGGAAGGTTTGAGTTAGAGATTGGAGTTACCAGAGTGGAAATAGGGGCACATCACTATGAATTTTGTGGTAGGCTTACCACGAACCTTGAAGAAATATGACGCATTATTGTGGACCGATTGACTAAGTCCGCACACTTCATTACTATGGTGATTTCCTATTATGCAGAGCGGTTGGATCTAATTTACATCCAGGAGATTATCTATTTGCATGGCATGCCCATTTCCATAATTTATGATTAAGGCACGCAGTGCACATTGCAGTTTTGAAGAGCAGTGCAGCAAGAGTTGGGCACTTGAGTTGAGTACAACATTCCACTCTCAGACAAACGGGCAGTCCGAGCACAATAGTCATATCTTGGAGGATATCTTACGTTCCTATCTTATGGATTTCAGAGGTTCATGGGATTAGTTTCTTATGGTAGCAGAGTTTGCCTACAACAACAGTTTCCAGTCGAGTATCCACATGGCTCCTTATGAGGCCTTATATGGGCGGAAAAATCGTTCTAGGTTGGTTGGTTTGAGTCTGGGGAGGCTAGGTTGATCGGCAATGATCTAGTCTGTGATGCCTTGGAAAAGGTGAAGGTGATCCAAGAGCTGCTTCATATAGAACAGTCCAGGCAAAAGATTTATGTTGATAGGAAGGTTTGTGATGTTGTATATATGGTGGGTGAGAAGGTTTTGCTCAGAGCTTCACCAATGAAGGGTGTGATGAGGTTCGAGAAGAAGGGCTAGTTGAGCCCTCGGCATATTGGTCCTTTTGAGGTGCTTGAGAGAGTGGGAGAGGTGGCTTACAGACATTCATTTCCACCTAGTCTATCAGGTATTCACCTAGTGTTTCATGTTTCTTTACTCCGGATGTATTATGGTGATCCATTACTGCCACGCCCCTTTTTCTCGTGAAAGCGGGTTTCGACATTGTGACAACTCTTTTGAGTGGGAGGTAAAGTGTTAAAAGAAGAAGAGTCGCCACCTAACGATATTTAACGTGCGTTAGGGAACCTATTATGCAGATAACTCTGTTTGACTAGTCAACGCCACCAAAGATCGCGTAAGGGCTCAAATTACCTTGAAGAGAAGGTGTTAATCACTCTTCGAGGTCCGCAACTGTGGGTCCCAGCCGAACATAAGACTATGTGGATTATAATTAGGCAAGATGATTAAATAAACAAAGACAATAAAAGGTCAAAGAGTTTCATTATAACACAATGAGAATTGGTACAAATCTTAAGGACTACAAGAATACATCTATAACGGTTTATATTAGATGACTAAGTGTATAAAGAGAAAAGGGGGGGGGGGATCCTAAGTTTTTTAGCCTAAAGGATCACCCCATGCAACATAAATAATACTTCGCAACTCCTTTTAGATAGTAGTTGCTCATATTATTCAATGGGTAGAGACTATCATCTCCTGCTACCCGACTACTATGTTGAAGTTGTTTACGTAGAGCGTTCTAATTCAATTCTAGGTCGCGTCCTATGCATCCACAACCTGTCCCATGCCTATGGTCCAGGAGGCATTGGACTTCTATTTGGGTGGTTCTAGACTCTACTTAGGCTGCTCAAAATGATAGAACTAAGTGACATTCAAAACAAATAGGTCTTCACTTAAGGATAGTTAAAGTCTCAGGTTAGCCTCCACACTTAGACAACAAATGCACGCAAACATATTTCTACGTTAGGCACCAGCCAGTTTTAGAATTGGGGCAAATTGAATTTATTAACCTCTATAGACATGGTTTCTAAACAACTACTCAATTTAAGAGTATCTAGTACTGTTATGTTGTTTATTGAGATTACAGATTATAAGTTATAAAACATATAGACATGGTCTCTAAGTGATTTACGCAATAGGGGGAATGAAAACCATTGGGAATGTTCAAAATTACTCGTGTTTGATCCTATTGGCATGCTTTCTAAGCAAGTAGCAGTATTTTATAGCTAGGTTCTAATAGTTGGCAGTTCAAAACTGATTTGGTAACACTTCATCCCTATAGGCATGTTTTCTAGGTGAGCGATAGATATAATAGTAGATGATGAATCAATTAAGAACCTATGGACATGATATCTAGGTGTGGACCAATAGAGCATAAACTAGTATAATCCTCTAGGCATTGTATCTAATGAACATGCTGCCGTTATGCAAATTGAAGGATGGTTATTAGCATTTGTTTCCTATAGGCATGATGTCTAGTGACACATAGTAGTGGACATGGGAATAAATAGATCATTTAAGCTCATGCTTTGATATTAAACAAGTTGTGTGAGTGTGTGATTCCCCTAATGGAATGATTTCTACTAGTGTACATGGAAATTCACATAGCATATATGGCAGGTTGGATAAAATAACAAGTAAATCATATGAATCTTATAGGCATGTTTTCTACCCTTTCATGCAAACATTAGACTATACCGTTTCCCTAATTTCACTAACACCCTAATGTACGCCTCATGCAAATAGGAGACGATGCTTAGTCTCAAGCAAAGAAAGGCAGTGCTTAGCCTTATGTAGTTAAGGAGGCAATGCTTAGCCTCATACAAATAGGAGACAATGCTTAGTCTCATGCGGAAAAGGCAATGCTCAGCCTTGTTCAATTAGGGAGGCAATGATTAGCCTCATGCAAATAGGAGACACTGCTTAGTCTTATAGGGAAAAGGCAATGCTTATCCTTATACAATTAAGGAGGCAATGCTTGGCCTCATGCAAATAGGAGACACTGCTTAGTCTCATGCAAGAAAAGGCAATGCTTAGCCGTATGCAATTAGGGAGGCAATGCTTAGCCTCATGCAAATAGGAGACAATTCTTAGTCTCATGCAGGGAAAGGCAGTGTTTATCCTTATGCAAGAAAAACGATGAGTGAAAGTGAGAAAGTAAAGTATTTCTTAGCTGGAAGTGTTTGCGTTTGGTTACTTGTAGTCATGAAGGTAGTGATTTGATGTATCTGCGGGTATTGTTTTCTTATCGTGCCTGCATCCAAAGTAAAATTGTGAGTTTTTTGGGGGGAGGTTGGTTTGTGCTTTTGTCTTCTCTTTTGCCTTAGCTTCTGCCTTCAGGTCCTGTTTGAGTTACCCTGGGTAGCATCTGGTTGTCATAGAAATAAAGTTTTCGCAAAATATGCATGCATTTGATAAATATAGTTATTAGAAATGTAGTAGTATGTGATTTCAAATAATTTAGATGAACCGGTGATTGTGACATATTTTAGAGACACTGCGACCTCCTTGCTTTAGAATTTTAAGGATTCCTCTCAGAATTCTGCCCCATTTTAAATGCAATACTTTGGTTGTTCCATGTATGACGATGTCGGCTGAACTTGATTCAAAATTTTGTGGGTCCTCCTCAAAATTATGCCACAGTTTACCGATCATGGCAAAATGAAGATTTTATTAAGATGTGACCGAACCCACATGGCTGCCTACGTATCCCCTCTTAAACGGGAATCAGGTCAAGCGTAGTTCAGTTACATCAGTTGAAGAAATGTAAACAATCTTAAACATAGTATCTCTTGATTGCGTCTGAGTTGATAGGTTTTGTCAAAATTTCTCCATCTATTTCTGCAAGTATAAGTGCCCCTCCTGTTAGTACTCGATGAAAATTTCCCTTTGGCTTCATCTTGATGCGGGAAGATCCGCTTTAGCACCAACTGCCCCGGTGTGAATTGTCTAGGCCTGACCCTTTTGTTGAAAGCTCTGGCCATTCTGTTTTGGTAGAGTTGACCGAGACATACTGCACTCATTCTTTTTGCATCAATGAGGGCTAGTTGCTCATATCGGCTATGTACCCATTCTGCGTCGCAAAGCTCGGCTTCGTGTATTATTCTCAGAGAAGGGATTTCTACTTCGGCATGGATAAACGCTTCAGTATCGTAAACCAACAAATAAGGAGTTGCCGCAATTGATGTGCGAACGGTGGTACAATATCCGACCAAAGAAAACGGTAGCTTCTCGTGCCACTGTTTGTAATTATCTACCATCTTTCTCAATATCTTCTTGATGTTCTTATTGGCTGCTTCTACAGCTCCATTTATTTGCGGCATGTATGCTGTAGAATTCTTATGCTTGATCTTGAAGGTTTAACACATGGATCTCATCAAATCACTGTTAAGGTTAGCGGCGTTGGCAGTGATGATTGAATCCGGCACCCCGTACCGACAAACAATATGATCCCTAACAAAATCTGTGACGACCTTCTTAGTTGTAGCCTTGTAAGATGCGGCTTCAACTCATTTTGTGAAATAGTCTATGGCCACTAGAATGAACCTGTGCCCATTTGAAGCGGCGGGTTCGATTGGACCGATGACATCCATCCTCCAAGCGGAGAAAGTACACTTATTTCATTGAGTTCATTGGGTGACACTCGTATCATATCAGCATGTACTTGGCATTGATGGCACCTTTGGACTTACTTGATGCAGTATGTTTCCATAATCATCCAAAAATATCCTGCTCTTAATATCTTCTTAGCTAAGACAAAGCCATTCTTGTGCGGTCCACAAGTTCCGACATGTATCTCTTCGAGCAATTTGGATGCTTCCTTGGCAGTGACACACCGTAATAATCCCAGATCTGGAGTCCTTCTGTATAGAATTCCTCCGCTTTTGAAGAAGTGGTTGGATAATCTTCGGAGTATACGTTTCTGAGTATGATTTGCATGCTCCGAGTACTCTCCTTTTGCCAAATATTCCTTGATGTCATGGAACCACGGATTTCAATCCATTTCCTCTTCAACATGAGCACAATAAGCTGGCTAATTATGAATCCCTACTGGGATATGATCGATGAAATTCTTGTCTGGGTGTTGTATCATGGAAGATAAAGTGGCCAATGCATCTACGAACTCATTCTGGATTCTTGGAACAGGTATGAACTCTATTTTTGTGAATCTCTTTATCAACTCTTGTACACATTACAGATATGGTAATATCTTAGTGTTCTTCATGGCCCACTCTCTTGAAACCTGATGTACCAAGAGATCGGAATCTCCAATCACCAGCAACTCCTAAACGTTCATGTCAATGGCCAACCTGAGTCCCAAGATTGTTGGTACATGGAAATCTGAGTTCTGCGGATACTGGATATTGTTGACCTGTTACTAAAAGTTCTCCAATACTCACTCCTTTGAAATTGGCAGACCCATCAAAGAATATTCTCCAACCATCATAGGCTTCGGTGATATCTTCTCCTACGAATGATACCTCTTCATCGGGAAAATACATTTTCAGTAGTTCGTACTCTCCGTCTATTGGATTTTCTTCTAAGTGAGTTCGACATCATTTTCAGTTGCCCTTTGACCGCCTTCTGAGTTACATAGATGAGGTCGAACTCACTTAGTAGTATCTGCCATTTTGCTAACTTTTCCATAGTCATGGGTTTCTAGAAGATGTATTTTAGCGGATCCATCCTTGATATGAGATATGTGGTGTAGGCACAAAAGTAGTGCCTCAATGTTTGAGCTATCCATGTCAAAGCGCAGCAGGTGTGTTCCAATAAAGAATATCGTGCTTCGTAGGGTGTGAACTTCTTACTCAGTTAGTATATGTCCAACTCCTTTCTTTCCGTCTCATCGTGTTGTCCCAAGACATAACCGAAAGCCCCATCTAGTACAGATAAATAGAGTAGCAGAGGTCTCCCAGGTTCTGGTGGGACCAGAATAGGTGGTTTGGATAAATATTCCTTGATCTTGTCAAAGGCTTTCTGGCACTCTTCAGTCCAACTTATTGCAGCGTCTTTCTTCAACATTTTGAAAATCGGTTCACAAATCACACTTGACTGTGCTATGACACGGCTGATATAGTTGAGACGCCCAAATAAGCTCATCATATCTTTCTTGTTCTTTGGAGGTGGTAGGTCCTGGATAGCTTTGACCTTTGATGGGTCCAATTCAATCCCTCAGCGCTGACGATGAATCCTAGCAATATTTCGGTAGGGACTCCGAAGGCACATTTTGCAGGATTCAGTTTCATATTGTACCTTCGAAGCTGATTAAAAATATTTCCTCAAGTCTGCTATATGATCTGTGCTTCTCCTAGATTTGATGATGACGTCATCCCCGTACACCTCTATTTCCCTGTGTATCATGTCATGAAAAATGGTTGTCATGGCCCTCATATAAGTGGCTCCAGCATTCTTTAGGCCAAACAACATCATTTTGTAACAATATACTCCCCATGGTGTAATAAAGGCTGTCTTTTCGGCATCCTCTTCATCCATCAAGATCTGATGATATCCCGCAAAGGAATCCACAAAGGATTGAAATTCATGCTTGGCACAATTGTCAATAAGTATGTGTATATTGGGAAAATGGAAATCATCTTTGAGACTTGCTCTGTTTAAATTCTGATAGTCGACACACACTCTGACCTTCCCATCTTTCTTTGGAACTGGCACATTGTTAGCCAACCAGGTCGGATATTCAACCACTTTGAGAACCTTGTCTTTGATTTGCTTGGTGACTTCCTCTTTTATTTTCAAACTCATATCTGGCTTGAATTTTCTGAGCTTCTGTTTCACTGGTGGACACATGGGATTGGTGGGTAACTTGTGAGCCACTATGGATGTGCTCAGGATGGTCATATCATCGTAAGACCATGCAAATATGTCTTCATACTCCTTCAGGAACTGGATGTACTCTTCCTTCTCTGACGGTGATAGGTGAATACTTACACGCATTTTCTTGACTGTTTCGGAGTCTCCCAAATTAACTGTTTCAGTCTCATCCAAATTGGACTTAGGCTTGTTTTCAAAATTTTCCACTTCTCTGACAATTTCCTTGGGTATTATATCCTCTTCCAGATCCTCTGAATCACTATCCTGATGTTACGTTGTCTCATTACATGTCACGGTCGTAGGTTCATCAGGATAAGTAATAATAATGTTGTAGAGAGAGAGAAAATGTAAAGGATAATAATAAATACTATAAACAGCAATCCATTGATAAATATTTAAAATGTCAAACAAGTGCAGTTCGATGATTCGAGCAATTATTTCAAACCAAATATGCTTAAAATAAATACAAAAAATGTCTTAGAGGCTCATAAAATTGCTTTCAAAAATAAATGGTGCTAATTGCCATGCCACCCAGGAACTCGACAAGCCCTTGATGGTGTAGCAGTCCAGTTCTTGAGAATAGCTCGCTTCTCCACGGTTTGAATAATAAGGTCTTCCTCCTCCACCTACTAAACTATCACACTGCAATCCATGTCTTCATCATCCATAAACAAATTCCTTATGCCAGCTAAAACTTCATCTTCTTAGGACCCCCACATTACGTCAGCTTGACGAAATGACTGGTGCCAATGTGGTACTGGTTGTTCTAGCGGGTAATAAGGACCATGCCATGGTGGCGACCAATTTTGACACTCTTGACAGGTGTATTCATACCCAAGTCCAAAAGTTGTGCCATGACGCTTTAGCTGTATCGGTTTGGTGATCCCAGGAGATTCTTGCCGAGACCCTTGTCGGGTTCATACCCTGCCCATGACAGTATGCTTTCAATCTTACTGCTCCACCATTTTTCTTTCTCAATTGCGTTGACGCGCTCGATGCGATGGTATGTTTCTCCACCCAACTTCCTTTTATTCTTGACGACCGGATAAATCTGATTGGTATAAATGGGATTACTTTTGTCTCCATGGATGATCACTTCTTGATCGTTCCATTCAAACTTCACTGCCTGAGGTAGAGTAGAAGCTACGACCCCAGTGGCATGTATCCAAGGTCGTCCCAATAATAGGTTGTAGGTAGGAGATATGTCCAACACTTGAAACTCAACATCAAACTAGGTTGGGCCCATCCGTAGGCTGAGGCTGGCCTCCCCAATTGTGGCCCTTTGAGACCCATCAAATGCTTTCACATTCATAATTCCTGCTCGTATATCGTCCAGGACTTTACCCAATATTTTCAAAGTAGTTAGTGGACATATCCATCTATCAGGACTCTGGCAATGAATTTGTCCTCAAACTGCACTGTGATATGCAGTGCCCTATTGTGACTTAGTCCTTCTGGTGGCAATTCATCTTCATGAAAAGTGATCTTGTGGCTTTCCAACACTTGCCCTACCATGTTGGCCATTTCTCCACTGGTGATGTTATTGGGTACATAGGCTTCATTCAACACCTTCATCAAGGCATTCCTATGTGCCTTGGAGTTTTGCAGCAGTCATAAAATGGATATTTGAGCAAGGGTTTTGTTCAGATGATCAACCACAAAATATTATCTTGCTTTCACCTTTCTCCAAAGGTCATCCGGCCAGTCTCAATGACATGTGGCTTAGATGCAGCTTCTTTGCTCGTTCCTCCTAAATGCTCGGGTGTATAAACCCTACCGAATCTGTCATGCATTGCGCTGCACCTGTTTTTTCCATTTTTGCCTTTCCTTTCCTTCTTGCTTTCGCAACATAATCCCATGGTATAACATTAGACGTATAAGACGGCGTAAGTGCTACCATCACGATGAAGGATGTTGTTACTTCAACCTCAAACAGGGTTGGTGCAGCTACCTCAACTTCAATTGGTGCCTGAGATTATACCATGATAGGTATGAGAGTGACTGGAGATGTTTTAGAATTATCACCTTCCCGAATGAGTCCAATTGACCCTTTCGAGTCCCATTTTTCATTGGTCTCTATCACGTTTACCCCTTCACCCCTGTGATCCGGGAGAGGATTGTTATGGACATTGGGTGAAACCTCATTTGCCCGTATGACTTTGGTGTCAATTAATGTCTGAATCTTATCCTTTAAAGTACGACACTCATCAATAGTATGACCCTTCATACCTGAGTGATAGGCACATGTATTTTTTGAGTTAATCCACTGGGAAGGGTTTTCCATTGCAACAACGGGAATGGGAGTGACATAACCTACATCCTTTAGTCTCTCGTACAGTTGGTCTATGGGTTCAGCAATTGGAGTGTATTGTCTGAGTGGTATGCGGTCGAAATTTGGTCATCAGTTTTGGTAATTTTGGCGGGCTGGTGGTGAGTGGTAGTATGTTGGTTGGGTGTTATAGGTATGGTAAGTGGTGGTAGGTTGTTGGTATCTGGGAGGTGAAGGCTGATATGTGGGTGGAGATGTTTGGTATGTGAGAGGAGACGTTGGACCTTGGGCTACCATTACTGTAGCCACTTCTTTCTTCTTGGAGATACCTCCCAACTGCAAAGCTTTATTTGTGGCTTGGAGTGCTTTAAAGTTTGTCACCATTCCGATTTTGAGCTCTTCTTCTATTCTTTCTCCCAACTTGATGATGTCAGAAAATTTATGGTTTTCAATAACCATTAATCTTTCGTAGTATTGCTAGTCCTGAGCTCTGACGAAGAACTTATTCATCTGTTATTCTTCAAGTGTCGGCCTTACTTTTGCGGCTTCAGACATCCACCGAGTAGCATACTCGCGAAAAGTTTCCATTGGTTTCTTCTTGATATTTTGAATGTAAAAAACATCTGGTGCATTTTTATGTTGAACCTGAATCGATCCATGAAATCCGACGCCATGCTCACCCAATTAACCCACTTCTTTGGGTTCTGAGTGATGTACCAAAACAAGGCATCTCCGGAGAGGCTCCTCATGGACAACTTCATACGGATTCGTTTATCGTTGCCAACCCCTACAAGTTTGTCACAATACGTTCTCAAATGCACTTTCAGATCACTAGTTTCGTCGAACATTTCGAACATAGGAGGTTTGTAATCCTCTGGCAGTTCTACATCCGGTTGAATACACAAATTATCATAATTCAAACCCTCAATGCATTTTCCACCTTCGACACTTTGAACTCTGCCAGTAAGCGTCTTAAGTTCTTCCGCCATGTTCTTGATGAGCATATCCTTTTCGGCGGATTCGGGTATATATAGGGTCTGTTGTGGGGTATGTGGTAATGTTTCCACATATATGGGATTACTTTGATGGACTCCGGGAATCTGGGCGTAATGGTGGTCATTGGTTGAGTTTTGTGGATCAAAAGTAGGCTGTGGTGCATTCCGAGGGGTGTGATATGTGGTTGTTTGTGTGCATTGAGTTGGATGATGATGGTGTTGTTGAGGAGTAGGTACCGATAGAGGGTTGTTGTTCAGAGGAGGTGTGGCGTATTGATGTGGTGCGGGAGGATTTGGTGGTGGGTTTTGATTCTACGTGTTTTGGGGAGGTGTCGGGTTTTGGGCGTTTGTGTTTTGTTGGTTGATATCAGAGACGTTTAGGGTGAGGGAAAGGTTTGCCAAGTTCCGAACCTTCTCAAGTTCCCCTTGTAGCTCCAATATTTTCTGTTCCAGACTTAGGACCAATTCATTCTGTGCTGGAGTACTCCGACCGTCTGAACTTTCAACGTTCTATGCATTGTCCTTTCTGATACCTCTTAAATCGTCCATTTTTACTTTCCCTTTGCTTTTTTCCTTTAGTATAACTTGGTGGAGGAGGAGGTGGAGGATCTCTGGATCTAGTATGATATGCGAATGATGCCAGTATGCATGAACCAACCTTGGGGAATGGGAATAATCAAAATAAAAAAAAAATAAAAGGTAACCAAGTCAGTGAGGGATATTGAAAGAATGCTTGCAATATTGAACATGCTCTGCAAAATCATGTAACAGAATCGCGTCCTAATTTGGGGGACCTCGTTGTGACCGAGGTAGGCCTAAGCGACACATAAACTTGGAGAAAATTGATGCCAATAATTGTGTCATTTCATTAATGCAAAAATGAATCAAATCTTTATTAAAATGACAATAATAAGAAAGTTACTAATTGCATTTGCCTTATTACATTCAAAATCTAAAACTAAGCTAAAAAGCAGTAAAGAACATCATTTCCTAATCTACTTGGTCCCAGAAGGACCTTCCCCGTGGTTGTCTCTCTTGACTCCATCAATCAGATTCCCCAGGTCGCGCATATCCAACAACAGGTACGCCTTTGCTAGATGCCCCTTCATTGCCATCCGTGTTGTGACAATATGAAAGCCTCTTTCTCATCTTTCCCTCAAGCTCCATCAACCCTTGCTCCAAATATTCTAATCTTTCTGTTGATTTAGTGGCGGTTTTCCTCCATTCGTTGATTGCTTCCATATCCACTTTGTGTTGTTCCAAATGCCTAGCTTCAGACTCGACAACCCTCTTGCGCAGCGTCCTATACTTGACTTGTGCTTCATCTGCATTATCTATAACTCTATTTTTCAGATTAATTCCTGGTTTGACATCCCTCGCTATATCATCTACCGACCATGATGGGTAGAAGTACACATGGCCGGCATGATACCTGTCTAGATCGATAATATCTTTCTCCACAATGACCTTTTCATTCCACATATGCTGTGCCTCGAACTTGAACGGAATGATGTTCCCTTTAAAATCTGCTTTGTATTGGACCATGTTGGAAACCCGAGGTATAACCTGTTTTCTTCCCGCTTGCCTTATTATCTTTACAGGAGCATAAGGATAGATCCCTCTTAACCTGATCAACACTAGATGAGTAGTTTCTCTTGATCTGATGATGAACTCACTGTTAGGGAACCATTCAAACATCCAATGTACCTTTTCGTCACTCTGATTTCTGAAGAAACGCACAAAACTCACAGCACTTCCAGGTTGCGCAAACCTATATGGGATAAATGCCATTCTATTTGGATGATGGTAAGCTATGTAGTCATTCAATGGTCGTCGCAAAAGCTGTTGGCGATATTCACCTCTCTGGAATTGTTCTAATAACCAAACCTGCAGCAACAGATTACAACCCTCGAAGTGTCCATACCCCTACTTGCATCGATCTTAAGTGCTATAAATTTCGACCAAGATCATGGGGATGATAGTGTAAGTTTGTCCCTCGATTCCTTCCATTAGAGTCCTAGCGACCATGGCTAAGAGAGTGTGGATCCTTCCCCCTTTCATCAAAAATATCAACAATCCCAAGAAACAGACAATGAACACAAAAACTCGGCGGTGCGTCCAACCTAAGGAAGTGAGTGATGGCAAGTTTATCATGATGAAGGCGATATGACTTGCTATGACCATAACGTTCGTAAAGGAATTCAAATGGGATATATGACTTCTTCAAACAAAGCAACTCATCATTTTTCTAGAAACCCAGCATTTCCAGAAAACCGCGAGGGGTGCAATTCTCTGGCACTAATAACCCTGGACTTCCCATGGAAGCTTAGTGAAACCTCCTATTTCCTCTAAGAGAGGAGTCATTTCTATGTTACCAAAGCGGAAGACAACTTTTTTCTCACCTAAAAAAATAATGGCACCTCAATCAATGCCCTATTTGGCCGAATGTCCAAAAAGTAATGTAAATTACCAAGGACCCTTTTCACATGATTCTTGTCACTGGGTGAAAGGTTCTTCCACCAATCAAGCAGCAAAGGTGGGATTTTTGGACCATGCTGAACCTAGCGACTTCGTGCTTCATTTTCTGCAAACAAATAGAGTTAGCCCTTTCCCCTTCCAGATTCGACTATTTACACACTAATGATCAACATATTGGCCTATTTTATCCAAGTAATGCACATAACGTGACGGTGTCCATTGGGATTGTGGAAATTCCGTCGGACTTTGGACAAGGCTTATCTTAGCGGGCTATCATGTTAGCAACGTTCTAACCCGTACTAGGTTTAACATGATGCATGTACATTTAATGTTGGAGTGAGGTTTCTAGAATGGCCTAGACTGGTACTCCTAAGTGGATAACTTGAGAGGGAAAGGCACGGGACCGTTGACTGCACCACTGATCGACTAGTCTACCGCAAATAAGCCTTTTCGATTTAAAAGGGAAATTTTGGAGGAGCACGTACAGTCATCAAATGCCGCAATATTGATAATTGGCACAAGTGGAGTATGATGTGGAGCATGCTTTATACAGAGAAAATAACACATTGTCAAGTATTTGCATGATAAATATGTAAAAAGCGGTAAATACCGTATTAAGGTAAAACATGAAAAACATAAGAGAAAGACAAAGGAAGAAGTTAGTCTGTGGAATATATGCGAGAATGTAATAAAGCAAAAAAGGGAGTAGGGATAGGAGAGACATGATGTAGCAATCTTTAAACAATGAAGAGAAGATTAGTGCAAAGGGATATGCATGATATAACCAATCTAAGCAAAGGAAGGTGGAGCACGGAAGGGATGTGCATATTATAATGAATTTAAACAAATAAAAGGAAAATGGGAGAGGGATGTACATGTAGTAGCAAATAAAAACAGAAAAGGGAAGCGCGTTTATATTAAAGAAGACTAATCCATATAAGCCAAATTTGCTATGGTAAGAGCATAAGTGTAAATCCCCAGCAGAGTGGCCATGATGTCGCGCCCCTTTTTTCTCGCGAAATCGGGCTTCTACATGTGACAATTCTTTTAAAGGAGGTATTAAAAGAGGAGAGTCACCACCTAATGATTGTTTAAGGTGCGTTAGGGCACCTATTTGCAAATAACTCTGTTTTAACTAGTCAGCGCCACCAAAGATCGGGTAAGGGATCAAGTTACCTCAAAGAGAAGGTGTTAGGCACTCCTCGAGGTCCACAACTGTGGGTCTCGACCGAACTTAAATTATATGGATTAGTCTATGTGATCAAGTAAACAAAGAGAGTACAAAATCTAAGAAATTTATTACGAAAAGATCTTGAATAGGGAGGTACAACTATTTTTTCATTCTAATGGAAAAGAAAGGAAGGGGGGGGGGGGTCTTAAGTTTTTTAGCCTGAAGGATCACCCCGTACAACATAAATAATATTTTGTAACTCCCTTGATATAGAGTGTTACTCATATTATCCAGCGGGCACAAACTATCATATCCTGCTACCTGATTACTATGTTAAAGTGGTTACCTAAAAGCGTTTTGATTCAATTCTAAGTCGTACCATATGTGTGCATTACCCATCCCATACCTATGGTCTAGGAGGTATTGGACCTCTATCTAGGTGGTTCTAGACCTCACTTAGGCTGCTCAGAAATGTCAAAACTAGGTGACATGCAAAGAAAAACACATTGGACTTCACATATAGGCAATTAAGGTTCAAGTTTGCCTCCACACTTAAGCGACAAATGCACGCAAGATAAACTTCATGTTAAGTAATTTAGAATTAAGAAACTTAAATCCCTATAGACATGATTTATACGTGATAAGGCATCAGGGCTTGCAAACAGTTTCAAAGGCCAAGCGTTGCTCATAGACAGGATTATACGATTTGCATGCTGATTAATGAAATTGTAGATTTTCGGTTATTAAGCTTGTTGTGTCCAGGTGACTCGTGCAGTAAGGAATAATGAAAGGACCATTGGGAAGATCCCATAAGTTCATAATAAACCATATTGAGAGGTGAAACATTAACTCTTATTAAGACGCAATCGTGTTGTCCTATAGACACGATCTCTAATGTTTAGAACTTGGAGCTGATTTTATCTCTACACTCAACCCCTGTAGATATGTTTTCTAGGTGAACAGTGCGATGCAGTAACGAATAAGATGATTAAACTCCTATAGCCATGGTTTCTAGTGAACAGTACGAGATAATAGCAAATGAGGTGATCAAAATCCTATAGGCATGGTTTCTAATGAATATACAACAACAACAATAACCCAGTAAAATCTCACTAATGGGGTCTGGGGAGGGTAGTGTGTACGCAGACCTTACCCCTACCCCGAAGGAGTAGAGAGGCTGTTTCGAAAGACCCTCAGCTCAATAAAATAAAAAGACAAAATAACAAAAAGGAGACAATATTAGTATCACAACAACAATCATAGGATAAATAGGAACACCATGAAATCAAGAAGAAAGATGCAAAGCAAAGGGAGACAATATTAGTAAATATTAGTATCGCCACAACAATCATAAGAAAAATAGGAACACCATGAAATCTAGAAGAAAGATGAAAAGCAAAAGCGATAGATAGTAAATAGAACATGCACTGAGAAGCGCAATAGTAAGCCACAACATTGCCACTAGCTATCTTAGACAAAAACCCTACATGGCTAGTCCCACAATGGTACGAAGTAAAGCACGACTCAACTACCTCCTAACCTACAACCCTAATACTCGACTTCCACATCTTCCTATCAAGTGTCATGTCCTCGAAAATCTGGAGCCTTGCCATATCCTGCCCGATCACCTCTCCCCAATAATTCTTAGGCCGCCCTCTACCTCTTCTCGTGCCATCCACAACCAGCTGTTCACACCTCCGTACCGGAGCATCTGGGCTTCTCCTCTGAACATGTCCGAACCATCTAAGCCTCGCTTCCCGCATCTTGTCATCAATGGGAGCTACATGCACCTTCTCCCGGATATCATCATTCCTAATCTTAACTATCCTAGTGTGCCCGCACATCCACCGCAACATCCTCATTTCTGCTACTTTCATCATTTGGATATGTGAGTTCTTAATGGGCCAACACTCAGCCCCATACATCATGGTCGGTCTAACCACCGCTTTATAAAACATACCTTTGAGTATCAGTGGAACTCTCTTGTCACACAGGACTCCAGATGCTAACCTCCACTTCATCCATCCTACCCCAAAACGGTGTGTGACATCCTCATCGATCTCCCCTCCCCCCTGGATAACAGAACCAAGGTACTTGAAGCTGCCTCTACTCGGGATGACCTGCAAATCAAGCCTCACATCCACGCCCTCTTCCCCTGGCTCAGCGCTGAACTTATACTCCAGGTATTCCGTCTTCGTCCTGCTCATCTTGAAACCCTTAGACTCAAGAGCCTGTCTCCGAACCTCCAGCCTCTCGTTAACACCGACTCGCGACTCATCAATTAGAACTATGTCATCGGAGAATAGCATGCACCATGGCACATCCCCTTGAATATGGTGTGTTAACGCGTCCATCACCAGGGCGAATAAGAATGGACTGAGCGCAGAACCTTAGTGTATCCCCATTACAACCGGAAAATGCTTAGAGTCGCCTCCTACTGTCCTAACCCGATTCTTAGCCCCATCATACATGTCCTTAATCACCATAATGTAGGAAACCGACACACCTTTTGCCTCCAGGCATCTCCAGAGAATTTCTCTAGGAACCTTGTCATACGCTTTCTCTAGATCAATAAACACCATGTGCAGATCCTTCTTCCTCTCTCTATGTAGTTCCACCAACCTTCTAACAAGGTGTATAGCTTCTGTAGTTGAACGACTCGGCATGAACCCGAACTGGTTGTCGGATACAGACACTGTCATCCTCACCATCGCTTCAACCACCCTCTCCCACACTTTCATAGTATGACTCAGTAATTTGGTACCCCTATAATTGTTACAACTCTGGATATCACCTTTGTTCTTATACAATGGAACCACCATACTCCACCTCCACTCATCTGGCATCCTCTTCCCCTTAAAAATAATATTAAACAACCTACTCAACTACTCCAAACCTGCTCTCCCCACACACTTCCAAAATTCCACCAGAATCTCATCTGGCCCGGTCGCTCTGCCCCTACGCATCTTACGTATAGCTCCCACGACCTTCTCAACCTCGATACGCCTACAATACCCAATGTCACGGTGACTCTCGGAATGCTCCAATTTGCCTAGCACAATATACCGATCCCCTTCTTCATTCAGAAGTTTATGAAAGTAAGTCTACCATCTCCTCTTAATCTGGGCATCTTCCATCAATACTTAACCATCTTCGTCCTTGATGCATCTCTCTTGGTCCAAATCCCGAGCCTTCCTCTCTCTCAACTTGGCCAGCCAGAATAACTTCTTCTCCCCACCTTTTTTCCCCAATTCCTCGTACATACGATCATAAGCCGTAGTCTTAGCCTCTGTGACCACCAACTTAGCTTCCTTCCTAACTTCCTTATACCTCTCCATGCACACTCGCCTCTCCTCCTCACCTATGCTCCCCACTAACTTCAGGTACGCCGCCTTCTTTGCTTCTACTTTACCTTGGACTACTTCATTCCACCACCAGTCTCCTTTGTGCCCACCAGATACGCCAATCGAGACCCCTAACACCTCTCTCGCAGCCTCTCTAATATAGTCTGTTGTCGCTGACCACATAGTGCTCGCGTCACCACTGCTCCTCCAAGCTCCCATAGCCGACAACCGCCCCTCCAATGCTTGGGCTTTATCCTTAGTTAAGGCTCTCCACCTGATTCTCGGTCTTTCTCGAGTAGACCTTTTCCTCCTCTTTAACATAATACCAACGTCCATCACCAAGAGCCTATGCTGAGTTGCGAGTATCTCACCCGGAATCACCTTGCAATCCTTGCACAACCCTCTGTCACACCTCCTGAGGAGGAAATAGTCAATCTGGGTCTTCGCCACCATATTTTGAAAAATAACCAAATGCCCATCCCTCTTCCGAAATATAGAGTTCACAATCACCAACCCAAAAGCCTTAGCGAAGTCCAACAACGATGTACCTCCTCTGTTCCTCTCCCCAAAACCGAAGCCTCCATGCACCTCGCCATAACCACCTGCGGTCGACCCAATATGCCCATTAAAATCCCCTCCTATGAATAGCTTCTCAGCAGGCGGAACCTGGCGCACTATCTCATCTAACCCTTCACAGAAGCGCCGTTTAACCTCCTCATCTAGGCCCACATTAGGCACATAGGCGCTAATGATGTTTAGGGTGCACTCTCTAATCACCAACTTAATAATCATCAATCTATCATTCACTCGTCTAACCTCAACTAAAGACTCTCTAAGTTCCCTATCCACCAAGATGCCCACTCCATTCTTACCTTTCTGGACTCCTGAGTACCAAAGTTTATACCCGTCCACGTTCCTCGCCCTCGACCCTACCCACCTTGTCTCCTGGACACACGCTATATTGACCCTCATCTTCTGGAGGATCTTCACCAACTCTATAGATTTACTTGTCAATGTACCTACGTTCCATGACCCAATTCTCAACCTACAGACACCCTTGTTCCCTTTACCTTCCTTGCCTCCCGCCCCACCCCCTAAACTCTGCCCTACCTCCCGCCCCACTCCCCGTTTCCCCTTGAGGACATGACCTCACTCGACCATCCAAGACCACAACCACTATACCTACGGCAGAGTAAGGGGAATCACTATCACACAAGGCAACTGACCAAACCAGAAGAAAACAAGTTGCAACAACAGGCACTCTAATACGGAAATAAACTAGTACGAGGTAAGATGCCAGCAATTTAACTCACACAACAAAGGGAAACTGGAAAACGGGAGGTACCAACTCTCGTGAGCAGAATAGAAAATTCAAAGCAAGAACAATAGAACCTGAAGTCTCCACGAGTGCCGAGAAAGGTGTTATCCACAATAGCTATGTTTTGGAAGTTCCCGCCCGCTTTGCCTGAGGCTCGCCGGAATATTGTCTCAACCGCCTCCGCTACAGCCGCTAGGCTAGATCAGTGCGCCAGAAAATAGGGGGACGGGGGTGGAAGAGATGAGGTATAGGGGAGAGAAAGAAAGGAGAAAAAGAAAAGGGAAATATAAAAAAAGGGGGGTAGATCTGAAAACCAAAAATGGGGGGAGGGGAGTAAGGGGGAAGAAGAAGAATGCAGGAGAGAGAGAGGAAAAGAAGACAGGGGTGGGGTGGGTGGTGGTGGGCTGGGGTGGGGGTCTTACCTAGTCCAGTGGTCGCCGAAAGTCCGGTGAATGATATCAGAGAGAGACGTCATGATTTCTAATGAATATGCTGAAATGAATTGAAATCAATGACATTTATTCCTATAGGCAGGTTTTCTAGTAGCACGTACCAGTAAGCATAATTGCAGCACTTTGAATTCATGTTTGCTAATAGACCGTATGTGTGTGTATTTCCCCTAATAGCATGATTTCTTTAGTGAACATAGTGATGGAATATCATATATATAACAAGTAAATCATTGAGTCCTATAGGCATATTATCTACCCATTCCCCACTTTACTAACACCCCAATCTTTTATACAAAATTATTACATGCCCATTAATGAGTAATATACAAATGTTATACAAATAATGACAATAGGCCCACAGTAGGCCCAAATAAAATACCCAGCACTGTTTGGGCCTTCATCAATTCTCACACAACATACCCAGACTTCTAACAAGGAGCCGTATTTATCAACACAACCCCAGAATCCATACAGGAGCCCAAAGTTAATTTATATAACCATATTGCCAAGCATTGCATCATTTAAACCAACCGACTTAGATGAACAACATATAATAGGAAGAAAGGGGTTGAATGGGGGTAGTTTAAGTTTCAGGGAATGATTAAGGACCCAAATCCTAGTGTGTCAGATTTCACAAGGACCTCAAATGGATCCCGAGTAGTGCTCACCCTACGAGGTCAGCAGTAAAGCCTAGATAGCCTTGGCTTTCAGCCGGCTAAGAATAAGAAGTTTAGAACATCATAAGTAGCAAATGAGGAGAATGGACAATGGCTGAGGGACAGAACTAGGGATACACTTATAACCTAAAGTTGACATAGCCAAGTTGAGCATACAAAGTAACTAATTAAGAAGGCCAGTAGGTTTAGCAGGATTTCCATACATAGCAAAGTACCACATAGACAACCACATTTTGAAAGAGTTGGGGAAGAAATAGGTTTGCATGGGTATACAGAGATTATCATGTACAAATGCATGATACTAAACCAGTTGAGACCTAAAAGGTCCAAATAAAGCCAAGTATGCATCATAGTATCATAAGATAGACATATTAACTCTCATCAGGAAACGGGACTGCATTGAGGCATGATAGGGAGCACACATTATGACAAAACCACATATGGGAAGGGTCAGGGGAGAAACAAGTTTGCAGTCACAGATGCACAATACAAACAAGGTAAAACCTAAGAGGTTATGCTAAACATAAATCCTAATGTCATGCTAATCAGTATTTAGACATGATGGAGGATGCACATTGTGACAAGCCAAATAATCACTGAAAGAACATGATATCAGATGAACTATAGACATGCTGGGGAACATATTAGCACAGAAGCAAGATCATAGAGAATGGTTTTAATACAAATTGAAACACATTGCACATGCAAGACAAACATTGCAGAGATTCAGAGCAGTGTGAAATAGCAAGTTCATACCAAATAGCACACGTAGGGATTCTGGGATTGAAACAATAGAGTAATTAACTAAAGAAGATCTAAGTTATGCCATACAACAAAATGATTCAAACAGCGCAGGGAAAACAAGTTGAGGTAACTGTTAAGATCTCAGTCAATCACTAATGGGGTATGGGGATCCTGCTGAGTGACACAATAGCAGGGGAACATGCCATAATTAACACAGGAAGTTCTAGCACAAGTGTGAAGCATTCATTATAGAGATTAAGGACAAAGAATGTAAGCATATTTTAGGGAACATTCAGGGACTAATACACTGGCTAAATGAACTTAGGAGGGTCAGATTATCCAAGTTAGACCTAGGCAATCTCAGAACTAGCAACATTAGGAGGAAGTTAAATGCTAAAGAGACATAGAACAAAATAGAATTAACAGAATCGTGCACAAAAGTAATCCAGAAAACATATTAAGCCATGGATTTCAGAGGTGAGAACACATGTAAATCAAAGACACATAGGGATGAAATTGCAAAAGTCAAGTGGCTTACCAGTTAAACGGACAACAATAAAGAACAAAAGATCCACAAGAACCCCGAAATCTCGATGCGTCAAAGTTCCCAAGAGCTTCAAAAGAACCCCGGGCAATGCTCACACCAAGAGAAAGTTCGAACAATAGACTCTCAGTGGCCTTGGCTTTCAACCGGCCAACACAAAACATAGAAAAGGATAATTAAGGAATTAACAGAGCAAAGCTTCAAATTTTAGTGATATTATCGATTCGGTCTCCTAAAGGGGAATGGGGAGGGGTTTATATAGTAGAAAAATTAGACAAATAAATAAGGAAACAAAGTAAATAAAACCTAAAACAAGGAAATAATAACATGAATCAATAAAAAAAAATAGGATTAGGGAAAAATTAAGTAAACCCTAATTGACAGAAATCGAAAATAGGCCGAAAATCTTGGCTAATCGGACCCATATAGCACGGCCATGATGCACATGGACGAGATATCGTCCAAATTCACGCGATTAAAGTTGAACGACCAGATTCTGAGAGATAGTACTTGCCATGTTTAGGCAAGTACTAAGTCATACCATGGTCTTGCAGGTAATACTGAAATAATACATAAAAGGCAAAAAAACATGGAAGGAATCCATGATTGAGAGGGATTCGGAGAAGAACGAGAGGGTGGCTAGGGTTTTTTTGGGGGAGGGAGGAGTGTTTGAGGGCTGCTACTGAAGAGAGAATGGGGATTAAGGTTTGGGTGAGGGGATATAAGGAAAGTGGGAGTAAATGTTGTGAGTCGTTGATTAAAATATGGCTGGGATTAAAACAGTCTGGGGTTGGTTTTTGGACTGGGTTGGGGAATTCGGTCATTTGGGCTGATGAGGTTGTTGGGCCAGGGTATTATTTGGACCTTAATGGTCCGAAATTAATCCTAATTTTGGGCCAGATTTAAAATAGGAAATTAAGGTGAAATAATTTAATAAAAAAATAGTTAAATAAAAGTATAAAAATGCCATTTATGCAAGGTAATATTTTAAAACAATAGTAGAAGATTATAAAAATGTAAGATACTACTTCGACCTTGAATAAAATGACGAATGCAATAAAATTGTAAAATCTAGGCTATTATTGCAAGATTGTGCAAATAGTTTAAACATACTAATGTAATTATATAAAACAAAGTAAAAATATTTGAAACATATATTATGGGTGCAAATAATAATTTTAGGTAATTAAGCCATCACAAAATAATTTGAACGAGTAATTAATAGATATTCAAGTAATCTAAATGTAAGAAAAATCAATTTTGAAGCTCTAAAATTATGGAAAATTATAAAAAATGCTTGTAAAGTAAATAATGATGCAAAAATTATATTTTGAAAGTATGTATACTATTTGGAAAAATATGAGGTCAAAATTGGGTATCAACAATATCATCCTAAGTTTCTCTGGCCATCTGCAACTTGATACCATAAGTAAGGCTATCTATAAATCTCCTCACTCTCTCCCTCTTGGTAGGGATCAAAACAACTACATGGTGAGATAGGTCCAAAAATCTGGACTCGTACTAGGTAACAGTCATGCTACCCTGCTGTAAACGCTCAAACTGGATGCGGTAGTTGTCACGCCCCAAACCTGAAGGGGCGTGGCCGGCACCCGGTACCATACTCGGCCCGAGCGTACCACTCTGTAAATGTGAACTCTAGAGGAATAACCCTCAACCTAGGCCGATGAGGCCATATTCTGAATCATCTGGAAATATCGTTTGTCTCATCTAAGGGGTAAACATACCCAAAAACTCATATAGTGTTATACAAACTATACAGGACTTGTCTACGAGCCTCTAGAGATAGTTGAACTGTATCATGGTCGGGACAGGGCCTCGACCTACCCATCAAACCTGTATATATATAAAACGGACTCCAAGGTCTAGACCTGGTAACTCCGGGGAAGTGGAGCTTACCAACCAAGCTGATATTTGGCTCTGTCTACTGGGAAGGTCTATCCAGCTGTCTATCAGGACCTGCAGGCATGAAATGCAGCGTCCCCAGCAAAGGGACGTCAGTACAAATAATGTACTGAGTATGTAAGGCAACAAAATAACTGAAAGCTGAAACTGAATTGATGATATAATAACGGAATGTAACTGGGAGTCACAAATAATCTGAAGATATGCTTACCTGCTGATACTGACTCAACTCTCTCCATATAGTATGTAAAATAGTTGTCCGGCCCTATAAGGCTCGGTATGTGTAACTGCCCTGCCGTAGTAGGCTCGCTCATAGGCGCTCGGCCATACTAGGCTCTGTATCTCAGCCATTCTGGGCTCGCTCATAGGCGCTCGGCCACAGTAGGCTCAGTATATAACTTACCATCTGATCAGAGGTTGCCCAATAGGGGCCTGCCCATCGATTATAGCTCGATGGTAATGAAATTACTGTAATACTGTATATATAGACTCTCTACTCTCTTGACTGGAAAAAAGAAATACTCAAATGAATATGAAGTCCCGATAAAGAGAATATTGTAACTTACAAAACTAGAAAAATATACGTAAATTTCGGGATATGAATTTTTATTTATGCTTCGTTATCAAACTCGTGTAATTACGAGATCATGCCAAAATGAAAGAACAACTTAGCCTTAACATACCTTATCACAATATTTCCAATCACCACATTGAACTCACCTCTTTGCACCTTAATCTACAAGAATGATAATAATGCTATCGTTAAGTTACGAAAGGTACAACTATCGCACAACGAACAACAAGCTTATTTTGGATTAAAACGGACAGCATCTCCCCTATAATCCTTACTTCCTCCAAATTCAAGATAACACCACAACACCAAAAATAACAATAAAAACATATATAAATTAGTTTCCAACCTTATGCACACCACACAATGCTACAAAACAGCCCAGCACACCCCAATCTCTTCATACACAAAACGACCACCGTAGTAGTGTCAACAACCCGAAATTGTTACGATGAACAACCAGCCCAACTTCCTGTATTTATGTAGTGTTTCTCCACACCCTTCCTCCTCCAAAACTCCACAAAACAATAGTAAAACACGCTGCCCAGCAGCACCACAAAACAGTCCATAAAAGAGTCCACAAAACAGTCCGCTACAAGTGAATAACTCAAACTCACAGCTTCCGATCACCGTCCCGTGAGTTCTTACAAGTATAGAACGACTTACCATGAATTTACAGCAGAAACAATGGATGAAAGAGAGCAGTAAACTCACCTTATTTGTTGGATAACTCAGCTCCTATCTTGGTTCTTCAAACTCTAGGTTTTACCTCCAATTAGAACTTGAAATGGAGAGAAAATCAATTAGGGTTTGTGGGAAAGTTTTTTTGGGAGGAATTTTGCAGAGCTTATGTATGGTTATTATGCTCTATTTTAAGTCTAATATATGAAGAAAATAGACCTTTAAAATGCCTCTTTGGACGACCCGAAATGGCCCATTTTTGGGCTCTCATTTAAGCATGTAGGTGACACACCTACTTGTCACCTGGCAGCTTGCGCAGTATCGTAACAATGACCATATCTCTCTACTCCGATGTCGTATTAACAAACGGTTTAATGCGTTGGAAAATAGACTCATAGATATTTAATTTGATGGGTAGAACACCCCATAAGTCTAAGTATATTTGGAGAAAATTGTAGTTAAATTAGACCCAAAGTTTCAGTAAAACTTATGAATGTAACTTGTGATGACTTTCATCGACTTTTGTTCCACAACTCGCTTGACTTCAAAACATAACACACGGATGTCATACAACTAATATAAATCATAACATAATCTCATTATCAAGTTAAGCACCCTAGTCTCACCCAAAGGTACATGTTATAACATTTCCAACTTGTCGACTTTCGATGAAACATTGTTGTTTTTCAATTGCTTTAGCTTCTGAACCGTCCAACCCTCTTGTACTTGTTGTTCATGATCTTAAATATTTGTAACCTCATAGGTAACATGATTATCTTACTTTGTAAACTTTTCAAATATGATTTTATTTCTGAGCTTACATCAATTGACTTACGACATACTCGTACGTACGAAAACATGGGTTGTAACAGTAGTTCTCTCTTAGAGTATAAGGGATGAACTTCTCCAAGAATAGTTGTGAGAACTGATGCCGAGTAAGTTGAGGTGAACCTGTTGGTCTGCCTCGAACATAATATACCACCACCTCTTAATAGAATCGGTCATTTAAAACACTACGAAATTGACTCTATTGGACTCCACGATACCCATGTTGCGCAACACCTCGTGGCAACAGTCCAAGTAATATTGTGGGTCCACAGAAGGTGAACCACCAAAATGAATAGGAAAGAGCTTGGTGAATTTATCCAACCTCTTCAAACCCTAAGAGGACATAGCGGGTCCCTCCCAGTACTCTATAGTAATAACATGGCGAACTGCTCCAACTACTGGGATTGCCGGAGTTTGATATCCATGAGCCATCCGCTCTAGTGTGGGAGTAGCGGGCATTTGGGCTCCTCCCCCAACCTGAGAAACGGCTGGTGCTATAGGAAATCCACTAACACAGGCCAAGCTCTCCATAAAACCCACCATATAACCAAGAGCGTCCCGAAGTACGGGGGTGGTAATGAACCCCTCTGGGACCTAAGATGGTCCAACTTGCACGGCTGAAGCAGGGATCTCCTCCTCCTGCTCAATCTGAGGCTCTCCGGTAGGTGCCTCTGCACGGGCTCTAGGCTGAGCTCTGCCTTTTCCTCTGGCTCGACATAGGTGCCGGCCCTACCCCTAGTAGTGGCTGCAACCTGGGGCTCTTGCTCCTGCTCGATTATGGATGATGTGCATGTCCACACCATCTACGAGGGAACAAGAATATAATGGTTCAAACTTCAGTGATAGAATAAAGTCGCACGATCGATAAAGAAAAAAGTGGCATTTCCTAAAACTCTATAGCCTTTAGAAGATAAGTACAGACTTTTTCATACCAATCCTCCACACTCTACTAAGCTTGCTCATTAATTGTGAGACCTAGGAATCCTAGTGCTTTAATACCAACTTATCACGATCCGAAATCCCAACCAAGGGGCCATGATGGCGCATAACATCCACTCGCTAGGCAAGCTAACGTTATATTATCAATTAACTATTTTAACAATTTAAAACAGAGTAATAATAATAATTAACGATTGATAAAACTGAAATACACAAGATAAATCTATAAATAACACGGTCTATACTAATCCCAGAAACCTGGTTTCACCAGTACATGAGCAACTAGAATACTACAAATATGATCTGAATGAAATACAACTGTTTGAAACAAAATAAATAGTAAAGATAGAATAGAAGGGGACTTTAGAGACTGTGAAAGCCAGCAATTGTACCTCAAGTCTCCTGAGCAAGTCGATTCGGGTAAAACTCCTCTATGCGCCATTGGGACCAACATCGGTATCTGCACAAGAAGTCTAGAAGTGTAGTATGAGTACACCAACCCCCATGTTATAAGCGTCGAGCCTAACCTCGATGAAGTAGTGATGAAGCTCTGACAGGACACTCACTATAAACCTGTACGAATAATAATAATAATAATAGAGAACAGAAATATAGTTAAAGCAGTAATCTCATAAAAATGGACCCGAAGGTCAACTAACAGAGTGATGCAGAACAATATCATCTCATAACCCCATATCACAGAACCAAGATAAAGCACTACAACTATAAACAACTGCAACACATCATACTTTGTTGTAGCGCGCAACCCGATCCCAACAATTATCACAGTACCTGTTGCAACATGCAACTCGATCCCAACATTTATCACAATATTTGTTGCAACGTGCAATCCGATCCCAATATCATACTATATCATTATCTGTTCCAGCGTGCAACCCAATCCCAATATCAATTCATTTCAATATAGTTGCGGTGCGTAACCTGTTCCTAATATCAACACATAAGCATAAACAACCCAACACAACCAATAACGGTGACTCAATACCAAAAGAGATAAAGCGTACAGAGCATCAAGGAACTACAGGTACAAACGAAGGATAACCAATACCTCATATTCATAATTCTCTACAAATCACCAATAAAAGAATAGCTAAAGAACTCACAGAAATCGGAATAACATAATAAATGCAACAAGTAACGTAAAGACCATAAAGGCAAGTAAAGTCATAAGTTAGTAAATATTTACAGTTAATATAGGTAGGAACATATAGCAGGTAAACGGATATTAAGTGAGAAATGAATAAATCAAAATAGGAAACAATTAATTGACATGTAACAGGTAAGGCATGGATGATAAGTAAAATCGTGTGGCAATCAAAGCATATAACAAGAGATAACATAGAATAAGTGATGACATAAAGGTAAATAGCCCAACCCGCATGCTTTAACCCATGACAGCATATATACACTCATCACCTCGCATATACGCTGATTCCCCACATAATTCACATAACAAATAGACCAACAAGTCCTAATTCCCTCGAGTAAATATTAGTCATTAGACATGACACTTACCTCTTTGCGCAACCAACTCAATAATCAACCACAACTTTTCCTTTCGAAAAAGCCTCCAAATCAACCAAATCTAGCCAAATATCATTCAAACAATTCAAAATAAGCTTTAGAACCTACTCACGAATGAAAAAGGTTCAATCTTTGATGAAATGAAAAATTCAACAAATGTCAACCCAGGGCTCGCTTGGTCAAAATTCGAGATCCGGGCCAAAACCCGATTACCCATTCACCCTCGCACCCGGTTGTATGATTTGTTTCTAAATCCGACCTCAATTTGAGGTCTAAATCTCAATTTTACAAATCCCTAAATTCTACCCAAAACTCCTAATTTCTACCATGGAATTCCTAGATTTGATGTCAAAAACTTATGAAAACTAATAGGGAATTGATAGAAAATGGATTAGAGTTTCTTACCTATGATTTTAGCAAGAAAAGCTCTCAAGAAAATGGCCTCTAGAGTGTTTAGGGTTGAGAAATTGTGTAAAATGAGCTATGTCCCGTTTTCCCTCTCTTTTACCCAGCTACAGACATCGCATTTGCGAAGTCTTGTTCGCAAATGCGACATCCACAAATGCGAGACTATGATTTCATTTGCTATCACTGTCACTGCGCATGATATGTCGCACATGAGACTAAATGTCCGCTTATGCGAACAACTAACCTATCGCAAATTCAGCCCCTCTGTCGCACTTGAAAAGACCTCTAGTCCAGTACCTGAATCACAAAAGTGACAGAATTGTCGCAAAAGCGGAAACTCGGGATTGCATTTGCGACCTGTTCTTTGCATTTGCGAAAAGCATCACCCCCAGCCAATAATCGCATTTATGAGTCCAACTTTGCAAAAGTGGGATTCGCAATTGCGAACAAGCCCTCACAATTGTGAACAATTCCTCGCAAATGAGAGACATGCAATCAAACACCAGCAATTGTTGGGCATCTGTAGTTCCAAACCAATCCGCAACACATCCGAAATTCACCCGATCCCCCTCGAGCCCTAAAACGAACATGCACACAAGTGTAATAACATCCTACAAACTTGCTCGCTACCTCAAATCATTAAAATAACATCAAATGATGAGAATCAATCATCAAAATGCATGATTTTCAATTTTAAAACTCATTTACATAATTTTTCACATAACGTATCGAAATGCGGTTGGGTCACGCCGAACCCCAATCAAAAGTGCATATAAGTCCAAAAATATCATGCGAACCTATCCGAATTGTCAAAACCCCAATCCGAGGTCGTTTAGCAAAAATGCTGACCGGGGTCAACCCAAATCTCATTTTAAGCCAAAAATCACTTTTTCTTTTAAATTTTACGTAAAAACGTTTCAGAAAATGACACGGACCACACAAGTAAATCAAGAAACATCAAATTGAGCTAATAGAGGTCTCAAAATACAATAATAAAGGCTAGTTCTCAGAAATAGCTATCGGGTCGTCACAATCACAAATGCGAAGCTTAGCTCGTATTTGTGATGATGGGACTCTTTGCAATTGCGAAGGGACAGTCGCATTTGCAACTTCTGAAATTCTGATGCACTGATCGTATTTAGGATCAGTGTTTCTCTCTTGTGGACATCAGAATTGTGAATAAGTTTTTGCAATTGCGACATCTGCATCTCGATAAAAGTTCGAAAAACCAAGACTTAGTTCATTTTATACCATTTTCAACCCTAGACTCCATAGAGGCAATTTTTTGAGAGCTTTTTGTTCCCAAACTCATTGATAAGCACTCAAACTAGTTTTCAATCAATTTCAACTGCTTTTCATGAATTTGTAACATTAAATCTATGAATTTCAAGGTAGAAATTAGGGGTTTGGGAAGGAATTTAGGAATTCTTTAAAATTGAGATTTAGACCATGAATTGAGGTCGGATTTCGAAACAAATCACATATCCTGGCTTGGGGTGAATGGATAATCGAGATTTGGTCTGAATCCTGGATTTCGACCACTCTTGCCCGGGTTGACTATTTGTTGAGTTTTTCAAATATGATCAAGATATAACCTTTTTCATTCATGGGTAGTTTCTAAAGCTTATTTTGGATTGTTTGAATGATATTTGGCTAGATTCGGTTGGTTTGGAGGCTTGTACTAAAGGTAAAGCCGTGGTTGATTGTTGATTTGATTTCGGAAAGAGCTAAGTATCTTGGCTAACCTTGATTAGAGGAAAAAAGGTAGAATCGAGTCTATTTGCTATGTGAACTATGTATTGGGGGCGGCGTATATGCAAGGTGACGAGTGTATATGCGTTGGCCATGGGATAAACATGCGGGTGAAATTTGCCTTACTTGTACCATGTTATTTTATGAAGTATGTCTTCCAGTCTTAGATAGCTTGTTAATTCCTTGATTACCACTTTCATGTTATTTCTTATATTGAGATTATTGTGACATTGGGTGATGAGAACGTGTAAATATTTTATTGGTTGTTGACACTAATTGTTGAAAGAATCCCATATGATGAGTTGCCTTCAAATGCCATTGTAATTTAATTTGCTTCCTACCTTTCTTGGTATTGTACTATTATGATTGCTTGGTGTGGAAGAGTGAAAAGTACGAACGGTGTTGTTGTGCCTTTCTTGCATATTAATATTGTTGCTTGAGTGAACGTGAGGCTAAAGAATTAAGGGTGATGTCATGCAATTACATTTATATTATCATGTGAGGAAGAGAGTAAAAGCATGAAGGGCGATGTCGTTCACTTGCTTGCTATTATCATTATCATGTGAGAAAGAGAGTAAAAGCGCGAAGGGTGATGTTATGCACTTTCTTGCTATTATCATTATCATGTGAGTATAAGAGTAAAAACATGAATGGTGATGCCGTACACATACTTTATTAATATTATATGGTGAGGATAAGAGTAACAGGACGAAGGGTGATGTTATGCAATTTGTTGATTTTATTGCGTTCACTTGATATTTGGATTGTGAAGTTTACTCAGCGTTTTCGTTGCTTATTTTGGCAAGAGATTTACTCGGTAATTCTTTACTTATTGTTCCGATTATTTCCCTCTTTACATGTCCCTATCCCGTTATTAATTTTGATCCTTTACTTGTTATTTTCGTTTATATATATATATATATATATATATAGTCAAAAGGTCTATGTCTCTTCCGCTTATGCACAGTCTAAAATTCAGTCTGCTAGATATTCAATATCTTCATTTCCTTATAGAATCAACTCGGTTAATTTTGACTCTAGGATCCCACAAGCCAAATATTCTATAGAAATATCCCCTCCAACAAAAGTAAATTATGAACAACCTCAATTTCCCAATTACCCAGCCCTAGGTGTTGAATTACGTATTTTGGAAAAAGATTTTCAAATTCATAAAGAAAAATTTTGAGCAAATTTTTATTCACACGAAAATATTTTCAAAGGAACTTGGTTCTTCAAAAAATTTCACAAAGACGAAAGAAAAAATATCCAAAATATTTACTATGAGTCGTTAAACTTCATGAAAGAACAAATTAATTTGTTTGAATGGTTTGAAGCTTATGGTGAATATCACCAATTAGAATTTTCTTTTTCTAAATTGTTTAACATTTTGAAAGTTTGAAAACTTCCTCTGGAGAGGAAGTCACCTCTCAACTTCCTCCGGCACACGAATTTTCAACAAATTATGCAAATACTTCAGTAGTAGCTAATCCTTTCAAATTAAAAAACGAAAATGAATCTATTACAGGTAAAGATATTAAAAATATTTTTGAACAAAATAATTGTACAAACAAATATTTACAATCTCTTGGTGAATATTTGATTACAAAACCACGTTCAGCATCTACTAGTTCTAAACCAGCAGAAACATCTACTTTTTCAATCCCTTTATTTGAACCTTATGAGATCCCTAGAACTTTTGCAACGGAACTTCGGATCCACCAAGCTAAAGACTTTCTTCAGTTCTCTGATCTTCAGAGTAGGGTCCTAGAAATTGAGAAAACTCTAATAGCTCAGGACACCCGAACTAACGATTCTTCTGTACAGGTTCTCCGGGAAGTCGATTTTGACCAAGAAACCAATTCACAATTAGAACAACTTTATGATAATCCTCCCCTAGAAATTTCCCCTGTTAGAACAGGATCTTTCAACTAGCGTCAACCCCAAAGACTATATTATTCTAGAGCTACCCATCTTGGTGTAGCCTTGGAAGAAAGACCCAACGTTATGCAAAATAATTATATTGCTAATAATAGCTATGAGTGGAACATATATGGTTGTTATGAATACAATATTTTGGCCAAATTATAGCAAATGGCTATGGTAGCCACTGCATACCGAACTTCTCATAACTGTTCTAACTAGTTTACTACCCATATCTTAGTTGCAGGTTTTACATGTCAACTTAAAGTATGGTGGGATACCCATCTTAGCGAAGAAGATAAGAATCAAATTCTCTTAAGTGTCCGAGTTGTTTCAATAGGAGAACAAATCCTTAAGGATGGCCACACCATTCTCGATTCAATCAACACCCTGATTTATACTATTATCAAAACATTCATAGGTAGTCTAGGTATCTTTAGGGAAAGATCTTATGAGATACATAACAACCTTATGTATAAAACCCTTTCTGATTTCAGATGGTATAACGATTCCTTTCTTACCTGAATCTACGAAAACCAGAAGGAAATCTCCCATATCGGAAAGAAAAATTCTTAGATGGCCTACCTAAGTCTCTTAGAGATTTAGTTAAAGCGGAACTCCAAAATCAGCATACTGGTATGTTATTCCTTACGAACAAATCATCTATGGACAACTTACTAGTTTCATTCAACATGTTGCTCTCAAAATCTGTCGACATGATAAGGTATTGAGACAATTAGCCAAAGATAGAATGCAGACTCACCGAGATCTAGGTAGTTTTTGTGATCAATTTGGTTTACCACTTTGTAGTAAAAGGCCTCATAAGAGACGAATAATCAAAGACATGGAGATTACAAAATATAGGTCTTCTGCACCCAAGTTTAGGAAAACCAAACCATTTCCTTCTAAATCCAAAACCTTTCCTAGTAAACATAAATCAACAACTTTACAAACTCCCAATTCTGGCAAATGTTTCAAGTGCAACAAACCACGTCATATAACCAAGTACTGCAAGTTGTCTAACAAGGTTAGAACTCTTTATTTAGATGAGTCCGTTCTTAATCAGATCGAACAACTTTTATTAGAAGTTAGTGACACTTCTGATGTTACTGATGATGAAATTGAGCCTCAAATTAACGAACTCAAAGATGGTGACACAGAACCATCTTCATCTCAGTATAGTTAAGAGGACAAAAATTGCCAACCTACGATTAATGTTCTCTCCGAAGAACATGATCTTCTTCTTGAAATAATAAGCAATCTTTAAGACTCTGAGCAAAATAAGTATTATCTCGAGCAATTCATACAAACTACAGATAAGCCTTCTATATATTCCTCTAGTGTATTTTCCAATTATCCTCAAGTTGCGAATACCTACAATAATATTGATATCCTCAGTATATTCCCTTCCCAAAATCCTAAGGTAGTAACTATCCAAGATCTCCAAACTGATATAACACTCTTTAAGGAAGACATTCGAGAAATTAAGGCTAGACAAGAACTAGACCGTCTTGTTCTCTAACAACTCTCTACCAAATATGTATAGCCCAAACTAACTAAAACTAAACTAGTTGACCAAGAAGTTTTTATCAACCACCTCTCCAAAATTTCAATAAGAAAATGGCATATGAGAGTAATCCTAATTATCAATAAGTCCTTTACCTTGGATATCATTGCCTTATTTGATACTGGTGCATATCTCAACTGCATACAAGAAGGACTCATTCTAACCAAATTCTTTGAAAAAACCAAAGAAAGCCTTAGAGTTTCGAACAACAAAAAACTAAGAATTAGCTTCAAACACTCCAATGTTGAAGTTAGAACCTCCCTAGAAAATTCATCTTTGTCAGTCTCAAGTTCCTTTCTATTAATAAAAGACCTTACTAATCTAGTTATAATAGGTACTCTCTTCATCAAGGAGCTCATAACTTCTATGGTAACAAAACAAGAAATTCTAATCGAACATATAGGAGGTACAACCTTTCTTCCTTTTGATAGACCTCCGATTGCAAAGTTCTTTTCTACCATAAAAGGTAAAGAAGCACCGATCAATTTTCTCAAAGAAGAAGTAGCGTTCCAAAGGTTACAGCAGCAACTACGAGAATCTTCTCTCCAATCCAAGATAAAAACTTTAGAAACCAAAATCCAAGAAGAACTTTGTGTTGATTTGCCTATAACCTTTTGGAATCGCAAGAAACACATTGTTAGGCTCCCTTACGAACCTGACTTTGATTAAAACATCATCCCCACAAAATCTCGTCCTATCTAGAAGAATCATGAGCTAACCATTCACTGTCAAAAAAAAATTGATGATCTTCTTGATAAATGTATCATCTCTCCAAGCAAATCCCCTAAGAGTTGTGCTGCCTTTTACTTCAATAAAAACTCTGAAATTGAACAAGGTCTCCCTCGATTAGTCATCAATTATAAACCTTTGAATAAACCACTCCGCTGGATTAGGTATCCTATTCCAAACAAATAGGATTTACTTCAAAGGCTTTATGATGCAACTATCTTTTCAAAATTTGAATTAAAATAAGAATTTTGGCAAATTCAAATAGATTTCAAGGAGCGGTATAAAACTGCTTTTACGGTGCCATTTGGACAATATGAATGGAATGTAATGCTATTTGGTATAAAACATGCTCCTTACCAATTTCAAAAGAAAATGAATGATATTTGTAATCCTTTTTCAAAATTTATTACTGCTTATATTTATTATATTTTAGTATTTTCTACTAGTATAGAATAACATTTTAAACATCTAAAGGTTTTCTTTAATGTTATCAAAGAAAATAAATTATTTTTATTAAAAACTAAATATAGTCTTTTTCAAATCAGAATTTGATTTCTTGGGCACAATATCCAGTAGGGAACCATTGTCCCTATTCAAAGATCCATATAATTTGCAGACAAATTTTCTGACCAAATTTTAGATAAAACGCAGCTTCAAAGATTTTTAGGATGTATTAATTATCTATAATATTTCATTCCAAGCCTTAGCAATTTGCTAAAGCCTCTCCATAATAGGTTGAAAAACCCTCCACATCCGTGAACTTCTATCCACACCAACATTATCAGAGAAATAAAATTGAAAATCAAAGACCTTCCTTGCTTGACTCTCCCTGATCCTTCTGCATTCAAAACAATTGAAACTGATGCATCAGACATTGGTTATGATGGCATTTTAAAGCAGCAAAAAGATGGAAAGGAACATATTGTTGCATTTGCATCAAAACATTAGAATAATTCTCAACAAAATTATCCTACATTTGTCGCGCCACTTTTTCTCGCGAAAGCGAGTTTCGACGTATGACAACTCTTTTAAATTGGTACGAAAAGATAAGAGTCGCCACCTAACAATTTATAAGGTGTGTTAGGGCACCTATTTTCAAGTAACTCTATTTTAACTAGTCTGTGTCACCAAAGGCCAGGTAAGGACTGAAATTACCTAAAAGAGAAGGAGTTAGACACTCTTCTAGGTCCACAACTATAGGTCCCAGCCAAAATTTATGCTATGGGATTATTTAGATAGGGATTCTAAATATCTAATTACAATGTGAAACAGGCATTAAAAGAAATTGTACATATGAAAAAAGTAGATTATACATCAATAAGTGATTGGTACAATCTTTTGTGGATTACAAGGTACAACCTAGTTTGATCTAAGTTCAAATAAACAAGTGTACAAGTAGTAATCATATATGGAGGGTCCTAAGTTTTAAGCCTAAAGGATCACTCCGTGCAACATAAATAATATTTCACAACTCCCTTAAAGGTAAGGATTGCTCATATTATTCAGCGGGCACAAACTATCATTTTCTGCTGCCCAATTACTATCTTAAAGTTGTCTACCTAAAGCATTCTAGTTCAATTCTAAGTCGTGTCCTATGCGTGCTTTACCCGTACCATGCCTATGGTCTAGGAGGTTTTGAACCTACTACTTTGGTGGTTTTAGACTTTACTTAGGATGCTCAAAATGATAACAACTAAGCACGCAATCAAAATCAAATAGGACTGCAAATAATTAACAACTAATGGCTTAAATTGGCCTCGTCACGTAGACACAGATGCACACAAACAGTTATATGCTCATGCTAACAATGTTCCATATTTTTAAGTGAACGGCTATAGGTAGGCAGACTTGAAATCGGAGCAATGTTGAAAGGCCCAAGACTTATAGGCATAATTTCTATGTGGTTGATTTTTTCAAGAGTTACCATAAGATCCTACAAACTGCTGATTTTAATACATGGTTTATTAAAACCCTATAGGCATGATCTTTAGGTGACTTATGACTGGACTATGGGATCATTAAAAACACATAGTTATTTGTCTTTGATCATATAGACATGATTTCTAAATGAATAGCGAAATCCTATATGCATGGTATCTAGATAATAATATTCGGGCAACAAAGTAATTGAGAACATACATTGGTTTCATTTTATTCTTATAGGCATATCATCAAGGTAGCAGTGTGATAAGGATAGCGGTAGCAGCAATCTTAATTAAACACCTTGAAGTCCTATAGGCATAATTCCTTAGATGGTCAGATTTGGGAAATGAAGCTGTTTTAAATGCATGTTTGTTTCATTAGTCCTATAGCCATGCTTTCTAGGTGATCCAAATAATTGCAAGAAGTATCAATATAAACAGTTCTTGATTAATCAAACGAGATCCTATGGGCATGCTATCTAATAACACATAGAAATAGAGCATGTTAAGCAAGTAGCCTATGAAGCATTTAGATCCTATAGGCATGTTTTCTACCTTTTATATGAGAATTAAAGTATCCCCCCCCCCCACTTTCTTTAATCCCCAATTATTTGTTATTACAAGTTATTACAGGCCCAAGAAAGAAATAATACATACCAGAATATGACAAAATACAAACTAAAACAAATATTAGCCCACTAAAGTAATTACAGGCCCATTACAAAGTAACCCAGGGGTATCCCTAGGCCTTCAATAGCCTGATTCTTCGGACAAATGACAGGCCCAAACCACAAGCTCATAAGACAACTAGAGTACACCTGAGTCCAGTTCCCAGGTCCAACAATACACATGACCCAATCCAATGTTACACCCCATGTTTTCGTACGTGAGAGTATGTCGTAAGTCAATTGATGTAAGCTCGAAAATAAGATTAAATTTGGAAGCATATAAAGTAATTTAATCATGTTACCTTGGAGGTTACAAATATTTAAGATCGTAAATAATGATTACTAAGAGGGTTGTAAAGCTTAGAAGCTAAACCAATTGAAGAAAATAAGTTTTGTCTAAAGTCGACAAGTTTGGAATGTTATAAAATGTACTTTAGGGTGAGACTATGGTTCTTAACATGATAAGGAGGTTATTCTATGAGTTATTTTAGTTGTATGATAGTCATTTGCTACGTTTTGAAGGCAAGCAAGTTGTGGAACAAAAGTTAGCAAAGGTCATCACAAGTTACATTCATAATGTGCTGAAAATTAGGTCAAATGTAGCTGAGATTTTATTCCAATATACTTGGAATTATTGGATGGTCTACCTACCAAATGAAATATATATGAGTGATATTCACATTTTTTCGATAATGCGCAAGCAGCTCCCATGGGACCCACTTAGGTGGTGCTCGACCTACTTCACTTTAAAAATGATTTGGACACCTATTTCCTGCTCATTTTCGAGTCAATTTCATACCCAAACTTCTCCTAACCCTCCTAAACAGATACCATAAGGGTTTGAAGTTATTCCAAAGTAATTACACCATATTGCAACATCAAAGGTTAGTTATAGTGAAGAACATCACCTCTTTGAGGAATTGTGTTGTCATTGAGGATAGTTGCGGGCTGTGTTTGGCTGAAATTTCAAGTTTTTGCTACTGGCTAAGGTGAGTATAATAGCCTACTAATTGTGATTAAGCTTGCTTGTATGCTGGTTAATATGTTAGGATGATAAACTACAAGATAATACTTGGATTAGCTTAAGTCACTTTTATAGTATTGTATTGCCATTGAGGAATGTTGTAAGCTAAATATAACTTGGATTTTAACTTGAAACTACTGTAGGATGTATGTATATTGTGTTCTTTCATGTGTTTAAGGTTATCTTTATGTTGATTAAGTTAAATGGATGGACTAGACATGAATTAGGGAATAAAGTTATTAATTGAGGATAGTTAGAGTTGTGGATTGTTTTTGTTGTTTTAAATATATGGTATAAGGATGGAATCATTGATTAATGACTTCATTATCATGTTAGTGATACTGTTAAGTTGACATAAGAAGTCTATAAGGGGTGATATGGGGTATAAGGATTCCAATCGAAGCTTGCCGCTCGTCGTGAAGTAGTTGTGACTTGTTGTTGCTAAATGATGTCTTGTTATTGATATTTATATGTTGTTGGATTTCTCTGGTTGTTGTTGTTGGTATATGGTATTGGAGGAGGCCCTTGTTACAGGGGTGATGCTTCCCAAATTTGCATAAACGAGCTACTAGTTTACGTTGCGAACTTAGCCTTTACCGAGCACTGATTTTGAATCTCTTTATGCTATGGTAGATTGAGTTGAGTTGTTTGAAGAATTTCTTGGAAGGTATTAAGGACTCAAAGGAGTTAAGGTATTTCCTTTGGCATGATCTAAAGTGAAACGAACGTAAACGATCCGCTATTTCATAACGGATCTACTCCTAGAAACTAAGGTTTTCCATGTTGTTCTTTCCTTATAAAGTTATTCTATGCAAGTATGTATGATCCTTGAATCCTACCGAGGTTCATATTGATGGTATGGATGTCCATAATATTAATCGAAGGTGCAACGACCTTTCATCACTCCGAAAGGTTTACAACATGATTCCATGAGTCCAGCATGCATTATATACAATATCTATTTTACTCTACTGAGCCGCGCTATATTCGATCGGGTACAACACCTATTGTGCAAACACTAATCCGTTAAGTTTACCGAGCTCCACGTGGCTGGGTATGATTCTATCAAGCCTTATGATGACCGGTACGCTTTTACCGAGTTCTCTTCGAGGTCGGGTACGATATAATGATGATGATTCCCACAGAGGCGTATGTTTTTAAAAGTTTATGTATATATATAAATCATGCATTTCATGTCAGTAGCCCTCAGAGGCACTCAGATGATACAGGTTGTATCTCTTCTATCTCTCTTTATATTACTGTTCTTATTTATGCTTTCCTGCCTTACATACTCGGTATTGTATTCGTACTCACGTCTCTTTTTCCTGGGGACGCTACATTTCATGTCCGCAGGTGCCGATAGATAGGTTGACAGTCCTCCTAGTAGGCTATCAGCACAGCAGAAGGTGTTGGTGCAATCCACTCACTCCGAAGTTGCCTATTTGGTCAGTATAATTTGGACATGTATTGTTTGGTATGGCGGGGCCCTGTCCCGACCCTTATGATGTTTATGTACTCTTAGAGGCTTGTAGACAGATGTCATTTATATGAAAGATTGTATGGCTGCCACGGCCCAAATTCTCACTTGTCGTGATGGCGCCTATCTCGATACTAGGCAATCCGACAACATCAATAACCCATAATTTCTTTTAAATACTGAAAACATAATAATTAATTAAGGGGAAAACTCCTACCAATACTGAATATAAATTTACTCCCAAAACCTGGAAAAAGCGGTCTATAATAGTCTAAGACCAAATACAGTAAACAAGGAGATAGGGAAGGAGAGACAAGGTCTGTGAAACACAACAGCTATCTCTGAATCTCCAGAAAATCAACTGTGTGAAAGAATCAATACCCACTATGTCCGGGATCACCTGTATCTACACACGAAGTACAGGGTGTAGTATGAGTACAACTAACTCAGTAAGTAACAATAACAAATAAGGAACTGAAAGTAGTGACGCGTTTGTCGGCTAAGTCCAAATCCAGTACTTTCCAACATAAAAGACAAGTTCAACATTTAAGATTTCACATAAATTTCATATCAAGTTTGATTGAAATAGAAAATAATATTTTTCCGAAATTTCCAAAATAGTGATATATGACAGCTGAAATGCAGCAAATAATGAAATCAATGCATCCTCTCAGAGTAACAGTCACTCAGTCCTCCCATTCACTCGAACCTCACAGTCACTATTTCCTCAAAGTCACTCTTTCCTCACAGTCGCTCATTCCTCACAGTCACTCATCACTCGGCACTCGGCACAATGAAACATGTTACGGCGTGTATCCCGATCCCATAAATATCCTCACAATTAGGCCCTCGACCTCACTCAGTCAGCAGCCTCTCCAATCTCTCGGGCTCAAGATGTCATGAAAATCAGCCCAAAAATGATAATATGATGCATCAATATATAGCAACAGAGACTGAGATATGATATGAAATGAACGAAAATAACTGAGTGTGAAATTACAATTTGAACATATAATTCAACCACAGAAATGACTCCAGTGGGTACTAATAATAGCAGCATATGTCTAAGCATGATTTTTAATACGAGTCTCAGCTCAATTTTCTCTAACACGTAGAGACTGTACTGATATCAGTAGATTATTCAACTACATAGTTCCATGGAATTTGACCAAGTCACAATTCCCACGGTGCACGCCACGCCCACCTAGCATGTGAGGCACCTCAAAACTAATCACATAACACATAATCCAGGGTTTCATACCCTCGAGACCAAATTTAGAACTGTTACTTACCTCAAACCGTGAAATTCTTTATTCTGCTATGCCTTTGCCACGAGAATTGGTCTCCGAAATTCTCGTATCTAGCTACAATTAATTCGATTTAGTCAATACCAATTATTGTAATTAATTCTATAAGGAAATACTAATTTTCCAATAAAAATCCGAAATTAACTCAAAAATCGTCTGTGGAGCCCACGTCTTAGAACCCTACAAAAGTTACAAAATATGAACGTACATCCAATCATGAGTCCAACCATAAATATTTCACCAAATTCCGACATCAACTCGACCCTCAAATCATCAATTAAAGTCTTTGAAGATTTCTACCATTTTCAACCCAATCTTTACCAATTTGAACTCAACAATCTTTCCATAAACCTTATGGATACGTATAAATAATACTCTTACACCCAAGAATTATAATCTTAATCACCCATCTTTACCCCAAAAATCGAAAATGAGAATTGGGGGAAGAAATTCTTACCTCTTTGAAGCCCTAGCAAAATCCTTGTAAAATTTTCAAACCATGAACAAGAAATGATGAACAATTGACTAAGTTTTCACTTTCTCTCTCTAAGATGCTCTCACCACTCTCTAAAATATCAGATGAAACCTTTCAAAATAACCCCCAATAGTATTTTATCAGAATGGAGTCAGGTTTATAAAACCAGAAAAATAAAGCTCTGAAACACACTCTGCGGTCACATATGCGATTGCAGAATTGATATGTGGTCTGCATATCGGTCGCAAAAATTGATGCCCAAAACTGGGGGTCGCCTTCCTGGGTATACGGTAGTTATGCGACCCGCAAACCCGTTATGCGATCACAAAATGCACCGCATAACTTCCCTCCAGAAATCCCAAATTTATTCTGCGATAGGTTTTGTGGTCCGTGAAACGATTATGCGGTCGCATAATTGACCGCACAATGGTCCTTAAACTTGGCTCATTTCTACTTCACTCTGCAGCCATTATGCGGTCCGCAGAGTTATTCTGCGGTGGTATAATGGACCGCAAAAACGCATTTCTCTGCCACAAATTTTCCTTTACTCCCCAGTGCATTGTTCAACCCAAAAGGTCCGAGCCGCGGCGAGCAAATTTCTATAATCTTTGTACTAATTGATCTACCTCGGCACTCCAAAACCTTAATTTCCTTAGCAATAGTTCTCCGGGGTCGTTACACATAAGTCAACATCCGGTCAAAATTTTCAACTTAAGTTCTAAACCTTAGAACTAAGTGTTCCAAATCATTCCAAAACCTCACCGGACCCAAACTAATCGCCCCGGAAAGTCAAATAACAACCGTAAATCATAAATTGGGCAGTAAATGGGGGAACGCGGACGTAATACTTAGAACGACTGGCCGGGTTGTTACAATGGCCTTGTCGGCCTATGTTTTGTGTACGAGTGATCATTTTAGTCTTACAGGCCTGTATATCACATGTATAAGTTTATATTACATGTTGGGTCGTCCTATGTCGAGTATTCCATTATGTTTTATTCCGGTTATATCATGACGGCCCTTCCGGCACATTTACCCGTGATGGTATGATAAGAAAGATACGTTACGTTGGTACTCGGTTGGGTAAGGCACCGGGTGCGCGTCGTGGCCCATCAGTTTGGGTCATGACAGAAGTGGTATCAGAGCAGTTTTGTCCTAGGGAGTCTACAAGTCGTGTCTAGTAGAGTCTTGTTTATAATTGTGTTATGCACCACACTTATATGCAGGAGGCTACAAGGCATTTAGGACTGTCACCCTTTCTTCTTGCTCTATATCGTGTGGTAGAGCTAAGTTGTAAGTCAACATTCGAGGACGAATGTTCCAAAGGGGGGAATGATGTTACACCCCATATTTTCGTACGTGAGAGTACGTCGTAAGTCAATTCATGTAAGCTCAGAAATAAGATTAAATTTTGAAGCATATAAAGCAAGTTAATCATGTTACCGTGGAGGTTACAAATATTTAAGATCATGAATAACGAGTACCAAGAGGATTGGAAATCTTAGAAGTTAAACCAATTGAAGAAAATAAATTTCGTCGAAAGTCGACAAGTTTGGATTATTATAACATGTACTTTAGGGTGAGACTAGGGTTCTTAACATGATAAGGAGTTTATGCCATGATTTATTTTAGTCGTATGATAGTCATTTGCTACGTTTTGAAGGCAAGAAATATGTGGAACAATAGTTGGCAAAGGTCATCACAAGTTACATTCATAATGTGCTGAAACTTAGGTCAAATGTAGCTAAGCTTTTCTCCCAATATACTTGGAATTATTGGATAGTCTACATACCAAATTGAAGATCTATGAGTCTAGTTTCTGATGCATTAAATCATTTGTCGATATGACTTTGGAGGAGAGAGATATTCGTGTTTTTGCAATACTATGCAAGCAACTCTCATGGGACCCACCTAGCCGGTGCTCAGCCTACTTTACTTTAAAAACGATTTGGATGCCTATTTTTGCTCATTTTCGAGTCAACTTCATCTCCAATTTTCTCCTAACCCTCTGAAACAGATACCATAAGGGTTTGAAGTGATTACAAAGTGTTTACACCATATTTCAACATCAAAGGTTAGTTCTAGTGAAGAACAACACCTCTTTGAGGTTGTGTTGTCATTGAGGATAGATGTGGGTTGTGTTTGGCTGAAATTTAAAGTTGTTGCTACTGGCTAAGGTGAGTATAACAGCCTACTAATTGTGCTTAAGCTTTCTTGTATGTTGGTTAAGTTGTTAGAATGATAAACTATAAGATAATACTTGGATTAGCTTAAGTAACTTCTATAGTGTTGTATTGCCATTGAGGGATGTTGTAAGCTAAATATAGCTTGGATTTTCACTTGAATCTACTGTAGGAGGTATGTATATTGTTTTCTTGCATGTGCTTAAGGTTATCTTGTTGTTGATTAAGTTAAATGGATGGACTAGACATGACCTAGTGAATAAAGTTGCTAATTGAGGATAGTTGGAGTTGCGGAATATTTTCGTTGTTATAAATATATGTTATTGTCACACCCCAACCTTGGGAAGCGCGATCGGCACTCAACCGAGTGAACCCAGCCGAGCAATCCTGTTAGATAATTTCTACCCAATTCACCCATGATCAAGACAAGACGTGATTTCATTAATTAACTGTAGGAAGCTCATTCATACAAATCCTAATTCGTTTCATTAGACATTGCATCTTTAAGTCTCAAAATACACATTTCTTATAGTTCGAGTGGAACAAGTGATTAAACACAAAATAACTTGTTTAGCATTCCCAACACCCATATACAACCCACATAGTGTCTACGGAGCCTCTAAAGATACAAAAGAGAGTAAAGATGGTGATGGCAACAAGGCCCCGGCTATACCTCAAAAAGTGACCATAATATAAACAAAAGGTACAATACATGACCCCAGAATGATATGGGGCTCACCGAGTCTGCTGAAAAGAGGATGCAGCACTCTCTGTGATCAACATTGTCTGCTAAGTAACAACCTGCATCCATTTAAAGATGCAGCGCCCCCGGCAAAAGGGACGTTAGTACCGTCGAATAGCACTAGTATGTAAAGCTAAACACCAACTCAATAGAACGAATAATAATACAAGAGGAACAATCAAGAATCAATTAATATTAAAACAAAAAGTTAAGGATCATATACGTTTTCAAGTCAATTTCCATATTTTTAGTTTGGGTGATCTTTAGTACCGATATTGCACCATTCACAGTACCTCTGTATCCTTACACGGGGTCCGATCTCGGCCTGATCGGCTAGGCCATCTCATTTGAGATATTACTGCAATTTCATTATAATTTCCAGTACAGTGCCACCATGTGTGTGGCATGGCATCCGATCACGGCCCGATCGGTTAGGCCATCTCATTTGAGACATCAACCATTTTCATAATTTCATCGACGATACCACCATGTTCTTACACGAAGTCCAATCTCGGCCCGATCGGCTAGGCCATCTCATTTGAGACATTACCTTTTTCAGTCAATCATCTCATATTGTACTTATTTCATTTACTTTCGATTCATTGGCACTAGTGATTATGATTATAAAGTATTTCTTGGCACTTGTCCGTATTTCATAGTTCCATACCCCTTTTCCATATTCAATATCATTATCATTATCAACAATAATAAGGCTTCCCATTCAAGACACTAAATTCACATATGAGCAATTTGGGAATCATAGACACATAGAGGCTTTTCATACAATTTGGCATAACTGCCTTTATTTCAATCTTGACATGAAATCTTAACAGTTCTAACACATTTTTCATATTTTTGAACACATCCTCAAATAACAAGAGAACATGATGAAGCCTTTAAAATAAATATTGAACTTACATCCTTCAACACAAACACATTAGAAATATCGAATTCTATAATGATCAAGAGCTTACTCCAATTACATGAACATTATGGGGTTCGATTCTAAGAAGAAGGGGGTTCAGTCAACATACCTCAATTGAGCTTCTTAGACTCTAATATGATCCGGAATTCTTAGAAACTTCAATCTATTTTTGAAATATAACAAGTTAGACCAAAATTAGTAAGATGAACATGGTTTTAGCTCATTTGAGCATATTATCAAACACTATGTGTGCATCAATGTTTTAAGGACCTTTTTGTTAAAGATTCCACCAACCCACACCCCATTATTTTCTATCTTTAACTTACAACCTTCCCATATACCATAGGAACACATGCATGCAAGGTAAGAACTCTCATCCCCATGAATTACCTTACTAATGGCCCATTCTAGTTATATTTTGAAATGAAGAGTTTGAGTGATAGAATCTTATCTCTTAGGAAGAAGACCTAGGTGACTTTCTTGATAATCTTCAAGGTTTTAAGTGAGAATTGAAGAACAACTTGAGGAAGATCACTTCCTCCCACTAGGACCCTCTCTCTCACTCTAAAAATATCAGAAAATATGATCAAAATGGTCCATGGAATGTGTTTTAACAGAATAGGGTCGGGTTTAAAACCCAAAAAAAGTGAAGCTCCAGAACGGGTTCTGCGGTCGCATATGCGACCGCATAGTGTTATGCGGTCCGCAAAATGACCGCAAAAATGGGTGCCTGAACTGGAAAAAGCTGACATGGTCTGAGGTCGCATAATGCACCGCAGAACGGTTCTGCGGTCGCTTAGTGCACCGCAGAACCTCCCTCCGAAAAGTCCCAAGGCGGGATATGTGAAAAGAATGCAGCCCACAAAATGGTTATGCAGTCGTATAATGGTCGCTAAATTGGGCATAAAAAATGCACCAGAAATCTGCCTCACTCTGCAACCAGTTTGCGGTCCGTAGAGTGGTTCTACGGCTGCTGAATGGGCCATAGAAATGCATACTTATGCCCAATATTTTCCTTCAATTCCCAGTGCACTGTTCAATCCAAAAAGTCCGAGCCACGGCGAGCTTGCGAGACATGAAGAATTTCTACTATTATTAACCTCTACGCCTACTTTGGCATCACGGAATCCGGGTTTTTAGGAAAACTTTTACGGGGCATTACATCCTCCCCCACTTATGATCATTCGTCCTAGAATGAGGGTCAAGGTTCACTATTAGCATCTTATACGACTCAACATGTTTTCCATACCCCACACCAGCAGCTCTAAATTTAACTAACTCTCTCTAAATTTTCAAAAAATTTGCCAGAGTTTCCTTTGTAACTAGGCCTATCCACTTGTCAGAGAGTCAGAATCACATCCTAACAACATGTACAGAAATGTAACGTAACTCATAACAACACCAACCGTGGCTTCATGTAAACAACATATAATCAAAAGGAACACCTTTACATTAACTGAACAAATGATACACAATTTATAGGCGACAAGTTCATTAAAGGATTACATAGCTATTCAAATAAGTAAGGATACTTCTTCTTCATCTCTTCCCCGGCCTCCCAAGTGGCCTCTTCAACCTGTTGGTTTCTCCATAACACTTTCACGGAAGCAATTTCTTTATTCCTCAACTTTCGAACTTGCCTATCAAGAATGACAACTGGAATTTCTTCATATGACAATTCTTTATCAACCTGAATGGTCTTAACTGACACGATAGCTGACGGATTTCCAACTACCTTTTTCAACATAGGCACATGGAATATCGGGTGAACTAATGACATCTCGGGTGGTAGCTTAAGCTTGTAGCCACCTGACCGATCCTATGGATGATTTTGTATGGCCCGACATACCTCAGTCTTAATTACCCCTTTTCCCCAAATCGCATAATACCCTTCATGGGGGAACCTTCAAGAATACCCAATCATCTTCTTTGAACTCTAAGTCTCTACGACGAACATCTGAATAGGATTTTTGATTACTCTGGGCAGTTTTCAACCGCTCCTTAATGATTCTAACTTTTTCCATAGCCTGATGCACGAGGTCTGGCCCTATTAACTCTGCTTCCCCAATCTCAAACCACCCAATGGGAGATCTACATCTCCTACTATATAGTGCCTCAAATGGTGCCATCTAAATACTTGCATGAAAGTTGTTGTTATAAGCAGGCTTTATGAGTGGCAAATGATCATCTCAGCTACCCTTTAAATCAAGAACACAAGCACACAACATGTCCTCAAGCGTCTGAATAGTCCGCTCCACTTGCCCGTCGGTTTGTGAATGGAAGGTTGTACTAAGATTCACCTGAGTACCCAAACCTTGCTGAAATTTCTTCCAAAAATTTGCCGTGAACTGAGCCCCTCGATCGGAAATGATAGAAACTGGAGTACCATGTAGCCTTACTATTTCCTTGATATACAACTGAGCATACTATTTCGCTGTGTCGGTAGATTTAACTGGCAAGAAATGAACTGATTTCGTGAGTCGTTCCACGATCACCCAAATTGAGTCAAACTTGCGCGGAGTGCATGGTAATCCTACCACGAAATCCATATTAATCATCTCCAACTACCACATTGGAATTTCTATGTTCTATGCCAACCCACCAAGTCGCATAATGGCCGCGAAATTGGGCATAAATAATTCCTAAGAAATCTTCCCTACCCTGCGACCAGTCTGTGATTCGCAGAGTGGTTCTGCGGCCATAGAATGGGCTGCAGAAAGGCGTACATCTTCCCAACATTTTTCTTCAACTCCCAGCGCACTATTCAATCCAAAAAGACTGAACACCTACTTTGGCATTACGGAATCCGGGTTTTTAGGAAAACTTTTACGGGGCCTTATAGATATAAGGCTGGAATCATTGATTAATGACTTTATTATCATGTTAATGATACTGTTAAGTTGAAGTAAGAAGTATATACGGGGTGATAAGGGGTATACGGATTGCAATCGGAGCTTGCCGCTCGTCGTGAAGTAGTTGTGACTTGTTGTTGCTATATGGCGTCTTGTTATTGATATTTATATGTTGCTGGATTTCCCTGGTTGTTGTTGTTGGTATATGGTATTGGAGGAGGCCCTTTTTACAGGGGAGAAGCTGCCCAAATTTACATAAACGAGATACTAGTTTAAGTTGCATACTTAGACTTTACTGAGCACTGGTTTTGAATCTCCTTATGCTATGGTAGACTGAGTTGAGTTGTGTGAAGAATTGCTTCGAAGGTATTAAGGACTGAAAGAAGTTATGGTATGTTAAGGCACTTCCTTATTTATTTTTGGCATGATCTAAAGTGAAACGAATATAAACGATACGCTTTTTCATAACGGATCTACTCCTAGAAACTAAGGTTGTCCATGTTGTTCTTTCCTTATAAAGTTATTCTAAGCAAGTATGTATGATCCTTGAATCCTACCTAGGTTCATATTGATGGTATGGATGTCCATAATGTTAATCGAAGGTGCAACGACCTTTCGTCACTCCGAAAGGTTTAGAATGTGATTACATGAGTCCACAAGATGCATTATATATAGTATCTATTTTACTCTACTGAGTCGCGGTATAGTAAGACGGGTATGGAAACTATTGTGAACCCACTGATCAGTTGGGTTTACCGAGCTCCTCGTGGCCGGGTATAATTGTACCGAGCCTTATCATGGCCAGGTATGTTTTTACCGAGTCCTCTTCTAGGCCGGATACGATATGATGATGATGATGCCCACAGAGGCATATATTTTTAAAAGTTTATGTATATATATGTATCATGCATTTCATGTCATTAGGCCTCAGAGGCACTCAGATGCTGCAGGTTGTATCTCTTCTATCTCTCTTTACATTACTGTTCTTATTTTTGCTTTCATACCTTACATACTCGGTACTTTATTCGTACTGGCGTCCTTTTTGCCTGGGGATGCTACGTTTCATGCCCACAGGTGCTGATAGATAGGTTGATAGTCCTCCTAGTAGACTATCAGCTCAGCGGAAAGTGTTGGTGAACTCCACTTGCTCTGGAGTTGCCTATTTGGTCAGTATGATTTGGACATGTATTGATTGGTATGGTGGGTCCCTATCCCAACCCTTATGATGTTTATTTACTCTTGGATGCTTGTAGACAAATGTTATGTATATGAAAGATTGTATGGCCTTTTCGGCCTATGTTCAGTGTACGAGTGATCATTTTGGTCTTATAAGCATGTATGTCACATGTATAAGTTTGTATTACATGTTGGGTCATCCTATGTCAAGTATTCCCTTATGTTCTATTATGGTTATATCATGATAGCCCTTCCGGCCCATTTACCCATGATGGTATGATAAGAAAGATACGTTACATTGGTACTCAGTTAGGTAAGGCACCGAGTGCGCGTCGCGACCCATCAGTTTGGGTTGTGACATCCAAGGCCCAATGAATAATTTACTTACCCAAATGGGTGCCAGATTTAGCAATACAAGTGAAACAATGCTCATGGCATAGCTTAAACACTTAGTTCCTAGAGTTGTAGCTATCAATAGCTCTAGCCAAGACACATAACAGGATCATGCTAAATTGAAAAGCACACAAGACACATGTGAAGCAATTTCATACTATGTTTTCTAGGAAGAACAGGTTCACATCAGTAGCCTTAAGAACTGTAAAATAGCAAACCATTCGAAGTAGAATTTCAAAAGTGAAGCATGATCTATATCAGCGTAAAAGAGACTTTAGAAACAAGAGTCCTAATCATGAAAGCCTAGTAGAGTCATAGTCAAAGAGGATAGCAATTTTCTCATGAAAATCTCAAACATAGGAGCCTAATATGATCATAAACAGTATAACAAGAAGCATGAGCATAATGAACCTAACATGCTGGGTATTAGTCATAACACAGAGGCTCCAGAACCCAAAAGAGTTCATGGTAGGTAAGGAAAACATATCAACTTAAGATTAATAGGAAATGCAGATTCCAGGTCCCAGGCCAGTTAATCATGCATAACAGAAGAAGCCACATATATTGAAATTCAACTTGAAGTTTTAGGCAATCAGTGAGCACATAATGATAACAAAACATTGGAGTTCACAAACAGCATGTAGCCCTATTTGTCTAAGAGTTGGTATAGTATTGGCATGAAGATTTCATCATGAATTGACTCTAAGAATGTAGAATATTGTACATGATAGACTAAGCAAGAAGAAATACATTTGAACAAATTCTAGGAATGAATTAGTTTCTCACAAGAATCTAAAGCAAGGCATGGAGATGGACTCATAACAAGCAGCAATCATTATAGGCTAAGCAGGCTTGAGACAGTTAGAAATCATTCAATTGGACACATATAATGGGCATACATCAAAGTTTAGAGTTTATACAGGTTTAAAGACTAGAGAAAAACAAGGCCACGTGATAACTTCAAGGCAAACAAGATTACAAACAGTGACCCAACGGTATTATATTGGTCCAAAAATAACAACAACAACAACAACAACATACCCAGTATTATCCCACTCTGTGGGGTATGGGGAGGATAATGTATATGCAGACCTTACCCCTACCTTGTGAGGATAGAGAGGTTGTTTCTAATAGACCCTCGGTTCAGGAAAGCATAAGCACAACATTAATGAAAATATAGCTAAGAAGGACAGTACCAAAAAGCCATATAAAAGTAGAATAAAACAACAAGATAATAAGGTGATCAACAATGAAAGAAAACAACGGTTATTCATAAAAACCTACTACCAACGGAAAGCGAGATTGTGTTCCAATACTACTGTTATGAACACTCTAGACTACCTACTCTACTACCCTAATCCTCAACGTCCATACCTTCCTCTCAAGGGTCATGTCCTCGGTCAACTGAAGTTGCGCCATGTCTTGCCTAATCACCTCTTCCCACCTCTTCTTTGATCTACCTCTACCTCTCTGTAGACCCTCCAATGTGAACCTCTCAACCTCCTCACCGCGGCGTCTGTGCTCCTCCTCCTCACATGACCAAACCACCTAAGCTATGCTTCCCACATCTTGTCCTCAATAGGGGCCACACCCACCTTGTCACGAATAACCTCATTTCTAATCCTATCTAACACGGTGTGCCCGTACATCCAACTCAATATTCTCATTTATGCTACCTTCATGTTCTGGACATGAGCGATCTTGACTTACCCTTAAGCTTCGGTGGCACCTTCTTTTCACACAAACCACCAGAAGCAAGTCTCCATTTCATCCATTCCGCCCCAATACGATGTGTGACATCTTCATCAATCTCCCCATCCCCCTGAATAATAGACCCAAGGTACTTAAAATTTCCTCTCTTAGGGATAACCTACGAGTCCAGCCTCATCTCCCCTTCCCCTCCATGAGTCTTGCCACTGGACTTACACTCTAAGTATTCTGTCTTGGTCCTGCTCAACTTGAAATCTTTAGATTCTAGGGTCTGCCTCCATACCTCTAATGTGTATTGACATCGTCTCGCATATCGTCAATCAATACAATATCATCTGCAAATAGCATGCACCACGACACCTCCCCTTGGATGTGGCGCGTCAGTACATCCATCGTCAGAGCAAGCAAAAAAGGGCTGAGTGACGACCCCTAATGCAACCCCATTATGACCGTAAAATGGTATGAGTCCCCACCCACCGTCCTCACTCGGGTCTTTACTCCATCATACATGTACTTAATCAACCTAACGTAGGCAACATGTACACCTCCATCCTCCAACTATCTCCACAAAACCTCTGTAGGAACTATATCATTCGCCTTTTCTAAGTCGATGAATACCATATGCAAGTCCTTATTTCTCTCTCTATACTGCTCCATCAATATCCTAACAAGGTGGATGGAATTTATTGTGGAACGCCCAGGCATAAACCCAAACTGGTTCTCAGAAATAGACACACTCCTCATCACCCTTAGCTCTACCACTCTTTCCCAGACTTTCATAGTATGGCTAGGCAGCTTGATACTCCGATAGTTATTGCAATTTTGGATATCACCCTTGTTCTTGTATACAGGAACTATCGTGCTCCACCTCCACTCTTCGGGCATCTTTTTTGTTCTAAAATGACATTAAATAACCTAGTGAGCTACTCCAAGCCTGCTTTTCCCATAAAGGCTTAAATGACATGGATATACAAAGCATGAACATCAACAAGAGAGAATGAAATTGCGAGGGTCAAGGGTACTTACCAGTTGCAAATCAATGATCAGATTAATTTCCAATAGTAGTTCAATTATCAGCAGCAAGAGAGCAGCAGAACCCAAAATCTTAGTGCGTCAAAGTTCCCAAGGATTTCAGGTGAACCCCTGGCAGTGCTTGCACTGAGAAAGATCAAGTAATCGAATTCTGGTGGCCTTGGCTTTCAGCCGACCAAGGTCTCAAGTTTCAGAATAGTAGAACGAGTGAGAGCGAGAGAGTAATAGCATTTCATGTATTTTTAGGAAAATTGGGGGAGGGGTTTATATAGTAGTTAGAATTAGCCGGATTAAAAACAAAAACATCAATTCAATCACAAAATAAGGAAAGAATCTCATGCAATCCGATTTTGAATCGGATTAGGGCTCAATCGAACAAACCCTAGTTCAAGACGGAGAACCAAAAAGTTAAATATCTCACTGAATCGAACCCATACAACCTTGTTGTGAATGTATCAAGTCAATAACATGGCGATAATACATAATTGGAGTCGAACAAATGCATGTTGATTAGCTTCCATAAATAACTCGGTACCAAACGCATTGTAATGTCTAGGAGATGGAAATAATCATTGTGTGTGTAACAAAGGAAAGGAAATATGATGATTTCCATGTAGTCTCGGACGGAGACTGGGATTTGAGTGGGGCGGATAGGGTTTTCTCAGAGAAGAGAGGAAGGTCCGAGAGGATTTGGGTGTGGCGGATGGGTGAAAATGGGATTAGGTTTTAGGTGATGGGATACAAGGAAAGTGGTTGGTTTATTATGGGTCGTTGATTATTTGAGATCAACGGCCAAGATAAAAAAGGGAGCGGGGCGGCTTGTTTGGATGTGTCCCGGCTGGGTTGGTTAAAAGGTCATTTGGTTTGGGATGTTGGAATAGGCTAATTCTTTCGGGCCTGGTTTTGGTCCGAAAATTGGCTCAACATTGGGCTGGTTTTTAAAACAAGTGGAATTAAAGAAATAAAAATTAATTAAAATAGCTATATAAATATAAAATATTATTTATGCAACTAAATATTTTAGAAAATAGTAGCGGAAGATCGTAAAAATATAAAGAAGTTATTTTGACCCTAAATAAAATAATAAAATGAAATTAATTATGAAGTATAAGCTATTATTGCAAAAACGTGTAAATAGTATAAAAATGAAAATGTAAATATATTAAATGAATTAAAATATTATAAAACATGCATGTGGGTACAAATATTAAATTGGATGATTAAATCACCCCAAAATAATTTGAAGGGATAATTAATAAATATTTGAAAAAAAAAAATGCAAGAATTCAATTTTAAAAGCTTTAAAATTGTAGAAATCACTTATATGACCCCTATAAATTGGGTAATAGTGTAAAACGATATTTTTAAAGTATATGAAATATTTTATAAAGTATGAGGTCAAAATTGGGTATCAGCAGCTACCCCTCTTTACCCTGGAATAGTGGAAGAGTTGTTGGGTAAACAAAATGATGATCAATTTTGTCTGAATGAACGAGGGTGAGCTATTTTGGAAAAACTAGGGCCGAGCCCTGGTTCCTGAGTTGCCTACATATCCTTGGTTTTATGAGAATCAGGCTGTGTATAGTTTTGGATCCAACGGAGAACAAAACTGATGGAGTTGTCATAAGAATGGTTATACATTTCGAAGAAGGGTCTTCTCTAGATATGATAGTGTCATAAGTAACGGATAATCTCATGTGGAGCTATGAATGTGATTTCGAATGTTATGGATGTATAAGATAAATGTTTGAGCGGTTACAAGATAGAAACAATCATTGCTAGTTATCGGTTACATTTGAGACAATCAAAGGATGTGAATGTTGTGAACGGAAATCGGAGCGAGAATTTGCTCCTGTTTGTAGAATGGTTACCTCCCGAGTTACCTCCAAAACTATAAAACAAGATGCACGTGAATATATGCCATTATTGCAGAAATTTAAACATGATGTAAATTCCCTTTGGACCATGTGTCACGACCCGAAATTCCCACCTTCGGGAACGTGATGGCGCTTAACATCATTTCACTTGCTAGGCAAGCCAACGTTAGAATAATTTTAACCACTTTTAACAATTTAAATTTAATTAATAATAAAGAATCTAAAAACTGAAATAAAATCTGAATTAACGCGAATAAGCCATAGTAAATAGCGATGTCTAAATACCATCCCAGAACTGGTGTCACAAATGCACGAGCTACTAGAATAATACAAATAAAGGTCTGAATGAAAATGAAGCTATCTGAAAGAAATACACAACTAAGATAAAGTATAAGGGAACTTCAGAGCTGCGAGCGTCGTGCAGCTATACCTCAAGTCTCTTGTGAATAGCTGAATTCGAGCAAGTCTATTGTACGCCGCTAGGACCAACTCCGGTATCTGCACAAGAAGTGCAGAGTGTAGTATGAGTACAACCAACCCCATATACTCAGTAAGTGCCGAGCCTAACCTCGACGAAGTAGTGACGAGGCTAAGGAAGGTCACTTACATTAACCTGTATAATAATAATAATAATAATAATAATAATAATAATAATAATAATAATAATAATAATAATAATAATAATAATAATAATAATAATAATAATAATAATAATAATAATAGTAATAATAATAATAATAATAATAATAGGAAAACAGGAATAGAAATAAAACAGGTAACTCATATCAATAATCGAAACCAACCCGATAGTCATAATCAATTATTACTTCAATCAATTCCGTTGCGGCGTGCAACCTGATCCCACAATACAAACTTTCATTTAATTTCGTTGCGGCGTGAAACCCGATCCCACAATACAAACTTTCATTTAATTCCGTTACGGCGTGCAACCCGATCCCACAATATATTCATTCTTATTTCTGTTGCGCCGTGCAACCCACTCCCCAAACAATGTCAATTATCAATTCTTATAATTGAAACTACTCCAATAAATGCAACAATTAATACGTAAATTTATGGCAACAACGCAAACAATAATTATGATTTATTTAGGAAACACGTAATGACAAGTAGCAATTAATTGTAAAATTTTGGAGGAAATAGGTTATTTAATATTTAATATGCTAAATGTCAAGTAGAAATTAAGACACATAAGTCAAATAATCATGAAGCAACTATAGCATGGATACAAGGCATAATACTGAGCAAGGAATATGAGAAATAATTAATATAATAATTAATTCATAAATTAAAATAATTTATGATTTTCAGATAAATATGCAACCAATCAATTTGACGACGTATAGACACTTGTCACCTCGCATATACGGCATTACACATGAAATTCACGTAACAAACAATTCAAGGGTTTTGTTCCCTCAAATCAAGGTTAACCACAACACTTACCTTGTTTCGCAAATTTCAAGTGATCACTCGACAACAACTTTTCCTTTTGAATTAGTCTCCAAACCAATCAAACCTATGAAATTATTGGCCAACAATTCAATTAGAGCTTTAGAAATTATTCACAATTTGAAAGAGACTTAATTTAAGTCATTTTTGGAAAAGTCAACCAAAAGTCTATGTGGGGCCCACTTTTTGGAACCTGACGAAATATTATGGAATCCGAACACCCGTTCCGATACAAGTTCAATCATACAAAAATTATCGAATTCCAATATCGGATTGTCTTTCAAATCCTAAATTTTTGTTTTTGGAAAGTTTTACAAAAATCGCAATTTCTTTCATCTAAATCCAAAATAAATGATGAATATAAACATGGATTTATGATATATAATCACTTTCGGATATCGAACACTTACCCAAGTCGAATTCATAAAAACCCTCTTTGGAATCGCCCAAATCCGAGACTCAAAACTCAAAAATGAGCAAAAATGGCTAACACCCGATTTTATGTATTTTGTCCAGCATTTTCGCATCTGCGGACAAGTTGTCGCATCTACGGCTCGCTTCTGCGAGCACTATCGCGCTTCTATGTTGTCCACTAGCCAGCTGAAACCTCGCATCTGCCGAGGCATTTTCGCTTCTGCGAAATAGGTTCTGTGATGCCAAATGCGCATCTGTGCTGCCTTCCGCTTCTGCGATCGCAGTGTCCTCTTCCGCGGACACGCAGAAGCGTCCAACTTTCCATTTATGCGACTTCTTGACCAGATCTGTCCATGTCGCTTCTGCAATGGACTTCACGCTTATGCAGAGCTGCTTTTGCGGCCAAGGCTTCGCAGAAGCGAACGCACCAGAAGCTGCAAATTTCAGAATCTGCCTAAGTCCATGAATTGATCCGATTTCGAATCGAATCACACTCGAGGTACTCGGGACCCTGTCAAAATATTCCAACAAGTCCAGTAACATAATATGGACTTACTGGAGGTCTCAAATCACGCTAAACAACGTCAAAATTTCAATTCGCACCTCGATTCGGACTTATGAGTTTCAAACTTTTCAATTTACAAAACTCGTGCCGAAACATATTAAATGAATCTAGAATGACTTTAAATTTGGCACAAAAGTCATAATGACATAAAGGAGCGATTCCAATTCTCGGAATCTCAATCCAAGTCTGATATCGATAAAGTCAAATTCGCGGTCAAACTTTGAAAATCTTGAGCCTTTAGATTTCTAGTTTCCGTTAAATGGCGTTATTTCGAGCTAGGGACCTCCGAATTTGATTACGGGCATATGCCGAAGTTCCAAATCACGATAGTGACCTACCGGAACTGTCAAAATATTGATCCGGGGCCGTTTGCTCAAAACGTTGACCGAAGTCAACTTAGTTGAGTTTTAAAGCTCTATTTCACATTTTAATCAATTTTTCACATAAAACATTTCCGAAAAAATTTACAGTCTGCTCACACAAGTCGAGGAATGCTAAATTTTGCTATTCAAGGTCTCAAAACACAAAAATGAATATTTAAAATTAAATATGACATATTGGATCATCACATTCTCCACCTCTAAAACAAACGTTCGTCCTCGAACAGAATTAGAAAAATACATGAGATGGTGAAAACGTGTGGATATCTACTCCACATGTCCGACTCGGACTCCAAGGTAGATGCCTCAATCGGCTAACCTATCCATTACACCTGAACTGAAGGATAACTCTTATAACTCAATTGTCGGACATGCCGAGCTAGAATAGCTAATGGCTCCTCCTCATAAGTCAAATCTTTGTCCAATTGGACGGAGCTGAAGTCTAATACATGGGACGGATCGCCATGATATTTCCGGAGTATGGATACATGGAACACCGGATGGACTATTGATAAACTAGGCGGTAGTGCAAGCCTGTAGGCTACTTCAACCACCCTTTTAAGAGTTTCAAAGGGTCTGATATACCTAGGGCTCAACTTGCCCTTCTTTCTGAATCTCATTACACCTTTCATAGGTGAAACCCAGAGCAATATTATTTCTCCTGCCATGAATGCAGCGTCACAAACCTTACGGTCAACATAACCCTTTTGCCTAAACTGAGCTGTGCGAAGTCGATCCTGAATAATTTTGACATTATTCAAGGCATCCTATACCAAATCAGTACCCAACAACTGAGTCTCTCCCGGTTCAAACCATCCAACTGGCGAACAACATCGCCTCCCGTATAATGCTTTATACGGATCCATCTGAATGCTCTACTGGTAGCTATTTTTGTAAGCAAACTCCGCAAGTGGAAAGAACGGATCCCAAGAACTCCTAAAATCTATAACACAAGCATGAAGCATATCCTCCAATATCTGAATAGTGCACTGGGACTGTCCGTCTGTCTGGAGATGAAATGTTGTACTCAACTCAAACCGCGTGCCTAAATCAAGCTGTACAGCCCTCCGGAAGTGCAAGGTGAACTGTGTACCTCGATCTGAAATAATAGACACGGGCACACCGTGAAGGAAGACAATCTCGTTGATGTAAATATCAATGAACCGCTCTGACGAATAGGTAACTGCCACTGGAATGAAATATGCTGACTTGGTCAACATGTCCACAATGACCCATACTGCATCAAACTTCTTCTGATTCTATGGGAGTCCAACAACAAAATCCATAGTGATACACTCCCACTTCCACCCAGGAATTTCTAACTTCTGAAGCAAACCACCATGTCTCTGATGATCATACTTGACTTGCTGATAATTCAGACACCGAGCTACATATGCAACTATATCCTTTTTCATTCTCCTCCACCAATAATGTTGCCGCAAATCTTGATACATTTTGGCAGTACCCGGATGAATAGAATATCGGAAACTGTGGGCCTCTTCAAGAATTAATTCACGAAGCCCATCCACATTAGGAACACAAATACGACCATGCATCCGCATAACTCCACCATTTCCTACAACAACCTTCTTGGCACTGCCATGTCGCACCATGTCCTTAAGGGCAAGCAAATAAGGATCGTTATATTGTCTCTCTCTGATGCGCTCGTATAAAGAATTCTGAGCGACTGTACAAGCTAGAACCCGACTAGGCTCTGAAATATCTAACCTCATGAATTGATTAGCCAAAGTCTGAACATATGTAGCTAGCAGCCTCTCACCAACTAGAATATATGCAAGGCTGCTCATACTCATAGCCTTTCTACTTAAAGCATCGTCCACCACATTGGCCTTTCCACGGTGATACAAAATGTTGATATCATAGTCTTTCAACAACTCCAACCATCTTCTCTGCCTCAAATTGAGATACTTTTGTTTTGATCGTTTCTTATGTGCCATTCATTATCTCTACTCTTACTTGTTGACTTGAATTTTGGTAGGACACTTGTACAAGTATACATGTAATTTAATCACCCATATCGGTTTAAGAAGATGAATCCTAATCTTATTGACCATTTACATGTACTCTCGTCTACTTTTCTTCTGTGTGAGAGTTTTTCTATTGACACATGAGTTGTCCATGTGGTCATGAGTCATTGTTATTGTTGGCACATGAGTGATCCGTGCGGATATTAGATATTGTCACTCTCTTGGCACGTGAGTCGTCCGTGCTGTTATGAAGTGTAATGTGGGCATAAGATGCCAAATGATTAGGGTTCAAGAATTGAGACCCGTGATTTGTGATTTTGAGATTTGGTACCTCGTGGAAATTCTTGGATAAACATGGTGTGAAAGCGGTTGTTCTTATTGAGTTGTTATTGGTTTTTCCTTTATTTGGTTTCACCGGACTTAGACTGTGTTCAGCTTACTCTACAACATTATTACCTGTTTGCTTCCTGTTAAAAATTGTTGTTACTAGTGTATAATTGCAAGTATTGTTTTGTATTTCGTACCCTGCTTAGTTGTATATTAACATTATTTCTATGTTAGTTAACCTTCATACTTGTTGAGGTTGTTTAGTCCAGTAGGTGTCTTGACTGTACCTCATCACTACTCCACTGAGGTTAGTCTTGATACTTACTGGATACCGTTGTGGTGTACTCATGCTACGCTTCTGCACATTTTTGTGCTGATCCAGATACTTTGGAGTTGGTTGTTCACTAGCTAGTTGTTCGGGTTTGCTGTGGAGACTCAAGGTAAACCTAACGTCTCGTTCGCAGGCCTCGGAGTCACCTTCTGAAATTTCATCTTGTACTATTTTATTTCTCTTTCGGAACAGCTGTATTTAGGGATTTTCTAGTAAACTTAGAAGAGCTTATGACTTGTACTACCAGTTTTGAAATTGTTCGTTTTGTATAGATACTCCAGCTTTGCAATTAAAAGTTATTGGTTAAATTTTGCCACTAATTTAGTAATTGTTAGGCTTGCCTAGTGAAGACTAGGTGCCATCATGATATCCTACGGAGGGAAATTGGGATTGTGACAAGTTGGTATCAGACCTCTAGGTTCATAGGTTCTACGAGTCATAAGCGAGTTAAGTAGAGTCTTGCGGATCGGTACAGAGACGTCTGTACTTATCTTCGAGAGGCTACAGAACTATTAGGAAGACTTCACTTCTTTCATTCCTATCATGCGAGTTTATTGATCTCGTAGTTGAGCCTTTGTCATTCTATTCTCTCACAGATGGTGAGAACACGAGCGGCAGTCACTGATGACGCTGCCCCTAGAGATAGTGTTGCGAGGGGTTGGGGCAAGAGAAGAGGCAGAGATCGAGAAGGAGCATGTGCTGTAGCTAGAGCACATATCAGAGCAGCAGTTGAGGAGCCGCCAGTAGCTCCAGTTGGGGAATGTACCGGAGGTGCCTGTTGCTACCCCGGGACTTTAAGAGACTTTAGCACAGTTCCTGAACACGTTTGGTACATTGGCTCAGACAAGGTTGACTCCGGTTGCACAAGCTACTTCACAGATCGGGGGAGGAGCTCAGACTCCCACCGCCCGTATTCTGGAGTAGCGAGTCCACATTGGTTAGGTTCCAGGTGTCATGCCGACACAGCCTGTTATCCCATTTTAGCCCGTGGTTAGGGCAGAAGAATCTGAGGGAGAACAACTTAGACTTGCGAAGTTCAAGAAGTATTACCCTCCTACTTTCAGTGGTTTAGCTTCAAAGGATGCACATCGGTTCCTAGGGAAGTACTACCGTATTCCCCGCACTATGGGTATTGTGGAGACGAGTGGGGTTACTTTTACTACATTTCAACTTAAGGGAGCAGCATATCACTGGTGGCGAGCATATGAGTTGGTAGTCCGGCCGATGCAACTTCACTTTTATGGATTCAGTTTTCAGAGGTGTTCTTGAGAGAGTTTGTTCCCCAGACCCTTCGGGAAGCATGGCGCGTGGAGTTTGAGCAGCTGTTCTAGGGCACTATGTCGATGTCAGAGTATGCCATTAGATTCAGTGATTTGTCCAAATATGCACCTGCTTTGGTTTCTATAGTCAGATAACGAGTCTGCAGGTTCATTGAGAGGCTCAGCCATGATATCCGGTTCAACATGGCTCGGGAGTTGGAGTAGGATGTTCCATTTTAGCAGGTAGTAAAGATCAATCGCTGATTAGCGGGTATGTGGGACCAGGAGAGATAGGGGAATGCGGGGTCAAGAGAGAGAGGACAGGAAGGCTATGAGGCCTCATAGACCGGGAGGATCTACCGGTCCCTATTTTGGGGGTAGGTTACGACATGGTAGATGTTTTGTGGGACATCTAGTTTAGTTTACACTTCAGGCTTCGCACGGTGTTTCAGGTACCCATAGGTCTCAGGGTACCCGTACCGGACAACTTCTACAACCACGTCAGCAGAGAGGTTACTTTGAGTGTGGAGATACAAGCCACATGGCAAGAGATTGTCCCAGACTCCGGACAGAACAACGGGGTATTTAGGTTATGAGTTCTGCTCCAGTTACTGATATCCCTGCGCTGCCAGCTTAGGGTGCAGGTCAGGCTAGTAGAGGGTATCCAAGAGGGGGAGGCACAGCCTGTTGTTGTGCTTTCTACGATAGGGTTGAGGCCGCTACACCAGATGATGTCGTACCGGTATGGTTGATGAGCATCATTCGTATTTTGTTTCGGTTTTGCTTATCGGGGTGGGTCCTCCTATTTTACTTCACATATGGGTGAGTTTCATGATTGTGTACTCCGCTTATGTGTTTACCCCTGTTGGGATATTCTATAGTGGTAGTCCGTGTTTATAATTTTGTTTGTATTTATTATTGAGAGCTATGAGGGTAGAAATGGCTTTATGTTACTCATTTCAGTAGTTTTGATATGACTACAGGAGATCCCCCTTGTTTTGCATATTTATTTTGGGACTACAGAACGGTATTCCGAGAGATCCCCCTATACATTTACGTTTGGAACTACGAGACGGTATCTCGGGAGATCCCCTGTTGTTATCACTGTGTTCTGAGGGGTTGTCTTTCATTGATTCTATTCCTGCTAGACTTCCATATTTATTTTACTGCGATATTTCATTCTGTCTTATTTCATTATATTTATACCAGTAGGGCCCTGATCTGATCTAGTCACTACTCGATCGAGGTTAGGCTTGGCACTTACTGGGTACCGTTATGGTGTACTCACGCCCTTTCCTGCACATGTTTTTCGTGTGCAGATCCAGGTTCATCTTACCAGCTTCATCACTAATTGCAGTCGCTGCTGCTTATAGGAGACTTCAAGGTACATCTGATCGCGCCCGCAGATCCTCGGAGTCCCCCACTATCCCCCTATGTTCATTTTTCCTTTTTTTTTTCTTCTATAGAAATGATGTATAGAACGGTTAAGACTTCTTAGTAGCTTGTGACTTACGGTATTCTGGGTTTTGGGAAATAATTTAGTACATTTTCAGAGGTTTTAATTGTATATGTCGAGTGGCATTTAGTTGCTTATTAGATATTGGTTACTGTTAGTAGTTAATGTTCATGCTTTAGTTTCACTTCCGTAAAATTGTTAGGCATACCTAGTCATAGAGACTAGGTGCCATCACGACGGTTCACGAAGGGAGAAATTGGGTCGTGACAGTTATCTTCATCATTTAATTAGTGAATTAAGTTGGAAATTTGGGTGAAACTTTTAAAATATTTTAAAATGTAAAATGAGGATTTAAAAGGTGATTCGATATCGGAATTTGATAATTTTGGTATGGTTGAACTCGTATCGGAGTGAGTATTCGGGATTTTTAAATTTTATCGGGTTTTGAGGTGCGGGCCCGGGGGTTGGCTTTTGGGTTGACATTTTAGTTTTGCTAAAAGATTGAAGCTTTATTATTTGGAATTGTTTCCTATGAGATTTATTTATGATTTGAAGTTATTTTGGCTAGATTTGAGCCGTCCGGAGGTTGTATCACTCGAGAAGGTGATTTTAGAGTATCGGTCTAGCTTCTTTGAGGTAAGTATCTTGCCTAACTTTATCTGGGGGAACTACCCCTTAGGATTTGGGTCATTTGTGCTAATGGTGTCATGTGAAGACCGTGTATGCGAGGTGACGAGTACGTACTCGGGCTTAATTATGGAAATTTGACCGTTTAGGGCCCTTAGGTTCTTATGGTCATTAGATATGAAGTTGTTTTATCATGTTAAATCCTCCACTTACTAAATTTACCCTTACATGTCGTATTTGGAATTTATTTGATTTATGTTTTACCCTTGTTGCCAATTGAACCATTATGTGCCTTAATTTAATTTGTTGTTATCTCTCCTGTAATTACTTAACCTTAATTGAAGTTATTAGTATCTCTTCTGCGATTGCTTAACCTTAATTGAAATTACTATTATCTCTTCCGTAATTGCTTAGCCTTAATTGAAAATTGTTATTCCTTCCATTGTTGACGTATTCTTACTTGGGGTCATTAATTCATGCTATCTGTCTTGTCGTCGAATTGTACTTTTGTGGAATCATTGTTACACATTATCTCTCCCTTGTTGAGCTATTCTTGTTAAGACCATTATTCCCTGTTGTGTCATTCTTGTGAGCCCGTTCTTCGTTTCTTTGTTTTCTGAAGTCCTTGTGAATTTACTTGCCGTATTCTCATGTTATTGTTGTTATTGTTGCTGCTGTACATTGTGGTTAGGCCATGGGCTCCTTATTGTGAAATTTTATTATTGTTTGGTTTCTCTAGCAAATTGTGATTTTGGGCACTTGAGGTGCGATTTGTGATACATTGTGATATTGATACGCATACGGTGGTATAAGGTGTGGGTGTTGAAATGCTTGCGCTGAGATAAGGTGGGCTTGATACGCGTGGCTAGTAGGGGAACTACTAGAAGTCATGTGGTGTGATAAGGTGGGCTAAAATGTGAGATGTTATTTTGGGGAAAATGATTTTCAAAACTAAATATAAAGGCTCCCGCAGTGATATAAGAAAAGATTGTGATTCCTTTTATGATTTGAGACTACAAGGCGGTACCTCGACAGTGACTCTTGTTGACATTTTTCCATTCTTTTATACTTGTCTTTGATCGTTGTTTCTTGAGCATACTATTAATTGTCTTTCTCCGTATGGCACTATTTGATTAGTTCTGTGTAGCTAATCTTGTTGTACTATTTGTTGTTTCAATTTCATTACTGTCTTTATTACACGGTACATCTTATGGTGATCGTTTCTTATGTGACATTCATTATCTCTACTCTTACTTGTTGACTTGAATTGTGGTAGGACACTTGCAAAAGCATACACGTAATTTAATCACCCATATCGGTTTAAGAAGATGAATACTAATGTTATTGACCATTTAAATGTACTCTCGTCTACTTGCCTTCTGTGTGAGAGTTGTTCTATTGGCACGTGAGTTGTCCGTGCTGTCATGAGTCATTGTTATTGTTGGCACGTGAGTGGTCCGTGCGGATATTAGATATTGTTACTCCCTTGGCACGTGAGTCGTCCGTGTTGTTATGAAGTGTAATGTGGGCACAAGATGCTAAATGATTAGGGTTCACAAATTGGGACCCGTGATTTGTGATTTTGAGGTTTGGTACCTCGTGAAATATTTTGGATAAACATGGTGTGAAAGCAGTTGTTCTTATTGAGTTGTTACTGGTTTTTCCTTTATTTGGTTTCACCGGACTTCGATTGTGTTCAGCTTACGCTACATCATTATTACATGTTTGCTTCCTGTTAAAAATTGTTGCTACTAATGTATCATTGCAAGTATTGTTTTGTATTCCTTATCATGCTTAGCTTTATATTAACATTGTTTCTCTATTAGTTTACTTTCATACTTGTTCAGGTTATTTAGTCTAGTAGGTGTCTTGACTGTCCCTCGTCACTACTCCACCGAGGTTAGTCTTGATACTTACTGGGTACCGCTGTATTATACTCATGCTATGCTTCTGCACAGTTTTGTGCAGATCCAGGTACTTCGGGGTTGGTTGTTCACTAGCTAGCTGTTCGGGTTTGCTGTGGAGACTCAAGGTAAACATGTCGTCACGTTCGCAGGCCTCAGAGACCTTCTGAATTCTCATCTTGTACTGTATTATTTCTCTTCCGGAACAGTTATATTTAGGGATTTTCTAGCAAACTCAGTAGAGCTTATGACTTGTACTACCAGTTTTGGGATTGTTGGTTTTGTATAGAAACTCCTGCTTTGTAAATAATAGTTGATGGTTAAATTTCGCTATTAATTAAGTAAGTGTTAGGCTTACCTAGTCCCTAAGACTAGGTGCCATCACGACATCCTATGGAGGGAAATTTAGGTCGTGACAGTTAGAGTCCAACTCCAATAACCATCAACCGATCATAAAAATATAATAACAATGGTACACAAAATAACTCTTAGATATGATACTCAGCTCGTTCACAGTTACGGAAAATAGGCATGCTTTTCAAGTATAATAGTAAATCCCAAATCTTTCATCGAAAATACCAAAATTATGATTAAGTTTGAAAACTATGATTTTTTCCAAAACCTTTCATTATTAGATGGCATGAGGAAAGTACATCTCTATGCCTACATGTCATTGCGCATGTGAATGTCATGAGTGTCACTATACCGTACAACATTAGGAAATGCATCTATATGCCTGTATGTCAAGTGTACATGTAAAATGCAATGCAACAAAGTGAGAAAGCCATATGCATACTCTCACAGTATCAGTTCACTCAGTCCGCCCAGCCACTCAGTCCTCACAGTCACTCATTCCTCACAGTCACTCATTCCTCACAATCACTCGGCACTCGCACTCGACACTCTTCAGGGCAGATCCAGTCCAAAGAAATATACAAAATCGAGTATAGAACACTTACCCCAATCCTTGTGATGAAAATTTCTTCCAAAATTGCTCAAATCCGAGCTCCCCAACTCAAAATGTGAATAAAATAGCCAAGCCCTCGATATATAGCTTCTGCCCAGGCATCGTCGCATCTGCGACACACTTAGCCGCTTCTGCGGCGTCGCTTTTGTGACCAAAACTCGCTTCTGCGAAAAACTACTGAAACTCGCCCCTCGTACCTGCGGAAAAAGCACCGCTTTTGCGCACACACATTTGCGACAACAGCTCCCGCTTCTGCATCACACTTCGCATCTGCGTTCAAACTCACGGCATCTGCGATTCTGCAGCTGCACCCAAAATGTCATTTCTGCGCAAATCGTCCCACACAACCTACTTCGCCTTTGCGACCAAATTGCTGCATCTGCGGGCTCGCTTCTGTGACTAGCCCTCCGCAGATGCGGACACACCAGAACCTCCAGCCAAGCCAACTTGTTCCAAAACGATCCGAACATCGTTTGAAACTCACCCGAGACCCTCGGGACCCCGTCCAATTATCCCAACAAGTCCCATAACATAACACGGACCTACTCGAGGCCTCAAATCACGCGTAACAACATCAGAACGACAAATCGCACCTCAAATCAAACTTAATGAGCTTTTGAACTTTTAACTTCCAAAACTCGTGCCGAAACATATCAAATCAACTCGGAATGAACTCAAATTTTGCACACAAGTCTCAAATGACATAACGAAGATATTACAATTTTCGAAACCTCAATCCGAACCCGATTTCATCAAAGTCAACCCCCGGTCAAACTTATGAACTTTCCAAACCTTTAAATTTCCGACTTTCGCCAATAAGCGCTGAAACCTTCTAGAAATATTCAAATGCAAATCCGGGCATACGCTAGAGTCCCAAATCACCATTCAGACCTAACGGAACCATCAAAACTCCGAACCGAGGTCAAATACAAAAAGTGAAACTTGATCAACTCTTCCAACTTAAAGCTTCAATCATGAAATTCGTTCTTCCAAATCACTTCTGAATCACCTGAAAACCAAAACCGACAATTCACACAAGTCGTAATACATCATATGGAGCTGCTCAAGACTTTAAATAGCTGAACGGAATGCAAATGCTCAAAACGACCTGCTGAGTCGTTACAGTAAGTATTCTTTGTCCCTCCTTATATATATATATATATATATATATATATATATATATATATATATATATATATATATATATATATATATATATATATATATATATATATATATGAAAGAGAGAGAGAGAGAGAGATTTTTATATGCCATTAGTGTAAAACAATTTGCCATTTATGGAATAAACAAAGAGAAGTATTTTTTAAAACATATTTTTTAAAAAGTGATCAGCCATGTATTTTTTTCCTTTTTTGTTTGGGGACCTAAATAGGACACCGGAGTATCGTTATTCTTCAAAGCCCAATTTGATCTTTTCTACCCCTAAGCCCAAAAATAACTGAACTTTTATATAAATAGCCGGTCATATTAATTGTTTACTTTTAGCCATATACATAGATTATACACATGTAATACATAAATTATACATATATTATACATGCACAAGCTATTTTAGTTTAAGTGGTAGGATGGGCGGCTATTTGGGTTAATTCTTCTTCTTTATTTTGGCCAAATTAAATAAGGAAATTTTACTTCCTATAGCAAACTATTACATCATATTTATTATAAACCAAAATAATTTCAAAATATTATTACTTATAGCTATCTTTTCTTTTTTATAGCAAGATATGTATTTATTTTATATTCTACCATTGAGGCATGAAATACGCCAGTTATGTTCTTTCTCTCTCTTCCTTGTCTCTCTATCAGCAAGATTCTCAATCTTCTCTCTTCTCCCTCGAATCTCTCTCCCTTTTCCCTCAAGACAGCAATCGTAGCAACCATTTTTGGTGGCGATGGTAGACTTTCTGAAGCGAAGAGAATAAATTTGAAGCGAAGAGGGAGTATGCGAACAGATCTGGCCATGGATACAGATTGAGCTTTTGGAAATCTGAAGCAGAGTCGCCGGAGAAGATTTGAGGCCCGAGTATTAATTTTATTACAATGTATACAGTATTTTGCTTGGTCAGAAAACGTCATCTCCGGCGAACTTTCTTCTGTAATTTGCTATTGAGTCACATACAATGATACAAATACATTGTATTTTGTACAAATACACTCAAATATATTATATTTTTATATAAATACATTATATTTTCGCTTGTATTTATGTATTCCGAAGGTCTGTATTTTTTTAATACAGTCGAATATCACTTTTTGTTTTTTTTCTTGTTTGAATACAGTCGAATTGAATACGGTGAATTGAATACAATGTATAATAGTGACTAATTAATATCGGTGAATTGAATACAATGTATACAGTTGAATTGAATAGAACAATATACATCCTATTTCTTGATTTCTTGTTGTTTAAATACAACTGAATTAGTGAAATTAAATAAAATTCAATATTGCGCTTTCCATTATTAAACACTCGTAATCACTATTTTTTAGGCGGATTACTTCACTACATTTATAAATACATTCGCGGAATATATGGAATACATAATTAAATAGTTGTAATCCCTATATTTTAGGCGAATTACCTCACCGTATTTATAAATACAATCGCGCAAATACATAGAATACATAATTAAACAGTTGTAATCCCTATCTTTTAGGCAGATTACCTCACTGTATTTATAAATACAGTCGCGGGAATATATGGGATACAACACAGTAGCAATGAAATTCTGTAGAATTGATTTTGTTAAGTTAAATTAGGAATGATACACGCTAATTGATCATGTTTCCGTTACTAAATAGCTAGACTCCCTACTTATTAGACGGATTTCGCAACTGCATTCATGAATACAGTAGCGCGAATACAACGAATACAGTCCGGTAGCAATAAAATATTAGCTATAGGAAGTAAATATGTATATGGTAGCTATAGGAAGTTAATAGCCACTAAACTACAGTAGTTTCTGAAAATTCCACATTAAATAACATTGTTTCTATTCGGGCGAAGTGCATCAATAGACACTTTGAAGCCCGCTGTTTAAAATATCCATAATTTATAACGTATTTAAAGATTCGTCAATTCACCCAAAATTTCAGGACTAAGGGTGTGTTTGGTATGAAGAAAAATATTTTTCGAATTTTTTTTTTTAATTTTTCCATGTTTGGTTGGCTTAAATGCTTTGGAAAATATTTTCCTCATGAACTCATTTTCCTTCAATTAGAGGAAAATATAAAATATTTTCCAAAACTCTTTTAAACCTTCTCTACTCCATTTCCCATCCCGACCAATCCCCACCAACCCACCCCTCACCCACCCTACCCGCCTCAACCCTCTACTCCCCCACTACACCCACCCACATCTTTCATTTTAACAAAACAAATACTTTTTTTTTGACGTATAAAAAATATTTTATTTCAATTCAACAAAATGAGTACTTTCTTTTCATGATGTAGAAAAAATATTTTCTCTCATTTAAACAAAATGAGTATTTTTTTTCATGATGTAGAAAAAGTAATTTCTTTTATTTCAACAAACAAAGTATTTTCTTTTCCTGAAATAGAAAAAAAATATTTTTTTCAACAAAATAAGTACTTTCTTTCAAGATGTAGAAAAAATATTTTCTTTCATTTCAACAAAACGAGTATTTTCTTTTCATGATATAGAAAAAAGTAATATCTTTCATTTCAACAAACTAAGCATTTTCTCTTCCTGAAATAGAAAAAGTATTTTTTTTAACAAAAAAGTACTTTCTTTTAAGATATAGAAAAAATATTTTCTTTCATTTCAACATAACTAGTACTTTCTTTTCATGTTATAGAAAAAGTAATTTCTTTCATTTGAACAAAAGGAGTACTTTCTTTTCATGATATAGAAAAAGTATTTTCTTTCATTTCAGCAAATTAAGTATTTTCTTCATGAAATAGAAAAAGAATTTTTTTTTCCAATAAAATGAGCACTTTCTTTTCAAGATGTAAGAAAAGTATTTTCTTTCATTTAAAAAAAAGGTACTTTATTTTCATGATGGAGAAAAATTATTTTCTTTCATTTCAACAAACTAAGTAGTTTCTTCTTGAAATAGAAAATATATATTTTTTCAACAAAATGAGCACTTTCTTTTCAAGATGTAGAAAAAGTATTTTCTTTTATTTGAAAAAAGGTACTTTCTTTTCATGTTGTATAGAAAGTATTTTTTTTTCATTTCAACAAACTGCATATTTTTTTTATGATGTAGAAAAAGTATTTTCTTTCATTCAACAAAATGAGTAATTTATTTTCATGTTGTAGAAAGGATATTTTTTTCAACAAAATAAAATATTTTCTTTTTAGTTATCGAGCTCAAATTTCAACGTTGTTCTTCTGTGAAAAAATAAAGTAGCACATTAGTGTAAATTTTGAAAAGAATAAGTAAATTATTAAAGAATATAGAGTTTGGGGGGAGGGGGGGAGTTGTGAGGTATAAGAAACATGGGGATTTTTGGGGAAGATGGGTTGAGGAGAGTAGCATAAAAAATTATTTTCCTAAAAGTATTTTATACTCTCTAACCAAACACTAGAAATTATTTTTCGGAAAAAGCTTTTTACTCACCAACCAAACAAGGGAAAATAAGTGATAATAATAACAACATACCCAGTAATATCCCACACCGTGGGGTCTAAGGAGGGTAGTGTGTACGCAGACCTTACCCCTACCTTGTGAGGATAGAGAGGATGTTTTCAATAGACCCTCGACTTAGGAAAGCATAAGCACCACATTAATGAAAATATAGACAAGAAGGGACAGTACCATTAAGCCTTATAAAAACTGAATAAAAACAACCAGATAGTAAGGTGATCAACAATGAAAGAAAACAACGGTTAGTCATAAAAACATACTACCAATAGAAAGTGAGACTGCGTGCCAATACTACTGTTATGAAGACTCTAGACTATCTACTCTACTACCCTAATCCTCGACCTCAATACCTTCCTATCAAGGGTCATGTCCTCGGTTAGCTGAAGTTACGCCATGTCTTGCCTAATCACCTCCCCCCACCTCTTATTTGTCCTATCTCTACCTCTCCGTAAGCCCTCCAATATCAACCTTTCACACCTCATCACCGGGACATCTGTGCTCCTCCTCCTCACATGACCAAACCACCTAAGTCGCGCTTCCTGCATCTTGTCCTCAATAGGGGCCACACTCACCTTGTCGCCAATAACTTCATTTTTGATCCTATCTAACCTGGTGTACCGTCACATCCATCTCAACATCCTCATCTCGGTTACCTTCATCTTCTGGACATGAGCGATCTTGACTGGGAAACACTCCGCCCCATACAACATCGTTGGTCTGACTACCACTATGTAGAACTTACCCTTAAGTTTCGGTGGCACCTTTTTGTCATACAAAACACCGGAAGCGAGTCTCCATTTCATCCATCCCGCCCCAATACGATGTGTGACATTTTCATCAATCTCCCCATCCCCCTTAATAATAGACCCAATGTACTTAAAGCTCCCTCTCCTAGGGATGACCTGTGAGTCCAGCCTCACCTCCCCTTCCCCTCCTTGAGTCTCGCCACAGAACTTCCACTCCAAGTATTTTGTCTTGGTCCTGCTCAACTTGAAACCTTTAGATCCCAGGGTCTGCTTCCATTCCTCTAATTGTGCGTTCGCACTGTCTTGCGGCTTGTCAATCAATACAATATCAACTGCAAATAGCATGCACCACGGCACCTCCCCTTGGATGTAGCGCGTCGGTACATCCATCACCAGAGCAAACAAAAAGGGGTTGAGTGCCGACCCCTGATGCAACTCCATCATCATCAAAAAAATGGTCCGAGTCCCCAACCACCGTTCTCACTCGAGTCTTTACTCCATCATACATGTCCTTAATCAACCTAACGTAGGCAACAGGTACACCTCTAGCCTCCAAATATCTCCATAAAATCTCTCTCGGAACTTTATCGTACGCCTTTTCCAAGTCGATAAACACCATATGCAAGTCATTCTTTCTCTCTATACTGCTCTATCATTCTCCTAACAAGGTGGATGACTTCTGTAGTCAAACGCCTCGACATAAACCCAAACCGGTTCTCAGAAATAGACACACTCATCCTCACTCTTAGCTCTACCACACTCTCCCAAACTTTCATAGTATGGCTAAACAGCTTGATACCTAGATAGTTATTGCAATTTTGGAAAATAAGTGATAAAATCAACGACAAAGGGCCAAATATACCCCTCTACTTTCGAAAATGGTCTAAGAATATCCCTCGTTATACTATTGAGTTATCTATACCCCTATAGTCATACTTTGGGTTCAAATATACCCCTTATTTAAACGGAGGGACACGTGACATCGTCCTGTTGGTCAATTCTAAATATCTCCTAATTAATTAAAAAACCCATTATCCATACCCGAAAAATAATTTTTTTTTTGTAAAAACTGGAAAAAACCAAAAAATTGATTTTTACTAAAAAATGAAAAAAACGAAAATATTATTTTTTCCAGTTTTTACAAAAAACCTGCTTTAGAAAAAAACTAAAAAATATTTTCTAAAATAATATTTTTGTAAAAACTGAAAAAAGCTGAAAATCAATTTTCTAAAGCAATTTATTTTTGTAAAAACTCGAAAAACTGAATTGTTTTTTACTAAAAACTAAAAAAAAAAACGAAAAAATTGTTTTTCCACTTTTTACAAAACAACTGCTTTAAAAAAAGTTGAAAAATATTTTTTAAAACAATATTTTTGTAAAAACTGAAAAAAAAATTGAAAAGCAATTTTCTAAAGCAATGTTTTTGTAAAAACTGAAAAAACAGTTTTTTTTTTTTTTTAGTTAAAACTATTTCATTTTTTTCCAATTTTTAATTGCTTTAGAAAATTACTTTTCAGTTTTGTTTTTAGTTTTTACAAAAATATTATTTTAGAAAATATTTTTCAGTTTTTTTAAAGCAGTGTTTTTGTAAAAATTAGAAACAAAAAATATTTTCCTTTTTTCAGTTTTTAGTAAATTTTTGTTTTTAGTTTTTTCCAGTTTTTACAACAAAAGAAAATTATTTTTCGGGTATGGATAATTGATCTTTTTAATTAATTAGGAGATATTTAGAATTGACCAACAGGACGATAACACGTGTCCCTCCGTTTAAATAAGGGGTATATTTGAATTCAAAGTATGACTGTAGGGGTATAGATAACCCAATAGTATAACGAAGGGTATTCTTAAACTATTTTTGAAAGTAGAGGTGTATATTTGGCCCTTTGCCGTAAAATCAATCATTTTTCAGGAAAACATTTCGTACCAAACACACCCTAAGTATCCTGAATTTGGAAATTCAGGATCTGCTAATTTGAAATTCAGGACTAAGTATCCTGAATTTCTGAACTACTAATTTAAAATTCAGGACATAAGATTCGAAATTCTGGACACAATTTTCGAACTTTAGGATACATTGTCCTGAAATTTGAACTATGAGGTTTAAACTCTAGTACGCTATGTCCGGAAGTTTGAGCAAAAATTGACTAATCTTTAAATGTATCGTAAACTGTGGATATATTTTAAACAGAATACTTAAAAGTGGCTATCTAGTGTCATTTCCACTTTCTATTCCAATAAAACATTCTCAAAATGGAAATACCAGATTTGAAGTTGACAACTGGAAGGGCTTTCCCCCAATTAACTTAATCCAAGCGAGGCAAGCTGGAATGAATCAAAAGTTAGCTACAATTTGCAGGTTGATGATAGTTGTAATAAATAAAAGAAACAGAGAATGGCGTTATTTGTTGATATATAGTGGTTGATGCGTAACTTTTGTTTCTTTGTTTGGTTTCTTTTTTCTGCAATTATCACCAGCCATAATTTAATAAGGTTCATTCCCTCGAGAAAGAAATACCTAAAAAGAATTCTGTCCATCACGTAAAAGGGACTTGTAACTACCGTGCTTAACCAAGAGAAGACATTGTGCTATATTTATGGTTTCTCACTTTAATTTCTAATTCAGAAATTAATTTCTTATTTAGAAATAGCTCGATAGAGTTGGTGTTGCTTCACCTCATTCATATCTGGAATTCGGCACTTTCGGCTTTTTTCAGTTTTTGGATCGATCGCCTAAACTAATTGAACTCTCTTGTCCTATTCTCGTTAAGAGATTTTTTTCGGTTGGGTTATCAGCCAATTTGTGATATTGGTATTGGGCCATTGACTAATTTGGATGATCGCCGCACAAGGCCATTAAAGGTAGAAATACTTCCTTTCAGGATTCTTTTACCCATTCTGATACTCAAACCTAAGATTTGTGGTTAAGAGAGAAAGAATTCTATCTATCCCACCATATTCTTTGGTGGTAAATGAAAAAGTTAAAATCAAGTGATACAGGGGCGAATGTAGCCTTTCGCCTACATATTCAATTAAACTCATAACTTTCGACATGTAGTAAGAATGTATATGTAAAAATCTACTAAAATTTTCAGATATTAGATTTGAATCCCTAATTTTAACAGTGCAATGGGTGCAATGCTAAAAATCTTAAAAGCTGAACCCATTAAATTTAAATCCTAGATTCTCCTCCGAACTCAGCATCGGACTTCACCAATGTCATCTACTAGTTAGACCAGTTGCTAATATAAATCTCAGCATCACCCATGCCTACATTATGATTATTTGTCTAGTACCATATCAACACAGTATCTTGAGATCAAAATGGCAAATATGCTTGTTTCAAGCTGGGCTAAGAACGTTGACACAATGCCTGAAAATTATGTAATGCCACCTGATAAAAGACCTGGTGAACTTGTCTCAATTGGTAGCAACATCCCAGTGATTGATCTAGCAAAATCATCCAATCATGCTGGTATAGTCCAAGAAATACTAAAAGCCAGTCAGGAATTTGGTTTATTTCAGGTTTGTAAGTCGATATGTACCAAATCATTCTTCTCTTATGCTAATGAATTGCTAATAACAACGTCCTGATTTCAATTACTGCCAAACATACAACAGGTTATAAACCATGGAATATCGGAGAAGCTGATGGATGATGTAATGGATTTATTTAAGGAGTTGTTCGACATGTCTGCTGAGGAGAAGGAAAACTTTTGCTCTAAGGTTTCAAATACGAGCTGCAAATTATATGGAAGTGGGATGAATTACGCTGACGAAGAGGTACATTATTGGAAAGATCTTCTCATACAGCCCGTGTTTCCCATTGAAGAACAGAGACAACCTTGGCTTGACAAGCCAGCTAGATACAGGTGTGTAACATGCCATGTCTATATTTGCTTTAACTTAATATGACAGAATTAGAATGCATTATTAGTTATAGCTAATCCAATGTACAAGGTTTGGTTATTTTAGCCTATGCACTTCGATAGACATGACACAGGTTTCAATAATCACAAGCCAATTAGGTACTCTCTCGTTTCATTTCACATGTCAATGTTTGACTAGACACGAGATTTAAAAACATATGACATGGCCGAAAGTACTCTTGCATCTTGTGATCATCTACAACATGCCATATCGATTGAGTAAAAAAAGTGTTGACATTTATAAACGTGTCATTCCTTTCGGAGTGGACCAAAATGTACTAAAGAGTATAATATAAAATGAAAGTAGTGAAAGAGTGAATTTCTATGTACAGGGATCTAGTTGAAACATATTCAGCAGAGATGAGGACTTTGAGCAAGAGGATCTTGGAACTGATGGGTGAAGGAGTGGGACTAGAAGAAGGGTATTTTGGGAAGGAGTTGAGTGAAAGACAGGCCCTGATTGTGAACCATTATCCCCCTTGTCCAGACCCAAGTTCAGCCATGGGTTCACCTCCTCATTGTGACCCTAACCTCTTAACTTTCCTTCAGCAAAAAGTTTATGGACTTCAGATCTTCAAAGATGGCCACTGGATTGGGGTTCATCCTCTTCCCTATGCATTTGTTGTCATCATTGGTTACCAGCTGCAGGTATATAACTATAAAGTGTACCATTACCCTCACTATTCTTTTGTGACAATAAGTACAAATTGACATGAGTATCTATACTTCATAATCATTTTCAACTATGTATACAATTCAAGTCGATCGTGATGTGCACCCCTGCCTTAAGGCTACATCCACCATTGTGCCAAATGAACTATTTTAATTACTGTATTTTAAGTTAGAAGTACTTGTAAGGTAATTAATAACTAACCTAGTAAAAGATGCAAGTTACCTAGGTTAAACTACACTGATAGTATATAACTTTGTTCCTTTAAATCTACTCATGCCTCGTCCCGTTTGATGTTTGCGAATTTAAATGCAGATTATCAGCAACAATAAGCTAGTAGCTGGCGAACACCGTGCAGTTACGAATTCAGAAAGTGGTCGGACTTCAATAGGGACTTTTGTTGCTCCTGCTGGAGATTGCATAGTGGAGCCAACAAAGGCTCTTGTCAATGGTGGCAGTCCTGCACTTTTTCGGGCTTTCAAATATCAGGAGTTTCTTGATGACTTTGTGGCCAAAAAGGATTCTCAGAAGACACTAGAGGCGTTCAAGATTAAACCTTAGTAATTGCTAAACAAATGGACATTATATTGCTTCAAGACTTGTCTAATGAAGTATTCTATTTCAGGCTTTTCGTGGACTAGAAATGTCCCCATATGCAATATGATGCTTAATAAATATTGGAACTACTCCCATGCAGTTTATGAAACTATATCCGTTTCTTTTATATTTAAAAATATAATTAACTTTCCCTTTCCCTTTTAATTTTAATATGAAGTTTCTATAGTCACATAAATATTTAGTATCACAAATTTCAATATTTTTTTTTTAAACTACGTACGTGCTGCTTCAAACTATATCACATAAATATAAATAGGAAGAGTACGGAGGGAATAGTATCTTTTGAAAAAAAGGATAATGCTTTCTCTTGAAACTTTTGAATGGAAATCGAGTTTTAGCGATTGCTTAGTTAAGCCTTTTCTTTTTGTGGTTTCTTGTTCTACGATATTTCTGGTATTCCCTACTCTGTTGAGGGTATTTGAAGGTTTCAAGAATACTATGAATCTGAAGGAGATAGAGAATGTTTCCCTCTGTTCATTTGTTATTTTGCATTATATAGTCATACTTGTCTTGTGCACAAACAACCATATTGGACAGTTTAATGAACAACAACCATACTTGTTTTGTAACTTGGTTGATATAACAATCCTTCCATCTCCTTCACAATTTTCTTTTCAAACCATTACAATCGTTATTCCTTTCGGTGACAAGCGGAATAGCTATGTTCGGTGGCCATCCCCATTTTCCATTCCACGTGTCCTTCCTTTAAGCGGCCACGTGCCATGTCGTATTTTTTCCTATACAGAGAGTCCCCCTGCTTTCCAGTGACATAATCTTGAGTTACCAGGAAGTTGGTCGAAAGCACCTTTTTGGCGGGAATTTCTATAACTCCCTTTGAAGTTTTCTGACAGTTGATTAGACGCACGTCTCTCCGCATTTAATGTCCCGAATACGCGTCATCCCACAATTCAGCATAATGTTTTGCCGATTTTTGAGGTAATCATGGCCATGAATTTAGCCCGCCAAAATTTTAGTTATACGCATCATCCTCCTCTTATTTACTTCATAATTTCTCAAACTTCTAACTTGCATCTTTATTTCCCAACTTTCCTCTGATCTTCTTCAAACTAGAAATTTTTCTTCCTTCTATTCCAATGGCCTCCTCTTCAAAACATGCTAGTTCTTCAAAGGGCAAGAACAAAACCGAGGATTTCGTTCCTCCAACAGCGGGTTCCATCATCCCAAGAAGGCTTAGTACTTTGAAGGATTTTGAAGAGAAATTTCCTACCGCTAATCCTCGTACATGAACTGTTAGTAGATACCCTTCTTCCATTTGCCCTTCGAGTATTCCTACTGTGTAGGACGACTGCCGGTGCCCTGAGTTAGATATTATTACTCATGCTTTATTGGAGAGAGTGACCCTTCCCAAGGAAAGTTTTACATATTTTTTCACGTATCCTTTACTTTGGGTGCGTTTTCTTTGAGCAAAGAGCTTGATTCTGTAATTATGGAGTTTTGCCTTCCCTATCAGGTGTGATTGGCACAGGTATGTCCTTCAGTGTGGGGGATGATTGCCTACCTTCAGCGTTTGTGCCAAGAAACTGGAGAGGAGCTAACCCTAACTCATATGATGAATCTCTATTGCCCCAAAATCTTTCGCGGGGGAATGATAAACCTTTGCAAGCGTGGCCACCATGCTTTACTGTCTAGCATGGATGACGACAACGACCGTGGGTAGATGGAATGGTTCATTGCAGTTCCACCAGTGACATTATTCCGACAACGACTTCATCCTTTCCGGTCGCTTGGAACTGCTTTCGTAAGTTCCCTTTAATAAACTTTTTCCTACTAAATATTCTTTCATGCTCGTATTGATCCTTCAACCTTCATTTGTTACAGCGACTCGATGGATCCCACCGGTGATAGAAGGCTTGAACCAGTGGGTTTAGAAGATCTTGGACATCACAACGCCCGACACTCATTTGTGGAAAGAATTCTCCCTTAAATACGGGTGGAAGGCCAAAATTCATGGTAACTTTGAATTACCTTGTTTCCATTTTTTTGTATATGAAGAACTTGGTTGAACCCTTCTGACTTGTTCATGAAATTAGATCTACTTGCGGGCTCAGTTGATGTTCCCAAGGAGGATGTTTTGGCTAACCCTGCTGATACGGCGAGGCTACTTCAGGAGACACTTACTCGAGCAGGCATCTCCGGGCCTGTTTCGGGCGCAAACATTTCTTCACGGAGTCCCTGTCCAGAGAACAAGCAACCAAAGAAAAGACATTCCTCTGTGACCGAGGAAAGGAATAAGAGGGCAAAGGTTGATGCCCCCGAGTCATCTCCGGTGGAGATGGTGACTTGTCCTCCTTCTAGGTCGGTCATAGACACTGTGATGATCGATGATGATGAAGAAGCTAGTGATGAGGGAGATTCTTTACATAGAAGGATACGATCCTCATCATCTCAACAAGATGCTCGACCTGTTGAGACAATTGCACCAACTGACGATGACGTCTCAGCATTTTTGGGAGAATATGATTTAGTTGAATATGCTAACTCTCGCTTTCGGGCCCTAATTGCTATAACCGGTACCATGGGGCTGAGTACCGAGTACGTGCCGTCTTTGGTTGGCGAGCATCAAACAACCAGCACTGCATTTGATGCAGCTGCTTCTCACTCTTCAACTCCATCAGCTTTATCTCCACCTTCACCACCACCAACAACTGATATATCATGTCCATCTTCAGCCACTCTTCCAACAGTGGTTGCTACATCATCTCCATCGACCGCACCTGACCATGAAGAACGTGTCCCTCCTCCACAGTCCCCAGTTCATGGGAATTTGGGGCAAAATTATGCTGCCTCTTCTGAAGATCCACAAAGGAGGAGAAATGTTACCCTTTTGGTCTCCACAGGGTGCAACTTGCTTTCGAGGCCGATGGAGCTTGCTAACTATCTGAAGCCTTTGGCTTCAGAAAAAGACTGGGAGAAGATTCAAACACTCTCGGGGGAGTTATTTGTTGAACAATGCTATACATAACGCCACAACGGTACGTTCCTTTCTTCTTTTGTTATTTCCTCTACTTTTGAGCAAATGTACTCTAAGTTTTACCTCTTCTTGTTTTGAATGCCAACTTTCTTACTTCTGAGGGCCTTCAAAGGATGATTCGTGAGAAGGAAGAACTTACTTCTGAATGGCTGCCTCTCGAAACTGGAAACCAAGGCTACCGAAGCTGTTGTTTTGGAGGCTCGTTTGCAGCAAAGCCAGCAAGAAGTGGTAACCCTTAGCCAAGAAATTGGGCCGCTGAGGGTTAGATTTGACGAGGCAAAGGCTAAATGGCAGAAATCCAGAACGCCGTTCTTGCTGCAACCGATCGTGAGGCTGCCTCCGCTGAAAGAGTGATTAACTTGGAGGCAACCTTAAACTCCAAAAGTGAAGAGCTTGTTGCTGTGGTGGCGAAACATGCCCAGCTAGAAGAGAAGTACAGGAAAACTATCGAGCATAATAGGCTCTTTAGTTCAACTGTCTGTGAGCTCGACGTCAGTCTCAAATCTGCTAGGTCCGCCCGGAAAAACCTTTCCGCCGAATTTACTTAACTCAAAGAAGAACTCAAGCGTCGAGCGGTTTCCCTCATTGCAGAAAAAAACTTATTCCATGTAGAGCATGAGGAGAAAAACCTTGGAAGAGGCCAAGACTGGTATCATTGACATTGATGTCGAAATTGCTAAGGCCCGAGAGCTTGAGTTGGCTACAAAAAATGGACTCCCATCGTAGTCTGATGCTCCAGGTTCTTCTGATTACGGTTCCGAGTTTTCGAAAACTGAAGAAGGATCGGAAGGCGATGATGCCGAAAACCAAGCTGGGAAAAATATTGAGCCATCGGTGGAACCATCTACCACTCCTGGGAATGCGGATTCTTCTCTTCCTCATGATTCCGGAGATGCTGCATTTTAGCTTTTTCTTTCTTTTTCTATTTTGTACCTTTATTATTTTGACGCGTCCTTGTAAATAAAAGCATATTTCTTGCTCAAGTATCGTTTGAGTCTTACTTTCGTTTGAATGTTCATGCAAGTCTTTAACTTTCATGCTTGCTCAAGTATTCTGCACATGCTGTTCTATTCACGCTTTATTATTTGTAATCTCGAATTCCTTTCCTTCGAGGCATTTTGGTTCCGAGTATTATCTTTTTTTCGTGAGGGTTTCCATGAGTATTTGCGCAAATTTGCTTTTTGAGTCTTTTTCGTATGCGGCTTCGAGTGTATTTTTTCCCGATGGCATTCTAGGTTCCAGGCATTGATTCTTCCGGAACTAACCATTTAACGTGAGTGTTTCTATAAGAGAGGGCCCTCTTATGTTTACGGTGCTCTTGAAGAGGACGTATCCTGTTCATTATGGTACTAACATTTGAAGTACTTGTTTAACTTTCAAATTGCAAAATCAACTCATCGTTCGGACAAGAAACAAGATAAAAACAAAAAGGATTTATTTCATCTAATTCCTTATATTTTCAAAAGTACCTAAGCATTTTGCTATGTAGAAAAGAAATTGCCATGACTTGTGGCTATCTTGTAGAACTTGTTTCTACGGGGCTGGTCGTGCAGTCCCTGGTCCCGATGATGTATTATGTTCCCAGATTTCATTCCCTGGTTGACGTGGCATTCAGTTTTGCCGTATTCTCTTATCATCCCCCAGTGTTCGAATGCGAAGAATGCGAATTGGAACACTGGAAGTCATGTATCTTCGAAGAACCCACCAATGAATTGCTAGGTAATCCTTTACTAGGAAACATATCTTGTTTCCCTTTAGGAACCCATGCTATCGAGCGAAAGAATACCTAACAGTCCTTTAGTGGTATGTGCTCGTGAACGGTCAGGTAACCTCCGTTCGGTAGGAAACTTAGCTTCCCGGTGGGAATTTGCTATCGAAGCAAAGATTATCTAATCGTCCCCGAGTGGAAACTTGTTTGTATGACTTGTTATGAAAAGTCTTATCACTACTGTCTTTGTAGTATGCTTTCCGTCACTGCCTCATTAAAATCCTTGCCAATAAAATCCAATTGGGACAAAAACTGAACGAAGGGAAAAAGAGTGCAGCACATACTTTCCGTTTGACTGTTGTTTGTCAGCAGTAATATCTTTTGAGGTGAGCCACGTTCTAGTCGTTGGGCAACTTTTCTCTGTTCTGGTTCTCCAACTTGTATGATCCTTTCCCAGTGATAGCTGAAACCCGGTAAGGGCCTTCCCATGTTGGGCCTAACTTACCTGCGTTAAGTTCCCAGGTGTTTTGAGTTACCTTCCTCAAGACCAAGTTTCCTACTTTGAAATAACAGAGGTTGGCTGTTTGATTATTATATCGCTCCATTCTTTGCTTTTTAGCCACCATTATGACATGGGCCAAGTCCCTGCGTTCCTTGAGAAGCTCCAAGTTAATTAGCATTGCTTCGTTGTTCGATTCTTCGTTCACCTGGAAATACCTTAAGGTTGGTTCCCCTACTTCCACCGGTACTGTACACAAGGGGAAAAAAGGGTTTCTCCCATGCTTGACTTGGCGGTTGTTCATTAGGCCCATAAAACCCCAGGTAATTCTTCGAGACAATTGCCTTTTGATGCTTCCAACCTTTTCTTTAGATTTTGTATAATTACTTTGTTTGTTGACTCTGCTTAGACATTCGCGCTCGGATGATAAGGTGAAGAGGTAATCCTCTTTATATTCAAATCTTCAAGTAACTTTGTAACTTTTGCGCCGATAAACTACGACCCATTGTTGCATGCAATCTCTTTTGGTATTCCAAACCTGCAAATTATGGTTTCCCATAAGAAGTAGACCACTTTGCGTTCTCCGATCTTCTGATAAGGACCTGCTTCCATCCATTTAGAAAAATAGTCAGTCAAAATTATAAAAAACCTTACCTTTTCGGGAGCCGGTGGTAATGGTACGATGATGTCCATCCCCCATTTCATGAACGGCCAAAGGGATAGAACCGAATGTAGGCGTTCCGCCGGTTGATGTACTAGTGGTGCGTAGAGTTAGCACTTATCACATGTTCGTACGAAGTCTTTGGCATCTTCTTCCATACGGGGCCGATAATATCTTGCCCGAACTAATTTCAGCACCAAAGAAACTGCACCTGAGTGATTGCCACATATCCCTTCATGGACTTCTCTCATGACATAGTTAGCTTCTGATGCTCCTAAGCACCAGGCCAACAGGCCTTGAAAGGATTTTTTGTACAATTGGCCTTTCTTGAAGCTATAACGTGCGGCTTTGGCGCGTAACGCTCTTGATGCTTTGGGGTCTTCGGGAAACTTTCCATGCCCGAGATAATCGATTATTTCGTTTCTCCAGTCCCAAGCAAAACTAGTCAAATTCACCTCATAATAACCATCTGTGTCCAAGACTAAGTTCATCATTTGTACTACCGTTCCTGATTCTGATCCCTGGACTTCTATCGAAGAGCCCAAATTTGCCAATGCATCTGCTTCCGCGTTATCTTCCCTCGGGATATGAGTAATTGACCACTCTCGGAATCATGCCAATAAAGCTGGAACTTTTACTACGTATTGCTGCATATGTTCTTCCTTGCTGTCAAAATTTCTATAGACCTGATTCACCACCAACTGCGAATCACATTTGATTTCGATGACTTCAGAGTCAAGTCCCAGGGCCAATTCGAGCCCTGCAATGAAAGCTTCGTACTCTGCTTTATTGTTAGTTAAATGTATCGATCTGATGGCTTCCCTTAAAGTTCCCCCGAAGGCGTGATCAAGACTATTCCAAGCCCGGATCCTTTTACGTTTGAAGCTTCGTCCGTAAATAAGGTCTAAACTCCCGATGTTGGTTCTGACACCATTATTGCCTCCTTGGTTGCCAGAGGCAATAGTCCCGAACTGAAATCGTCCACGAAGTCAGCCAATACTTGCGACTTAATTGTAGTCCTCAGTTTATATTCTATATCAAACTTGCTCATTTCGACGGCCCATTTGCGAATCTACCCAAGAGATCGCGTATATAGAGGATATTCCCTAGAGGGAAAGTAGTCACCATATCTATCAGGTGGCATTGGAAGTAGGGCCTCAGCTTTCGAGCGGCGACTACGAGAGCTAAGACCAGCTTTTCCAGATGTGGGTAGCGAGTTTCTTCTCCCGTTAAAATTTAACTAAAGTAATAAATGGGAGATTGCGTACCTTCATCCTCCCGGATTAAAACTGCACTTACCGTAACTTTTGAAACCGCGAGGTAGAGTAGCAATGTTTCACTTTCTTTTGGTTTTGAGAACAACGGAGGGCTTGGCAAATATTTTATCAACTCCTTCAAGGCTTGCTGGCACTCAGGTGTCCATTCGAAATTGTTTTCTTTTTGAGTAGTGTAAAGAAGCGATAATATTTTTCCGATGAACGGGAAATGAACCTGCTCAAAGCTGCCAATCTCCCTGTGAGCCTCTTGACTTCTTTTACGTTGGACAATTGATCCGGGATGTACTCCATGGCCTTGATTTTGTCGGGATTTACCTCAATTCCCCTTTGTGAGACTAGGAACTTACCTGAACTCACCCCGAAAGCACACTTCTTGGGGTTAAGTTTCATATTATGCTCCCTCAGGATGTCAAATATCTCTTGCAAATGCTTCAGGTGATCACCTGCATTTAAAGATTTAACAAGCATATCATCTATATATACTTCCATAGTCTTTCCAATTTGTTTTTTGAACATCATATTCACGAGTCGTTGATAAGTGGCTCCGATGTTTTTTTAACCCGAAGGGTATCACATTGTAACAATATGTACCAAAATTCATTATAAATGAAGTTTTTTCCTGGTCTTCTGGGTTCATCTTGATTTTATTGTACCCATAATAAGTATCGAGGAAACTCATTAACTCGTGCCCGGCCGTGGCATTAATCATTTGATCGATATTTGTAAATGGGAATGTGTAACGACCCGACTTATCATTTTAAGAATTTACATCCCGTTCAACGACTTAAGGTCTTGAGCAGCTTTGTAATATGTATTATGACCCACGTGTGTGGTCGAGTTTGGTTTTCAGAAGATTCGGAATTAAATTGAAAGAACAATTCTCATTTTTGAAGCTTAAATGGAAAGAGTTGACTTTTGAGAAAATGGCTCCGGAATGGAATTTTGATGATGTCAATAGCTTCGTATGGTGATTACGAACTTAAGCGTACGCCCAGATTTTGATTTGGAAGTCCGTAGGACAATTCGACGCATTTTGGCGAAAGTTGGAAAATATAAGATTTTTGGAAAGTTTGGCCAAAGTTTGAATTTTTTATAACGAAGTCGGATTTCGATTCCGGAAATTGGAACAACTCCATTACATCATTTATGAATTGTGTGCAAAATTTGAAATCATTCCGGATTAATTTGATACGTTTCGGCACAAAATATAGAAGTTGGAAGATTTGAAAACTCATAATTAGATTCGATGCGCGATTCATAATTTTGGTGTTGTTTGGTTTGAAACCTCGACTAAGTTCGTATTATATTTTGGGACGTGTTGGTATATTTGGTTGAGGTACCGAGGGCCTCGGGTGGATTTACGAAGGTTAACCGGGCAATTTGGACTTGAAGGAAGCAGCTGGAAAATGGCAGCAGCTGTTGGAATCGCACATGCGGAATATTGGGCGCATGTGCGATATCGCAGAAGCGTTACAATCATCACAGAAGCGATTGAAAGGGATCTGGGCAGTACTGGGCATCCATCGCAGAAGCGGAGCAGTGGAGCGCACCTGCGACATCGCAGGTGCGATGGTGGTAGCGCAAAAGCGAGCTCCATCGCAGAAGCGCAACACTGGACGCACCTGCGGTTGCGCAGAAGCGAGGCTAGTGTCCGCAGGTGCGAGCCTTCACCTGGGCATTGCACTTCGTAAAAGCGAGGATGATGTCGCAGAAGCGACTTAGCGAATGCGAAAATGCTGTCCGCAAATACGAAATATGGGCAAAACTTAAAGACCCAAAAATAGTCATTTTGTCATTTCGTTTTGGAATTTTTGGAGCTCGGTTCTTGGGCGATTTTGAAGTTTTATTCACGATTTCAACTCAAGTAAGTGTTCTATATCCTAAAGTGATTATATTTCATGAATCTATGCTTATATTCATCGTTTAATTCGGATTTAAATGGAAGAAATCAAGATTTATGCAAAATCTTCTAAAAACAAAAATTTAAGATTTGGAGGTCGAGTTGTTATTGTAATTTGATAAAATTAGTATGGTTGAACTCTTATTGGAATGGGGATTCGTATTTTGATAAAAATTAAGTCGGGTTTCGAGAGGCGGGCCACGCATTGACTTTGATTGAATTTTTAGAAAAAAAATTTAAGTCGATGTTTTATTATCCGGAATTATTTCCGATGAATTTTAATGAAGTTGTACAATTAATTTGGATATTTGAGCTGTCCGGAGGTCAATTCAAGCAAGAAGATGACTTTGGAATATCAGCATAACTTCAAAAGGTAAGTATCTTGCCTAACCTTTAGTGGGGAAATTACCCTTTAGGCATTGAGTCTTATGTGGAAATTGGGTGATTGGAAGTCGTGTACGCGAGGTGACGAGTACGTATTCGGGCTTATATGTGCAAATTTTATTGGTTTAAAGTTTTAAGCATTTGTATATATTAAATTGGATAATTGTTGGCATTTAGTAAATCCTTGAATTATCACGCCTCATTCCTTATTTGTCGAGTTTGTATTTTATATCATAATTTGGTGTTATTGTCACTTGGATTTTATGTGAATTCTGTGTGTTTTTTGATTTGATATTTTTCTTGGAATTAAATTCATGATGGAATCCTTATCTGCAAATATTTATTAAATAGGTTTAAATTGAGGACTTAATATAATTATCAACAATTTGGATTAATGAAGGTGTTGCCCTATACTGAGTATTTTTTTTACCTCTGTTGATTGTTTTGAGGTTTTATATATGTTGTATGAAGCCTTGGGCTATTTGTTGAGAAATTTATTGATTCTGCTACATATTTGAAATTTGGTTGTGGTCAGTGGCAAATTATGATATGAATTGTTGTATTGTATTGTGGTTTAAACACTCTCCTTGATGTTATTTATTCTTCCTACCTTGCTTGATTAATGATATACATGTTCTTGGTAAGGACGAGTGTAAAGCACGAATGGTGATGTCGTGCCATTTGAATTGTATTATCACGTGAGGGAGAGTGTAAAACACGAAGGGTGTTGCCGTGCCATTTGAGAGTGTAAAGCACGAAGGGTGATGCCATGCCATTGAGAGAGTAAAGCACAAAGGGTGATGCCATGGCATTTAATTTATATTATCAGGTGAGGATGAGAGTAAAAGCACGAAGGGTGATGCCGTGCCATTATTTTTATATTATCATATATTCATGGCATGAAGTATGTTTCCGTGCAGGCGAGGACAAGAGACATACATTATATTGTGATATCGTTTTGTTGTGTATACATTCATGCCTTTATCTTGAGATGTTATTGTGCACATATGATTTTTATGTGACTTGTAGTCGTTATTGCTTACTGTGTGCCTCTCACTTTATTTCTTTTATTGTTATTGACTTTTCTCCCACCTAGTTGATATTGTTATATGTATGCACGAAGGGTATTGCCGTGCCAATTTAATTGGTCTCTCTCTCTCTCTCTCTCTCTCTCTCTCTATATATATATATATATATATATATATATATATATATATATATATATATATATATATATATATATATATATATTTGGTGAGAATGAGACAAGTGCACGAAGGTATTCCCGTGCCTTTTGATGTGATATATTGAATATATTTCTCACACCAAGGAAGTTAAATGAGGTGTCACATGGTGACTTTTATTTGAAAGAATTATATTTATAAGATATTTACTTTAAAGAATTATATTTGAAAGATATCTACTTGAAAGAATTATATTTGAAAGACATTTACTTGAAAGAATTATATTCGAAAGATATTTATTTGAAAGAATTATAATGAAAAGATATTTATTTGTAGGAAGTATATTCGAAATATATTTATTGGAAATGATTATATTCTAGAGACTTTTATTGAAAAAATTATAATAAAGATGTATATTTTGAAGACCTTGATTAATTGGCTGTAGCTGTGTTTATTATTCGTTTGAGTAATATTTATGGTGTTCCTGTTGCCTTGCTATTTAAATCAATAGTTGATTGGTGTTGCTATCACTGCTATTTGTTTTCTATTATTTTTGTATGCTATATTACACAGGTTATTTGACTAGTGAGTCTCTTGACTGTACCTCGTCATTACTCCACTAAGGTTAGTCTTGATACTTACTGGGTATCGACTGTGGTGTACTCATACTACACTTCTGCACATTTTTGTGCAGAGCTAGGTATTGGAGATATTGGATTCGGACAGAGATTAGAGTATGATAGCAAGGATTCAAGGTAGGATTGCTTGATCGTCGCGGTCCCTTGGAGTTTTTCCATTTTATTATACTGTTAATTTTTTATTCGAACAGTATTGTATATTAGACCCTTAAGATAATTCCATGTATTCAAATAGAGTTCGTGACTCAGTATTACCCGTCTTGGGAGGTTGTATTAAATTATATGTTTAAAAGTAAATGGCTTGAATTATGATTATAATCGGCTTACTTAGTCTTAGAGACTAAGTGTCATCACAACGCCTGTGGTGGGATTTTGGGTCGTGACAAGTTGGTATCAGAGCTCTAAGTTCATAGGTTCTACTAGTCACGAACGAGTCTACTAGAGTCTTGCGGATCGGTACGGAGACGTTTGTACTTATCTTCGAGAGGCTACAGAACTGTTAGAAAATTTCCACTTCTTTCATTCTTGTGGTGCGGAATTTGTTGATTTTGGAATTTGAGCCTTTGTATCTCTATTCTCTCACAAATGGTGAGGACACGTACTACCGGGTCAGCTGAGCAAATGCCCGCGCATATTGCTAGAGCTGCAAGAGGCTGGGGCCGAGGTAGAGGCCGAGGAAGGGCACGTGTCGCAGCTAGAGCACCTATCAGAGTAACAATTAAGGAGCCGCCAGTAGCTCCGGTTAGGGGACAGGTACCGAAAGCGCCTTTTGTTACCCCCGGACTTTAGGAGACTTTAGCGCAGTTCCTGAATATGTTTGGTACATTAACTCAGACAGGATTGATCTCTATTGCACCGAATATTTCACAGATTGGGGGAGGAGCTCAGACTACTACCGCTCGTACTCCAGAGCAGTAGGTCTACATTGGTCAGGTTCTGGGTGTGCTGTCGGTACAACCTGTTATTCCGGTTCAGCCTGAGTTCAGGCCAGGGAAATCACATGAAGAACAAAAGACACTTGAGAGATTAAAGAGGTATAGTCCACCTACTTTTGGTGGCACAACTACCGAGAATGCCCAGGGATTTCTAGAAAAGTGCTACCGTATTGTCCTCACCATGGGTATTGTGAAAGTGAGCGGAGTTGCCTTTACTATATTTCAGTTGTCAGGAGCAGCATATCGATGGTGGCAGGCTTATGAAGAGGGCAGACCAGCCGATGCAACACCACCAACTTGGACTCAATTTTCGGAAATATATTTGAAAGAATTTGTTACCTAAACCCTCTGATATGCGTTACACACAATGTTTGAACAGTTGCGTCAGGGCACCATGAGGGTGTCGGAATATGCTATCAGGTTCAGTGAGTTAGCCCGCCATGCACCTATCTTGGTTTATACAGTTAGAGAGCGAGTCCGCAGATTCATTGAAGGGCTCGATTATGATTTTAAAATATGTATGGCTCGAGAGTTGCAGGCTGACATTCCATTTCAGCAAGTAGTAGAGATTACTAGGATGTTAGAACGTGTTCGAAGTGAGGAGAAGGAGGCCAAAAGGTCTCGGAACTATGGAGGATTTAGTGGATTCTACTCTGCAGCTATGACTCATCATGGCGGAGGCTCGGACAGTCGGTCAGCTTAGTACACAATTCAGAGTAATCGTAATGCTCCAGTTAATACTTTTAGTGCACCACCAACACGAGATTGTTAAAGTGGTTATTCCAGTTATCCGGCACAGACTAAGTATGAGCAACCGTGACCTCAGAGGGGTTATTATGAGTGTGATGATACCAGGCACATAATGAGAGACGGTCCCAGACTTGGGAGAGGTGAATTTCATCAAAACACTCAGGCTACAGACTTTATTCCAGCTAATACTCCATGTGCACAACTAGTTAGGGGTGGAGGACAGGCGGGTAGAGGGCACCTAAGAGGTGGAGGCCCGGCCCGTTGATATAATTGCTATGAATTGGTTGAGGCCAATACACCAGATAGTGTCGTTACAGGTATGAATTAATTTACAATAAAAGGAGCACCATTCTTATTTTGATTCGATTCTGATTATCGAGGTGAGAACTCCTTTCATGCTCCTTATATATGGTGGATTAGTGAATTTGTACTCCACTCCCGTGTTTATCCCTATTGGGAGATTTTATGGTGTTAGCCCGTGTGTATCATTTTTGTTTTGTACATTATTGTGGGCTATGAGTCCAAAGGTGACTTTCTATTTCTCTCTACAGTTGGTTTCGATGTGATTTCGGAATAATTGATCTCAATTTTATGAATTATATGCCTTACTGGTATGAGAGTTCATTATGTGTTGAGAAAAATGGTTTACGGAATTTATTGAAAAGAAGAAAGAAAGGAAATAGAAAATTTCATTTGGCACAATGTGCAAAATACTTGTGATTCGGAGTTGAGGATGAGATCTTCACATTTTTATATGATTTGAAATATTTAAATTGGGCTACAAGCCACGGTGAAAGTTATATAAGGACAAGATCCTTGTGATGAAAGTTTATGTATTTAAATTCTCCCTTTGTGAAATTAAAAATTTGTACTATTGTATTGATATGGAGTCATGTCTATTAGGCTTATTAGATAATTCTTTGATGTGTTTCTGTGCATATTTTACCACATTTATGCTGTAAATATTGAGATTTAGCCTATAAGGTGAGTGCCCAGATGGCGTTAAATATGACTCGTTAATTCAGATAAATAATTATGAGGTCTTCATGCCTCGCGTGTTGCTGTCAGTGTTGTGAAAATTTTAAACGAGATTTTGGTTAATATAAGATCAATTGAGGATGCTGGAACTAATTATGAACAATAATTATGATCAGAGATGTGATTATGGGCATACGTATAATTGTGTGTAGGCACGAAATTACTACCGCCGGTTGAGACTAATGCAGTGTGCTAATATGAAAAATCAGGCCTTTTGAAATTAATTGGAGTGTAAGGAATTGGCTTTAATGTTTATAAAGGAGGATAAAAAGGAATAATCTCAGCTGAGATAGTGTTGCCGGACCTGTGTTAAATTGCGGAAATGTAGAATCACCCACAAGTATGTGTGTAAGAATACACTTAGTAATTTAATGTCATCAGAAAGATTCTTGGCACGTTCGAGGACGAACGTATGTTTAAGAGGTGGAGAATGTAATGATCTGACTTGTCGTTTTAAGAATTTAGGCCCCTTTCTACGACTTAAGGTCTCGAGCAGCTTTGTAATATATATTATGACCCGCGTGTGTGGTCGAGTTTGATTTTCAGAAGATTCGGAATTAAATTAAAAGAACAATTCTTATTTTGAAGCTTAAATGGAAAGAGTTGACTGGAGAGTTGACTTTTGAGCAAAGGTTGAATTTTGGAAAGTTCGACCGAAGGTTGAATTTTTGATAACGAGGTCAGATTTTGATTCCGAAAATTAGAACAAGTCCGTTACATCATTTATGACTTGTGTGCAAAATTTGAAGTCATTCCAGATTGATTTGATATGTTTCAGCACAAAATATAGAAGTTGGAAGATTTGAAAACTCATAATTCGATTTGATGTGCGATTCGTAATTTCGGTATTGTTTGACGTGGTTTGAAACCTCGATTAAGTTTGTATTATATTTTGGGACGTGTTTGTATATTTGGTTGAGGTCCCGAGGGCCTCGGGTGGATTTTTGAAGATTAACGGAGCAATTTGGACTTGAAGGAAGCTGCTGGAAAATGGCAGCATCTAATGGAATCGTACTTGCGGAATATTGGACGCATGTGCGACATCGCAGAAGCGTTACAATCATCGCAGAAGCGATTGGAAAGGGATCTAGGCAGTGCTGGGCGTCCATCGCAGAAGCGGAGCAGTGGAGCGCACCTGCGACATCGCATGTACGATGGTGGCAGTGCAGAAGCGAGCTCCATCGCAGAAGCGCAACACTGGACGCACCTGCATTTGCGCAGAAGCGAGGCTAGTGTCTGCAGGTGCGAGCCTTCACCTGGGCAGTGCACTTCGTAGAAGAGATGATGGTGTAGCAGAAGCGACTTAGCGGATGCGAAAATGCTGTCCGCAAATGCAAAATATGTACAGAACTTAAAGACCCAAAAATTGTCATTTTGTCATTTTGTTTTGGAATTTTTGGAGCTTGGTTCTTGGGAGATTTTGAGGATTTCTTCATGATTTTAACTCAAGTAAGTGTTCTATATCCTAAAGTGATTATACTTCATGAATCTATGATTATATTCACCCTTTAATTCGGATTTAAATGGAAGAAATCAAGATTTTTGCAAAATCTTCTAAAAAAACAATTTAAGATTTGGAGGTCGAGTTGTTATCGAAATTTGATAAAATTGGTATGATTGAACTCGTATAAGAATAGGTATTCATATTTCATGAAAATTATGTCGGGTTCCGAGAGGCGGGCCCCGCATTGACTTTGGTTGACCTTTTAGAATAAAATTTTAAGTAGACACTTTATTATCCGAAATTGTTTTCAATGAATTTTAATGAAGTTTTATAATTAATTTGGATAGATTTGAGCTGTCCGAATGTCAATTCAAACAAGAAGGCGACTTTGGAATATCGGCATGACTTCAAAAAGGTAAGTATCTTGCCTAACCTTTAGTGGGAGAATTACCCCTTAGGCATTGAGTCTTATGTAGAAAATGTGTGATTGGAAGCCGTGTACGCGAGGTAATGAGTACGTACTCGGGCTTATATGTGAAAATTTTATTGGTTTAAAGTTTTAGGCATTTTATGTATTAAATTGGATAATTATTGGCATTTAGTAAATCCTTGAATTATCACACCACATTCCTTATTTGTCGTGTTTGTATTTTATATAATAATTTGGTGTTATTGTCACTTGGATTTTATGTGAATTCCGTGTGTTTGTTGATTTGATATTTTTCTTGGAATTAAATTCATGATGGAATCCTTATCTGCAAATATTTGTTATATAAGTTTAAATTGAGGTGTTAATATAATTATCAAGAATTTGGATTAATGAAGGTGTTCTCCTATACTGAGTATTTTTTACCTCTGTTGGTTGTTTTGAGGTTTTATATACGTTGTGTGGAGCCTTGGGCTATTTGTTGAGAAATTTATTGATTCTGCTACATATTTGGAATTTGGTTGTGGTCAGTGGCAAATTGTGATGAATTGTTATATTGTGTTATGGTTTAAACACTCTCCTTGATGTTATTTATGCTTCCTACATTGCTTGATTAATGATATTATGTGCTTGGTAAGGGAGAGTGTAAAACACGAAGGGTGATGTCGTTCCATTTGAATTATATTATCATGTGAGGAAGATTATAAAGCACGAAGGGTGATGTCGTGCTATTTGAGAGTGTAAAGCACGAAGGGTGATGTCGTGTCATTGAGAGAGTAAAGCACGAAGGGTGATGCCGTGGCATTTAATTTATATTATCAGGTGAGGATGAGAGTAAAAGCACGAAGGGTGATGTCGTGCCATTATTTTTATATTATTATATATTCATGGCACGAAGGGTGTTTTCGTTCAGGCGAGGACGAGAGACATACATTATATTGTGATATCGTTTTGTTGTGTATACATTCATGCCTTTATCTTGAGATGTTATTGTGCACCTATGTTTTCTATGTGACTTGTAGTCATTGTTGCTTACTGTGTGCCTCCCACTTCATTTCTTTTATTGTTATTGACTTTTCTCCCATCTTGTTGGGTGAGAATGAGACAAGTGCATGAAGGTATTGCCGTACCATTTGATGTGATATGTTGAATATATTTCTCACACTAGGGAAGTTAAATGAGGTGTCACATGGTGACTTTTATTAGAAAGAATTATATTTGCAAGATATTTACTTGAAAGAATTTTATTTGAAAGATTTCTACTTGAAAGAATTATATTTGAAAGATATTTACTTGAAATATTTATATTCGAAAGATATTTATTTGAAAAAATTATAATGGAAATATATTTATTTGGATGAAGTATATTCGAAATATATTTGTTGGAAAGGATTATTTTCTAGAGACTTTTATTGAAAAACTTATAGATAAAAGATGTATATTTTGAAGAACTTGATTAATTGGATGTACCTGTATTTATTATTCGTTTGAGCAATATTTATGGTGTTCCAGTTGCCTTGCTATTTAAATCACTAGTTGATTGGTGTTGCTATCACTGCTATTTATTTTTTATTATTTGTGCATGCTATATTGCACAGGTTATTTGACTAGTGAGTGTCTTGACTGTACCTCGTCACTACTGCACTGAGGTTAGTCCTGATACTTACTGGGTACTGACTGTGGTGTACTCATACTACACTTTTGTATATTTTTGTACAGAGCCAAGTATTGGAGATATTGGATTCGGACAGAGATTAGAGTATGATAGCAAGGGTTCAAGATAGGATTGCTTGGTCGTCGCAATCCCTTGGAGTCTTTCCATTTTATTGTACTGTTTAATTTCTTATTTGAACAATATTGTATATTAGACCCTCGAGATAATTCCATGTATTCAGTTAGAGTTCGTGACTCAGTATTACTAGTCTTCGGAGGTTGTATTAAATTTTTTGTTTAAACAAATGGCTTGAATTATGATTATAATCGGCTTACTTAGTCTTAGAGACTAAGTGTCATTACGACGCCTGTGGTAGGATTTTGGGTTATGACAGAATGAGTCTTTCGGGCATGCTTTATTAAGATCCTTATAATCTACGCACATGCAAAATGTATTATTTTTCTTAGGAACTACTACTACATTGGCTAACCAGTCCGAATAACTTACCTCTCGGATTGAACCAATATTAAGTAAACAGGTTACCTCTTCTTTGATGAATTTATTTCTTGCTTCACCAATAGGGTGCTTCTTTTGCCTTACCGGAGGTATGCTAGGATCCAAGCTTAACTTGTGTATGGCTAGCTCCGTCGGGATTTCTGTCATATCCTCGTGCGACCATGCAAAATAATCAACGTTAATTTTAAGGAACTCGATAAATGCAGACCTGAGCTCCGGGTGCAATCCTGTTCCCAAATGGAATTTCCTTTCTAGGAATTCTTCAAACAACACAACTGTCACGACCCAAAATCTCACCTGTCATGATGGCGCCTATCTCAATACTAGGCAAGCCGACAATCTCAATAAACCACCATATCTTTTAAATTTGAAAACATGATAATTATATTCAACGGAAGAAACCTTACAAATACAAATATAATAATCCCAAAACCCGATATCACGGAGAATACGAGCATCTAATGTGAATACAATATCTGACTAATAAAAACCACCGTCGAAAGTATAGAACAGTACAATAACTGAAGGAAAGAGAGACAAGGTCAGCGGATGCTAGGCAGCTACCTTGATAATCTACAACTGGTATCACACTGAGGTCTAACAGCCGCCGTGTCCGGAAGCACATGGATCTGCACACAAGATGATGAGTGTAGTATGAGTACAACCAACTCAATAAGTAACAAGACTAACCTCTGGGCTGAAAGTAGTGACGAGCTCCGCAGGTACATTCCAGTATAAATAATGGTAAAAAAACTGTAGGCATGCTTTCAAGCTCAACAGTAAAACTCAGTACAAGTGAATTAGATCAATGCTGCATGATATAAGGAATATGGCATCTCAGTAGAAAGACCTCATGTAAATACTGGTCACAAATTATTCGGTCACTCGATAAAGTTTATGGCCAATCCAGCCCAGGGGTGTACCAACCCGTATATAAATACACATCGACTAACAGTCAGTCACTCAGTACCGTATAAAGCCAATCCAGCCCTGGGGTAATTTATCCCCAAATGTAAATGATACGGACAAGATCCATGTCCAGGTAAATTCATTACAATATAAATAAGTAAGGCAAGTCCATGCCCTAGGAAATCCATCCTGAATATATATAATCATCTACACTCACTGGGGGTGTGTACAGACTCCGAAGGGGCTCTTTTAGCCCAAGTGTGATATAAAGCCTTTATGTCCTACTGCAGGCGGGCAGTCCCGATCTGTATAATAATAAAGCCTATAAGACTTGTTGTAGGCAGGCAACCCCAATCCATAAAATAGTAAAGCCAATAAAACCTACTGCAGGCGGGTAGCCCCAATCTAGAACAATAATAATGTATAAAGCCATTCTGGCCTGCTGCAGGCGGGCAGCCCCGATCCATTTAATGATAACATATATAAAGCTAATATGGCCTGCTACGGCGCGCAGCTCGATCCCAAAATATCCTCAAAATGGACAAATATGATTGAGTGTGAAATGTACATTTTTAAAACAGTTAATTCAACAACAACAGGACCCCATGGGTCCCAAAATATCGGCACGTAGCCTAAACATGATCTTTAATAAGAGCCTCATCTCAATTTCTCTAACACGTGGGGAAATGTTCATATAATAACATGATTCTTTAATTTTTTTAACTCCACAAAATTTATTCAAGTCACAATTTCAATGGAGCACGTCCACAGGCTTGTCAACTATCGTGTGCGTCACTTCCAAACAATTTATATAATACCAATTCGGGGATTCATATCCTCAGAACCAAGTTTAGAAGTGCCACTTACCTCAATCCGAGTAAAACTCTACTCCAATATGCCTTTTCCTCTCAAATCGGTCTCCAGACGTTCCGAATCTAGCCACAAGAAGTAAAATACAATCAATATAGGCTAAAAAAATCAATTCCACAAGAAATATGAAATTATAGCCAAAAATCCGAAATCTGCTCAAACCCGGCACCTGGGCCCACGTCTCTAAATCCAACAAAAGTCACAAAACCCGAAAGCCCATTCACTCACGAGTCTAACCATACCAAATTTACTCAAATCCAATAACAAAATTCAATTCCAAACCTCAAAATTCTAGCCAAAGAACTCTTCCTCATTTTCCCCAAATTTTCATCTCAAAACACTAATTAAATGCTGAAAACATTGATATATTTGTGTATATTGATCAAATCCGAGTTAGAATCACTTACCCCGATGTTTTCCCTTGAAAATATCTCAACCATCGCCTCTCCCCAAGCTCCAATTTGTCAAAAATAAAAAAATGGGACGAAACCCCTATTTTGTAACTTAAAGTTTCCGCTCAGGCTTGGCATCAATTTTCATGACCTCGATTTTTCATGACCTCGATTTTTTAAGACCTCGATTTTCATGGCCTCGATTTTTATGACCTCGATTTTCATGGCCTCGATTTTCATGACCTCGATTTTTCATGACCTCGATTTTTCATGAATTCGATTTTCCCAGCAGCAGAAATTTCCAGCAGCTGTTTAAGTCCAAATATTTATCCGTTAATCATCCGAAACTCACTTGAAACCTTTCGGACATAAATCATATATGAATTTCAATTATAAACACGCTACGTACCTGCTCGCGCGCTCAAAATACTGAAAAGAGGTCGTCTTAACCCGATATTGACCATGGTCAAATTCCCAAATTTCTTAACTTTACTAGTCTCTCAACCAATTATCCAAAAAAATACACCCAAGCCCCTCGAGACCCATCAAATCATACCAACAAGTCCTAACACATCATACGAACTTGGTCGAAACTTCAAATCATGCCAAACTGTATACGGTCAAAACCGAATTTGCCCTTAGTGTAATTAGTCAATATTAATACGTGATGAACCGAGGGTCGTCACTATGACATCGAGATAAGAACTAAAGCCAGGTTATCGAGCTTAAGATACCGAGCTCGACTCAATATCGAGCTATGATATGAAGTAGTATTATCGAGCTCAAGTGCCAAAGATCGATCAATATCAAGCTCGAGATCCAGAGATCCACCGATACCAAGACCGACCAAGATCGAGCTAAGAGACAAAGAGCCATTGTAGCCGCACCAGGGGAGAGAATCTCGACGGGAATTAAAGAAAAGCTAATTAACTAATCTATCACGGGATCCCCACTATGTATTTTTAATTATATCCAAAGTATGGTTCTTCCACTATATTAAGAGTGGGTATTATTTCTGTAAGGGACATTGAACATCCAGAGAAGCATACGTTGAAACATCAAGACATTCATACACTCTCATTTTAGAGATTATTTAGATTCATACAGATATAGTAAAATTATCCTTTTTTTGGCTTGGTACATTGGTTAATCCTTTGCATATAAAAATCATTCTCTGCTTAATTTTGGTTTGTATTAATTCCTTTTGACAGTCAATATTCGATACATTTCTACTTATTTTTCCGGTTTGTACCAAATTATACCACGTATCCTTAGAACTACGTATAAATTCAACTCTATCCATTTTTTCGAGTAAACAGTTTGGTGCCCACCGTGGGGCTAAGGATAATAGTGGTTGTTTGGTACGAATCTCTGTAAAACACACTATTTTATACTTGATCTTGGATGTGTCTTTGATTTCAGGTTGAAAATGATGAATTCTCAAGTAATGGCCCTACCTATCAACAACGAAGCTGGCCTTCAAATGAGAATAACAACTTGACGCACGGGGATGAAAGGCCACTCATCGATCCCGTTGGTGCTCGGGTCAAAGAGCCAATAGACGTTAATTCACATGTGTCCATCGAGGCAAACCAACGTTCCGACCCTGAAAATAGCATTCATAGTGGAACTCGATCTGCAGCTCGAAATACCCAAAATGTTGAGGAAAACGGAATCAACATGCGTATGATTTTCGGAATGTTGCAAGCTTAACAGGTAGCGATAGCTAAGTTGCATAGCCAAACCCAGGCACCGAGCAGGCCCGAGCCCAGTTCACCCCGAGAAGTCACCCACAGAACGGGGTCAGCTATAGTAAGATCAAATGAGCAAGAATCGGGGACTAATCCCGAAATTGTTAAGATACTCGAGGAACAGACAAAATGAATAGAGTGAGGAGAAATGAGGATTGAAGTAAACGACAAAAAAGTGGAAACTTATAATTCCAGGGTTGATCAGATCCCGGGGGAACCACCAATACTGAAGGGATTGGATTCCAAAAAATTCGTACAAAATCCATTCCCCCCGAGCGCAGCTCCAAAACTGATACCCAAGAAGTTCCGCATGCCCGAAATTCCTAAATATAATGGAACGACCGATGCCAATAAACATGTCACCTCTTACACATGTGCCATTAAAGGGAACGACCTAGAAGACGACAAGATCGAATCTGTATTATTGAAAATATTCAGTGAAACCCTATCAAAAGGAGCAATGATATGATATCATAATTTACCGCCTAACTCTATCGATTCTTTTGCTATGCTTGCAGATTCTTTCGTAAAAGAACATGCTGGAGCCATAAAGGTCGAGACTAGGAAGTCGGACCTTTTAAGGTAAGACAAAAAGATAACGAAATGCTAAGGGAATTCGTATCTCATTTTCAAATGAAATGAATGGATCTACCACCGGTCACAGACGATTGAGTTGTTCAAGCTTTCACTCAAGGTCTGAACGAACAAAGCTCGATAGCTTCACGACGGTTGAAGCAGAACCTGATCGAGTACCCATTTGTTACCTGGGCCAATGTATACAATCGGTATCAATCGAAGATTAAAGTCGAAGACGACCAGTTGGGTTTTGGGTCCATTATTAAAAGGGACATCAACTGAAAACCAAGGTCGATTAGGGACCGATACCAGCCGTATAGTGGAGATCATAAGGGGTTGCGAACAAAGACGTAACCCCGTACAAGGCGATAAAAGAAGTGATCGAGGCCAAGGGTCTTGGGCACTGATGAACAGGAATGGGTTCGACATGCATACTGAACCTAAGGAAGCACCATGGTTATCAGAATATAACTTCAGCATCGATGCATCCGCCATCGTGTCGGCTATCAGACGTATCAAATATACTCAGTGGCCTCGACCTCTACAAACTGTTATAGCCTAGAGGAATCCCAATTAAATGTGCGAATATCATGGCACTCATTGCCACAGAACGGAAGATTGTAGGCAACTGAGAGAGGAGGTAGCCCGGTTATTCAATAAAGGGCACCTTCGAGAATGTTTAAGGAATCGAGCCAAAAACCATTTCAAAAATAGGGATTTCAGTAGACAAAAAGAACAAGAAGAGCCACAACACATCATCCACATGATCATCGTGGGATCGATATCCCCCAGGGGCCGGTGCTTAAACGCACTAAGATGTCGATTGTAAGAGAGAAGTGATCTCGGACTCAGGATTAAGCACCTAAAGGAACCTTGTCCTTTAGTAATGAAGACGCAGAAGTAATTATGCAACCCCATAACGATGCACTATTAATATCTGTAGTTATGAATAAAAATCAAGTTAAGCGTGTGTTAATTAATCCAGGTAGTTCGACCAACATTATTAGATCAAAGGTCATAGAGCAGCTCGGTCTAAGGACCAGGTCGTGCCCACAACCCTGGTACTAAACGGATTCAATATGGCATGTGAACTACTAAAGGCGAGATAATTCTGCCAATAAACGTGGCCGGGACAATCCAAGAAACGAAGTTCCACATAATCAAAGGTGACATGAGGTATAACACCTTTTTTGGAACACCGTTGATCCACAATATTAGGGTAATCATTGATCGTGCTAACTTAGAACAATTCAACAATATCCGAGGCCTCTTTACAATCAACCTCGAATACTAGGGGGCATTGCCCTCAAATAAATCAAGTTCGATGCAAGAAAGTTACTTCATGGCAAACAAGGTCTCGATAGGAAAAATTGTAAGGGCCAAATGGTCAAACGAACCATGCCCGCGTAGTTTGCTCGAGCCCTAGCACAAAACATGAACACATGTATATTGACTTATAAAGAGAAATTTATTCTTTACCGATATCTCATAACTTAGAAAGATTCTTATACTTCATGTTCGTGATCTATTATGCAAACAGGCTTAAGGGTCGAACATGACCGGAGTTTGCAAAATTACCCTAAAAATCAGGGACTGCCAACCGAAAAATCAACGAGATCAAGCTCCATATAGCCTAAAGGCTTCATTAGTTCGAGTTCGAGCAAACACTCACTCGATCATAAAGCCTAAAGGTTGTTTTCATTTCGAGTTTGAGTAAACACTCACTCGATCATAAAGCCTAAGGGCTGTTTTTATTTCGAGTTCAAGCAAACACTCACTTGATCATTAAGCCTAAGGGCTACTCTTACTTCGAGTTCGAGCAAACACCCACTCAACCACTAATCCTAAGGGCTACATTACCTCGAGTTCGAGCAAACACTCACTCGACCATTAATCCTAAGGGCTACATTACTTAGAGTTCAAGCAAACACTCACTCGACCATTAAGCCTAAGGGCTATATTACTTCAAGTTGGAGCAAACACTCACTCGACCATTAAGCCTAAGGGCTACATTAGTTCGAGTTCGAGCAAACACTCACTCGATCATAAAGCCTAAGGGCTATTTTCACTTTGAGTTCGAGCAAGCACTCAATCGATCATTAAGCCTAAGGGCTATCCTTACTTCGAGTTCGAGCAAAGGCTCACTTGACCATAAAGCCTAAGGGCTACTCTTACTTCGATTTCGAGCAAACACTCACTCGATCATTAAGCCTAAGGGCTACCCTTACTTCGAGTTCGAGCAAACGCTCACTGGACCATAAAGCCTAAGGGATACTCTTACTTCAGGTTCGAGCAAACACTCACTCGATCATTAAGCCTAAGGGCCACCCTTACTTCGAGTTCGAGCAAACTCTCACTCCACTATAAAGCCTAAGGGATACTCTTACTTCAAGTTTGAGCAAACAGTCACTCGACCATTAAGCCTAAAGGCTACATTACCTCGAGTTCGAGCAAACACTCACTTGACCATTAAGCCTAAGGGCGACATTACTTCGAGCTCGAGAAAACACTCACTCGACCATTAAGTCTAAGAGCTATATTACTACGAGTTCGAGAAAACACTCACTCGACCATTATGCCTAAGGGCTACATTAGTTCGATGTCGAGCAAACACTCACTCGATCATAAAGCCTAAGGACTATTTTTATTTCGAGTTCGAGCAAACACTCACTCGATCATTAAGCCTAAGGGCTACTCTAACTTCAAGTTCGAGCAAACACTTACTCGACCATTAAGCCTAAGGGCTACGTTACCTCGAGTTCGAGCAAACACTCACTCGACCATTAAGCCTAAGGGCTACATTACTTCGAGTTCAAGCAAACACTCACTCTACCATTAAGCCTAAGGGCTACATTACTTCGAGTTCGAGCAAACTCTAACTCGACCATTAAGCCTAAGGGCTACATTAGTTCGAGTTAGAGCAAACACTTATTCGATCATTAAGCCTATAGGCTACTCTTACTTCGAGTTCAAGCAAACGCTCACTTGACCATAAATCCTAACGGATACTCTTACTTCGAGTTCGAGTAAACACTCACTCGACCATTAAGCCTAAGGGCTACATTACCTCGAGTTCGAGCAAACACTCACTCGACCATTAAGCCTAAGGGCGACATTACTTCGAGTTCGAGCAAACACTAACTCGACTATTAAGCCTAAGGCTACATTAGTTCGAGTTCGAGCAAACACCCACTCGATCATGAAGCCTAAAAGTTATTTTCACTTCGAGTTCGAGCAAGTACTCAATCGATCATGAAGCCTAAGGATTTCCCTTATTTCGAGTTCGAGCAAACGTTCACTCGACCATAAAGACTAAGGGCTACTCTTACTTCGAGTTCGAGTAAACACTAACTTGACCATTAAGCCTAAGGGTTACATTACCTCGAGTTCAAGAAAACACTCACTCGACCATTAAGCTTAAGGGTTACATTACTTCGAGTTTGAGCAAACACTCACTCGACCATTAGGCCTAAGGGATACATTAGTTCGATGTCGAGCAAACACTCACTCGATCATAAAGCCTAAGGGATGTTTTTATTTCGGGTTCGAGCAAACACTCACTAGATCATTAAGCCTAAGGGCTACTCTTACTTCGAGTTCGAGCAAACACTCACTCGACCATTAAGACTAAGGGCTACATTGCCTCGAGTTCGAGCAAACACTCACTCGACCATTAAGCCTAAGGTCTACATTACTTCGAGTTCAAGAAAAATACTCACTCGACCATTAAGCCTAAGGGCTACATTACTTCGATTTCGAGCAAACACTCACTCGACCATTAAGCCTAAGGGCTACATTACTTCGAGTTCGAGCAAACACTCACTCGACCATTAAGCCTAAGGGCTACATTACCTCAAGTTCGAGCAAACACTCACTCGACCATTAAGCCTAAGGGAGACATTACTTCGAGTTTGAGAAAACACTAACTCGACTATTAAGCCTAAGCTACATTAGTTCGAGTTCGAGCAAACAACCACTCGATCATGAAGCCTAAAAGTTATTTTCACTTCGAGTTCGAGCAAGTACTCAATCGATCATGAAGCCTAAGGATTTCCCTTATTTCGAGTTCGAGCAAACGTTCACTCGACCATAAAGACTAAGGGCTACTCTTACTTCGAGTTCGAGTAAACACTCACTTGACCATTAAGCCTAAGGGTTACATTACCTCGAGTTCAAGAAAACACTCACTCGACCATTAAGCTTAAGGGTTACATTACTTCGAGTTCGAGCAAACACTCACTCGACCATTAGGCCTAAGGGATACATTAGTTCGATGTCGAGCAAACACTCACTAGATCATAAAGCCTAAGGGCTATTTTTATTTCGGGTTCGAGCAAACACTCACTCGATCATTAAGCCTAAGGGCTACTCTTACTTCGAGTTCGAGCAAACACTCACTCGACCATTAAGACTAAGGGCTACATTGCCTCGAGTTCGAGCAAACACTCACTCGACCATTAAGCCTAAGGTCTACATTACTTCGAGTTCAAGAAAAATACTCACTCGACCATTAAGCCTAAGGGCTACATTACTTCGATTTCGAGCAAACACTTACTCGACCATTAAGCCTAAGGGCTACATTAATTCAAGTTGGAGCAAACACTCACTCGACCATTAAGCCTAAGGGCTACACTAGTTCGAGTTCGAGAAAACACTCACTCGATCATTAAGCCTAATGGCTACCCTTACTTCGAGTTCGAGCAAACGCTCACTCGACCATAAATCCTAAGGGATACTCTTACTTTAAGTTTGAGCAAACAGTCACTCGACCATTAAGCCTAAAGGCTACATTACCTCGGGTTTGAGCAAATACTCACTCGACCATTAAGCCTAAGGGCGACATTACTTCGAGTTAGAGCGAACACTCACTTGACCATTAAGCTTAAGGCTACATTAGTTCGAGTTCGAGCAAACACTCACTCGATCATAAAGCCTAAGGGCTATTTTCACTTCGAGTTCAAGCAAGCACTCAATCGATCATTAAGCCTAAGGGCTACCCTTACTTCGAGTTCGAGCAAACGCTCACTCGACCATAAAGCCTAAGGGCTACTCTTACTTCGAGTTCGAGCAAACACTCACTTGACCATTAAGCCTAATAGTTACATTACCTCGAATTTGAGCAAACACTCACTCGACTATTTAGCCTAAGGGCTACATTACTTCGAGTTCGAGCAAACACTTACTCGACCATTAAGCCTAAGGGCTACATTACTTTGAGTTCGAGCAATCACTCACTCGACCATTAGGCCTAAGGGCTACATTAGTTCGATGTCGAGCAAACACTCACTCGATCATAAAGCCTAAGGGCTATTTTTATTTTGAGTTCGAGCAAACACTCACTCGATCATTTAGCCTAAGTGCTACTCTTACTTCGAGTTCGACAAACACTAACTCGACCATTAAGCCTAAGGGCTACATTACCTCGAGTTCGAGCAAACACTCACTCGACCATTAAGCCTAAGGGCTACTCTTACTTTGAATTCGAGCAAACACTCACTCGACCATTAAGACTAAGGGCTACATTACCTCGAGTTCGAGCAAACACTCACTCGACCATTAAGCCTAAGGGCTACATTACTTTGAGTTCAAGAAAAATACTCACTCCACCATAAAGCCTAAGGGATACTCTTACTTCAAGTTTGAGCAAACAGTCACTCGACCATTAAGCCTAAAGGCTACATTACCTCGAGTTCGAGCAAATACTCACTTGACCATTAAGCCTAAGGGCGACATTACTTCGAGCTCGAGCAAACACTCACTCGACCATTAAGCCTAAGGGTGACATTACTTCGAGTTTGAGCAAACACTCACTCGACCATTATACCTAAGGGCTACATTAGTTCGCGTCCGAGCAAACACTCACTCGATCATAAAGCCTAAGGGTTGTTTTCACTTCGAGTTCGAGCAGGCACTCAATCGATCATTAAGCCTATGGGCTACCCTTACTTCGAGTTCGAGCAAATGCTCACTTGACCATTAAGCCTAAGGGTTACATTACTTCGAGTTCGAGCAAACACTCACTCGACCATTAAGCCTAAGGGCTACATTGCATCGAGTTCGAGCAAACACTCACTCAAACATAAAGCCTAAGGTCTACATTTACCCGATTTTGAGCAAATGCTCACTCGACCATTAAGCCTAAAGGCTACTCTTAAATCGAGTTCGAGCAAACACTTACTTGACCATTAAGCCTAAGGGTTACTCTTAAATCGAGTTTGAGAAAATACTCACTCGACCATTAAGCCTAAGGTCCACATTAACTCGAGTTTGAGAAAACATTCACTCGACCATTAAGCCTAAGGGATACTCTTACTTCGAGTTCGAGCAAACGATCACTCGACCATAAGGCCTAAGGGTTGTTTTGTCACTTCGAGTTCGAAAAATCATTCTCACTCTTCCATTAAGCCCAAGGGCCACTTTGATTAGAGTTCAAACTATTGCCCCGAATCGGGAACTACGTGTCAAGCTTAAAAGGGCTACTCTGATTCAAGTTTGAGCAAATCATTTCATTTGACATCTATTTATCAAGCCTAAGGGCCACCTCGGTTCGAGTTCAAACATTCACTCGGGGACTACTTACAAGAAACAGTCGAGTGCAGTACTTATTATCGGACCTTACTATCTCAGTCTTGGACCTCTAAATAATTATTCAGTGCTAAGACACTTTTGACCTTAGAACAAGTTAACAAAAGGCGAAAGATTCAGAAGCCATGAAAGGAAGAAAGTTTTTATATTCATGTCAAAAGCATTTACAAGGGCAAGACGGCCCGATCAAATTTCTTTACAAAAGACCAAAACGGTCTTATAAGAAACATAAAAAATATCTTTAGTCCTCTCCGGGTGCATCATATTCGCCCTCGAGGCCCCTTTTACTTTTAGATCCACTCGCATTCCCGGTATTATCATCATCAGGAAATGCCAACACTCTGGCTTCGGCTTCAAGCTCCTTAGCTTTTTCGATCTCGGCTGTCAGATCGAAGCCTCAAGCATGAATCTCTTCGAGAGTCTCCCTTCGAGACTGGAATTTAGCATGCTCGGCAACCCAGTTTACCCAAGCCTGATCAGCCTCAACAACCTCCTTTGCTCGAACTTGAGCAGCTTCGGCATCAGATCGATAAACGACCACCATTGCATCAACATTGGCCATGGTTTTCTCGACCTCCATTTTGGTAGCTGCAAGCTCTGTGGCCAATCTCTCTCGATCAGAATTTGCTGAGCTCAGCTGAGACTGGAACTCCTCGATTTTCTTGGCTTACACCAAGGTTTTCAATTTTAAGCTTCAAAGTTGGGCCTCAGCCGAAGCCAGTTGAGTTCGGGCAGTTTTCTTTTCTAAGGCAAGGTGGTCCATGTTCTTCTTCCACTCTTCGGCCTCCGATTTCACTACGTCCACTTCAGCACGAAGCTGCTTAATCACATCGAGCATTTGCTCGACCTGTGGGACCGAATTATTAGCCATCAAACCTGAGTTAATATCACTGAGCTGCTTGGCCAGGTCAGCTCGTTATTTCCGAGATGCATCCAGTTCGGCCCGAAGTCCTTCTACTTCTCATTCTCTTTGTTCACTGGGAAGCTTTGAGGCATCCCTCTCCTCAGTAAGCCTTCGGACTTCAGCCTTGTACTGGCTCAGCTCCCCTCAGTATTGGAAAAATTCCTCATGATGAAGCACATAAGCCTACAACAATAAGAAGGGATTATACAAGGAAAGGAATACACAAGTATGAAAATTTGCAATAAAAGTATGAATTTACCCGATTCAGGGCCTGTTGGGCTTCGTTAAATAGGCAAGGCGCTCCCACCTCGCTCGAGCTCTTTTTCGAAGCCTCCAAGTCACTCGGGCCGGTGACATCTTCTACTCCGATAAAATAACTACGGAAAGGATCCTCCCCTCCGTGGGCCCCTTCCCCGTGATAAGTCTCCACAGCTTGAGGGTCACATATCATCGATTGGGAAAACAAAGGGAAAGAAGGGGAACCCCCCATCTCTATCGCCCCGAGTAGGTCTTTTGGGGCGCTGCCTCCTTCTTCGGGAGCCCCGAGCTCAGTTTGTGCACTGGTGTTAACCGCCTATTCGACGGTCTCTTTACCCCGAGGTAAAGCATCCCGATCTCCCTCGGCTCGGGAACTGGGGTAGAAGTCCCCTCCTCGACCTCATCAATCCTGGTCGGAGCTGTATCAACTCCCACCGATACCGAAGTATTCTGAGTATCGGTGCCAGCTCGGGCACGGGCCAACAGCCCAGAATCACTTTCTTCCTCTTCTTCATCCCTTAGGCTCAGGACCGACTCCATGGTCAAAGGTATTACTGACCTTGGATTTACGAGCCGCTCTCTTTTTGGGTATTTTGAGTAGGCGGTAAAACTTCTTCATCACCTGATGGGGGTCTCATAATCGCATCTTTTTCGAGATCTATAAAGAAAGAAAAGTAAATAAAACTTATGCCTGAAAAAATACTTGAATAATAAGCAAGTCGGTAAGCCAAAAAGAAGGTTTACCATGAGTACGAGCCTCCTACCGACCCTTTGACAAATTGTGCCATGCGCGCTCGACAGATGTCGACGTAGAAACCAGGCTACTAACCCAGTCCTCGAGATGAGGAACCACTCCCGGCATCCAAGCAACAACTATGTCAAGAAAAGCACTGATAAGTAAAGATGAAGAAGTAAAAACAACAAAAACTAAAAACGGAATCACACTTACGGTTCATGTTCTACTTCTCGGGAAATGGCATACTCTCAACCGGGATCAAGTTTGAGGTCTTCACTCGAACAAACTGGCTCATCCAACCCCGATCTTTATCTTCATCTATGCTCGAGGTGAACGCCTTGGTGTCCCAGAGTTGAAGCTTTATCAGTCCACCTCGGTAAAGACGAGGGCGATATAATCTTATGAGGTAGTCGAGGGTAAAGGGAAGCCCGTCGATTTTCTCACAAAGAAATAGAGCAATATTACAATCCTCCAGAAAGAAGGATGTATTTGGCCGAGGGTCACTTGGTACATTTTGCAGAAGTTGATGATGACTGGATCAAGGGGACCCGGCATGAAAAGGTAAGTGTAAACACGCAAGTACCCTTCCACGTGGGTAGTGATCGCTTCCTCCGATGCCGGTATCACAACTTCTTTGTTTTCCCAACCACAATCTTTCTTCACCAAATTGATAAGGTTTTGGGGTATCGAGCATCTGTATCTCGATACCGGTTCACATCGACCGGCAACTGATGAAGGTTTCTCGACCTTAAAGTCAGAATCGATAACACATCCCCTGGGAACGAGTTATTCGAGGCGTGGCTCCACTACCGGTTTCTCACTGACCGGCCGAGAGGAGGAAGCAACCTCTTTCTGAGGAACGGTTTAAGATATCTTGGCCATCTAAATTTTGATGAACAAAGAAGATGGGAAACTAGAATATTTTGATGTTTGGTGAAGAACAAGCAAAGAAATTTCTAAAACTGGAGATAGAGAATTGTGGAGAAGACGAAAAATTGTGAGGTTTGGAATGAAAGGATTTGAAGGTAAAGGTTTGAAATAATGAAGAAAGGGTGGCTATTTATAGATTTAACAATGACAGTTCAAAATTGGCAGTGGCCGACCATCGTCTGACGCGCATGTAATGCCTTGATAACTGGACCGACGGGACATTTATCACGTACTTCATGATCGGGCTCGATGCAGGCGTCAGTGTATATCTAGCCAAAAGTTGAAAAATCATATCGTTTCTCACCACATTCTTTCCGAGAAACGAGGAGACTATCTGCATACGGTCAAAATCGAGTTTTTCCTTCGTGTAATTAGTCGAGATTGGAACGTGATGAACCGAGGGTCATCATTATGACATCGATATAAGAAGTAAAGCCAGGTTATCGAGCTCGAGTCAATATCGAGCTATGATATGAAGTAGTGTTATCGAGATCAAGAGCCAGAGACCGATCAATACCAAGCCCGAGTCAATATCGAGCTCGAGATCCATAAATCGACTGATACCAAGACCGACCAAGAGCGAGCTAAGAGACAAAGAGACGTTGTAGCCGCACCAGGGGAGAGAATCTCGGCGATAATTAATGAAAAGCTAATTAACTAATCTATCATGGTATCCCCACTGTGTATTTTTAATTATATCCAAAGTAGGGTTCTTCCACTATATTAAGAGTGGGTATTATTTTTGTAAGGGATATTGAACATCCAGAGAAGCATACATTGAAACATCAAGACATTCATACACTCTCATTTCAGAGATTATTGAGATTCATACAGATATAGTAAAATTATCCTTTTTGGGCTTGGTACATTAGTTCATTTTGTTCATATAAAAATCATTCTCCTCTCAATTTTGGGTTGTATTAATTCCTTTTGACAGTCAATATTCGATATATTTCTACTTATTTTTTCGATTTGTACCAAATTATATCACGCATCCTTAGAACTACGTATAAATTCAACTCTATCCCTTTTTTTCGGGTAAACACAAACAATGATAGAACCACGAATCATACATCAATTCAAGCCAAATGAACTTTGAAATTTCAAGTTTTCACAAACAACGCCAGAACCTATCAAATTAAGTCCGATTGACCTCAAATTTTGCACATAAGTCATAAATGACATAAAAGACCTATTAAGAGTTTCAGAATCAGATTTCGACCCTAATATCAAAAAGTCAACTCCCCGGTTAACTTCCCAAAAATTCAACTTTCGCTATTTCAAGCCAAATTCCACTACGGACTTCCAAAAAAGTTTTCCGGACACGCTCCTAATTTCAAAATCACCATACAGAGCTATTGGAATTATCAGAATTCGAATCCGAGGTCGTTTACTCATAAGTCAATATCTGTCAACTTTTCCAACTTAAGTTTTTAATTATGAGACTAAGTGTCTCATTTCACTCCGAAATCCTTACGTACCCGAACCAACTAACCCGGTAAGTTATAAAACAAATGTAAAGAATAACTTGAGCAATAAATGGGGAAACAGGGTTATAATACTCAAAACGAACGGCCGGGTCGTTACATTCTCCCCCACTTAAACATATGTTCGTCCTCGAATGTGCCAAGAGTTGTTCCCAAGCCATCACATCACTATTCTATCTACCACTCACGTACCCGGGAATGATCCCACGCCACCCTATTATGTGTAAATTGTATAGGCCTGACAACACAGCATAATTAAAAATCATTACCTTAACCTTAGCCCATAAACCTTGGAATTCAATGTCCAACATTCAGAATTTCTTTTCAAGACCTGGATCTCACATCAACACGTTGTATGAGTATGAACAAGCTATATCAATCCATAACCATAGCCCTAGATATAATCACTTAACATATTACACAACTCGCATGCTTGCAACACCATTTTCGATCACAGTAACTACTCCAAACTAACCCAGTAATAGTATTAAACCCTATATCAAGCCAAACCTCATTCCAAAACCTTCGTACACTGCTGATAATGAAATAAACACGTGGAATCTCATAACCCCTTATCAAATCAACAAGTCATGGAACTTTCTTGCCCCAACTAGAATCATAATGTCCTTCTTAGACGACTTTCAATATTATCCTCCCAATATACCGTAATAAAATCTGATATTACCCATTCTAGGTCTAATGACCATATATTATTAAATGAAACTATCCAACTGACATGCCACACCAATACAACTCAAGCCACAACTGCGCAACCTTGTACCCAAAATGGAAGATATCTCAAAGTAGAGAACCGTATTGCAAGTTCAACAAGCACCATCACAACTGCAATGCTATAAGCTCATTATATATAGTAGAATTAAGACACACGAATTTAATAAGAGTAACCAGCTATTTTAGAGCTCACATTATCATCACTCACATGGACAACTCACATGCCAATAATATAATCTACCTGGTATGGTCACAGGCCTCCAGTAGAAGCATATCATACAGGAGCGATCAAATAAGTACACATGTATATGATAAATAAATTATGATTCTCATGCTCCTGGACTGGTACAAATAACACGCCATGGAGTAGGCAGGTGCAAGGTGTGCTATCATTACTCAAATCGGCAAGTTAACGTAGAGATATTAACTACCCCAATAGGCCAAAAGACACAAGTCCCATTAGCACAATGACTACCAAAGAAGGAACCCTGCCTTAACACCACCAATCAAATTCATACTTCGTGCTACATCCTTCAAAATAACAATTTGATCATTTCATGATTTTTCATAAAGTGCAATATAACCTGCATTCAAGAAATTTTCTTACTCAAGTCATCCCCGATATCAACCTCTGCAAGTCATAACTAATCAATAACTATGCCTAGGCCCAAAAACCAATACCGTACAAAATCGTGCAATCAAAGCATAGATAGCAGACTCCCCCACTTGGCTCAAAGCCATATAACAAAATATCTGATAACTCACCATACCCAGATAACATCTAAATTGACTATACTAAGCAATGAAAGATCAACTCTGGTCTCTAGTCCCCCAATAATTTCCACACACCACCGATACACACGGTCCAGAATTACAGTATCGCCCACCGGCGTAGATACATGAACAAGTGAAACTAAGGACTCACGGGGCTTATCCAGATAATGAATAATATATGATGAAACATACGAATATGTGGAACCATGGTCAAATAATATAGATGCCTTCTTGTGGCACACTGAGACAATACCTGTGATCACTGCATCTGAAGCAACAACATCAGATCTGGCAGGAAAAGCATAGAATCAGCCATGACCGTCACCGGATCGACCTTCCCCTCTTGGGCGACCCTTAGCTAATTGAGCCCCACCCCGAGCTAGCTGGGCGGGTGGTGGAGCAACTGGTGCAGAAGTAGTAGCCTGACTCCTCTCCTGGATTGGACCTCGCGTATGGCGGGGACAATATTTCCTCACATGACCCAACTCTCCACACTCATAGCACTCCATCTCGAAGAATGGCGGCGAGTTATAAGGCAGACCTCGGGAACTAGAATAACTACCAGAAGGACCTGGTACATATGATCCCTGGACTGATGGTGCACGGAGCGTACTCGTGGCTGGAAGTGCACTAAGAGATGACTGACTCTGATGAGAACTGTATGAACCATGGCTGGATAATGCACCACATTGAACTGGCCGACCCCTGTTGTGGTAGAACTGCCCTCCAGAAGGTACCCCACCAAAACCGCCCAAACCTCAAGGCCTCTTAGCCTCCCAGTCACCACGCCCCTGTCTACGGACCACCTCTATCTATCGAGCAATGTCAACCACCTCGTCAAAAGTGACACCAGATACCCTCTCCCTAGTTATAAGCAACTGCAGTTGATACATGAGGCCATCAATGAACCTCCTAATCCTCTCAATATCAATGGGAACCAACCAAACTGTGTGACGAGCTAACTCAAAAAATCTTTTCTCGTACTGCATCACGGATATGCCATCCTGACGTAACTGCTCAAACTGTCTGCACAGCTATTCTCTACGAGACTGCTACATAAACTTCTCCAAAACGAGAACGGAGAACTCCTGCCATGTAAGTGGTATTGCACCAACCGGCCTGCGTCTCTCAACTCTATCCGTGTTTTTCGGGTAAACATAAACAATGCTAGAACCATGAATTATACATCAATTCAAGCCTAATGAACTTTTAAATTTCAAGTTTCCACAAACGATGCCGGAACCTATTAAATCAAGTCCGATTGATCTCATATTTTGCACACAAGTCATAAATGACATAACAGACCTATTAAAATTTTCATAATCAGATTTCGACCCCGATATCAAAAAGTCAACCTGGTCAAACTTCCCAAAAATTCAACTTTCGCCATTTTAAGCCAAATTCCACTACGGACTTCAAAAAATAATTTCGGACACGCTCCTAAGTCCAAAATCATCATACGGAGCTATTAAAATCATCAGAATTTGAATCCGAGGTTGTTTACGTATAAGTCAATATCTGGTCAACTTTTCCAACTTAAGTTTTCAATTATGAGACTAAGTGTCTCATTTTACTCCGAAATCCATACAGACCCGAACCAACTAACCTGGTAAGTTATAAAACAACGGTAAAGAATAACTTGAGAAGTAAATGGGGGAACGGAATTATAATACTCAAAATGACCGGCCGGGTCGTTACAACAACTTGCTTCAGTTCTTCTACCGTGGACTTTGTCGCGTCCCTCTCTTATAGTACTTGAAAATACCTTGGTACCTGGTATTGTTTCGACTCTTTTATCCTCGGGCTAACTTCATCTGGTTTGGGGACAGGTGCCGGTTTCGGTAATTGCTATGCTGCACGTTTCTTTCCTTTGCTATTGGAGACTGAAATTACATTCATCTCCCTTGCTGCCAGTTGATCACCCCTTATATGTTTGATCCCCTCGGGTGTCGGAAATTTTAATAATTGTTGATATATTGAAGGCACACCTTTCATATCGTGCAACCATGGTCTTCCCAAGATGATGTTATACCCCATGTCTCCATCTACCATTTGGAAGAGAGTTATCTTCATTACTCCCTCAGCATTCGTAAGTAGCCGGGTTGTCACGCATGCAAGGTTGAATCCAGCGAGGAGGTTCGTTACCGGGATAATGCTACCGGTGAGTTTAGCTTGCTTCAGTACTCTCCATTGTATGATATTGGCTGAACTTCTTGGATCCACTAAAATATATTTAATTTTAAAATCTAACACATTTAAAGAAATTACCAGTGCGTCATTGTGCGGTAGCAGTAATCCATTTGCATCTTTTTCGTAAATGTGATATCGTCTTCCCAGAGCCTCTTACTATGAGTTATCGATACTTTTGTCTTCTTCGCTACCGAAAAGGTGACACCATTAATTTCATTTCCTATGAAGATCATGTTGATTGTTTGGAGTGGGGATTATTCTTCTTCTTTTGAGGTTTCCATGTCGCCCCTGTTCCGACCATAATTATTTTTATCTCGGTCACTCAAGAATTCTCTGAGGTGACCATTCTTTAACAGTGTTGCACTTATTCCCGGAGGTGTCGATAGTCCCATTCCGGTGGCCGTTAGTGCCATGGTATTTACACCATAAACTGAGATCCCTATGTCTGCGATCAGATTTCATAGGTCTTGGGAATTGTGCCTCTTTGATATTTCTCATGGCTGATACAAACTCCACCACACTGACGTTGAAGTTATACTCCGACAACTTTGAGTAAGAAGAATCTCGCGACCCCGATATTTCTCTATCCTGTAGCGATCTGTTGTTTCGGCTACAATCGGTCCTTATATCAATGGTGAACTTGTATGTTGTCCGGAAGCTCCTGCCACGACCTTCTGTCTGCTCGTAGGGAAAAAACCGGCCCTTCGAAGTTCGTCTATCCGTGTCAATACAATCCTAAATTCTTCTCCCGTCCTTTGGTCGACAATGGAAAGCCAACCTGATCATCTTCGATCCTTATTTTCAACTCGTATCGATTGTGGACATCTGCCCAAGTCATCGCTTGAAACTCGAGCAGACTTTCCTTCAACTTCCGGGAAGCGTCCGAACTTATGGAATTTAAACCTTTGGTGAACGCTTCAGCCGCCCAATCATCCGAGACTACTGGTAGTAACATCCTTTCATTCTGGAACAGGGTAACGATCTCTCATAATAATTCGGATTCTCTCTGCGCGATCCTGAATATGTCAACCTTACGGGCTTGTACCTTTCTGGCACCGGCATGAGCAATGACGAAAGAATGAGCATCTCAAAGGAATCTATGGAATGCTCGGGTAATAATGAATACCACGTTAAAGCTCCCCTCGTGAGAGTCTCACCAAATCTTTTCAGCAACACAGACTCAATTTCATAAGGAGACAAATCATTTCCTTTCATTTTTGTTGTGTAGGTGGTAATATGCTCCTATGGATCTGAAGTTCTGCCATACTTTGGCACTTCGGGTATTTTGAACCACTTCAGGATTAATTCTGGAGCTGCGCTCAGCTTATACGGTAATTGAATATACTTCTTCGAGATTGGGCCTTTTAGTACTGGTGGTGCGCCCGAGATTTGATCCATGTGGGAGTTTACTTACTTCATGAACCGCAAAAGTTCATCCTTGAATGGATCGTTCTCGTTGTTGAGGCAGGATCTACTCCCCCCCCCCCCAGCCCTGTCGGAGCAACCTTCGCCCCTAGGAGTATTATTATCAACTCGCCACGTCGTCTGGTTCGCGGGAACATCAGGAGGAACTGGATCTCGCCTGTTTGAATTATTTGAGCCACCCGATAGTGCTTGCTTTAGTTCTGTCATAATCTGATCCTGCCGCGTGAGATGGCCTAGAATGATTGCATGTTGCTCTTGCATGACCCTTTCTGCATCCGCCATATGCCCCTCATCAGCATCATGAGGAGTTGCCTCCCAAATCTGTCGAGGGTACCACCTGTCATGTACTGGTATGGTGTCGTTCCCCTCATTGCGAGTGTCACTAATTGAATCCTCAAAATGAGATTGTTCCCCTTGAATTTTAGGGTTGCGTGTACCATTAACAGTGTTATCTGTCAGGCCCCACGGTGGGCGCCAAACTGTTTACCCGTAAAACGGTACAGTTGAATTTGTTTGTGGTTTCTAGACAGGTGAATTAACTTGATCCAAAAGATAATAAAATAACCGATGAAATATAAAATACTTAGCCTTAGAATGTAGATGGAATGATAGAGCTGATGAGTCCGGGAACAGGGTTTCCGGGCACAACAATGATGAGATCAAAAATGAGACAATAAAATTATATTAAAATACTGTATAGAATGTAGTGTAAGTTAGCCAAAAAATTCGTGTCCTTACAATGATAACAGAGCTAACTATTTATAGCTACGTCTAGAAAAGGAAGTCCTAGGATCATGTCATTCTTTAATGTCAATTATGAGGGCCATTGATGAAGATGTAACGTTACAAATTTCTTGTACCGGATCATCATACTTAATGCTGCAAAATATTATGTATTAAATGTTACTGGGCGCAAAGCATTTAATACTCCTTTTATGATCGTTATTCCTTCCGGTGACAAACGGAATAACTATGTTCGGTGGCCATTCCCCTATCTTCTGTTCCACGTATCTTTCCTTTAAGCAGCCACGTGTCATGTCATATTTTTCCCTATACAACAATATAAGTTGCATCTACGTGATCATAGATTACTTCGGTTCCAACTTCTACTCTTAAACTTTCAATTAGAATTTGTTAAAAGATGGCTTTAACAGATTTGTTTTAAAGTATGGTCACTGATGTGATGTGAACACATTTCAAACAGTCCATACGTCAAACAAATGCTCATAAGTGTATTCAATAGTTAGATAGATAGCAGGAGATTTGTTTCCATCTTCCCATCATTCGATAAAATTACATCAAATTTAGCATAGAGATGACAAGTCTTGTTAATTCTATACTTCTCATCGTTAACATTATATTATAACCAAACAAAATCTCATTTGAAATACCTAAACCTGCGATCTCAAATTAAAGCTGAAATGAGAATTGGATACCATCAAACAAGAAGTTCAGATACAATCAATACATTCGATTAACATAATTATGAAATTGTGAATAGTATGTATTTTGTCAATTGATACTAAGCTCAATGCAACATGTAAGTTGCTCATTCTATGAATACAGACTAATATATGCTTACATTATCAGTAATTTAATCGCATGATCTCATCCTTTTGAATTCAGTACGATTGCACATGAATAAAAAATAACAAACCACTTGTGCCAACCAAATCTAACCTACTACCTTGCAGAATTATTTAGGGGACCTATCTATCCTTATACTTCTGTTTTCTCCACTAAATATACCAAAAATTAATTAATCCCTAAAAGGCCTCTAACTCAGTGTATGTACGTTATAAACATAACCTCAAGAACGTCATTCCTATGTACATCACTTTTAGGGACCATCTTGGTATCTAGCAACCTATTAATTAACATCTGTAGATTCTAATTAATCGAATATTTACTAGACATATATTTAAATATGGTACAGTAAAAGGAAGGGCTGCCTCTTGATTGGAGCATGGCTTAACAATTACAATCAATTTAAATTCCCTAAAGTTTGACTTTAGATAGCCATCTGCAAAAGCAACATAATATTAAAGAATAAATAACAAAGGAAACCAGGCTAAAGCCATCACGTACTAAGATTCATCCTGGAAACTTTTTATAATTGCAATAATGATCTTGAATGTTTTTTTAGGACGTCCCCTCACTATAAATAGCACCATATTAACTATTAACAGTAATCTATTCACATCACCTGCGACTGAAAATTAAAAATAGTTTCGCGAAACATGGATGATCAAGATAAGTCTAATGACAATAAGGAATCAAGAGAAGAAGTAAGATATAGAGGAGTAAGAAAGAGGCCATGGGGGAAATACGCAGCGGAGATAAGGGATACCAACAAGAATGGGGTGAGAGTTTGGCTGGGAACTTATGCTACTGCAGAGGAAGCAGCTAGAGCTTATGATAAAGCTGCATTCGAAATGAGAGGTCGTTTTGCAGTTCTTAACTTCCCCCATGAGTATCCATCTTTCTCCTCCTCATGTCCATTGTCATCATCTTCCTCTGTTCAGAATGGGAATGAAGTGAAAGAAGTGATTGAATTTGAGTACTTGGATGATAAGTTGTTGGAGGAGCTTCTTGGTTTGGAATCTGACAAAACCCAGTTTAAGTAATGTACGATTATATGCCTAGTTATTTACGTTTGGATATGCAGTTTACACAGTTGTAATTTTCTCATCAGCTGTTAAATTAATGGCAAATCTATGTTTTGCCCTTTTGTTTTTTCTTTTTTTACTTACGTTTCGTAATCTTGACTTTTCGCGGTACTATTCTGTTGGTTTTGACTTTGAATATTTGTATTGAAACCAAGAAAATGTCAAAAAGGTCTATTGACTCAAGAAATTCAACTCCCTTTAATGATCTTGACGTACGTCATTTAGCTTTGGGAAAATTGAGACTTTATTAAGTTCTATCCATAAAAATTGCACGGGCGTCTTATTTGGTCGTCCCCATTTAACCTATACTCATATTTTTAAAATTATTTAACATATACCCTAATTTTAACAATTTTAGATGCCTTCTTCTTCCTCTTGACTTATGCACTCCTTTCTTCCACCTCTTCTTGTCTATCAAATTAACTTTTCAACCACTACTTTAATATATTCACTAATAAAATGTGAAGTCAAATTAACAACTTAACCTATATTTGATCAAATACTGTCATAAAATAGCAAAACAGAGTATTGTTATTGTTCTCTATTTGAATTCAGAAACCCTGTCAACAGAAGGTAAAACGTGGGCTTCTGCAAATTTTACAATCCTTTATTTTGCAAGCTAGAGATACAAATCCAAATACATCGAGAGCGCAACGGATACTCTCTAGTTCATCTTGTTATGTGTTTATCTCATACTGAATATACAGAAATTCCAAATCCAGTATGAAGAACATGAAGAATTTCCCATGAGGTAAAACCCGATGTGATGCCAAACCAACTCTTAGTTACACTGAAAAGTTAATTTGTCCTAAGTTTGCACTACAAATTGAAGAATTTCAGACTAATTTGTCTGAAATTTACACTATGAAGTGAGGAAAAACTAAAGTTTGCCCTTGCACTATGAACTGAAGTTCCTGAAGTTTGCACTATAAATTAAAGAAGTTCAGACTAATTTGTTTGAAGTTTGCACTATGAAGTGAGAGAAAACTGAAGTTTGCCCTTGCACTATGAACTGAAGTTCCTGAAGTTTGCACTACAAATTGAAGAACTTCAGACTAATTTGTCTGAAGTTTGCACTATAAAGTGAGGGAAAACTGAAGTTTGCCCTTGCACTATGAACTGAAGTTCCTGAAGTTTGCACTGCAAATTGAAGAATTTCAGACTAATTTGTGTGAAGTTTGCACTATGAATTGAGGGTTTTCCTTGCACTATGAATTGAGGGTTTCCCTTGCAACTGAAGTTTACGTGATTGCCTTTGCAAGTCAGGCCAAACTTCAGGCAAAAATATCTGAAGTTTTGCTTTGATAAGGCTACACTTCAGGAAAAAATTCTGAAGTTCAAACTTCACACATAAATATTTGCTACTTCAGGCCTGTATGCCTGAAATTACCCGAAAAGTGGGTACGCTTGCAATGTTTTTTACAAAGCGGGTTTAGGTTAAAATATGACCCAAAAACTAGGTATAAATGCAAATCCCCCGTTCTATCGTTAGTAGATATTTTTCTTTTTAGATTTCAGTTCTATCGTAATTGTTCATACTACAAAATAAGGTACATTAGCTACTACAGTTGATTAAAATATGATGATAGTGTAATTGTTTTTAACACTATTAGCTTATCTATCAGAATTATCATCCAATATGCATATATTTACCAGCTGTTTTAGGTTAAGGATCTAATTAAGCAAAAGAATGACATAGTGATTATACTTGAACATACTGATTCTTGTGATGATGGATTAAGGATTTTCAAAATTTCAACATAATCTCTTGACCAGAAATTCAACATTCCTCCAGGATTTTCAAGACCAGGGCGATAACATTTGAAACAATCAAAAACAAGAAATGCTCATTGATGTATTTTAGTTAATAGTACTTCTATTGCAGGAGATTTCCTTCTGTGTTTTCAGTCACTCGAAAAATTACAAATATTTTTACGACTAGAAGAACCTATAAATACAACTATTTAAAAAAATTTAAATTATACAAGTGTAAAAAATATTACATTATGATATATTTTAATATATTAGAACAGAATTGTTTACCTTATTTTTTAAGGCAATTAAGTATAATTATCTGCAAATATTATATAACGTGTAAAGCTTTTCTTCTACTATTAGTAGATAAAAGTTAAATAAAATATAAGGAGAAGTAGTATCCCTTCTCATTCTATGAATACAGACTATGCTTACATCGTGCACATGATCGCATCCTTTTCACTTAACTACGAGTAACACATGCTGAATTATTAAGCCACTTAATTGTACACCAACCAAATCTAACATATTAACTTTATTAAGAATCTTTTAGGGGATCTATCTATGCTAATACTGTTTTCTGTTTTCACCACTATATATTAAATTAATCCATAATAATACCTCTATTTCATGAGTACGTAATCAACATGACAACCTCTTGAGCCTCATCCCTATGGACATCACAGCTAAGTATCATGCATGCATCTCCGTATCTAGTGATATATTAGCATCTATAGATTCTAATTAATTAACTAATCGCTCTATAATTAAACATTTAGCTATAGAATATTTTAAAAAGAAATACGGAGGAGAATTGAAGGGCTGCCTATGATTTAAGCAGGCTTACGTGCCAATTAAAAGTAATATAAAATCCTAATGTTGACTTTTAATAGCCATCTTACTTTAAAAAGAATATACGTAGCCTGTATACATTAAAAACGAATAACAGAAAGCTACTTACCAAAGTAGCCGTCAACGTACTAAGAATCATCGTCATCAAAACTTTTTACTGAAATAATTTGAACTATCCCTCCACTACAAATAGCATATGTAGACAATTAAATTCTAAAATTTAAATGCATACGGCCATATGCGGAACTAGAACTTCAAACCTCATCGGTTCGAGATTTTAGAATGAGGAATTCCAGTATTAATAACTTAGTTCTAAATTTAATATTTGTAAATATTTTATGAATCTCTTAACACAAAAAAGCTACTGGATTCTTCCGATTCCGTAGCCAGGCTACTAGCTCCGACGCCCCTGCTTACAACATCATATATATATATATATATATATATATATATATATGCCTTTTTAGCGTTAGCCCGGGAAAACATTCAAAAGAAGCTAGAGGTTTAAAAATTAACTGGAGGAGTGATAAATAGTGGACGAAGAGAAGTCAAGCAGAAATAAAAGAGGAGGTAAAAGAAGAAAAGAAACAGGAGGAGAAGTAAGATACAGAGGAGTGATAAGGAGGGACTCCAATTGGAATGGGCTTCTTCTTATGTAACTAATGTTATATGCATCGCATATATGTAAACTAGACAATTATATTATTACGAAATTAGAAACACTAACCTTTTGAAATCGTTGCACAGGTCCTCCACAAAGTAAGAATCCAGGGCTGCAGTTTTCTGTTATGATCCTAGTAAAACCTTGGACGAAATTGCTTTTATTGGATGAAAAACGTCTTCCTTATGTAGACTCGTTTTTCAGCCAAAAATAGCTCCAAAAAACGTGTAGGATTCTGCTTGTGCAAGCAGAATCCTACTCTAACTCTACATGTTGACTTTTCCCCCAAGTCACCTTTTACCTAAGTCAGTCCAGGTTTTTACTAGGCATAGCAGGGACCACAGAAATAATAAGAGCCTACTAATTATAGTATTAATTCGAAAATTTGGATGAATTAATTCCAACTATAATTAATTACAATTTATTTCATTAAAAATCTGCAATTGAACTCCTCAATATGAATTTCGAAAATTCACTAATACTTATTTTAACTCCCCATGTTAAGGTCACAAATACCTTAATTAAATTAAATCACTGATAATTTAATTTAATCAACTAATTAAATCCTTTATAATTCCGCTTAAGCTATTTCATGTGACGGATACAAAATCTACCGGCCGGGTTTTTACATGAAAACTTATAATCTTACAGAAAGGAGTATCATCAAACTCTAAACTGAGTCATGGATTCTATCAACTAATTATTATTTGACAAATGTTATTCGTTATAGTCCAATCTATTAGGCATACACTAACTCTGAATAGAGTTGTACCTTTTAATAAATCAAAACAATAAACGAATCATATTGATCATAATAATTATATCAAGATTAGGAGTATAAGCTCATTTAATAAATTAGAGAAAATATTTTATATATATTCGGTACAAAAATATATTTTCTCTACTTGGTCCGTTCAATATACACTAAGTATACTAGCACAAGAAGTAGGAGTAAAACCACTTCAATAATCAAGACAAATTATACTATACTCTTGTGCTACAATCATCAAGATATTTTGCCCAATAATATCTTCGATTGTGAACATAGTTTATTAATTATGAGAACCGATAATTTAATCTCCATACACTAAATTGTCTACTACATAACTAAATGACACACATGTAATAAATGATCTATTTAAAATAGTACTTTATTGAATAGAATAAATTAAATAAATAATTATTCCATAAATAATAAAACACAATACTATGTCTAAACCGTATGGTTAATAGTATATCCCAACAATCTCCCACTTAGACTCATAACCATGCGTCTACAACTCTAATACCCATTCCTTCTACATGCTTGTCAAAAATCTTCTGTGGCAAGCTCTTTGTAAAAGGGTCTGCCAAATTGTCCTCTGACGCAATCTTCAACACTCTTGCATCACCTCTTTGAGTTATGTCCCGAATTAAGTGATATTTACGCTAAATATGCTTACTCCTTTTATGGCTTCTTGGTTCCTTCGAGTTTGCAACTGCACCACTATTGTCACAATAAAGTACAATCAGTGCTTGAACCGAAGGAACTACATTAAATTTTTTTAGAAAGTTCCCGAGCCAAACAACCTCTTTAGATGCCTCAAATGCAGCCACATATTCGGCTTCCATGGTGTCAATCACCAACACATGATTGCTTGATACTCCTCCAACTTATGGCTCCACCTCCTAAGGTAAAAACATATCTTTAGGTAGATTTTTTAGAATCTCTATCTGACTAGAAATCTGAATCAGTATAGCCAATGGGTGCAAGATCACCTGAGTGATAAACCAACATATAATTCTTAGTCCTTTTCAAGTACTTGATTGTATGTTTAACAACAGGTCAGTGTTCTCGTCCAGGGTTAGACTAAAATATACTAATCATGCCAACAACAAAGCATATATCAGGTCTAGTACATAGCATAGCATACATGAGACTCCCTACAGCAGAAGCATAAGGGACCGCCTTCATCTTTTCTATCTCATCAGTCATTTTTGGGGACTGATTTTTTGACAGAGAGATTCCATATCTAAAAGGGAGAAAACCTTTCTTGGAATCTTGCATGCTAAACCTGGTGAGAATAGTATCAATATAAAGTGCTTGGGATAAGCTTAATATCATTCGCTTGCGATCTCGCATAAGCTTGATCCCAAGGATATGTGCTGCTTGTTCCAAGTCTTTCATATCAAAACGCGAGGACAACCATTCGTTTACTGAATTCAACATGCTCACTTTATTTCATATTGTAACGACCCAACCGATCATTTCGACTTTTAGAACCCCGTTCCCCTAAATAAAACTCCCTAAATATGTATTTAATGATTTATGACTTGTGGGAATGGTTGGTTCGGGATTTAAAAGTGTCTGGGTTGAAATCAAAATACTTGATTCCTTATGTTAGCCTTAAAAGGGCAAATTTGACTTCGGTCAACACTTTGAGAAAACGACCCCGGAATCAGGATTTTAAGGTTCCAGCAGGTTTGTATGTTAATAAGTGAACGAGTCATATTATAAGTGATGTAGGGTCTAAGGAGAGCCCTAAGTCTTAATCAAGTTGGAAATTACATGATAGACTAAAGTTCCAAATAAGTACACACAAAAACCTAACTTTGGACGAGCATGCCTATATATGTGTGTGTATATATATATATATATATAAGAATTTATGTAGTGGACAACCTATCAAATGAAAGATCTTTGAGTCTAGTTTCTAACGCTTTTAACCGTTCGTCATTTGGATATTTATACAAGGACTTACGGACGTTTTAGTAAATGGTGTCCAACAGGGCAAAACTTGTAATACAAGGTACAACCTGCACAGCGCAAGGTACAACTCGCTGAAGCACCGGTGCCTTTATAAGGCAGTCATGGGCAACAACCATTTTTGGGGATTTTCTTGAGCTAGGGATTGGTTCTTTCATGGTGGATTCGACCTTGGGGACTACTTAAGAATACAAGGTGAGTTTTTTTTGTATATTTTAAGTTAATAACATCCTATTAACACTAGTATTAACATCCTTCAATCTTTGAAATCCCTAAAAATCTTTCGAGTTGTTTAAGAACACCAAATTTCCCAAACATTGGAATTTCAAGGAAAAGCTTCAAGAAGGTAATACTAATGCTTCAAACTCATTTTTTATGAGTCGGTGAGAGTAATTCTAATAGTTGTTTCAAGTTGTTATGGTTAGATAATTGATTTCATAAACTCTAGTTCATGGCATGAATAGTGTTCTTGAGAAAATGAGGGAAAGATAAATAGTGTTCTTAGAAATAAAATTAAAGGATGCAATGAACCTATGGAATCATATTCTAGTTTAGTTGGAAGTATTCAACTAAGTAATCACCAAATTGAATGTTTTGGAAATGTTGGTTAAGGAAGACGATGAATAGTAATTTGGCAGTGTTGGAGAATTAATGTAGTATCATTGATGACTTCAAATGGGTATTGAATGATAAGAGTGGAGTTGAATATGCTAGTAAATGAACTTATTAGACGATTTGAGTTTGAGGCTTGTAGCCAACTTGAGAGCCATAAATGGATATTGATAAATATTTTTGAGTCATATTTTGATTGTAATTGGGATTGTAATTGTAGATATCCATTTGTTGGTGGCGTATGAGTATTTTATTCAATGTTACGATGTCGGAGGAGGATTAAAAGCTTGCGAATGTTAATAAAGCGAAAGCGAGTTTTGGAGTGTTGGTCATCGGTCGAGTTATTTGAAAGGCTTGGGAGCCGGCTATGGAACTTCGGAGCGAGGTAAGTCTCTTGTCTAATCTTGTGAGGGGGAAATTACCCCATAGGTGATTAAATTAATAATGGTTACTAATTGTGGGGGCTACGTACGCACGAGGTGACGAGAGTCCGTGCGTAGCTACTATTAATACTAAAGTTCGGGTAGTTTAGGATACAAAGCATGAATTACTTGTGTAAATTGTATTCTTTATTTAATTGAATTATTTGATATATAAATTGTGAATTGTTAGGAAATATAATAAAGATGAAAATTTTATATGCTTAATTTTCTGTTTAAATTAATTAACTGTTTAAAGAAATTATTCATCCTCCCGAATTTATCTTATAATAAATATACTCTCCTTTTGGAGGTACATAAGAAAATGTCCTCCTTTCTTGTGGAGTGGGCCGAACGCCTCGGCAGGATAGATGCATTTATGGATCGTGCCGCACGTCCCTCGACAGTGTACACAAAACTCTGGATCGGGTCGTACGACCTCGGTAGAAATTGTGCTTAATAATAATAATAATTACACGATACTTGGATAGTTTATTACAGCTTGTAAAGCTATTTGATAAATTAGAAATTTATTAAAATTGAATTGCAGCTTGTAAAGCTATTTGATAAATTAGAAATTTATTGAAATTGAATTGCAGCTTGTAAAGCTATTTGATAAATTGTAATTATTATTGAAATTGAAGGAATTTAATTACCTCTGCTGGTACAATAAAATTATTATTAACTCTGTGAATCACGTTGATATAAATATTTCTATTTTCATGATTATTTAATATTATTGACCCATAGTAAGTGTCATAGTCGGCCATCTCGTCTCTACCTCTTCGAGATTAGGCTTGATACTTACTGGGTACACGTTATTTTCGTACTCATACTGCACTTGCTGCACATTTTATTGTGCAGGTACATATATGTATAGAGGCCTTGTGGGCGCAGATGTGTGGTTAATAATTGTGGGGACATAGGTGAGCTGCATTCTATATTATGATCCGCAGCTAATAGAGTCTCTTTCAGAGTTATTATATTTTCCTGTCTAATTTGTATTCTAGACAGATGCTGTATTTTATTTTAATTCCCTAGTAAATGCTCATGCACTTGTGACACCGGGGTTTGGAATGATTATGGGTTGCACTGTATTGAAAATTTTTAAAGATATTAGTATGTATTTGGTAAATGTCATCTTCTGCTATTTAATTGAGGGGAACAACTATGACTTCAAAAATATTAAAATGAGAATTTATTTAGTATTTATTGTTGGCTTGTCTGACAGCGGTGTCCGACGCTATCACGACCTATAGGTAAAATTGGGTCGTGACAATATGGTATCAGAGCACTAGGTTCACGTAGGTCTCACAAGTCATGAGCAAGTCTAGTAGAGTCTTGCGGTTCGGTACGGAGATGTCTGTACTTATCTTCGAGAGGCTACAAGGCTGTTAGGAATACTTTCCTTTTTGATTCCTCATCGTGCGATTCGATTTCTTTGATGCTTATGCCTTCATTTCCTTCCTACTCAATCTTATGCGATGTGAAGCACTTGTTATAAATTGGGGATCGAGGAAATTTTTAATGGTACTACATATGTAGTACAGGATACTTCTCCTTATGTAATTAATTGGGCTATTGTCATCGCCTTACGAAAGGCCGCTCTATCATTTCAAATTAAGTATCAGTACTACTTAAGGTTTTGAGATTTGGCATTGATTGTTATGATGATACGTGCGTTGTTATCGCACAATGTTTATGAAATGGAAAACAGAATGTCCGTCTGTGTGTCGGGGCAGTAAATGACTTGAAAGAAGGTTTTCTCAGTACATGATTCAGAGGTTTCATATTTTAATTCCAGCGGAGAAAAGACAATCGGACTATGAATGTTCAGGTTTGAGGTTGATGGAGTAACAAAGCTTGATATTTTCGAGTGTGGTAGAGTTCTCAATTTTGATGTGGTGTCATCGCCTTGTAAAATGCGTTAAGGTTCGCCTGTGTTATGATTTTCTTCAACTCGCCTTCACGACGGGGTGTTAGGAATTGGTATAGAGGAAGCAGTCGTTAGATATCGTGGTGTGAAGTGATTCAGGATCGAAGCAGCGTTTCTAGTATTGATGTCTCGAGAAGGATGATCGTCAGAAAGGTTTAAAGCTGGTAACGATCTATTGGTTCAAGTGTTACAGAGACGGATTTTGAGTTAAGGCAACAACTGGGCAGCGAAGGATGATGAAGGACATGTGGAAGGTGTCTTGCGGTGGTTAGGTTTCGAAAATGCCAAGTGTAAGAAAACAAAAGCAGAGTAGTTGCATAAAAGAGATGGTTGACCAAAGTGGGAGAGTGGCAAGGTAGCACATGGGTTACGTGGTAGGATGATTACATGTCTTGAGGAACGTTTGGAGTGATTTGGGATGTAAAATGGACAGTGACTAGGTCTATGGACTTAAGTTGTAATATTAACTGCTATATTGAGGAATATTGGATACAACAAGAGGGAGTTGCTTGATATGAAGAATGATACAACATGACTTTGGATTGTAATGTATTGTCGCATCTCTAGTTGACGGCCATGAGGAGTGAACGGACTGGTGCAACTGGTGAATGAGTTCAGACTTAGGGTGATCTACTGATTTTGTAGTAATTGCACCCAATGCAGCGGCGTTGGAATATGTTAGCATGTAATTTCCATATGTGGCTTATCTCATGTGAGCAGGTTAGCTGTCGCGTGGTGTTGACGAAGCTTCTGTGAAGAATTTTACTGGCTACCCGGTAAGAGATTTAATATGTAAATATGGCTAGTGGTTTGGAGTGTTTATTAAAGGTTAATAGAAGAATTTTGAGAAATTTGGCAAGTTGCGTGTGCAGGATCATGCCGACGATGAAGAAAGAATCTCGGTGGATTCCAGAATTTTGTAATTTGTAGCTTCAAGCTAAGTGGGAGAGACACATTGTCTATGATTGGATTTTGTAGTGTCAACTTGTGCGATTTCTGGTTATCGGTGTATTGGTGGGTCATTACGACTAAGGAAAGAAAACATCTCTGGTAATTTGAGCAAAGGATTTGGGGAATGTGTACCATATTTGGCCTTATCAATCCATATTCAGGTTTGTGGGAAGACTCAGAGTTTATGCTTCATGTAGATATAATGCACAGGGAGAGTGAGACAGTCGGGTGTTTTCTTGAGAAAATGTCCATGTGCTAACAAGGCCTTGGAGTTGATCATGTATGGGAACAAGTCAGAGCAAGTGACTCTCAATAACGGTCCTAGTGGATTCAAAAATTTAAAGTGTGGTGTCTAAGGATCTCGAGTCTATAGTATGGTTGAGTATCGAGCTTTTGCAGCAGATTATTAAACGGGTCTTGGAGTACTCTACGTTATCTTCAGGTTGTAGTGTAGCATTGGAAAAACGGAAGAAAATAACTTCGGATTCATAAAATAAGTATCAGAATGGGTGTACCAGTTGAAGATGTAAAAAGTGCGCACAAGAAGGGATATGAGATAATTAGTGGGTTTTGAAATAGCATGGTCTCGTGAAATAAGGTCACTTGAGATGAGTGCGGATTTGAGTTCGTGATATAATGAATGGAGCTATTATTATTTCTAAGGCAAGTTGAGAGTAAATCGAGAAAAAAAATGGATCGGCTAACAATGGTTGAATCGGCACGATGATGGCAATGATCAGTTCCTTCATTGCATTGAATTACGCATGTGATTTGTGGCAGTACGTGCGAGGCTTGACAACCGCCGTAATTGATTTTATTTTGGAGAAATTCAAGTATTATGACATGTTATATGTAGAGGGATCCCAGAAGAGTTATGGTGGTTTAGACCACTACCTAAGGCTGGTATTTTCTACGGATATGGGTATTCAGCCACGTGTTGCAATGGTTCTCTTGAAATGAGTTAAGAAGAAGGTTTCTATATGATGAAGAGTTTACCCTATTAAGTGGTTCGGGAGTTATGATGAAATTCGTGTACTCCTGCGCATTGGCGTGATTAAGTGCACTAAGTAGCATGGGATTCGAAAGTTGAGGATTTAAGATTTCGGTTCGGTGTTGACAAGGATGTTATGAGCTCGGATGAGCAGGAAAGGGATTTAGATGTTTAAAGTAAGATGGTATTATTTTTGGCATCATCTAAGGTCGATGTCAGGTGTAAGGGACCTTGTGTATTGATTTGTGGATTCTTGATATGCTTTACAGCATTTTGTGTAACCGATAGCATGAATGTGCAGACTTGTTACCTGGTGTGGAAGGTCATGGGAGCATGTCTCACGGAAATATTGTGTAAGAGTGACATGTAGTCACTTGATTGAGTGAATATTGAAACCAAGTATGAAGATTGTGGTAATATCGCTGATTCGAGAATTTATGCCTGGAGGGCGCTTAGTTCATTTGGTTGTAGACTGTGAAAGTTTGTTCCGATTATGACGGCTATTCTTGTGTGTTATGGGAAAAAGGGTTATTATGGATCCTTGAAAGGTTATTAGCCTAGACCTCAGAATCGGCTTGAGGTCAATGGATGGATTTAAATATGTATATGGGCTCTATATCAGACCAGACGTGTTCATTTCAGCATAAAAGCTCCCTATGGAGGAGTATTCGGACGTTGGATGTTGTTTCGTCATTGGTTATTTCATGTAATACTATATTTTGCCGTGTGAGTTATGAAACGGCTTGATAAATTTCTTATGTGTTGAGGTTCCACAGAGCGATAGTGTTATGTGAGCAGGATGGCTCTCGGGATTCAGATTATATGTCGAACCTTAGTTGTGCTTGAGTTTTGTAGCGTATGGCGATGTCAGTCCTTCCAGGGATGGTATTATGCACTTAGCGTGCTTGTGTCTGATATTCGAATATTTTGTAGTAATGAGCATTCTAGCTCGGTAAGTATTTCCTTATAGATTCTTTATGTGCGGATCGGGTGGCACGTAGCCACGGGTATGTTGTTTGGATCGGGTTGCACGCCGCAACAGTGTGATGTTGAGTACAGTCCCATATATTCTATTTTGTATGTTTTGTGTCCCATTTTCTGAGGAAGGTTCATGACACCTTTTCAGTTTTCTAATTAGTCACGTGGGTCGAGAAATCCTTTCCAGAGTTCGTGTTTCTTATGTATCGCAATCGAGTCCGTAGCTTATTAGCTCATTGTGGCGTCATATGAGTCTTTTTGATCATGTCTGAGGTGGTTTATTGCCTGAGCAGCTTATACTTGGTGAGACGAGATTATTGGATTCGAGATTAGTGCGATCGGATTATATGAAGTGTAATAAAGAGCAAATACCAGTATTTGGTTATAATGAGGCAATGATTCTTGTCAGAAGGAGAAACTCAATAATTGTTGACTCGGCAGTTGGTTATGAATTTCTACACATTTCTTCCATCGTGGAAGCATTTCAAGAGTTGGAACAGGACTTATATGTATCATGAGGTGTGTTGTGAACATCAGATTCATGGAATTTTAGCTATTGTTATCGGAGGATGTTATTATAGTCATGTGAATGATGCGGTGCATGGTCTAAATTCAACAAAGGTATGCAACCTTGTATTGGTGCATCGTGTAATGATAGATACGACATTCATAGGTTGGAAACATGCATGGTGGAGAATTCTTGATGTTAGAATTGGGCTCTAAGGCTTATTTGCCTAAATAAAGGGGAGAATTTTCAGATTGGCTCGAGTTAATGTGCTCAACTGGGTGTGGTAGCACGGGTAGGTGCACGAGGTGTTAAACAATGATTTTGGATAACTCCGGAACACTCCTTAGCACGTTCGAGGACGAATGTATATTTAAGTGGGAGAGAATGTAACGACCCAACCAGTCGTTTCGACTTTTAGAACCCCGTTCCCCTAAATAAAACTCCCCGAATGTGTTTTTAATAATTTATGACTGGCGGGGATGGTTGGTTCGGGATTTGGAAGTGTTTGGGTTGAAATCGGAATACTTGGTTCCTTAAGTTAGCCTTAAAAGGGCAAATTTGACTTCGGTCAACACTTTGAGAAAACGACCCCGGAATCGGGATTTTAAGGTTCCAGCAGGTTCGTATGTTAATAAGTGAACGAGTCATATTATAAGTGATGTAGGGTCTAAGGAGAGCCCTAAGTCTTAATCAAGATGGAAATTACATGATAGACTCAAGTTCCAAATAAGTACACACAAAAACCTAATTTGGACGAGCATGCCTATATATATAAGGATTTATATAGTGGACAACCTATCAAATGAAAGATCTTTGAGTCTAGTTTCTAACGCTTTCGACCGTTCGTCATTTAGATATTTCTACAAGGACTTACGGACGTTTTAGTAAATGGTGTCCAGCAGGGCAAAACTTGTAATACGAGGTACAACCTGCACAGTGCAAGGTACAACTCACTGAAGCACCTGTGCCTTTATAAGGCAGTCACGGGCAACATCCATTTTTGCGGATTTTCTTGAGCTAGGGATTGGTTCTTTCATGGTGGATTCGACCTTGGGGACTACTTAAGAATACAAGGTGAGTTATTTTTGGATATTTTAAGTTAATAACAATCTATTAACACTAGTATTAACATCCTTCAATCTTTGAAATCCCTAGAAATCTTTCAAGTTGTTCAAGAACACCAAATTTCCCAAACATTGAAATTTCAAGGAAAAAGCTTCAAGAAGGTAATACTAATGCTTCAAGCTCATTTCTTATGAGTCGGTGAGAGTAATTCTAATAGTTGTTTTAAGTTGTTATGGTTGGATAATTGATTTCATAAACTCTAGTTCATGGCATGAATAGTGTTCTTGAGAAAATGAGGGAAAGATAAATAGTGTTTTTAGAAATGAAATTAAAGGATGCAATGAACCTATGGAATCATATTCTAGCTTAGTTGGAAGTATTCAACTAAGTAATCACCAAATTGAATGTTTTGGAAATGTTGGTTAAGGAAGATGATAAATAGTAATTTGGCGGTGTTGGAGAATTAATGTAGTATCATTGATGACTTCAAATGGGTATTGAATGATAAGAGTGGAGTTGAATGTGCTAGTAAGTGAACCTATTAGACGATTTAAGCTAGAGGCTTGTAGCCAACTTGAGAGCCATAAATGGATATTGATAAATATTTTTGAGTCATATTTTGATTGTAATTGGGATTGTAATTGTAGATATCAATTTGTTGGTGGCGTATGAGTATTTTACTCAATGTTACGATAACGGAGGAGGATTAAAAGCTTGTGAATGTTAATAAAGAGAAAGCGAGTTTTGGAGCGTTGGTCATCGGTCGAGTTATTTGAAAGGTTTGGGAGCCGGCTATGGAACTTCGGAGCGAGGTAAGTCTCTTGTCTAATCTTGTGAGGGGGAAATTAACCCATATGTGATTAAATTAATAATGGTTGCTAATTGTGGGGGCTACGTACGTACGAGGTGACGAGAGTCCGTGCGTAGCTACTATTAATGCTAAAGTCCGGGTAGTTTAGGACACAAAGCATGAATTACTTGTGTAAATTGTATTCTTTATTTAATTGAATTATTTTATATATATATTGTGAATTGTTAGGAAATATAATAAAGATGAAAATTTCATATGCTTAATTTTCTATTTAAATTAATTAACTGTTTAAAGAAATTGTTCATCCTCCCGAATTTATCTTATAATGAATATACTCTCCTTCCGGAGGTACATAAGAAAATGTCCTCCTTTCTTGTGGAGAGGGCCGAACGCCTCGGCAGGATAGATGCATCTATGGATCGTGCCGCACGTCCCTCGGCAGTGTACACGAAACTCTGGATCGGGCCGTACGACCTCAGCAGAAATTGTGCGTAATAATAATAATAATTATACGATACTTGGACAGTTTATTACAGCTTGTAAAGCTATTTGATAAATTGGAAATTTATTGAAATTGAATTGCAACTTGTAAAGCTATTTGATAAATTGGAAATTTATTGAAATTGAATTGCAGCTTGTAAAGCTATTTGATAAATTAGAATTTTTATTGAAATTGAAGGATTTAGTTAATAGATTAGAAATTATTTGAATTGAAGGAATTTAATTAATATATTGAGAATTATTGGAATTGAAGGAATTTAATTACCTCTGCTGGTACAATAAAATTATTGTTAACTCTGTGAATCACGTTGATATAAATATTTCTATTTTCATGATTATTTAATATTATTGACCCATAGTGAGTGTCATAGTCGGCCATCTTGTCTCTACCTCTTCGAGATTAGGCTTGATACTTATTGGGTACACGTTGTTTTCGTACTCATACTGCACTTGCTGCATATTTTATTGTGCAGGTACATATATGTGTAGCGGCCTTGTGGGCGAGAGGTGTGGTTAATGATTGTGGGAACATAGGTGAGCTGCATTCTATATTACGATCTGCAACTAATAGAGTCTCCTTCAGAGTTATTATATTTTCCTGTCTAATTTGTATTCTAGACAGATGCTGTATTTTATTTTAATTCCCTAGTAAATGCTCATGCACTTGTGACACCGGATTTTGGGATGATTATGGGTTGCACTGTATTGGAAAGTTTTAAAGATATTAGTACGTATTTGGTAAATGTCATCTTCTGCTATTTAATTGAGGGATACAACTATGACTTCAAAAATATTAAAATGAAAATTTATTTAGTATTTATTGTTGGCTTGTCTGACAACGGTGTACGACGCCATCACGACCTATAGGTAAAATTGGGTCGTGACACCTATAAGCAAAATATCATCCACGTATAAAACCAAAAATGTAAATTTATCTCAATCCCACTTCTTATAGACACAAGACTCATTTTCACATTGATCAAAACCAAATCGATGTGTCAAAATAAATATTCCATGCTCTAGAAGCTTGTTTCAATCCATAAATGGATTTCTTTAATTTACACAACATGTGCTCATTGCCACTTTTTATGAAACCAACTGGTTGTGCCATGTAGATGCACTCATCAAGACTTCCATTAAGAAAAAGTCGTCTTGACATCCATTTGTCGAATCTCATACTCGTAATGAGAAGCAATGGATAAGAGAATCCTAATGGATTTAAGCATGGCTACTGGCTAAAAGGTTTCTTCATAATCGATCCCTTCTTTTTGAGTAAACCCTTTTTGCAACAAGCCTAGCTTCAAAAGTTTACACTTTTCCATCCACTTCTCTCTTTTTCTTATAGATCCATCTACAACCACTATGTTTAACTCAAGTAGGTGGTTCTACAAGATCCCAGACTTGATTGGAGTACATGGACTCCATTTTAGATTTCACAGCAACAACCCATTTATCAGCATATGTATCCTGTAGTACTTCGTCGTAATTAAGAGGTTTCGTATTAGGCTCTTCAAGGATTCTATCATAAGATTCTCCCAAGAGCGCAAACCGGAGAGGTTTTTTAATAATTCTCCTACTACCACTATCACTACAGGTGCAGTCTGATTTTGTTGTTGAATCACAACATCATTTTCCGTAACTTAAGCCTCAATGTTATCCTCCACACCTTGCGGTGCTGAGATATCATTAACATCTTCCTAGAGTGCAGGCTGCTGAACAATTTCAGGTTTTTCAACCATCTAAGGTTGCTCAACATTACTCCCACTACTTTGGGGTAGTGAGATGTCAGGCAATTGCTCTTGTGCGTTTTGCTGCCTATTGATATTTCTCCCACTACGATAGTGCAGTGGTATGTCAATACTGGCTTCTGGGATACATTTCAGAGATGAGTCATTAGTTACTCCGTTACTTAATTCCTGTAAAACTAGTTTACTTCTAGAAATATGGTTCATTAAATAGTCCTCTTCTAAAAAAACTGGCATTTGTCGTAACAATTACCTTCTTTTCTTTAGGACAATAAAATAAACTGCCTTTAGTTCCTTTTGGATATCCAATAAAAATGCATACTTCTGTCCTCGATTCCAATTTATCCGCTTTCCCTTTCAGCACATGCGTTGGAAAACCCCAAACCCGAATGTGCCATAAACTTGGCTTGCGCCCAGCCCACAATTCTACTGGAGTTGAAGGTACTGACTTTGAAGGAACCAAATTCAACATGTAATTTGCTGTTTCTAAAGCATATCCCCAAAAAGAAGAAGGTGAATCGGAATAACGTAATATTGATCTAACCATTTTCATAAAGGTTCTATTTCTTCTTTCTGCCACACCATTTTGTTGTGGTGTTCTTGGGGTAGAAAATTGAGATGTAATTCCACAATCTGATAAGTATTTGATGAATTCAGCAGAAAGGTATTCACCACCACGATCAGATCGTAATGTTTTGATATATTTATCATGTATTTTCTTCGTTTCCGTCTTAAATTCTTTGAATTTATCAAAGCATTCAGACTTACGGCGCAACAGATAAATGTATCTATATTTTGAGTAATCATCTGTGAAAGTCACAAAATAATCAAAATCACCTCTTGCTTGTATATTTATAGGGCCACACAAATCAGAGTGAATTAATTTTAACTTAGCACTGGCTCTATTTTCTTTTGAGGAAAAATGTCTCTTGGTCATTTTACGTTCTAAACAGGATTCACATGTTGGCAGTGCCTCACTTTCAATAAACTTAAAGGTCCATCAGAGACCAATCTCGAAATTCTATTTAGATTTATATGACCTAGACATAAGTGCCAGAAATAAGTTTAGCTCAATTCAGAAATATGTTTTCTTTTATGTGGAAGATTAATATTATTTAATTTTTTTGGTTGTTGTAGCACATGAGGAGATATATCAAGAATAAAAAAGTCATGTACTCTACTAGGAGTGTAGATAAAACATTTATTAAGCTTAATAATAGCAAAGTTATTAGCAAAATAAATATTATAACCAGCATCCATTATTTTCGAAACCGAAATCAAATTCCTTCTAATAGAAGGTACATAGAGAACATCTTTCAAAACTAATACTCTATCACTACTAAACGAAACTCTAATATCTTCTAATGCTAAAGCTGGTGCTGGCTCGCCATTGGCTTGAAAAACGCAAACTTCATTCTCACTTAGCCGCCGTGTTTCCTGAAACCCCTACAAAGTAGTGCAAATATGATTAGTGTCTCCTGAATTTACACACTAAAACATGGTAGATACAGCCGCTAAACAAGTTTCAACGATAATTAAATTCGAATTACCTTGCTTGTTCAACTTTGCCAGATAGGCAGGGCATTGTTTTTTGTGATGCTCAGGTTGCTTGCAATGATAGCACTTTCCTTTGAGCTTTTTCACACCAGCCGCACCTCTAGGTGCAAAAACCTTTTGAGATTTCTTATTTTTCTTACCACCTTTCAACTTAGAAATTGAAGCTTTCTCAACATTTAGTTCCACAACTGGAGCTTGCTGTTTGAGAATAGATTCTGCCGCTTGCAGCTCATTCAACAATTTCGCCAGTGACAAATCCATTTTGTTCATGTTATATAGTTCAAGCAAAATTATTGAAAACTGTCAAGCAGAGTCTGCAAGATCATCTCAACTTGAGATTCCGTATCAATCACAGCTCAAAGGACCTCCAGTTCATTTAGAAGACCCATCATCTTCAGAACATGGTCCCTGATCGATGATCCTTCAGCTATCTTGGTGTTCAAAAGGGCTTTCATGGTTGTCTGCTTAGCCGCACGATTTTGCTCACTGAACATCTCTTTGAGACTTTCGAGCATGTCATAAGCAGACCTTATGGACTGATGCTGATGTTGCAAAATATTCGCCATAGAGGCAAGAATGTAATATCGTGCCATCTCATCAGCCTTGACCCATTTTTCATAGGCCTTAACTTGATCATCAATAGCATCTTCATAAGGTTTTTCTGGGCATCCTCAGTGATTACAAATTTGTAACCTTCAGCAGTTAGGGCAATATCAAAGTTTCTTTTCCAGTCAACATAACTCAGTCCTTCTAACTTATTTTGGTTCAAAATTGAGGTAAGTGGGTTGAATGAAGACATGGTTAATCTGAGAGATATTCACATTAAATAGATCATTAGTTATGCAATTAAAATAATTAAATTCAAAATAGCACATTACACATATAACCATGCTCATTGAATAGTTAGATTCGTTAGGGAAACTTAACTATTCATGCAAAATATATGAGTTATGTAAGATATTTACCTCATAAATTAAAACAGGACCAACTCAGATGGAGAGTAAACTGTTAATTTAAGATAGGTAAATATCACTTTTATAAACTCTAGTTTCATTGAATCAACATGTAACTCAGTTGGAGAGTTAATACAAGTAATCAAATAACTAGAGGCAGAACTATAGTAATCATCTATAATGAACTTATCCGATGTAGAAGAAGATCTATTTCAGCATATAAATTCACTATATTACTGTAAAACATGATTGAAAACCATGAGAATTGAACCCTACCATCACTGTTTTCTTTAAAAAAAATTATTAAAATCTTTTTCCAGAAAATAGAAAAATGGCCAAAAGGCCATCTAAACAACCTCAAATGCCCAAAAAATGATGTACATCATGAGCTTTGATTATTGCTCATTGGGTCGTTTTCGATGAACCTGCCAAATTTGAGGTCAATCGGATTTCGACAGAATTTCGAAATTCCAAATTCATGACTTATTTGTAGAATTCTGTTTTTGGCGTTTTTCTTAGGGATTTGATTATTTTGACTCTTTCAAATTACATAATATACTTATGTATGTTAATACATGATTTCAGAACTCAAAATAATATTATTATTATAGTGTTATATAAAAAAGATTTCAAACAAACATGGGAAAAACAACATTATTTTCACATGTTCAAGACGCCACTGTTCATAGTTCCGTATATTAATCCATAATTTCAGAACTAATTGTGTTCAAAACAGTCACGTTTATACATATATAACACCACTAAAACAGATTGTTTATGCATAATTTCAGAACTGTGATTATGGACAAAAACGCAACTAAAACAGATTGTCATTAAATATAACACCAATATATATTTCATAATTAATACATAAATTAAAACCAGTCACATTTTTACATAGAATAATCATACCAAACATGTATCATTAAATAACATGTTTAATATTATTCTATTCATGATGCATTACATTATCTAGTTAGATGTAAGACAACGTCTAATACCAATTGTTAGAACATGCGCAGTGGAAGCAAGCATACAATATAGGCATCACATACATGTAAACTAGACAATGATATCATTACGAGATTAGAAGCACTAACCTCTTGAAATCGTTGCACTGGTCCTCCACAAAGAAAGAATCCAGGGCTGTAGTCTTCTGCTATGATCCTAGTAAAACCTTGGATGAAATTGCTTTGAGTGGGCAAGAACAATACAACTCTAAAAAAAGTTATTGGGTGAAAAACGTCCTCCTTATGTAGACTCGTTTTTCAGCCAAAAAGGGCTCCAAAAAACGTGTAGGATCCTGCTAAGTAGAATCCTACTCTAACTCTACAGGATGACTTTTTCCCCAAGTCACTTTTTACCCAAGTCAGTCAAGGTTTTTACTAGGCATAGCAGGGACCACATGAATAATAAGAGGCTACTAATTATAGTATTAATTCGAAAATTTGGATGAATTAATTAGGCCAAATAGGTGTACGGCCCCTTAAATTTGGCTCCAGTTTCCATTTTGATACTTTAACTTAGCGTTTTTCCTATTGAACACTTTAATATTATATAAAGTGATCTATTGAACAATTTACTCATAACCAGTAAAAACAATGAGGTGCGTGTAATTCACACATGAATGACTTAGCAAAATGACAAATAAGAGGGAGACACGTGGCATTTGGGCCCAAATAGTCAAAAAGAAGTTTTGAAAATAAAAAATATTTATTTTAAACACCCACTCCCAACGTCACTTTCTTCCCAACCACCCCCTTTCTTTTTACATTCCATGGAATCCCACCACCGAGTGGAAGATAAAATTAAAGATTCGTTAGAAGAGGTTGAGCCAAGCCCAGTCGGGTTCTTGCTTCCAGGTGATGAAGACGAGCTACTAGTAGGCTTAATGGATGATTTTGATCTTAGCGGATTACCAACGCAGGTGGAGGATTTGGACGATGATTTTTTTGGCAGTGGAGGACTCGAAATGGAACCTGAGGATCAAAATAATTTGCTTAATGGTATTGCAAACTTAAGCATGTCTTATAGTTATCCAAATGGTGCTGCAACTATTGTCGGGGAACATCGGCGATTCTAGTAACCACCGGCCATTGCTCATTTCCTTTCCTCCTTCATCTCTATTATTCTATTTCATTATTGTTTTAACTGATAAAAGAGCAGAACTAAAAGAAGTAACCGGACATTCAATATTTTGGCGGCTACCATTAAAATCGGCGATAATTATCACCATGTCTAGTCTTCCATCATTGTGGTATCGGAGATTCGTTCGTGTTCTGTCTATTATTGATTTCGTGGTCGGTGTGTAAATATTAAATCCTTGATAAAATTTATTCCGATAATAAAATTTGTTAATTTCGGCGATCTACATTATTTCCGGCAATAAAATTTATTGTTGTTGTTCTTCTTCTTCTTTTAAAAAAGTCAATTTTGATTTAAACAAAAAAATGATCTCAAAACCATTAAATTCACACGCGTAAGAGGGGGTGAAATATAACTCTCTTGCCATGTCAGCTTTTGTGTTTAATAGGCATACATAGATTTGGGTTGAAGTGTTCAATAGGAAAAACGCTAAGTTAAAGTATCAAAATAAAAACTGGAGCCAAGTTTAAGGGGCCGTACACCTATTTGACCAATTAATTATAATTTATTCCACTAAAAACTGCAATTGAACTCCTCAATATGAATTTCAAAAAATCACTAATACTTATTTTAACTCCCCATGTTAAGGTCACAAATATCAGTTAATTAAATTAAATCACTGACAATTTAATTTAATCAACTAATTAAATCCTTTATAATTCCGCTTAAACTATTTCATGTGATGGATTCAAAAAGGGTATCATCAAACTGTAAACCGAGTCATGGATTCTATCAACTAATTATTATTTCACAAATGCTATTCGTTATTGTCCAATCTATTAGGCATACACTAACTCTGAATAGAGTTGTACCTTTTGATAAATCAAAACAATAAATGAATCACACTGATCATAATAATTATATCAAGATTAAGAGTATAAGCTTATTTAATGAATTAGAGAAAATATTTTATATATACTCAGTACAAAAATATCTTTTCTCTACTTGGTCCGTTCAATATACACTAAGTATACTAGCACAAGAAGTCGGAGTAAAACCACTCCCATAATCAAGACAAATTATACTACACTCTTGTGCTACAATCATCAAGATATTTTGCCCAATAATATCTTCGATTATGAACATAGTTTATTAATTATGAGAACCGACAGTTTAATCTTCTGTGCATGAGCTAACACTCCATAAACTAAATTGTCTACTACATAACTAAAGGACACACATGTAATAAATGATCTATTTAAAATAGTACTTTATTGAATTGAATAAATTAAATAAACAATTATTTCATAAAGAATAAAACACAATACTATATCTAAACCGCATGGTTAATAGTATGGCACAACAACTACAGAAGAAGTTGCAAGAGCTTATGATAAAGCTACTTCTGAAATGAGAGGTCATTTCGCAGTTGTCAACCTCCCTCATGAATATCTACCATTCTCCTCCATCACCAAGTCATTCATCTTCTTCATGTCTATTATTGTCGTGTTATATCTTGCTCATCTTCGCCCTCATCATCGGCATTGTCCCCTTTTAATTACAATAATGTGGATTATAATAGAGATTATGCAGATAATAAACAAGAAGAGAAGGAGGTGATTGAATTTGAGTACTTCAACTTGGATGACAAGTTGTTGGAGGAGCTTCTTCGCTTGGTATCTAATGATGAGATATAGGATGATAAATGTGTTTTGTTGGTTATTTACGTTTGCATATGCATGTTTAACAAGATTGCTGTCGTTTCTAGAGACACACGGTTGTTCCTCTCTCAGCTGTCAACTGGAATTTTCGCTTTTCTTTATGTATGAGATTTAATTTCTATACACGTGGATAAATACAACAATTGTTCCTTAAAAACTGATATCTATAAGAGTACTTGCTAGCGTTAATGGGGTAAAATATATTACTCTATATAGAAATTATACTCAAATGAAATTACCAACTATAACTGATTATAATACAATGATAAAGCAAAAGACTGTCTGTTCATATAAATTAAATTCTAATGTTTGTTCGTAAACTATTTACCCTTAAACCAATCCTGACAGAAAAGAAAAAGGAAACAGTCTCTGACTTTCCATGGTTCTATTCTGGCTGACTAAAGTTTGACTTGAAAAAAAAAATGTCGAACTAAAAGACTTCAATTGAGTATTGACTAGAGAACATTTGATACTTAATTATAAGCCCTAAAAGGTTTTGCACTATTATCTAGTTTAACTCATGCTATTAGGTTAGTTATCATTTTCCCTACTTCATTGAGTAATATCGATCCTATAAATATTCGATGATTTTATTGGTTAAATAATTTATTACACTGTCAGTATATAAAATTTAAATGTTGATAGGATATCTCTTGAACATCAGGCAAAATATTATTATAAGCTTTTAACCCCTCCCCCTATTACAAAAATTATACTTACGTACCTACAGCCAGAAAATTTTCTTTTTACAGAATTTCCCTTCCACAGAATTAAGAGAGAGAGAGAGAGAGAGAGAGAGAGAGAGAGAGAGAGAGAGAGAGAGAGAGAGAGAGAGAGAGAGAGATTGATGCTATATCATTACCTAGTACAATTCACTAAATTTTGATATTATAAGGTGAAGGATGACATGATGCATAATGACTCGAGCAGACTGACGCTTACGATGATGAACTAAGGATGCTAATCAAATGAATTAGTTAAATTATAACCTAATCTTCCATTCGCACTTTTTCCTTTCATCCCCTTTCTACCTAAAGAATCATGGAGGCTATTTTAATTAATTACGTATGAGGAATAAACAAAATGTGAAATTCAATTCTTATTAAATCTATAATACTTTAAGGGGTCGTTTGGTAGGAGGTATTAGCAAAAATAACGCAAGCATTAGCTATATGCATTACTAATACCTTGTTTGGTATATTTTTTCAATTTGTATATAACTAATACTTGTATTAGTTATACATCATACTTGGCATTATCCTATGCATAAGTAATGCATAGAAAATCATGTCATTAGTAATACCAAGGCTATTAATGCATGCATTAGTATTGTTAAAGACAAAATTGTCCTTAAAGTCCCTTAAAGATAGAGAATATGGAGGGCATTTTTGTAAACAACTATTTTTTAAAAAAATTATGCAATGCATTATAATTTTAATACATCACATCAAACAGTAGATAAGAACTAATATCTGCATAACTAATGCTTGCATTACTAATTCATGCATTACTAATACACCTTATTCCACATTATTCTTATACACCCTACCAAACGACCCCTAATTGAATTAAAGAATCAGATATTCCTACGTCCCCTGCGTCATGGAATGACTTAGTTGCTGATACAAGAGATCTGACGAGGAAACAGTGCATCAAAAAACTGAGCTGAACAGTGTACCTCAATCTTGTTGAATAAACATGAAATTGATGGACAGAGACCTTATGCTATTTTATTCTTTTGTAAAATTTGTTTCCCTGTGAAAGACAAAATTTTATTAATTCATCTTTTTAAGTGATCTCTGTCAAATGAATGAAGGACGTACTTGTGCATTTGTAGCAGACTAGTGCTTCAAAAATTATTTTTTTCTTAACCTCCATATTGCCAAGTCAAAAATCAGGAAAAACAAGTGCCACTATGAAAACGAATATTATACGGCCTAAAGAACAGAAAATGTATCGGCAGAGTATTTGCAACTATATACTCCACTTTTTTTCGAAAAGTTTTCTATAAAGCTTTTCTCTAGTGATTTGTACACCACAAGGCATTAAACATCCTAAGAGCTTATGATAAAAAATATTGTGACACTTCCAATTGGATTATTGAAGCTAATTATCAGTTGAAATTTCATTTAGAATAATTAGAATGTCTCCCCGCAGATTACTATAAAATTGGCGAGACGTAAGAAACAAAACTGTCACGGCCCCAAAATTCCATCTAAGTTAGTCGTGATAGTCAGAGGCGGGTCTAGAGTTTAAACTCTACGGGTTTATTTTTTAAGATTTTTAGTATTGAACCTTTAAATATTTTTAAAGTTATGGGTTCATATCTACTTTTATAAATTTTTATTCCGCGTCGAAAGTTATGAGTTCAATTGAGCCCGTCATTTATACACTACATACGCACCTGGTGATGGCACATAGTCTCTAAGACTTGATAAGTCTAACATTCCTTGATAGCTTAATAGAAATAACAAACTAAGATAACAAAATAAACCAATGAAAACATATAATAACTCCAAAGCGGAACATCAGTAACAAGATCCCAAAACCGGTGGAACTGAGTCATAAGCTCAACAGAATATGCTAAAATCTCTAATATAACACTGTCCGTACTAAAATCTTTAATACAACACTGTCTGAGGCCTGCGAGCGTCGAGCAGTATACCTTGAAGTCTCCAGAAATAATTGTACGATCACTGGCATTCGGTACGAGCAGATGTACCGGGATCTGCACAAAAATATGCAGAAGCATAGCATGTGTACGCCATAACAACACCCAGTAAATATCAAGCTAACCTCAATAGAGTAGGGACAAGGTCAGCTCAAGACACCTACTATGATAAGAAAAACTGAACAGAGTATAGTATAGTCTAATAATGAAAAGCAAAAAAATAAATGACAATAAAGCAATACAATAGTGTAAGCTAACAATAGAATTTGAGGCGGTAAAAGCAATAAGAAGTGAACACATGATGAAAATAACAAGTAATCAAATACGAAAAAATATAAGTAAGACAATGAAGAAAACAACAAGAAATGTTCAACCAACAAGTTTTTTTAACATAGAATGTACAACAAGAATCAAAACTAAGGCACCACACCTCATAATCTCACTTCACAAATCACAATCACAATCTTCCTTATATCACCGCGTGACCCTTGCATTTATTTTAAAAATAATTTTTCCGAAATAGCTACACGCATTTAGCCCCCTTATCTCACCCTGTGACTTCAAGTAATTCTCTTACTAGCAACACGCGTATAAATCCTACCTTATCTCATTGCATGCATATCAACCCCTATCTTTATACCACCGCATGTGTATCAATGTTACAACACAATAATGAACTCGCATCACATGTGCCTATATGTCACAACACTTGCCCACAATACCAATATTAACACAATATATAGCCCACTGCTCAACCACACTATGTACAAGAATCTCAATAATAATAAAATGAATAAGAATTTCTCAACAAGGAAAGATATCTCAATAATCAACAACTTCAATCTCAATGTGATAATAGCTTTCATAACTTCAACTTCAATAACTCAAAATGAAGGTATTCCCACGAAAAGACAACTTCCAATTCAATTGTATAACATAAACTTAACAACGAAAGACAGTATGAAATAGTAACTACGTCTAAATGCACGAGGATAATTCAACACGAAGAGGCATCATGGGATAACAACTTCAAAGAAGAATGACTCAACAAATAAAGAGGCACATGACAATAAGAGAGATAAAAACATCAATTAAGGCATATAAAAGCATGCTTGACAATAAAATATAGAACATATGACAACAATATCAAGTAAAGCATGTAAGAGAAATTTAACAATGGAAGATATAACATGATATTACAATTTCTAATTCAATGCATGAAAGAGTCTAAATCGGTCAAAACACCACATATAAGCCCGTGTACACACTCGTCACCTCGTGTATACGTCTTCCACATAAATCAAATAACGCAATCAATCCAAAACCTAGGGGGTAGTTTCTCCACACAAAATTAGACAAGATACATACCTCAAACAAGCTAAATCAACTCCCTTACTGAGCCTTTCCCGCATAAATCCAACTCTGGACGGCTCGAATCTAACCAAAATAACTTACTATCATAAATACAAGCCATACAAAATAATTTCGAATAATAAAGTTTAAATCTTTAAAGAAAATTAAAAATTCAACTCAAAACGTCAACCCCGAGCTCGCACATCTGAACCCGATCAAATTTACAAATTTCGAACACTTATTCCGATACGAGTCCAACCATACTATAATTATTTAATCCCGACCTGGAATGGACCTTCAAATCTTCAATATATAGTTTAGGAAAGTTTTACAAAAATCCACAATTTTCAATTCAAATAACTAATTAAATGATAAAAACAAAGTTGGATTCATGACAAAAGAACAAATCCAAGTAAAAAAATACTTACCCTGATCCAATCCTTAAAAATCCCCTCTAACATTGCCCAAAACCGAGCTCTCTAACTCAAAAAGTGGGAAATGAAATAAAACCCTCGATCCAATTCTTTTTCCGCCCAAACATTTTGCATTTGCGGTCTCACCGTCGTATATGTGACTCCCTGTAATAATCCGACCGGTCGTTTTAAGCTTTTCGTTTAGTGTTTTGAGGTTTTGAGTGGCTTCATATAATGTATTATGACTTGCGTGCATGGTTGGATTCGATTTTTGGATATTTCGGGATTTATTTGGATGAGTGATCCTTATTTTAGAAGCTTAAGTTGAAAATATTGTCAGAAGTTTGACTTTTGCGAAAATAATCCCGGAACAATATATTGATGGCCCCGACAGGTTTGTATTGTGATTTTGGACTTAGGCGTATGCCTGGAATTGAATTCGGAGGTCCCTATGTTGATTTGGCATGTTTTGCCGAAAATGGACAATTTTGAAGGTTTTGAAATTCCTTAGGTTTGACCATGGTTTGAATTTATGACTATCGGGTTCGGATTTTGATTCTGGGATTTGGAATAAATCTGTTTTGCTATTTGGAACTTGTCTGCAAAGTTTGGCGTCATTCAGAGTTGATTTGACAGGAATCAAACGCGCGATTGTATTTTTAGAAGTTCTTGAGTTTCATGTAAATTTCATGTGTTTTGGAGGTCCGATTCATGGTTTCAGATGTTATTTTGGTGGTTTGATCGTGTGATCGAGTTTGTACATTATTTTTAGACTTGTGTTGATGTTTGGTTTAGAACCCCGAGGGCTCGGGTGAGTTTCAGATGTGTTTCAAGTATTTGAAGAATTTTAGCTTTGTTGGTTTTTGCACAGATGCTTTTGTCTCGCAAATGCGAGATTTTGTTTGCATTTACGATCTCGCATTTTCGAGGTGGGACATCGCATTTGCGAGATATACTGGGACTGCTAGGTTCACATTTGCGAACAATTTGTTCGCATTTGCGATGGGTATCTAGGCTGGGCTATATCGCATTTGCGATCAAAAAGGTTGCTTTTGCGAAGGGCCTAACTTCGCAAATGTGATGTCAGGGTTGTGTCACGCCCCAAAAATGGGGGCATGACCGGCACCCGGCGCCTCACCTAACCTAGCGTACCAACTTGCGACTAAGGGACTCTAAACATATAATGTCATAATTTGGCCATGGGGCCACATTGCAAGACACTTTGCGAAGTAAAATATAAAACTGAACGGAAACTAGCATTGACAAAATATCAATATAAAGCTGTTATATATAAAGTTATTTTCCAACCTTATATATACCACAAAATACTACAAAACAGCCCAATACACCCCAATCTCTTCATACACAAAACGACCACCGTAGTAGTGTCAAAGAACCCAAAAATATTACGACGAACGACCAGACCACAACCCTGCATTTATGTGGTATTTCTCCACACCCTTCCTCCTCCAAAACTCCAATAAATAGTAGTAAAACACGCAGCCCAACAACAACACAAAACAGTCCACAAAACAGTCCGCTACAAGTGAATAACTCGAACTCACGACTTCCGATCACCGTCATGTGAGTTCTTACAAATATAGAATAACTTACGATGCATTTACAGAAGAAAAAATTGATGAAAGAAAGAGGTAAATTTACCTTATATGTTGGATAACTCAGCTCCTATATTGGTTCTTCAAACTCTAGGTTTTACCTCCAATTAGAACTTGAAAGGGAGAGAAAATCAATTAGGGTTTGTGGGTAATATTTGAGAGGATTTTTGCAGAGCTTATGTATGGTTATTATGCCTTATTATTAGTCTAATATATGAAGGAGATAGGCCTTTAAAAAGGCCTCTTTGGATGACCCGAACTGGCCTATTTTTGGACGACCCGAACTGGCCCATTTTTGGACTCTCATTTAAGCAAGTAGGTGACAGTCTACGCAGTGTCACAAAAACGCCCATATCTCTGTACTCCGATATCGTATTGACAAACGGTTTAATGTGTTAGAAAATAGACTCATAGATATTCAATTTTATGGGTGGAACACCCCATAAATTTAAGTATATTGGGAGAATATCGCAATTACATTTGACCCAAAGTTTCAGTAAAACTTATCAACGTAACTTGTGATGACTTTCATCGACTTTTGTTCCACCACTCGCTTGACTTCAAAAAATAACACACGACTATCATACGACTAACATAACTCATAACATAACCTCCTTATCATGTTAAGAACCCTAGTCTCACCCCAAAAGTATATGTTATAACATTCTCAACTTGTCGACTTTCGACGAAACATTATTTTCTTCAACTCCTTTAGCTTCTGAAGCTTCCAACCCTACTTGTACTTGTTGTTCATAATCGTAAATATTTGTAACCTCCGAGGTAACATGATTAACTTACTTTATATATTTTCAAATATGATCTCATTTTTGGTCCTACATTAGTTTGCTCAACACGCACTTTTACGTACGAAAATATAGGGTGTAACATCATTCCCCCCAGGGAGCATTTGTCCTCGAATGTTTACTCTTAGAGACTTTGGAATTTTTTTTGCTAGAGTCTCCTCCGTACACTAGACTAAAACCAACCTGCACGCATCCAGAAAATATACTATGCATGCCACACATATCCAATGTCTATAAATAGCAACACTTTTCCTCACACAGCCGTAAATCATAAATTCTGAAAGTCAAGAAATAAGAGCTTACCTGATGACCTACTAGCCTGAATAGAGTTGTGGTATAGCATCCCATCTCGAGCCATATCTTCAGTTTGAAATAAGTGGGGGTATTTAGACTTCATTTCTTCCTCCGCTTCCCACATCATCTCTTCCACATTCTTTCTTCTCCAAAAAACCTTCACGGAGGCTACCTCCTTATTTCGTAGCTTGCGGATTTGTCAGTCTAGGATGGAAACTGGAATTTCCTCGTATGACAGGTCCTCCGTAATCAATATATCATATATGGGCACCACTCTAGTAGGATCGCCAATGCACTTCCGTAGCATAGATACGTGAAAAACCGGATGAGCTGACTCCAATTCAGAGGGCAATTCTAACTCATAAGCTATTAGCCCACTCTCTGAATGATCCTATAAGGCCCAATATACCGTGAACTAAGCTTGCCTTTCTTGCCAAACCTCATAACGCCCTTCATAAGTGATACCTTTAAGAATACCCTGTCATTAACCCTGAACTCTAAGTCTCGTCGTCGCACATCAAAATACGACTTCTGACGACTCTGAGCTGTCAACAGTCGCTCCCGGATAAGCTTTACTTTCTCTATGGCCTACTGAACCAGGTCTGGCCCATGTAACCCAGATTCTCCAACATCAAACCACCCTATAGGAGATATGCACTTACGCCCATACAAAGCCTCATACGGAGCCATTTGAATACTGGAGTGGTAACTGTTATTATATGCAAACTCGATAAGAGGTAGATATTCATCCCAACTTCTTTTAAAATCCAACACACATGCTCGTAACATATCCTCGAGCTCTGAATTGTGCGGTAGGCTAGTCCATCAGTCTGTGGATGAAAAGCCGAGTAGAGATTCACCTGAGTCCATAGACCTCTCTGAAATGACCTCCAAAAATATGCTGTAAACTGGGCCCCATAGTCAGATATAATAGATATTGGTATTCCATGTAGCTGCACTATCTCCTTAATATATAACTTTGCATAATCTTTTGTTGTATATGTAGATCTGACCGGTAGGAAATGAGCTGATTTTGTGAGCCTATCGACTATCACCCATATAGAATCGAACTTACGATGAGAACGAGGTAAACCCGTGACAAAGTCCATGTTTATCGCCTCCCATTTCCATGTCGGGATCTCTATAGTTTGCATTATCCCCCCGGGCTTCTGATGCTCTACCTTCACCTGCTGGTAACTAGGACACTGAGAGACAAACCCAGCAATGTTCTTCTTCATATCGTTCCACCAGTACACGTCCTTAATGTCATGATACATCTTCATCGACCCAGGATGAATGGAGTACCACGAATAATGTGCCTTTGACATAATCCTGTCCCGTAGCCCTGCTACATATAAAACACACAAACGACCCCTGTATCTGACAACCCAATCTCCCTTGAGATCTAATAACGACTTCTTCTGCTGCGGAACTCTCTTTCTCAACTCGACCAACTCTACCTCGTACTGCCTTTCCTTGACTTCAGCTATGAGAGATGATTTTGCAGTGTTTTGGATTAGAACTCCACCATCGTCAAAATCTACTAACCGAACCCCCAAACAAGCCAATTGATGAATCCCTCTAGTTAATTGTTTTTTCTCGGCCTCTACATGTGCTAAGCTACCCATAGATCGGCGACTTAAGGCATCTACAACAACATTAGCTTTCCCTAGATGGTAGAGAATGTTAACATCATAATCTTTCAATAAATCAAGCCATCGCCTCTGTCGCAAATTCAACTCTTTTTGCTTGAAGATATATTGTAGGCATTTATGATCTGTAAATATATTAACATGAACACCATATAAATAATATCACCATATCTTAAGTGCATGGACAACCGCAGCTAACTCGAGGCCGTGGGTTGGATAATTTCTTTCGTGCTTCCTCAACTGCCTTGAAGAATACACAATTACCTTCCCGTGTTGCATTAGGACACATCCTAACCTGACACCTGAGGCATCACAATACACAACATAACTCTGGACCCTTTGGAAGTTTTAGAACTGGCACTGAGGTCAACCTGTTCTTAAGCTCTAGGAAACTCCGCTCGCAAGCCTCCGTCCACTGAAACTTAGTTGCTTTCTGCGTCAACTTCGTCAATGGTGCCGAAAGGGAAGAAAAACCATCTACGAACCTCCGGTAGTATCCTGTTAAGCCTAGACAACTACGAACCTCTGTCGTAGTGGTAGGTCTAGGCCAAGATTTCACGGCCTCAATCTTCTGAGTGTCTACCTTTATACTTTCATCAGATACAATATGCCCCAAGAATGCTACAGACTTTAACTAGAATTCACATTTAGAAAACCTAGCATACTACTTACGATCACGGAAGGTTTGGAGTACCGCTCGCAAGTGGTCCGCATGCTCATCCTCTGAACTTGAATAAACCAGAATATCATCAATAAATACTATCACGAACAAATTTAAAAATGGCCGGAATAGGCTATTCATCAAGTCCATAAATATGGCGGGTGCATTTGTCAACCCAAAGGACATGACAAGGAACTCGAAGTGGCCATATCGGGTCCTGAAGGCTGTCTTTAAAATATCTTTCTCCCGAACTCTGACCTGGTGGTATCCTAACCTCAAATCTATCTTTGTGAAGAATCTAGCCCCCTGCAACTGATCAAACAAGTCATAGATTCTTGGAAGTGGATACTTATTCTTTATAGTTACCTTGTTTAGCTGCCTATAATCGATAAACATCCTCAATGAGCCGTCTTTCTTCCACACAAATAGTACCGGTGCACCCCAAGGTGTGGTACTGGGCCTGATGAAACCTTTCTCCAGCGAATCTTTTAACTGCTCCTTCAATTTAACAGGTGCCATTCTATACGGAGGGATGGATATTGGTTGAGTTCCTGGAAGCAAATCGATGCTAAAATCAATCTCTCGCTTAGGAGGAATACTTGAAGCTCGTCTGGAAACACATCTGCATACTCTTTGACTACGGGAATAGACTGAAGTGTAGGTATCTCAGCATCTGCATCTCTAACTCGCACAATAAGATAAATTCACACTTTTGTGATCATTTTCCTCGCCTCCAGATAGGAAATAAGCCTACCTCTGGGTGTCGCTGTGTTACCTACCCATTCAAGGACTGGCTCACCCGAAAAATGAAATCTGGATGCCTTTGCTCGGCAATCAACTGTGGTATAGCAAGATGCCAACCAGTCCATGCCCATGATAACATCAAAATCCATCATCTCTAGCTCAACTAAGTCGGATGAGGTCTGACGACTACAAACTATCACCGTACAACCTCGGTAAACCCGTCTAGAAATAATTGGTTCTCCGACCGGTGTAGATACCGCAAAAGGATAACTTCGTATATTAGGCACTATACCAAACTTCCCCATGACAAATAGGGTAATATTCGATAAAGTATATCCTGGGTCTATCAAGGCATAAGCATCGTGAGAGAAAATGGTCAATATACCTATCATAACGTCTGGTAAAGACTCCTGGTCTTGTCGAACCGCAAAACATAGATACGGTTCTGATTACCACCTGAACTGGAACCTTTACCTCTGCCTCGGCCTCTACCAGCCGAAGACTGAGACTCGTGCCCTGAAGGATGCACAGACATAGATGATCCTATTACTGAACTCGATGGTTGTGACATACCCCCAGAATCTCTATTTGGGCAATCTCGCATCATATGCCCCGGATGCCCACATGTATAACAAGCATCTGAACCTGCTCGGCATTGGCTCAAGTGTCATCTAACATAGATGTCACACCGCAGCAAAAATTACCATGTCTTCCTTGAACCTCGTTGTCGCTGCAAACCCGATGCCCGTGAGCTCTCACCTGGTCCTAACTGAGTATAGAGGTCATACCTGTAACCTTGTAACTGAGGTGGCAGAGGCCTAGGTGGCCGTCTGAAGTACTGGGTCCTATAACTACCCTGATACTGCTCCTGAGACCTAGGAAATCTCATCCTCTTACGCTGCCCTTACTCAGTCCTCTCTGTACCCTGCTGCCGACGCCTACCCCTTTCTATATTCTGTGTGAATGCCTGAATCTGGAATATGTCCATAATATCCTGCAATGCAGCGGTGGAACATGCTTCAGTCAACTCTGGGGCCAACCCTGCTATAAAACTGTGGATCATGTCCCGTGTAGTAGCAACTATGGATGGTGCATATCTGGCTAATGAGTCAAAACGAAGACTATATTCTCGAACACTCATATTGCCCTTCTTGAGGGCTAGAAACTGATCGACTCGAGCATGTCGGATCTCCCGCTGTAAGTACTGGTCAAGGAAGGCATCTGAAAAATTCTCCCAACTAGCTGGAGGTGCATCACGTGCCCTGGACCTCTCCCATTCCTCGTACCAAAGGATGGCTATATCTCGGAGTCGAAAAGCTACTAGCTCAACTATATCTTTCTCTGTGGCATGCATAACCCGAAAGATCCTATGAAGCTGATCTATGAAATCTTGTAGGTCCTCCCTCTGATCTACCCACGTGAACTCTAGGGGACTCAAAGCAATAAACTCTCGGACCCTTGAACTCCCAGACCCCTCAGAAGATCCTGCACTAGTTGATGCCCTAGATTGCTGCTGGGTAGCTACCAACTGTGTCAACAAATGCACAACACTCCTCAAGTCTTGATCTGATGGAAGTGGAGGGGGAAATGGGTGTGCGGTATCCCTAGGAATCTCCTCAGGTGGTGGAGGATCCAGTAATGGCTGAGTAGGGGTCTCGCCCTGGGCCTCAGACTGGGACCCATCTACTAGGGGTACCCTGTTGGTCCCCTCACCTGCTACTGCATCTTCCTTCTGGCTAGCCGTAGTCTTCCTAGTCACCGTCATCTGTGTATGCAACACCAACACATAATTTTAACTCAAATTTCCTATAACTCAGTTCTACATCACGATTTTTTAGATTTTAAAGAAGGCTAACCAACTCTTAAATGCCCTGTAGTTCCCTGCTTATATAATGTGGTGCATAACACATCTATACACAAGACCCTACTAGACATGGCTTGTAGACTCCCTAGGACAAAACTGCTCTAATACAAAGTTTGTCATGCCCCGAACCTGGGGGACGAGACCGGCACCCGGTGCCTCACCTAACCTAGCGTAGCAACTTGCGACTCAGGGACTCTGAACATATAATGTCATAATTTGGCCATGGAGCCACATTGCAACATACTTTGCGAAGCAAAATATAAAACTGAATGGAAACTAGTGCTGACTAAAGATCAATATAAAGTTAGGCCGACAAAGCCGTCATAACTACTACAGCTAACAAACCAACAAAATATACATACCAGGGCTATAAGCCCAACATACTGCACTAGCTGACATGATATGTCTATAAGCCTCTATTGATGGATGTATTGTGATCAGAATAGGGGCCCGATCTACCCATAACATATATTCATACATACAGAAGATGTACACAAAACCCTAGACCCGACAACTCCGAAGGACGTGGAGATTACCTATCAGGCTGAACTCGGGAAACACCTACTGAGGAGGTCTACCTGTCTGTCTATCTGAACCTGCACGCATGAAATGCAGCGTCCCCAGAAAAGGGACGTCAGTACGAAATAATAGACCGAGTATGTAAGGCAATAACACAACTGAAAGTTGAAACTGAACTGATAATATAATAACTGTAAGTAAGTGGGAGTCAAAGATGATATGGAGATACTTACCTGTTGATACTGACTCAACTCCTTCAAAATAGTAAGTAAAATAAATGTCCGGCCCTATAAGGCTCGGTACGTGTAACTGCTCGGCCGTAGTAGGATCGCTCATAGGCGCTCGGCCATACAAGGCTATGTATCTCGGCCATCTTAGGCTCGCTCATAGGCGCTCGGCCACGGTAGGCTCGGTATATAACTTATCATCTGATTAGAGGTTGCCCAATAGGGGCCTGCCCAACGATTATAGCTCGATGGTGGTGAAAATACTGTAATACTATATATATATATATAGACACTCCAATCTCTTGACTGGAAGAAGACAATACTCAATTGAATATAAAGTCCTGGTAAGGGAGAATACTGTAACTTATGAGACTAGGATAATATATATAAATTCGAAAGTATGAACTTCTCTTTATGCCTCGTTATCAAACACATGTAGTTACGAGATCATGCCAAAATGAAGGAAGGGCTTAGCCTTGACATACCTTATCACAATCTTTCCAATCACCAAGTTGAACTTGCCTCTTCGCACCTTAATCTACAACAACGATAATAATACTATCATTAAGTTACGAAAGGTACAACTATCGCACAACGAACAACAAGCTTATTTTGTATTAAAATGGGTAGCATCTCCCGTATAATCCTTACTTCTTCCAAATTCAAGATAACACCAACAACACAAGATCAAAACAATAACAATATATATACATTATTTTCCAACCTTATATACACCACAAAATACTACAAAACAGCCCAACACACCCCAATCTCTTCACACACAAAATGACCACCGTAGTAGTGTCAAACAACCCGAAAATATTACGACGAATAACCAGCCCACAACCATGCATTTATATGGTGTTTCTCCATACCCTTACTCCTCCAAAAATCCAATAAACAGTAGTAAAATACGCAGCCCAACAACAACACAAAACAGTCCACAAAACAGTCCGCTACAAGTGAATAACTCGAACTCACGGCTTCCGATCACCGTCCCATGAGTTCTTACAAATATAGAACGACTTACTATGCATTTACAGCAGAAAAAATGGATGAAAGAAAGCAGTAAATTTACCTCATATGTTGTATAACTCAGCTCCTATCTTGGTTCTTCAAACTCTAGGTTTTACCTCCAATTAGAACTTGAAAGGGAGAGAAAATCAATTAGGGTTTGTGGGCAATTCTTGGGAGGATATTTGCAGAGCTTATGTCTAGTTATTATGCCTTATTATTAGTCTAATATATGAAGGATGTAGGCCTTTATAAAGGACTCTTTGGACGACCCGAACATGCCCATTTTCAGACGACCCGAACTAGCCCATTTTTGGACTCTCATTTAAGTAAGTAGGTGACAGTCTGCACAGTCTCGCAAAAACATCCATATCTCTCTATTCCGATATCACATTAACAAACAGTTTAATGAGTTAGAAAATAGACTCATAGATATTTGATTTTATGGGTGGAACACCCAATAACTCTAATTATATTGGGAGAAAATCGCAGTGACATTTTACCAAAAGTTTTAATAAAACTTATGAATGTAACTTGTGATGACTTTCATCGACTTTTGTTCCACTACTCGCTTGACTTCAAAACATAACACACGACTATCATACGTCTAACATAACTCATACTATAAGTACCCTAGTCTTACCCCAAAAGTACATGTTATAACATTCCCAACTTGTCGACTTTCGACGAAACATTATTTTCTTCAATTCCTTTAGCTTCTGAACCTTCCAACCCTCCTTGTACTTGTTGTTCATGATCTTCAATATTTGTAACCTCCGAGGTAACATGATTAACTTACTTTATATATTTTCAAAGATGATCTCATTTTTGGTCCTACATTAGTTTGCTCACGACGCACTTTTACATACGAAAATTAGGGTGTAACAGGTTGTATTTGCGACATCCCCTAGATTGCATCATGAGCCACATTTATGAGGTTTTGTTCCCATTAGGTTCGCATTTGTGAACCCTGTGTTACATTTTTGACATTCGTGCCTGAATAAAGGGCTGGAAGTCGGGAATTTAGTCTTATTTTCACATCTTTGAATCCTATACTCGGTAGGAGGCGGCTTGGAGAGGAGAGTTTCACCTACAATTATTGGGTAAGTAATTTTGATCAATTTACAACTATTTTACATGATTATATATGAGGATTAACATCAAAATTATGAGAATCAAAGAGGAATTTTAGGAAATTTTTTCTATGTTTTGAAAAATAAATATTTGAGATTTGAGAGTCAAATTGGACTCGAATTTTGAAATAAAACACATATATGAACTTGTGGGGTTATGGGTAGTCGGAATATATCATTGGACCCCGGTTTTGACCGAGCGTGTAACGACCCAACCGGTCGTTTTAACTGTTAGAACCCCGTTCCCCTAAATAAAACTTTTCATATGTGTTTTTAAAGATTTATGACTTGCGGGGATAGTTGGTTCGGGATTTGGAAGTGTGTGAGTTGAAATCGTAACACTTGGTTCCTTAAGTTAGCTTTAAATGGACAAGTTTGATTTCGGTCAACATTTTGAGAAAACGACCCCAGAATCAGGATTTGACGGTTCCAATAGGTTCGTATGATGATTTTGGACTTGGGCGTATGTTCGAATCGGGTTTTGGATAACCGAGGAGCGTTTTGACGCTTAATAGTAAAAATTAACTATTTGAAGGTTTAAAAATTCTTTAAATTTGGTTTGGAGTAGGTTTTTGAGTAATTGAAGTCCGTTTGGAATTCTGAAATAGGGAATAGTTCCGTAAGGTCATTTAAGACTTGCACGCAAAATTTGGTGTCATTCCGAGTTGATTTGATAGGAATCAGACGAGCAGAAGTCTTTTTAGAAGTTTTTGGAATTCATAAGTCAATTCATGCGTTTTGGAGTCCGATTCTTGGTTTTTTTTTGTTATTTCCGGATTTTGGTCGCTCGAGCGAGTTTGTATGAGGTTATTAGACTTGTGTGGATAGTGGGTATGGAGCCCTGAGGGCTCGGGTAAGTTTCGGACGTTCGGAAGGAATGAAAATACATCAGTTTTCTAGTGTTTCTTGGCAGCGGTTGCAGGTCTCGCAAATGTGAACCTCGCATTTGCGAGAAGGGCTTTGCAATTGCGAAGAAGCTCGACCTAGGCAGTGTTCGCATTTGCGATCCCAGCAGAGTTCGCATTTGCGACTCTTTTGTCGCATTTGTGACCCCAGCAGCTGAAGGCCAAGCTTCACATTTGCGAGAGTTGTGTCGCATTTGCGAACCTGGTGTCGCAAATGCGACATCAGAGGCATGTGCCCAACTTTTTTAATGCGCGACTTAGGCCATTTATCTTACTTTTCTTTCATCTCTTGGGCGATTCTTGGAGCTTTTGGAAGAGGGTTTTCACCTAGCACTTTGAGGTAAGTAATTCCTACTTAACATGAATTAAATACATAGATTATAAGTATATTATAACTAGTAAATCTTAGAAATCAAAGATTTAGATGAAAAACCTAGATTTTTATAAAAATGAGATTTTAACCACGAAAATAGTTATGAAATTGGGTAGAAATTATATATTTAAGTTCTTGAGATTATGGGTAACGTTTTCATCCGAACATTTCCAGAATCCGAGCATGTGGGCCCGTGGTGAATTTTAGGAATTTTACTATTTTGTTTTGGGTAATTCATTCAATTGCCTAAATTAGAATTATTGAACATATATTAATTATTTTATATAACTTTTGGATAGTTTCGGATTTTTCAGCATCGAATCGAGAATTTTACGCGACACGATAATCGAAAAGTGAACTTTGAGATGAGGTAAGTCTCTTGTCTAATCTTGTGAGGGGGAAATTACCCCATAGGGATTAAATTGAATAATTGTTGCTAATTACGGGGGCTACGTACGCACGAGGTGACGAGAATCCGTGCGTAGCTACTATTAATGCTAAAATCCGGGTAGTTTAGGACTCAAAGCATGAATTACTTGTGTAAATTATATTCTTTGTTTAATTAATATTAATTGATATGTATGAATATATTGTAAATTGTTAGATAAAGATATTAAAGGATGAAAATCTCATATGCTTGATTTTTTGTTTAAATTAATTAATTGCTAAAAGAAATTGTTCATCCTCCCGAATTTATCTTATAATAAATATACTCTCCTTCCGGAGGTACATAAGAAAATGTCCTCCTTTCTTGTGGAGCGGGCCGAACGCCTCGGCAGGATAGATGCATCTATGGATCGTGCCGCACGTCCCTCGGCAGTGTACACGACACTCTGGATCGGGCCGTACGTCCTCGGCAGAAATCGTATTTAATAATAATAATCTCACGATACCTTAATAGTTTATTGCAGCTTGTGAAGCTAATTGATAAATTGAAAATCTTTGGAATTTAATGAATTATTATTCCTGCCTATTAAGGAATTATTGTTATTCCTGTAAATGAGACTAATTGATAAATTAAAAATTTATTGTAATTGAATTGCAGCGTGTAAAGCTATTTGATAAATTGAAAGTTTTATTGAAATTGAATGATTTAATTAATATATTGAAAGTTGTTGCATTTGAAGGATTTTTTATTATTTCTGCTAATTGAATAAAAATTATTATTAACTCTGTGAATCATGCTGATTTGAATAATTATAATTTATTCCAATTATTATTATTGACCCATAGTGAGTGTCAAAGTCGGCTATCTCATCTCTACCACTTCGATATTAGGCTTGATACTTAGTGGGTTCATGTTGTTTTCGTACTCATACTGCACTTGCTGCATATTTTATTATGCAGGTACATATATGTATAGCGGCCTTGTGGGCGCAAAGGTATGGTTAATAATTGTGAGGATATAGGTGAGTTGCATTCTATATTACGATCTGCAGCTAACAGAGTCTCCTTCAGAATTATTATATTTTCCTGTCTAATTTATATTCTGGACAGATGCTGTATTTTATTTTAATTCCCTAGTAAATGCTCATGCACTTGTGACACCGGGTTTTGGGAATGGTTGTGAATTGTTTATAAATTTAGTTGCTAAAAATATTTATCATTTACTCTATGAGTTTTATCTTTACTATTTCATTGAAGAAATTTTTATTTCAAAAATACTAAAATGGGTAATTAAGTTAATTGATTATGGTTGGCTTGCCTGATAATGGTGTCCGGTGCCATCACGGCCTTAATGGATTTTGGGTCGTGACAGAGCGGTCCCGAGGTTGACTTTTAGGGAGTTGTACAAAGATCATAGATTTACTTATTGGAATTGATTTCTCTTGCATTATTTGATGTTATTAAGTCGATTTTGGTTAGATTTGAGCCAAACGGATGTGAATAATAAGGGAAAGCTATTTGTGAGTGTTGATTTGGCCTAGATGAGGTAAGTTTCTTGATTAACTTTATTTGGGGAAACTACCACGTAGCGATTGGTTTGATTGCATTATTTAAATTACATGAAAGACGTGTACACGAGGTGACGAGTGCGTACACGCCCTCATATGTGAAAATTTGACCGGTTTAGACTCTTAGGTGTCTTATGTACATTAAATTGAAGTTGGTCTATCATGTTATATCCTCCATTGCTAATTTTACCCTTACATGTTGTAACGACCCGAATTATCGCTTTAAGAATTTACGTTCCGTTCGGTGGCTTAATGTCTCGAGCAACTTTAAAATGTGTAAAATGACTTGCGAGGGTGGTCAAGTTTGTTTTTCGGATGATTCAGGATTTAATTGAAAGAACAATTCTTGTTTTGGAAGCTTAAGTTTAAATAATTGACCGGATGGTGAATTATGTATAAACGATCCCGAAATAGAGTTTTGATAATTTCAATAGCTCCGTATGGTAATTTTGGACTTAGGAGTGTGTCCGGAAAATTGTTTGGAAGTCCGTAGTGAAATTGCACTTGAAATGGCGAAAGTTGAAATTTTGGGAAGTTTGACCGGGGAGTTAACTTTTTGATATCGGAGTCGGAATCCAGTTCGTAAAATTTTCATAGATCCGTTATATCATTTATGACTTGTGTGCAAAATTTGATGTCAATCGGGATTGCTTTGATAGGTTTTGGCATCGAATATAGAAGTTGGAAATTCTTAAGTTTCTTAAGCTTGAATTGGGGTATGATTCATGGTTTTAGCGTTATTTTATGTGATTTGAGATTTCAACTAAGTTCGTATGATATTTTAGGACTTTTTGGTGTATTGGGTTGAGGCCCCGAGGGCCTCGGGTGAGTTTCGGAGCGATTTCGGATCATTTTTAACTACTGTTTTTGTTTTACAGCAATGTGCGAAATTTATGATGCACAGAGCTTACTTTGGAAGCTTATATCTCAAAATCTATAAGGAATATTTAAATTATCAAAACATGAAAGTTGTATCCATTTGATTTTAGTTTCTAGAATGATAAATCATTCATCATTCAGACATTTGTACAAAAAGTTATGATCGATTGATTAAAGCTGGTACTGTAGTTTTTTGGCTACACCAGTGTGCATCGCCAGAAATTTCTGCTGTACAGGGATAACTTTAGGAGCTTATATCACGCAATATATAAGGAGTTGGGTAATGAGCAAAACATGAAAATTGTAGCCCTTTGTATCTAGTTTGCTGAAATTTAAACTGTTTGACAGTTGGAGTTGAGTACAAGAAGTTATGGTTGCTACACTACAGGCTGTCGGGGAAGCGTCTTGAAAACGTTTGATGTTTTCAGCATAAGCATGTAATGATCCAAAGGTCCATTTTTAGTTCTAGAGGTAAAATTTTGATTTTGAGACTTTCAGGATTTCGATAATGAATTATAGGAGTGATCTAAAAAGTTTGGTCTAATTTCATCAAGTCGCGATTGGGTTTTTAGCGCGAAAAATGAGTTAATTATTTAACGAGCGAAATTAGTTTTGTATTGACACATGAGATCCGAATTGAGTTTTGATTGAATGACTAGGTTCGTATTATTATTTGTGACTCATAGGAACAAGAATCGTTGAATTCCGAGTTCGTATAATGGAGTTAGAGCCTTTTTAATGAACAATATAATTGCTGGTGCAAGAAAGTTCTGGTGTAGACTTTTAGTGACGAAAAATGGACTTTTAGTGACGGAAAATGGACTTTTAGTAACGGATGGGCAGAAACTTAAGGACCAAAAATGGTCATTTCCTTTATTTCGTTTTTGAATTTTTGGAGCACGGTTCTTGGGCGATTTTGAGGATTTCTTCACGATTTCGACTTGGGTAAGTGTCCTATACCTAAAAATGATTTTCTTTTCATAAATCCATGGTTATATTCATCATTTGTTTCAGATTTAAATAGAAGAAATCAAGATTTTTGTAAAACTTTTAAGAACAAAAATTTTAGATTTGGAGGTCGAGTTTTTATCGGAATTTGATAAAATTAGTATGGGTAGACTCATAATTAAATGGGTTGTCGAATTTTATGAGTTTTGTCGGATTCCGAGACGTGGGGCCCCACGGGCAATTTTTGAGTTAAATTTCGAATTTTGCTGGAAAACTAATATTTTTATATGGAATTAATTCCTATAATTAGTATTGACTGAATTGAATTAATTTGGATAGATTTGAGCTGTCCGAAGGTCAGTTCAAGCAGGAAGGCAATTTTGGAGTATCGGCATAACTTCAAAAAGGTAAGTATCTTGCCTAACCTTGAGTGGGGGAATTACCCTTTAGGCATTAAGTCTTATGTGAAAATTGTGTGATTAAAAGCCGTGTACGCAAGGTGACGAGTCGTACTTGGTTTATATGTGCAAATTATATCGGTTAAAATTTATAGACACCCTTATGTATTAAATTGGTAAATTCTTGGAACTTAGTAAATCCTTGAATTGTCATGCCTCGTTCCTTGTTTGTCAAAATTATATTTTATATGATAATTTGGTGTTATTGTCACTTTAATTTTTATGTGAATTCCGTGTGCTTGTTGATTTAATATTTTTTCTTGAAATTAAATTCATTATTGAATCCTTATCTGCAAAAAAACTTATTAAATAAGTTTAAAATGAGGCATTAATTTATATTTATTAAAATCTGGATTAAAGAAGTCGTTGTCCTATGCTGAGTTACGTTTCCATCTCTGTTATTGTTTTGAGATTTTATATACGTTGTATGGAGCCTTGGCTATTTTTGAGAAATTTATTGATTTTACTATATCATTGGAATGGCTTGTGGCCATTGGGCAAATTGTGATATAAATTGATTGTATTGTATTATCGTGATAATATTCCATGTAAATTATTGTATTATTTAAGTTATTATTATGAGGATATAAGGGTGGCATTCCACGGTTGATATTATGTAGGTATAAGGGTGGCATTTCACTGTGATTATATGTGTTGGGATATTATCTGGGCAGAGTGATAAGGGTGGCTATTATACGGACCGATAAGGGTGGCTATTGATATTGTCAGGGCGGAGGGATAAGAGAGGCTATTATAGGAATGATAATGGTGGCTATAGGAGAGATACGGGTGGCTATTGTCAGGGATGATATATGATGATGTGGATTTATTGTGTTGGTAATTTTTATATGATGATGTGAGGTTATTGGCGTTGGTAATTTTCATGTGATGTTGTGATTTTCCTTGTGTTTATTTTTATATCTTGTACAACTTGTCTTGTTGTTTTGGTAAACTTGATAATAGTCTGATCTATGTTGAAATTGAGAGCCTGTGGCTATTGCCAGGCAGATTATGTTATATGGGATCGGGTTGCACGCCGCAACAGGTTTGATTAATATTATATGAGATCGGGTTGCACGCCGCAACATATATGAAATGTGGGCATGAGGTACTGGGGAAAATATGATGATGATATTAGCACGTGAGTTGTCCATGCGGTTGTGATAAAGATATTGGCACGAAGTGCCGTGAAAATATAAAAGTGGGCTAAGACCCATATTTTATGATTATGAGATGAGGTATCACAAGGTGACTTTTATTTGAAAGGATTATATTCCAAATATTATTTGAAAGAATTATATTCGAAAGACATTGATTTGAAAGAATTATATTAGAAAGATATTTATTTGAAAAAAATTATATTTGAAGGATATTTAATTGAAAGAAGTATGTTCGAAATATATTTATTGGAAAGGATTATATTCTAAGGATTTCTATTGAAAAACTTATAGATGAAAGGTGTATATTTTGAAGGACTTGAGTCTTTCTATTTTATTGTACTATTAATCATTATTTAAATAATATTGAGTATTCGATCCTTGAGATAATTTTATGTATTCGTTAGAGTTCGTGACTCAGTATTACCAGTATTGGGAGGTTGTTTGTAATTATTTCCGTAGTTGGTTTCGATTATCTATTAAAAAAAATTGGCTTGAATTGTAATTATAATCGGCTTACTTAGTCTTAGAGATTAAGTGCCATCACGACGCCTGTGGTGAGATTATGGGTCGTGACACATGCTTTATTTGAAGTTATTGGTTCATGTTCTATCTTTTATTATCAAATATACTCTTATATACTTCAATTGAAATTGTTGCCTCTTTTATTGTCATGTTATCTCTTTCATAGTCGAGTATTCTTATTTGAAGTCATTGTTACATGTTATCTCTTCCAATATTGATTTATTCTTATTTGAAGTCATTGTTATATGTTATCTCTTCCATTGTGGATTTATTCTTATTTGAAGTTGTTGTTATATGTTATCTCTTCTATTATTGATTTATTCTTATTTGAAGTTATTGTTACATGTCATCCCTCATTGTTGAGTGATTCTTATTTAAAGTCATTATTACTTGTTATGTCTTTCATTGTTGAGCTTATTCCTCCGTTTTATTGTATTGTTGTAATTCTCGTGTTGTTTTATTTACCGTACTCCCGTATTATTATTATTGTTGTTGTACTCAGTATTGTTGAGTCGTGGGCTATGTGTGATTGTTATGTTTTTGGCACATGTGGAATTGTTGAGAGGATTGTCGAGGTGTTTGCACGTGAGTTGTCCATGCTATTGTTACTATTGAGATTTGCACATGCGGCGTGACAAGATAGGCTATATATGTTGGGTTTGCGCATGTGGCGAGACAGAGTGGGATAATTATTTTGCGCGTATGGCGAGACAAGGTGGGCATTTACTTTATTATTGCACGCGCGTCGAGAAGAGGTGGGCTATGTCGGGGATGACTTGTGATGGCGTGGGGGCATTATTATTGATGATAATTGTGCGGTGGTGTGACCTTCTTGTGCGTGTCATGCATATTATGAGTTTTGTTGTGTTGTTTCTAATATGCTACTTGATGTCTTTGATTATACCTGTTGACTTAAGATGTGATAGCATACTTGCACAAGCATATATTGTAGCATGTCACTTATATTAGTCCAGGAATATGAGTCTTGATGTTTATTGATCATGTATATGTATTCTTGCATACCTGCCTTCTTTGCGTGGATATTGTTGGAACGTGACTTATCCATGCGGATATGAGGTACTGTTACTGTTAGTAACGTGCGAATATGAGGTATTGTTACTATTGGCATTGTCCGTGCAAATCTGAGGTATTAATGGTATTGGTACATGAGTTATCCGTGCAACACGTAAGTTTTTCGTGCGGTTGTGATTGATTATGTAGGAACGAGATGCCAAGTGAGGTATTGTTACTAGGCCTAAACTTGGCTTTGTTTCCATCCGGACACTTAAACTAACCTCATGACCTATTGAACACTCAATCTCTATTCAAATTGTGTCTAAGGCCATCTCAAAAATGGAGTAAAGTTACTCCAACCATTACTTCATCTTTTTACTCCAAAAAAGAATATTCCATTATATATTCTTCTCTCTCTTTAATATTATATTAATATCTTTTATTTAAATTTTATTTTCTTATTTCTAATAAAGAAATTCTATCTTTTTTCTTTTTTACATATTCATCACATATAATTTAATATAAAACTATTTTATACCATAGATTTTTAAATATTATAATTTGTAAGGAAATATTATAGATTATATATATTAACGGATAATTCAAATAAAAGTGAAATCATTGAGATACAAGATAATTAAATGCATATTATATTATGGTAAAATTTAGACTAAATATTACATAAATATTCAACTTCCACCTATAGTATGCTCCCATAAATGAAATTAATTTACATAAAAATAACTTATAATAAAATTAACTTACAATTTTACATAAAAATAATAAATGCACGAAAATTAATTTATCAAAATTATACGCCAAAGTTAAGCTATAAAATTAATATTATAAAGATATTACATAAACATAATTAGGTATATATAAAGAGATAAATTAAAAGAGCTAAATAATAAAAATAATAATAAAGTAAGGATGAATAGTAATGGAGGAGATGAATAGTGTCACTCCAAATTTGGAGTAACACTATCCATCCCCCATTTTGGGGGCAAGAATGGAGGAATATTGGAGCCACATTTTGACAAAAAAGGACTGCATTTTGGAGAAATTGGGAGGATTGGAGATGCCATAACAGACACTAGAAGCTGACATGGCACGGAAGGTGACTAGCCCACTGATTTTTCTCTTATTGCTCTTAATTTCTTTTCCCGAAAAGAGAAAATTTCTCTCAACACTTACAAACTGCCATGACCATGGCCCCCCTCTCTTCAATAACTAGATGAGAAAGGGCCCATATACGGGCCCAACTTTGCAATCTTAAAATTATTGTTTGTAGGTGTTCAGTTAATTTTTTGATAAATAAATTAATTATCATCTTATTTATTTAATCAAGGATAGAAAATGATATTTGGGATCACAATTTACAATTAATTTATTTTAATAACTTATATAAAATTAAATAATAAATTATACTTATTTAAGTTGCTCCCATTAACATGAAAAAACTACATGCTATAATACTCATTTTAACATCCACTCAATGTCAAACATAGACATCAAAATTAGAAAACTAGTTTCAATTATATTATTTAAACATTATATTTGAGTATCACAGGAGAATATATTAAAGCTACATGTGTCATATATATTAGTATATTTTCTAGAATAAAAAGCATACCAATCTATCTGTAAACTAATCTTGAATACATCCAAATTAGTCTTGCAAGTATTCCAACAGTGAATATAATCAGCTACTTGATGAAATTTTAAACGAATAACATCATTCTTTACAACATGATAAAAAATGGAAAAAAATTATGATTTTACTTTATGTTTTGTATACAACAAAATCAAGAAAAATATTTAGTACAGTAAGCAAAGAGAACTTCCAAGACGATTTGCATCTGTAATGAGACAATTTACTACTTTTAACAAAGAGAACCAAAAAGCACTAAACAAATATTAACATGATATAAATTGGAGTAATCCAATATATTAGTTCGAATTACATTTTATTATAACTCGCTTAAAATGATGTTTTGGTGATAAACTGATAAACAATCGAATAGAAATCTATATAAATTATACGGATTTTTTTTCTCAATTAAGGAAATAAAAGAATTGTTTTCATTTTTCTATAGATTTATCACATGTTAATTTTTGTAATGAAACTATATAAAAATCAATAGATAATATTTAAGACAATTTATTGATAGTTGAAAATTTATCATGGAAGAATGGAGTTCAAACCATATAAATTAAATTTTTACATCAATTAGGCATATAAAATATAGCCTACAAATATCTGTCACATAAATTAACTTTTGAGGTTTAACAAATTATAATTTTAAATTGAAAAATTTTCAGTTTGAAATCGCCTTCAACCAATGTGGATAAATGAAAACTTTTAAATTTTTATTTTTATTTTTAATTGCCTTAAAAGAGTGTGGGTAATTGTCACGACCCAAAATCTAACCATGGTCGTGATAGCGCCTATCGTGTTACAAGGAAAGCCTACTTCCCAAAATATTACTACTAAACCGATTATAAGAATTTAATAAAATATTTCCAACATTTAAATTTTTTATAAACTAAATCAACTCTAATTATAATATAAAAATAAATACGGAAACGAGCCCCAAACATCGGGGTGTCACTAAGTCATGAGCGTCTAAATCTATGAACTAAGAAATGAAAACTTTCTAACTGTCAATACAGTCCAAAAGAAGAAATGATAAAAGGAGTAATAAGGTCCTGCGGACGCTAGCAGCTACCTTGAAATCTCCACAGATAGCCGACCTGAACTCACCGATTGCCGCGCTCTAACTCACCTGAATCTGCACATAAAGTTGTCACGACCCCAAATTCCCTCCGTAGGATGTCGTGATGGCACCTAGTCTCTAAGACTAGGTAAGCCTATCAATGCAGAATAATAATAAATATCTGAAATAAATAAACTACAATTCAAACAATTTCAACTCCCAAAATCCGGTAGAAATAAGTCACAGGCTTCTAAGAATTTATTCTCTATATCTCTATACATCAGAGTCTCAAGCAAATAAGAAAAACAACATAGTAAGATAGAAGGGAACTCCGGAGTCTGCGAACTCTGGCAGATATACCTCGAAGTCTCCGTACGCAGGTAACTCGCTGACGTCTAGGCTGGTAAGATGTACCTGGATCTGCACAAAAAGATGTGTAGAAGCGTAGTATGAGTACACCACAGCGGTACCCAGTAAGTGCGAAGCCTAACCTCGGTAGAGTAGTGACGAGGTCAGGTGAGGCCCTACTGGAATATAATAATGGAATGGTAAAATGTTTAACAATATAGTGAAATAAAATGACACTGGAAATGAATCAAATAGTATGTTACATTTAATGACACGAAATAATTGCAAATAATATCTTGTGCAATCAAAACAGAATTTCCTTCAACTTTATAAAAATCACAACAATTAATCGAAGGCAACTATGGCCATAAATCAATATTAACAAGGGCACTACCGAGGTACCGCCTCGTAGTCCCAAATTATAAATAATTTCACAATATCTCATTTCCTTATATCACCGCGGGAGCCTTCACAATTTATTTAAAGAAAATATTTTTTTTCCGAAATAGCATCCCGCGTTTTAGCCACCCTTATCACACCGCATGACTTCTAGTAGTCACCTACTAGCCACGCGTATCAAGCCACCCTTATCTCACCGCATGCGTTTCAACACCCAGACCCTTATCTCACCGCATGATATATTACGTATCAATACCACAATATATCACAATTTACACCTCAGGTGCTCAAATAATTTAACTTGCCAAAATAATTCAACAATAATATTTTTTCACAATAAAGAGCTCACGGATCATGTCAAAATAATTCAACAATAATAGTTTTCCACAATAAAGAGCTCACGGCTCCATCACAATGATTATAAAAATATTCAGGAGTAAATAATTTAGGAAAATAATATTTCAAAATCTTTAATACGTTGCTTCAATATCAAAATAAAAAAATGTCAAATACTTTATGTTAATAATATTTAATTTAAAGAAAATCAACCTTCAAATAATGCACAGTATGAAAGAAACCAAGTTTCAATTAAACAGGTAAAATAATTAGCAGAAAAAAGGCAAACAAATTTAAAATATATATCACAGATCAATGATGAAGAATATAACAAGATAAAATAATTTAATAAATGCGCAACAATGATCTACACAATTTAAAAATATAATCTTTAATATTTACCCCATGTACACACTCGTCACCTCGTGTACACGACTTTCAACATATTTTAATAATCACATTAATATCAATTCTAGGGAAAATTTCCCCCACACAAGGTTAGACAAGTCACTTACCTCGACTTGCTCCAATTTAACCAAGTATTATGCTTTTTCCTCGAATATTTTTTGACTCGTATCTAGTCATAATTAATTCGATACAGTCAACAAATTTTATAGGAATCAATTTCATAAGAAAATATTATATTTTTCAATAAAATTCGAAATTAGCTCAAAAGTTGCCCGTGGGGCCCACGTTTCGGAATCCGGTGAAACTTACAAAATCCGATAACTCATTCAATTACGAGTTCACCCATACCAATTTTACCAAAATCTGATAACAACTCGACCTCCAAATCTTAAATTTTCGTTTTTGGAAGATTTTGCAAAAATCTTGATTTTTCTTCCATAAATTCACGGATTCATGATGTAAATGAGTATGGAATCATGAAATATAATCAATATAGGATAATGAACACTTACCCCAATATTTTCTCGTAAAAATCTGTCAAAAGTCGCCTTTGTTCAAGCTCAAGTTTGTCAAAAAATGGCAAATGGGTTGAATGCCTATGTTTTTTTTATAACTTACAGATCTGTCCAGTTCGATCTTGGGAGCTCGATCTGTCTAGTTCGATCTGTCTAGTTCGATCTTGGGAGCTCGATCTCGGGAGCTCGATCTTGGGAGCTCGATCTCGGGAGCTCGATCTTGGGAGCTCGTTCTTGGGACCTCGATTTATCAGGGACCTCGATTTTGTCAGGGACCTCGATTTGTCAGGGACCTCGATTTTGTCAGGGGGTTCGATTTTGTCAGGGACCTCGATTTGTCAGGGACCTTGATTTGTCAAAGACCTCGATTTTGTCAAGGACCTCGATTTTGTCAGGGACCTCGATTTGTCAGGGAACTCGATTTTGTCAGGGACCTCGATTTTGTCAGGGACCTCTATTTTGTCAGGGACCTCGATTTGTGAGGGACCTCAATTTGTCAAGGACTTCGATTTTGTCAGGGACCTCAATTTTGTCAGGGGGTTCGATTTTGTGAGGGACCTCGATTTTTTCAGGGACCTCGATTTTGTCAGGGGGTTCGATTTTGTCAGGGAGTTCGATTTTGACAGGGACCTCAATTTTGGCAGGCAGCCCGATTTTGACAGCATTTCTAGCAGAAAAATTGCAGCAGCTTTTGCAGCAGCTAAGTCCCACTTTTGATCCGTTAACCATCCGAAACTCACCCGAGGCCCTCGGGATCTCAACCCAATACTCCAACAAGTCCTAAAACATCATACAAACTTATTTGAAACCTCAAATCACATTAAACAACGCTAAAATCACGAATCATGCTCCAATTCAATCTTAATGAAACTTAGAATTTCCATCTTCTACATTCGATGTCGAAACCTATCAAATCAAGTCCGATTGACCTCATATTTTGCACCCAAGTCATAAATGACATAACGGAGCTGTGAAAATTTTTTGAATTGGATTCCGACCCCGATATCAAAAAGTCAACTCCCCGGTCAAACTTCCAAACTTTAAATTCCTATTTTAGCCGTTTCAAGCCTAATTTTACTACTGGCTTCCAAATGAAATTCCGATCACGCTCCTAAGTCCAAAATTACCATACGGAGCTATTGGAATTATCAAAATTCTATTCTGGGGTCGTTTGCATAAAATTCGACATCCGGTCACTATTTGAACTTAAACTTAATTTGTTTTCATCAAAATTCCATATCTCGGGCTAGGGACCTCGGAATTTGATTCCGGGCATACGCCCAAATCCCAATTCATGATACGAACCTACCGGAACTGTCAAAACACTGATCTGAGTCTGTTTGCTCAAAATGTTTACCAAAGTCAACTTAGTTGAGTTTTAAACCTCAAATTCATATTTTAATCCATTTTTCACCTGAAAACTTTTCGAAAAATTTTACGGACTGTGCACGCAAGTCAAGGAATGATAAATAGTTCTTAGATCATAGAATTAATCATTAAATTTAAAGACGACATTTTGGGTCATCACATTCTCCACCTCTAAAACAAACGTTCGTCCTCGAATGGAGTTAGAAAAGAAATACCTGAGCTGGTGAATAAGTGTGGATAACAGCTGCGTATATCATGCTCGGCCTCCCAAGTCGCCTCCTCGACCGGATGACCCCTCCACTGAACCTTTACAGAAGCAATGTTCTTTGACCTCAGCTTTCGAACCTGCCTATCTAAAATAGCTACTGGTTCCACAACATAAGATAGATCCTTGTCCAACTGAACCGAACTGAAGTCTAACACATGAGACGGATCGCCGTGATATTTCCGAAGCATAGAAACATGGAATACCGGATGAACCGTAGAGAGACTAGGTGGTAGTGCAAGTTTGTAAGCCACCTCTCCAACTCTCTCAAGAATCTCAAAAGGCCCAATATACCTAGGGCTCAAATTGCCCTTCTTCCCGAACCTCATCACACCCTTCATAGGCGAAACCCGGAGCAATACCCGCTCACCAACCATGAATGCAACATCACGAACATTCCGATTCGCATAACTCTTTTGTCTAGATTGGGCTGTACAAAGTCAATCCTAAATCAACTTAACTTTTTCCAAGGTATCCTGAACCAAGTCTGTACCCAATAGCCTAGCCTCGCCTGGTACGAACCAACCCATTGGGGACCGTCACCGCCTACCATACAAGGCCTCATACGGAGCCATCTGAATGCTTGACTGGTAACTGTTGTTGTAAGCAAACTCCTCAAGTGGTAAGAACTGATCCCAAACACCCTTAAAATCTATCACACACGCATGAAGCATATCCTCTAGTATCTGAATAGTGCGTTCGGACTGCCCGTCCGTCTGAGGCTGAAATGCTGTACTCAACTCTACCCGAGTACCCAACTCACGCTGTACTGCCCTCCAAAACCGTAAGGTAAACTGTGTACCCTGGTCAGAGATGATAGATACTGGTACACCGTGAAGTTTGACAATCTCGCGAATATATACCTGAGCCAGTTGCTCTAAAGAGTAAGTAGTAATCAGAGGAATGAAATGAGTTAATTTGGTCAGCCTATCCACAGTCACCCAAACTGCATCAAACTTCCGCTGAGTCCGTGGGAGCCCAACAACGAAATCCATAGTGATATGCTCCCATTTCCATTTTGGAATCTCTAACTTTTGAAGTAATCCACCCGGTCGCTGATGCTCATATTTCACCTGTTGACAATTTAGACACCGAGATACATACCCCACTATATCCTTCTTCATCCGCCTCTACCAATAGTGTTGTCTGAAGTCCTGATACATCTTCACAACACCTGGATGAATGGATTATCGCAAACTGTGAGCCTCCTGGAGAATCAACTCACGCAAGCCATCCACATTAGGCACACATAGCCTGCCCTGCATCCATAGTACACCGTCTTCTCTAATAGTGACTTCCTTGGCATCACCGTGCTGAATTGTATCCTTAAGGACAAGCAGATGGGGGTCATCATACTGACGTTCCCTGATACGATCATAAAGTGAAGACTGAGAAACCACGCAAGCCAAAATCCGACTCGGCTCGGAAACATCCAATCTAACAAACTGGTTGGCCAAGGCATGAACATCCATGGCTAAAGGCCTCTCTGCTACCGGTAAATATGCTAATCTACCCAAACTTTCTGCCTTACGACTCAAGGCATCGACCACTACATTGGCCTTTCCAGGATGATAGAGAATGGTGATGTCATAATCCTTAAGCAACTCCAACCACCTCTGCTACTGCAAATTAAGATCATTATGTTTAAATAGATGCTATAGACTTCGGTGATCGGTGTAGACCTCACAATGGACACCGTACTAATAATGCCGCCAAATCTTCAAGGCATGAACAATAGCTGCTAACTCAAGGTCATGGACCGGATAATTTTTCTCATGTACCTTTAACTGTCGGGGCGCGTAGGCAATCACCTTACTGTCTTACATCAACACTGCACCGAGACCAATACGCGACACATTAAAATACACAGTATAAGACCCTGAACCTATAGGTAATACCAACATTGGGGCTGTAGTCAAAGTTGTCTTGAGCTTTTGGAAGCTCTCCTCACATTCCTCGATCCATCTGAACGGAGCACCCTTCTGGGTCAATCTGGTCTTAATAGTTGTTCATAATCAATTACAGAATCGTCAATTAACTTCATGTTAACAAAAATCTCATTTCAAAATTTCACAATACTGATAACGAGACACGAGGCATGAAGACCTCAAAATTATTTATCCGAATTAATGAGTCATATTTAACGTCACCTGGACGGAAACCTATCTCGTAGGTTAAAACTCAATAATTACAACACAAATTTGGCAAGTATGCACAGAGGATTTCATATAAGTATTTTCAAATAAGCCTAACAGGCATGACTCCCTATTAGTACTATAGTACAAATTAAAATTTACAAGGGAGAACTTAAACACAAGAATTTTCTTAACAAGGATCTCGTCCTTATATAACTTCCACCGCAGCTCGTAGCCCGGTTTGAACATATCAGTTTATATTAAGTGCGAGGATCTCGTCCTCAGTTCTGAATCACAAGTAATATGCACATCGTGCCAATGAAAACTTTTCATTTGCTCCTTCTAAATAATTTCCGTTAAATAAAATCACAACACATAATGAATCCCATACCGGTAGGGCATATAATTCACAATTTGTAATTAATTATCCGTAAATTACATCAAAACTTACCGAAATGAGTAACAGAAAGCCACATTTAGCCTCACAGGTCTTATTAGTGACCAACATGGAATGATAGGCGTAGTTATCTCCATGGAATCTCCCAATATGAGTAAACACATAAGTAGATTATAGAATTATGAAACTCACTCTTAAGTGGAGCACAATAGGAGGACTCGTCTCGATACTTAGAACCGAATCAAGTTAAGGAAATTATTCCTTTATATTATATCAAGGTCGTACCTGTAACGACACCAACTGATGTAGCGACATCCGCCATACCATAAAATAAATATATCAACAGCTGGGTCTCCACCTCTAGGACGCCTTCTACCCGCCTGTCCTCCACCCCTAACTGGTCGTGTGGGTGGTGTAGTAACTTCAATGGGGCACGTAGCCTGAGTGCTTTGATGAAATATATCTCTCCCAAGTTTGGGACAATTTTCTCATGATATGCCTAGTATCATCGTACTCATAACAACCCTTTTACAGGTTAGGCTGCTCATATTGAGTCTGTGCCAGATAACTGGAATAACCATTGTAGGAACTCATGTCGGTGGTGCATTAAAAGAACTTACTGGAGTACCCAGAGTAATCTGATATGCAGACTGGGCTGGCCGACTGCCCGAGCCCCTGCCATAATGATTTATACTTGCAGAGTAAAATCCACTGAATCCCCCAGAACCTCAAGACGTCTTAGTCTCCTTAGTTTCCTTTTTCCTCACCCCGAACACATTCTAATATCTTGGTAATTTGTACAACTAGCAGAAATGAAGTATCAGCTTGTAGCTCCCGAGTCGTACAAAATTTTATGATCATAATTGAGTTCTTTAATGATTCTGTGGACTCGCCCTCTGGCTGTAGGAAGCAAAGTAGGAGTATGACAGGCTAACTTATTGAACTAGATGGCATATTCTACCACCGTCAATGGTGACCTGACGCAACCATTCAAACCCTATGCGCCACGCATTACGGAGAGTCCAGGAAATAAACTCTTTCAAAAGCGTTTCTGAGAACTGAGCCAAGTGGGTGATGTTGCATTGGCTGGTCTGCCCTCTTCATAGGCTTTCCACGAACACCGGTGGAGAATTATCTCTCCCAAGGCAAATTTCTTCTTTTATTATGCTGACTCAACACTGTTGAGCTGACCCATTTCTTAACATACTCTTGGATTATTCTTTGGGATAACCCTTACCCCTATTTATACACAACGATTGCAAAAGTAAAGCTCCATACAAACAAATCTTGGCACGAACCACATAGTCCAGAATCTCATCAACAACTGAACTTCCTCCGAAGCACCCCAAAATCCGCAACCGTGACGTCCACGCTAAGTAGACCTTCTGCAAATTTAGAGTTTTTTCTATAACTTCTTTGGTACTAAAGTACATGATTATTAAGGAGGCAAACATACTACAAATCCCAACCTTATCCTCTACAAAATATCAGGCCTTAAACATGTATAATTTTTAGGGAACCTTTCAGTACCACATATATACATTTTAGGCCAAACCTGATATAACACATGACCCTGCAATCCACCCATTGGTAGTGGACTCCCCCCACTCGGTGTGAAGTCAAAGGTCACAATGTCTGATGATCCACAATAATAAACTTCACAGCTCATATAAATCAACCATACGCCAACGTCCGTTGCACCCCCACATGATTCACTAGGTAATCTCTCAATACACCCACATCTTCAGTCGGAACAATACGTTAAGGCAATGTTTGAGCATCTCTGGCTCCTTCGTAGTCCATCTGCGGCATCACGAACCATCGACGCACAACTGATACCAAGTGCGCAATGTCATACATGAGTGGATACAAAGGAAAATAAGATATATGTTTCAAGCTAAATCAATGCCGCACGATAAGGAATCAAAGAAGTGAATATTTCCTAATAGTTCCATAGTCTCTCGAAGATAAGTACAGACGTCTCTGTACCGATCCGCAAGACTCTACTAAACCTGCTTGTGACTCATGACACCTATGAACCTAGAGCTCTGATACTAACTTATCACAACCCCAAATTCTCTCTGTAGGATGTCGTGATGGCACCTAGTCTCTAAGACTAGGTAAGCCTATCAATGCGGAATAATAATAAATATCTGAAATAAATAAACTACAATTCAAACAATTTCAACTCCCAAAATCCGGTAGAAATAAGTCACAACCTTCTAAGAATTTATTCTCTATATCTCTATACATCAGAGTCTAAAACAAATAAGGAAAACAACATAGTAAGATAGAAGGGGACTCCGGAGTCTGCGGACGCTGGTAGATATACCTCGAAATCTCCGTACGCAGGTAACTCACTGACGTCTAGGCTGGTAAGATGTACCTGGATCTGCACAAAAAGATATGCAGAAGTGTAGTATGAGTACACCATAGCGGTACCCAGTAAGTGCCAAGCCTAACCTCGGTAGAGTAGTGACGAGGTCAGGTGAGGCCCTACTGGAATATAATAATGGAATGGTAAAATGTTTAACAAAATAGTGAAATAAAATGACACTGGAAATGAATCAAATAGTATGTCACATTTAATGACCCCAAATAATTGCAAATAATATCTCGTGGAATCAAAACAGAATTTTCTTCAACTTTATAAAAATCACAACAATTAATCGAAGGCAATTATGGTCATAAATCAATATTAACAAGGGCACTACCGAGGTATCGCCTCGTAGTCCCAAATTATAAATAATTTCACAATATCTCATTTTCTTATATCACCGCGGGAGCCTTCACAATTTATTTAAAGAAAATATTTTTTTTCCCGAAATAGCATCCCCCGTTTTAGCCACCCTTATCACACCGCATGACTTCTAGTAGTTCCCCTACTAGCCACGCATATCAAGCCACACTTATCTCACCGCATGCGTTTCAACACCCAGACCTTATACCACCGCATGCGTATCAATACCACAATATATCACAATTTACACCTCAGGTACTCAAATAATTTAACTTGCCAAAATAATTCAACAACAATATTTTTTCACAATAAAGAGCTCACGGCTCATGTCAAAATAATTCAACAATAATATTTTTCCATAATAAAGAGCTCACGGCTCCATCACAATGAGTATAAAAATATTCAGGAGTAAATAATTTAGGAAAATAATATTTCAAAATCTTTAATGCGTTGCTTCAATATCAAAATAAAAAAATATCAAATACTTTATATTAATAATATTTAATTTAAAGAAAATCAACCTTAAAATAATGCACAGTATGAAAGAAACCAAGCTTCAATTAAACAGGTAAAACAATTAGCAGAAAAAAGGCAAACAAATTTAAAATATATATCACAGATCAATGATGAAGAATATAACAAGATAAAATAATTTAATAAATGCGCAACAATGATCTACATAATTTAATAGGTTAGACCAGTCACTTACCTCGACTTGCTCCAATTTAACCAAGTATTATGCTTTTTCCTCGTATATTTTTCGACTCCGATCGAATCGTATCTAGTCATAATTAATTCGATACAGTCAACAAATTTTATAGGAATCAATTTCATAAGAAAATATTACACTTTTCAATAAAATCCAAAATTAGCTCAAAAATTGCCCGTGGGGCCCATGTCTCGGAATTCGGTGAAACTTACAAAATCCGACAACCCATTCAATTACGAGTTCACCCATACCAATTTTACCAAAATCCGATAACAACTCGACCTCCAAATCTTAAATTTTCGTTTTGAAAGATTTTGCAAAAATGTTGATTTTTCTTCCATAAATTCACGGATTCATGATGTAAATGAGTATGGAATCATGAAATATAATCAATATAGGATAAAGAACACTTACCCCAATATTTTTCCGTGAAAATCTGTTAAAAGTCGCCTCTGTTCAAGCTCAAGTTTGTCAAAAATGGCAAATGGGTTGAATGCCTCTATTTTTTTATAACTTACAGATCTGTCCAGTTCGATCTTGGGAGCTCGATCTGTCCAGTTCGATTTTGGGAGCTCGTTCTTGGGACCTCGATTTGTCAGGGACCTCGATTTTGTCAGGGACCTCGATTTGTCAGGGACCTTGATTTTGTTAGGGACCTCGATTTTGTCAGGGGGTTCGATTTTGTCAGGGACCTCGATTTGTCAAGGACCTCAATTTGTCAAGGACCTCGATTTTGTCAAGGACCTCGATTTTGTCATGGACCTCGATTTTGTCAGGGACCTCGATTTTTTCAGGCGGTTCAATTTTGTCAGGGACCTCGATTTGTCAGGGACCTCGATTTGTCAAGGACCTCGATTTTGTCAAGGACCTCGATTTTGTCAGGGACCTCAATTTTGTCAGCGGGTTTGATTTTGTCGGGGGGTTCGATTTTGTCAGGGACCTCGATTTGTCAGGGACCTCGATTTGTCAAGGACCTCAATTTTGTCGGGGAGTTCGATTTTGTTAGGGACCTCGATTTTGGCAGGCAGCCCGATTTTGACAGCATTTCTAGCAGAAAAATTGCAACAGCTAAGTCCTACTTTTGATCCGTTAACCATCTGAAACTCACCCGAGCCCCTCGGGACCTCAATCCAATACACCAACAAGTCCTAAAATATCATACGAACTTATTTGAAACCTCAAATCACATCAAACAATGCTAAAATCACGAATCATGCTCCAATTCAATCTTAATGAAACTTAGAATTTCCATCTTCTACATTCGATGTCGAAACCTATCAAATCAAGTCTGATTGACCTCATATTTTGTACCCAAGTCATAAATGACATAACAGAGCTGTGAAAATTTTCGGAACTGGATTCCGACCCCGATATCAAAAAGTCAACTCCCCGGTCAAACTTCCAAACTTTAAATTTCTATTTTAGCCGTTTCAAGCCTAATTTCACTACTGGCTTCCAAATGAAATTCCGATCACGCTCCTAAGTCCAAAATTACCATACGGAGCTATTGGAATCATCAAAATTCTATTCTGGGGTCGTTTGCATAAAAGTTTACATCAAGTCACTATTTGAACTTAAACTTAATTTTTTTTCCATCAAAATTCCATATCTCGGGCTAGGGACCTCGGAATTTGATTCCTGGCGTACGCCCAAATCCCAATTCACGATACGGACCTACCGGAACTGTCAAAATACTGATCCGAGTCTGTTTACTCAAAATATTGACCAAAGTTAACTCAGTTGAGTTTTAAACCTCAAATTCACATTTTAATCCATTTTTTACCTGAAAACTTTTCGAAAATTTTTACTGACTGTGCATGCAAGTCAAGGAATGATAAATAGTGCTTAGGTCATAGAATTAATCATTAAATTTAAAGATGGGTCATCACAAAAGTGCAGGGTGTAGTATGAGTACAACCACCTCAGCAAGTAACATAAATAACTAAGGAACCGAGCAATAGTGACGAGCTAAGTAAAACAGTCCAATTATTTATTTTCACAATTTAAAAATAAACAGGTAAATTTCATAACTCAGTAAATGCCACAAAGAAGTTTAACAGATAAATGCAACAACAACACAAATAAATACAACCTCACAGCAGTGTCACCCCATCACTCATCACTCATCACTCGCACTCAACACTTTGCGCTCACTGGGGGTGTGTACAGACTCCGTAGGGGCTCCCAAAGCCCAAGCGCTAAGCACGGACAACTCACGTGCCATCATACCAATACCTGGATCCGCACGGTCAATTCACGTGCTACGCGGACAACTCACGCACTATGGTATCAATACCTGGACCCGCACGGTCAACTCACGTGTTACGCGGACAACTCACGTGCTATGGTATTAATATCCTCACAACCAGGGCCATATTCCACATCTATAGCCCAAAGCGCGTGCCTGCGCACCTGCGCGTTACTCTTCGCATCTGCGAAGCCACCCCAAAATCCTCTTCTCCACATCTGCGCTCAAGGCCTTGCACCTGCGGGCTCGCAGATGCGGCCCATTCTTCGCATCTGCATTCCCAGCCTTGGTTTTCTATTTCCTCATATGCGGCTTCCCCAAACGTACCAGGGACCTCGCACCTGCGACTCCTCTTTCCGCAGGTGCGGAAATAGCAGTAGCAACAGCTTCATTTGCATTTTCCAACTTTGTTAAATCCATTAACCACCTGGAATCATCTCGAGGCCCTCGGGACTTCAACCAAAAATACCAACAAGTCATATATCAACATACCAACTTAGTAGAACTTTCGAATCACTCAAAACAACATCAAAACACCAAATTACCCTCGGATTCAAGACTAAGAACTTCTAAACTTCCAAACTCGGCAACCAATGCCGAAACCAACCAAACCATGTCCGATGACCTCAAATTATGCAGACACATCACAAATGACACTACGAACCTACTCCAACTTCCGAAATTCCATTTCGACCCCGATATCAAATTTTCCACTGCCGACTAAAATCGCCAAATTTCTAATTTCGCCAATTCAAGCCTAATTCTACCACGGACCTCCAAATCACATTTCGGACGCACTCCTAAGTCCAAAATTACCTAACGGAGCTAACAGAACCATCAAAATTCAAATTCGAGATCATTTACACAAAGGTCAACATCCGGTTGACTTTTCTAACTTAACTTTCTAACTAAGAGACTGAGTGTTCATTTCACTCCAAAACTACTCCGGACCCAAACTTACCAACTCGATATAACTCAACACCACTAGACAACACATAAAGAAGCAGGAATGGGGAAACAGGGCTATAACTCTCGAAATGACTGGCCGGGTCATTACATCCTCCCCCTCTTAAACAAACGTTCTTTCTTGAACGAGTCTAACAGATACACAACAGATACCGAGCGCTCATGTGCGCATACGAGATGCGTGGAAGGAATTCAAAGAGTTATGTCACAAGCTAAATCATTTTCGCATGATAGAATACAAGTAAGTGAAATTTTTCTAAGGGTTCTGCAGCCTCCTAAAGATAAGTACAGACGTCTCCGTACCGATCCGCAAGACTCTACTAAACTCGCTCATGACTTGTGAGACCTATGTAACCTAGGCTCTGATACCAATCTGTCACGACCCAAAACTAACCCTCTGTCGTGATGGCGCCTATCGTGGAACAAGGCAAGCCAACTCATTTCCAAAACAAAATGATATTTTCATTTCAAAGATAATTTCAAGGTTATTTAACATAACAACCTCCATTTAAAGAGTTCAAATCAAAGAAAAAAATAAAAGTGCGGAAAAAGAAAAGCCCGACATCGGGGTGTCACTAGTCATGAGCATCTACTATAATCTGTCTAACAATATCAAGGCTAACTCAGCCTGAAAAAATAGCTAAATACTACTAGAGGAAGATAAGAGGGAGAAGAGCAGGGGCTACGATCGCCAAACAGCTACCTTGCTATCTCCAAGAAAATCTACAACCATAACACTCAATAACCGCTACCGTGTCCAGCCACACCTGGATCTGCACACAAGGTGCAGGGAGTAATGTGAGTACGCCAACTCAGTAAGTAACAACAATAAATAAAGACTGAGCAATAGTGACGAGCAATAAAGCATATAACGTTCATATTAGGAAATCTCAGTAAAATACCACATGCTCTTAAAAATCAGGATTTGAATCAAAAATCTCGTTTAAACCCAGTTTCAGTAAAAATCATTTAAAGACATTTTTCCAATAGTTTTTCAAACAAAGGCTCAATGCAAAGGTGAGCAAAATGATGAAATCATAAACAGCCCCTCGGGCAAACCTCACAGTCAATCGTGCTACTCGGGCATACCTCACAATCACTCTTGCCACTCGGGCATACCTTACAATCATTCTTGCCACTCGGGCATACCTCACAATCACTCTTGCCACTCGGGCATACCTCACAATCACTCTTGTCACTCGGGCATACCTCACAATCACTCTTGCCTCCCAGTCACTCAGCATTCGGCACTTGCACTCAGTAGGTACCTGCGCTCACTCGGGGTGTGTACAGACTCCGGAGGGGCTCCTTCAGTCCAAGCGCTATAATCTGTACGGACAACTCACGTACGATAATAATAAAGTATGTTGCAGGTGGGTAGCCCTGATCCACACTCATCCTCACAAATTAGGCCCTCGTCCTCACTCAGTCATAAAGTATGCTGCAGACGGGCAGCCCCGATCCACACTCATCCTTACAAATCAGGCCCTCGGGCATTTCAATAAAACAGGGCATTCGGCCCAAAATATTTATATGCATCAAAATAGAGTCATAAAACTGAGTTATGCAGTAAACAAGTATAAACATGACTGAGTATAGATTTTCAATCGAAAACAATGAGAGAATGATACGAAACAACCCCTAAGGGTCCAAACAACATTGGTGCAAGGCCCAAACATGGTATTCAGCCCAATTTACATAAAATCTTTCTAAATCATATAAGTATCAATGGTTTCAACAAAGTATGAAACTTTACAGTTGCTACGGGAAGGACCAAGTCACAAATCCCCAACAGTGCATGCCCACACGCTCGTCACTTAGCATGTGCGTCACTTCAAAATAATAGAATGATACGAAATTCGGGGTTTCATACCCTCAGGACTAGATTTACAATCGTTACTTACCTCAAATCGGTCAAATTTCTACCCCGCAATGCTCTTGCCTCTGGACTCTGCCTCCAAATGCTCCAAATCTATTCACAATCAGTATAATACCATCAATATACGCTAATGGAATGAATTCCACAAGAAAAGCTTCAAAATTAGACCAAAACCCGAAATTGGCTCAAAAATACCTGTGGGGCCCACGTCTCGGAACCCGACAAAAGTTAAAAAATCCGAAATCCCATCCAACCATGAGTCTACCCATACCAATTTTACCAAAATCCGACCTCAACTCGACCCTCAAATCTATAAATCTTATTTCTAAATTTCTAAGTTTCAATCTCTGATTTACACCTCAAAATCATGTAATCTATTCGGATTACTCGATAATAATTCCATATTATGGAGTAGAAATGATCACAAGGGAGTTACCTCAAGTTTTCCTCGAAAATATATCAAAAATCGCCTCTCCCCAAGCTCCAATTTGTCAAAAATGGCAAATAGGACGAAGTCCCTGTTTTTATAATTCTGCCCAGACATCCTCGGTTCTACCTTCGATCTTGGACCTCGATCTTGGCCTTCGATTGAGGTCCTCAATCCTGGTCCTCGGTCTTGCCTTCGATCCTGGTCCTCGGTCCTGCCTTCGATTATGACTTCGACCCAGCCTTTGACCGTGACCCTCGACTCTGGGCTCGATCATGCCTTCGATCGTGGCCCTCGACTCTGGGCTCGATCATGCCTTCGATCGTGGCCCTCGACCCTGAGCTCGATCTGAGATTCGATCGTGGCCCTCGACCCTGAGCTCGATTTAAGCTCGATTTCTGGGCAGAAGCAATTTCCAATAGAAGGAAATTGTAGCAGCTGTTCTAGTTTAATTTTTGATCCGTTAACCATCCAAAACTTACCCCGAGGCCCTCGAGACCTCAACCAAATATACCAACAAGCCCTAAAACATCATACGAACTTAGTCGAATCCTCAAATCACCTCAAACAACGCTAAAACTATGAATTACACCCAATTCAAGCCTAATGAACTTTGAAATTTCTAATTCCTACAAACAACTCCGGAACCTATCAAATCACGTCTGATTGACCTCAAATTTTCCACACAAGTCCTAAATGACATAACAGAGGTATTCTAATTTTCAGAATCGGATTCCGACCCCGATTTCAAAAATTCAACCCCCCGGTCAAACTTCTCAAAAATAAAACTTCCGGCATTTCAAGCCTAATTCCTCTACGGACTTCCAAATAATATTACAGACACACTCCTAAGCCCAAAATCACCATACGGAGCTATTGGAATCATCAAAATTCAAATTCGAGGTCGTTTACATATAAGTCCATATCCGGTCCACTTTTCTAACTTAAAATTTTCAATTATGAGACTAAGTGTCTCATTTCACTCTGAGTTTCTTCCGGACTCGAACCAACTAACCCGATATAACATAATATAGCTGAATAACACAAAAAAGTAGAAATGGGGAAAACAATGTTATAACTCTCGAAACGACCGGCCGGGTCGTTACAGTCTGGACTGGCTGGGAGGGCATAGAAACGGGCCTGACCGCCCCCTGATCTGCCTCCCCCTCTCGGGCGACCCATAGCTGACTGGGCTTTGCCCCTAGCTGGCTGGGCGAAGGGTAGAGGAACTGGTGCTGGTGCCGTTGGCCGAGTACTCCACTGTGGAGTCCCACCCAACAGCCTAGGACAATATCTCGCAATGTGACCAAAATCCGCCACTCGAAACAACCCCTCCTCTGACGAAACTGCTGCTCCTGATGCCCAAAAGAATTACCCGATGATACTTGAGCGGGCGGGGCATATTGAGAATCCTGCGCTTGCAGTGCACTGAATGATGACTGACTCTACTGAAACTGGCCCTGCTGAAACTGACCTCCCTGAGGAGCGCCACTGAAACCACCCTGACCACGAGGCCTCTTAGCCTCCCTTTCAGTCCTCTCCTGACCTCGAACCATCTCAATCTGTTGAGCAATGTCGACAACATCATCAAAGGTAACCCCAGATACTCTCTCCCTGGTCATAAGCAATCGAAGCTGAAAACTGAGGCCATCTATAAGCCTCCTGATCCTCTCTCAGTCTGTGGGAACCAACCAGACCGCATGACGAGCTAACTCGGAGAGCCGCACCTCATACTGTGTAACAGACATCTCACCCTGACGAAGCTGCTCAAACTGCCTGCGCAACTCCTCTCTGCGGGACTCAGGTACAAACTACTCCAGAAAGAGAACGGATAACTACTGCCAAGTAAGGGGTGCTGCGCCAACAGGCCTACGCCTCTCGTAAGTCTACCACCATCTGAGTGCAACCCCAAAAAACTGAAAGGTAGTGAATGAGACCTCACAAGTCTCCAGAATACCAGCAGTACGGAGTATCCTCTGACACCTATCTAAGAAGTCCTAAGCATCCTCTCTCTCTCTCTCTCTGTGCCACTGAAAGGTGGCGGCTGGAGTCTCCCAAACCTCTCCAACCTACGCTGATCATCCCCAGGCATAGCAGGAACCACATAATCCTATGCAGCTGCAACCGGCTGGGCTGGTGGTGCCTCCGATTCTGAAGTTCCTAAATAACCTGCTCGGGTGTGCGAGCGACGGGAGTCTGAGTGCCTCCCCCATCCTGAGAAGTGGTTGCAGCCGTCGAAATAGAGACCGCTTGAGCAAGGCCGGTACACGCTGTCAGAATCTGAGCTAGGGCCTCCTGAAGGCCAGGAATCACAATAGGCATAGGTGGTGCCTGAGCTGGTGCATCAACAACTAGAACCTGGTCCTGATCTGGGACAACCGGTGGATCTGTAGGTACTGCCCCAGCTGCTGTACGGGCTGCACTTCTGCCCCTACCACGGCCTCTACCGCGTCCTCGGCCTCTCGTGGCCCTGGCTGGTAGTACTGGTGGCTGGCCCTTCTGACCGGTAGCATGAGTCTTCACCATCTGTGAGAGAATGAAACAACAAATGTTTAGTTACTAGAATCAATAGATTTGCACGACAAGAATCCAAGAATGTAAAATTTTTCTAAAGGTTTTGCAGCCTCTCGAAAATAAGTACAGACGTCTCCATACCGATACGCAAGACTCTACTAAACCCGCTCATGAATCGTGAGACCTATGTAACCTAGGCTTTGATACCAACTTGTCACGACCCAAAATCTAACCGTGGTCGTGATGGCGCCTATCGTGTTACAAGGCAAGCCTACGTCCCAAAATATTACTACTAAACCGATTATAAAAATTTAATAAAATATTTTCAACATTTAAATTTTTCATAAACTAAATCAACTCTAATTATAATATAAAAAAATACGAAAATGAGCCCCAAATATCGGGGTGTCACTAAGTCATAAGCGTCTAAATCTATGAACTAAGAAATGAAAACTTTCTAACTGTCAATACTGTCCAAAAGAAGAAATGATAAAAGGAGTAACAAGGTCCTGCGGACGCTAGCAACTACCTTGCACTCTCCACAGATAGCCGACTTGAACTCAATGATCGCCGTGCTCTAACTTACCTGGATCTGCACATAAAGTGCAGGGTATAGTATGAGTACAACCACCTCAGCAAGTAACAGAAATAACTAAGAAACTGAGCAATAGTGACGAGCTAAGTAAAATAGTCCAATTATTTATTTTCACAATTTAAAAATAAACAGAAATAAACAGGTAAATTCTATAACTCAGTAAATGCCACAAAGAAGTTTAACAGATAAATGCAGCAACAACACAAATAAATACAACCTCATAGCAGTGTCACTCCATCACTCATCACTCGCACTCAGCACTCAACACTCAACACTCTGCGCTCACTGGGGGTGTGTACAGACTCCGGAGGGACTCCCAAAGCCCAAGCGCTAAGCACGGACAACTCGCGTGCCATCATACCAATACCTGTATCCGCACGGTCAACTCACATGCTATGCGGACAACTCACGCGCTACGGTATCAATACCTGGACCCGCACGGTCAACTCACGTGCTACGCGGGCAATCACGCGCTATGGTATTAATATCCTCACAACCAGGCCCTCGGCCTCACTCAATCATGTACCTCACTAGCCTCACCATCATCAACAAATAAGGGAACACAACCCACATCAAGTATCACTGTATATTAGCAAATAATAGAGACTAAGGTAAACATGTACAATAATTTCTATGACTGAGTACAAATAATGTGAGCATGAATAAAGCCTAAGCATGATCTCTAACATGAAGGCAGACAAGTTCAATAATAAGTAACTACATAAACGCATATGATGGCCAAGAAGCCTCACGGGACGGACCAAGTCTTAATCCCTCGCGGTGCAAACCCACACGCCCGTCACCTAGCGTGGGTATCACCTCTAAATAATCACGTGATATCAAATCTCCGGGTTTATACCCTCAAAGCCAGAGTTAAAATTGTTACTTACCTTAACAGCGTAAAAATCCTACTCCGGGATGCCCTCGTCTCTGGACTCGGTATCCAAATGCTTTGAATCTATTCACAATCAGTACAATACCATCAATATACGCTAATGGAATGAATTCCACAAGAAAAACTATCAAATTAGACCAAAACCCGAAATTGACTCAAACCCGGCCCCCGGGCACACGTCTCGAAATCTGACAAAATTTATAAAACTAGAAAGCTCATTCACTCACGAGTCTAACCATACCAGATTCATTAAAATCTGACATCGTTTGGTCCCTTAAATCCTTAAATTAAACTCTTAAAATTCCAAGCCCTAACCCCCTACTTTCACTCCAAAATCCTACTGATTAATGATGAACAAAGCCATAGATTCAAGAAATTTATACCATTATGGGTTAGAATCACTTACCTCAACGTTACTCCTTGAAAACCTTCAAAAAATCGCCTCTCTCCCGAGTTTCTCAAATCCAAAAATAGAAAAATGAAGACAAAACCATGAACTGGCCCTTTTCTGCTCAGCACAATTGCACTTGCGGCCTCTTTTTCCGCTTCTGCGAAGCTGCACCTGCGGAAATTTCCATCGCAGGTGCGAAACTCACTAAAGAGCCCATATTCCGCATCTGCGGCCCAAAGCACGCGCCTGCGCGTTACTCTTCGCATCTGCGTAGCGAGCCCAAAATCCTCCTATCCGCATCTGCGAAGCGAGTCCAAAATCCTCCTCTCCGCATCTGCGCTCAAGGCCTCGCATCTGCGGGATCGCAGATGCGGCCTATTCTTCGTACCTGTGTTCCCAGCCTTGGCCTTCCATTTCCGCATCTGCGGCTTCCCCAAACACACCAGCGACTTCGCACCTGTGACTCTTCCTTCCGCAGGTGCGGAAATAGCAGTAGCATCAGCTTCGGCTGCATTTTCCAATTTCGATAAATCCGTTAACCACCCGAAATCATCCCGAGGCCCTCGGGACCTCAACCAAAAATACCAACAAGTCATATATCAACATACCGACTTAGTCAAACCTTCCAATCACTTAAAACAACATCAAAACACCAAATTACCCTCGAATTCAAGCCTAAGAACTTCTAAACTTCCAAATTCGGCAACCAATGTCGAAACCAACCAAACCATGTCCGAATGACCTCAAATTTTGCACACACATCACAAATGACACTACGAACCTACTCCAATTTTCGGAATTCCATTCCGACTCCGATATCAAATTTTCCACTACCGACCGAAATCGCCAAATTTTTAATTTCGCCAATTCAAGCCTAATTCTACCACGGACCTCCAAATCACATTCCGGACATACTTCTAAGTCCAAAATCACATAACAGAGCTAACAGAACCATCAGAATTCAAATCCGAGATCGTTTACACATAGGTAAACATCCGATTGACTTTTCTAACTTAACTTTCTAACTAAGAGACTAAGTGTTCATTTCACTCCAAAACTATTCCGGACCCAAACCTACCAACTCGATACAACTCAATACCGCTGAACAACAAATAAAGAAGCAGGAATGGGGAAACAAGGCTATAACTCTCGAAACGACTGGTCGGGTCGTTACAATAATTATGAAAATCTTGTAAATATTTCTCAATACTTCTTTTTGTTGTTCTATTAGTTAAAAATTAATTCTCTGTGGACACTTTCATTTGACTAACGTTGAAATGAGTATTTGCGTGTACTCCCTACAGAAATGCTTATCAGCAATGGCAGAGTACATAGAAGAGTTGTGGCTTGGGGAAATTTAGGGTCCACATGTATATCAATGAGAACACAATTTGCATGTAAGGAATGCAAACAACGCAGGAGATTTCATTAAATGACATATATGCCCTTGGTCGTCTCAGCTCTTCTCTATTCTATATAATAGAAAAACATAACTTCATCAAATTAAAACAAACACAAACAGAATACATCACACAAATTTCACAGAGAACTTCAAGAATACACCCAGCAATAAAGAAGAAAAAAAATGCAAAGAAGAATTTTCAGCTCATCACACTTTTTAATTTTCATTTTACTTTTGTAATTTTTGACGAATTCTCATTGTTCTCTTTGGGCTGGTGATGTAAGATTTGTTGGTTTATTCCCAAATTACTAAGTCGTACTTCCATTATAAGTAAACCCAGAAGCGTTTTTCGCAATTAATTGCTTGATATTCCATAACAGATTTAGCATTGTTCACGTACCGAGTTAGAAAATAAAAACCTTGACCAAAATTTCTGGAGCTTGGCCGTAATTCTTGGATGACACGTGACGATCTCGCCGTGAATGATCTCCGATATGGTCTAACAGAGGAAAGTCTTAAAAAAAAGGAATCCTTGTGGGAAAGAAGACCGATGGAGAAAAAAAAACCATAAACTAAAAGAATAAACTACAAACTAATTGAGATTTGAAAACAACCACGTAATTTTCCAGGAAGAAGAAAATGAAAGGGGAGTAGAGTTGGAAAAACGGAGTTGCACGCATGTCTCAAAGTTTTTCGGGAAAGAGCGACATGTCTATTTTTCATTGGTTCTTACCACATCACCAGAGAGTGAATTGCACGCATCTTGTTTTCTGGTTTGCTTCAGCTTCTGTGTCTGATAGGCACAATTTGAATAGAGATAAAGTGCTTTAATACGTCATGGATTTAGTTTGAGTGTCGAGATGGAAAAAAGGACCAAGTTTAAGGGGCTATCTATGAATTCAGCCTTGTTACTATGATTCATGATTTGGGATCGGAAACTGTGATTATGAAGTGTGGTATCTGATCGCGTCCAAATGCACACCTCTAAAAAGGTATGAAATGGTCGTGTGCAATTATAGTAATCCAACGTAGAGTCAGGGTCGAATCCACAGTGAGCTAGATGGAAGTTAGGGGTATATATTCTAATGCGTGAAATTGAATTATCTTAATTTGCACTTCGATAAAAAGGGTTTTGTTTCTATTTTTAATTTTACACTAAAATTTGCAGAATAAAGAAATAAGATTAGGATAATTATTTTTGATGTTTTTCAAATTGGTAAAAAGCATAGGGTTGTGACCATTACCTAGGTGTTTGCCTAATGAGATAAAGACGTTAATGCTTGTTTTGTTGATCGATGTGTATTATAGCTATCAACTCTCAATTATCCACAAAATACCTCTCGGTCAGAGAGTAGTTTTGCCCAATTTGGCTTTCTCAAGACCAAATGGGTATCACACAAAACAGTTGATAAAAGCTCAAGTCGGGTTATTACTATCTCTAGGTTAACCCTTTAATTGGGTTAATCAATCTCTCGATTGACCCAATTCCTTGTTAGCCAAGTTTTCCTAAACTAAGTCTCTCTTACTCAAGAAGAGACTAAGTCAAATAGGCATGAATTAATGTTTGCAACTATTAATTTCACAAATTAAAACATGAACTAGGCTAAATAATAAACACCCAATCATAAACAAGCACTAAATTAGATACCCATAAGGTTTTCACACTAAGGTTGGGTCACAACCCTAGTAAAAATCTAGCTACTCACGCTTGGGTTTGAAGAAAAAGAAGAAGAAATACTAATTAAACTCATAATGTAAGCTTAAAATAAAACAATCTATTGCAAAATACACCAAAGTATAGTAAACTTTCAAAAGAGGCAAAAAAAAACGGCTAAAGTACTTGTTGATGTCAAAACGTGACCTAATTTTGTGAAACTCGTTTATTTATACAAGGCTGAAAATTTCGGACAAAAATGCTCTCCGGGAGGTTTTGCGGCCGCACAATTCCATATGCGATCTGTAGAATTCTTCATCTGGCAGGAGTTGGGATTATGCGGCCGCACAATTCTGAACTGCGATCGTGAGGCAATATTTCCGCGGTCCGCAGATTTAGCACTGCGGCCATAATGCACTCTTTTGCGGTCCGCAAGAGTTTGATTGCATCCGCAAGATAATCTTCTGTGGCCGCACAAATCTTGTGCGGACCGCAATTCGAGGAAGCTCTGGACTTGGCTTTTTGTCATCACTCTAATCTTGGATCCTAGCCCAGCTTTTGCGGCCGCACAATTCATGTGCAGTCCATAATTTGCTCAAAAGTCTGCTGAGTTCTCCTTCTTTGATTGCGGCCGCAGATGGAATTCTGCGGACCGCACATTGTAAGCTTCTGTGCCTTGTATTGCCTTGTGTTTAGACTACTCCTTTTTGAGTCGGATTTTATCTCGGGAGTCCTACATCCAGCACTCCTGCAATTTTGCACATTTCATTAGTTTCTAGAACACAATTCAATGCTTTTGAACTAAAACAAAAACTAAAAGACGCTAATAAGTAGTCAAAATCCCCACTTATCAACTCCCCCAAATTTAAGTCTTGCTTGTCGTCAAGCAAACAAAATAGCTCTCACCTCTACAAGTAAAAGGTCATTTCAGCCCGTCAAGGGTGAGCCATTCAGGGCCAAAGATTACCCACACTACTTATGTATTATCGACATGGTGTCAAGTTAAACATTCATGCACATGTAGTTCTAATATGACACTTGAGCATCAAGAGTTGACTTTATTCATCAAGGAAGCTCGCTCTCTCATGTAGATCATTATGGATCCCAAACTTCTCCTCCTCTACTCTCCGTTTTCATAGCTCACTTAAGAGTTAGCACTCAATCCAAAGATTTATGAAAGGTTCACTCATCTCTCTTAAAAGAATGTCGCAAGTACGACTTCAAGTACCATAGGCTTGCCCCTCATGTATATTGCCACTAATGTAAGCTCACTAGGCTTGAAATCAAATAAGGCTTCTTTCGTGATGTAATGAAGGCTTTTGGATTAGGGTTAGATACACTATGGTTGAGTGGGTTCACCTTTCCTTAAGCACTCCATCTTTTTATTCTTGGCTCACACTTTGCTAGTTCTTTGAGGCACTTTCTTTTCCTTGGGGAACTAGAGAGACTTAACATCGGTCTTTCTTGATCATGACATTCATTTTCTCTCTCTTTGATTTCTCCATGTTTTGGATCATTACATCTTTTTGAATCCCTTCAACTCTTTCACTTATTCACTTTTTTACATTTTCCTTTTTGTTCTTTTCTTTTCTTACCTTTCCTTCTCATCATTTCTTTTTATATTTTTGTGCCTTGATACCTCTTTCTAATTCCTCGTCTCTCCCCCAAACTTACGTTTTTAGCCAATTATTTCACAAGAGTGTTAAGGAAAGCTCGGGTGCCAAGAGAGGGTCATGACAAAACGGGTAAAGGCTTGTAACATGGTTATCAAATGAGAAAGGCTCAAGGCTCAAATGGGTTGACTAGGGATAACATCATTGGTACGCAATGGAAAATTCAAACGGGATAAGAAAAGCCTACAATCACTTCTCAAGCCAAGCAAAACGTAAGATTTTACCTTGAAACACATTCGGGGGAAGTTCTAGACCTTTCGTACGGGTACTTGGACTAGCAACAAAGCATCTCACCCCTCATGCAACTGGATTATTAAAGAGGATAGAGTCGAGGGCCCATAACGACCACTGTTAAGATTGAAAATCACTATAGTTCGATTAAACTACTCGATGATTGCCTAAGTCAACACAAGAGTCACAAAGTCACTAACTAGAGTTATTTCTTTTAAAAACCTTATTTCTAACCATAAGCACGTAGTTAAGTGTGTTGGTAACAAGTGAAGCATGTTTGACTCTTCGATCATAACTTAATTAGGTCTTTTTATTCATTACTACTACTATTATTACCTAAATACCAAAAACGGACTCAGTCCCTTAAGAAGGTTGTCACGCCATCTATCATTGGGAAGAGTCACCCGGTTCACACAAAAACTATGTTTGGAAAGAACTGTGCCATTAAGAAAACCAAAGGCTTATTATCTACTAAAACCTCAAAAACAAACAATGAAGCTACTAACTCAAAAAGAAGCTACTAAATTAAACACTAACTAATAGAAAAAAACAAACATAAAGAAGCTACAAAGCAAAAACTATCGAAAGCATAATGAATATACATAATGAGGGAGAAGGATAAGATATATACATAATGCGAGAAGAAGAAGAAGAAGAAAATAGTATCAACTTATTACAAGCCAAATGTCTCAGAATCAACAAATAAGATCAAATAAACTCCACCCTCTGAATAAAAATAAGCATTGTCCCCAATGCTTAACAAAATAAGAGTAAAGGAAGGGTAAGAGTGAAGAAGAACTCCCTATGGCTCCTTGGACATCTCTGTGTCCACAACAACCTCACCGCCCTCAGTCTCATCCATCTGGATCTCATCATCCTCAACTCTGGGAGTGCAGACTGTCCAGCCGGTGCCACATGTGCTGTTGGATCTAGGCTTGGATGGTGTGGGTCAATTAGCTTGTCAAATGGTCTCCGGCTGTAGCAAGCTTGGTAACCTGTCTCCGGAGCTTGTCCACTATTTCTTGAAGGCCTGGAATTTTCTCATCTTCTTTACTTCTTTTCCGAGCTCTTCGATCAGTGACCTATGATGTACCGATGTAGCCATGATTATGTTCTGATTCTCCAGGAGCTTCTTCAATGTCTCTTCAACTGATGGGGACATCTGAGGTACCGGAATAGAAGACTGTGCTACAATAGTACTGGATAAGTCAGGCAGCTTTGCAGTGGTTGTCTGCATCCAGTTGTGTAGGCTCGCTAATGTCTGGGAGACTTGCAGCGTAGAAAGTTGAGCAGTAGGCATGGGCACCGGCTTCAAAGCCGAGGTGGAACCTGTGACAGGAACTGCTGTAGGAACTGAGGATGGTGGTGGAGGCATGTTTGTGGCACTAGATGAAGGCTCGGCCGAAGTGGATGGAACATCAATTGCCCCTGTAACTACCACTGATGGCTCATTAGACTAGCCTGTGGTGGTAGACGACTGACCCTTTCTCTTAGGGTTGTGTGCATCCATCAATGAGTACCATAAGAAAAGCTTCTTTGCTCGCACCTTTGTATCAAAGTACCTCGGCTCTATCGTCGCATTCGTGAGATACTCTGTAATGGTGTTGGGATATGGGTAGGATGTGTCAGCTTGCCGACGACCACAGAGATGTTGGCCGGCATCAAGGCACCCACATTAATAGGGTACCCGACTATGATGAAAGCAACTATAACTGCCCAAGGGATCGGAAGATATGTCTCATTCTGGTGCGGGTCTAGTCTGTTGTATACAAAGGTTTTCCACCCCTTTGCCTTGAAGCTCAGAGTACTCATGTGGATAGAAACCCCTACTGTGATTCATGGTGGTGGTGGCCCTGGAGCTGCTAGAATCTCTGCTAGCCAAGGACGAGCTGAATCCCCAAGTGCACATTTCTCTAAGTGCTCTGTAGGCTCTACATCATCAAATCCCAAGTAGGTGTTCAATGTGTGTTGATCAAATCGCACCTTAAGGTTTCTCACTTTTGTCAAATTTGTCCCTTTCTTGATATGCGCCACATTGGCGTAGAATTCTCGGACAAGGTACTCCTTAGCATCCACCACGCTCTAGGTAAACCACATCCACCCTTTGCACTTTCTAAACTATCTCAATACTACAGGGTTATACCTCTCCAGATCTTTTAACTGAATCTTTCGCTCAAGAGTCAGTGGCCTCACTGGCCACCATTCACGGAAACTGGAGAAAATAGCCAGGCTAAAAAACCGGTCCTCCCATACCTCTTTCTTCTTCGATCTTTCAAGGCCGGTAACAGTAGCACCCCCCCCCCCATGCCATCATGGGGATGTCCTGAACTGGTGTCTCTGGTACTTCAGGGGCAGGTGTAGTGGAAGGCTCAGAAGCTTGACTAGCACTTTCCGTGCCCTCGGAAGTACTATGGGATGTGGGCGACTTGTCCCTGAGCTGATACCTTTTTGGCAGCCTTGACTGGACAACTGACTGCTCATGTATAGAGGCTGAGTTTCCATTTGATGCTTCCCTAGATGGGGCATAAGAACTGGTCTCGGAAAAGTCTGCACCTCTCCCTCTGCCGGCTGCTATTTTTTTTTTCTGATTTCATGTTGTTGGGCACTAGGTAAGGGTCTTTTCCCTCATACCCGAGAAGGGTCACCCCTTACTTTCGAAGTGTCGCCTCTGCCTCTAGATAAAACCAATTTCTGTACCAAGCAATGAATGTAAGGACACACCAGAAGATACAATGAGGAATACAGTTGAAACATTCTTGCAGGGTAGAGATCTGTGGTCCGCACATTTTCATTGTGGCCGCCGAAAGGGCCTTGCGAACCGCACATTTTTCTTTTGCGGCCGCAGATTTAGATTGTGGTCCGCACATTTTGTCTTGTGGCCTCAACTCAGATACCACAAATATGCCAACTCTCTGAGAATAGAGAATTGACTATTTTGCATCAACTCTTTGATAATAGGAAAAGGCTGTTCTGTGGCCCCAATGAGATTTCTGCGGTCGGCATAATTTTCTTACGGCCGCAAAACCCTTCCTTACTAAAGTACCCTAGATTCAACTTCTGCGGACCGCACAATTTTTTGTGCGGCCGCAGGTTCTAACAATTACGAACAAGTCGGTAATATTTATCTAGGGTTTTCAATTTTTGCACAAATATTTACATGGTAACAACATCAAAGCATGAAAATGCATTTACCCAGTACCCAATTAGCAAGTGCTAGTTGACCCACTACAGATTTACCCCCGCAAGTATGTACAATTAATTTCAACTGACAATTGGATTAAAATTTGATTAAAAATCTAAAAATATAAAAATTAAAAGAAAAAGATTAACATGGTTGTGAAACATACCAAGTGAATGAGCGTGAATAAATGAGTGATCAACAAATTCTAGACATGTGGGCAAATGATTTAACACGAGATTTCAAATTAGTGCCAGTTCTGTGCTCAGAGAGGGAAACGGGTAACAGTAGCCCTAGCCCTTCTATTTATACTTATCGATTTTGGCAAGTGAAAGAGAAGTGAGTGTGGCTGCAGAATATCAATTGCGGTCCGCACTCTGTTACCTGGGGGCTCAGTTGCCTTGTTGTTTTGTGGTCCGCAAAATTGTGCGTGCGGCCGCAGATCCCTATTGCGGACCGCAAATTTGTTGTTGCTGCCGCAGATTGACCCTTTTTTCTGATGGACCAACTTCAGAGAGTTGGCATTTTTCACATTCCACTTCTACAGTCCGCAAGATTATTGTGCGGCTGCAGAGCACTTTTGCTGCAATAACTGGAAATGTGCGGTCCGCAAAATTTTGCACATTTAGCCAGATTTTTGTCCACCATTCCTGTAAGGCACACTCATTCCTGCAGTACACTTTAAATCAAGTTAGCACAAAAAATGAATCCGAACTACAAAAGAAATAAAGAAAAGAAAAAAAATATATGGGTTGCCTCCCAAGAAGCAACTGATTTAATATCGCGGCACGACGCAGATTGCCATCATTTGAAATGAATCACCGCCACAATGTGTCCATCACCAACTTTTCCCAAATAATGCTTTACCCGGTGACCATTGACTCAGAATACCTCTTCTAGTCCAATTCACCAAAAGGCGTCACACCCACAACTTCAAAGGGACCACTCTATTTAAACTTTAGCTTTTCGGGAAACATCTTCAATCGTGAGTTGAACAACAATACAAAATCACTCACCTTGAACTCTTTGTTCCAAATGTATTTATCATGAAGATATTTCATCTTTTCTTTATACAAGGACGAACTTGCATAAGCATGGTACCGGAACTCATCTAATTCATTCAAATGTGCAACCCTCAAGTTAGCGGCTACATCCCAATCAAGATTCAACTTCTTTAGAGCCCACATGGCTTTGTGATCAAGTTCCACCGGAAGATGACAAGCATTTCCGAACACCTATCGGTATGGAGACATTCCGATAGGAGTTTTAAAATTAGTCCGATAAGACCATAATGCTTCATCAAGCTTCTTGGACGAATCCGTCCGGTTAGCATTCACTGTTTTGGACAAGATACTCTTTATCTGCCGGTTGGAGACTTCCACTTGACCGCTAGCTTGTGGATGATAGGGAGTCGTAACTTTATGTGTAACACCATACTTGCTAAGTAAAGTGTCAAAAGCCTTGTTGCATAAATGCGACCCCTCATCGCTTATGATAGCCCGCAGAGTACCAAACCTTGTGAAAATATTCTTCTTCAAGAATACCACCACACTTCTCGCTTTATTGTTGGGTAGAGCAATGGCCTCAACCCATTTAGATACATAACCAACCGCGACCAAGATGTAGGTGTTTCGACAAGAACTCACAAAAGGACCCATGAAGTCAATACCCCACACATCAAAGATATCAATCTCCAAAATGGTAGTGAGAGAAATTTCATTCTTCTTCGAGATTCCACCAGCCCGTTGACATCCATAACATATTTTCACCACATCACTTGCATCCTTGTAGAGAGTGGGCCAATAGAAACTGCAACTTAGCACTTTGGCCGCCGTTCTTGCTCCACCATGGTGACCACCATATGGCGAAGAATGACAAGCCCCAAGAATGTCACTTTGCTCTTCTTCCGGTACAAATATTCTAATTACCCCATCCGTACAAATACGGAAAAGGTATAGCTCATCCCAATAATAATCTTGACAATTCATTTTGAGCTTCTTCCTTTGGTTTGAAGAGAACTCATCCGGGATGATTTCACACACAAGAAAATTTGCTAGATTCGCGAACCATGGCACCTCATTCATTGAAATAGCCAAGAGTTGCTCATCGGGGAATGAGTCATTGATTTCAAGACCATCATGTGGCCTCCCCTCCTCCTCCAAACGAGACAAGTGGTCCGCTACTTGATTTTTACTCCTTTTTCTATCTTGGATGACAATATCAAACTCTTGTAACAAAAGCACCCATATCATTAACCGAGCTTTGGAATCTTTCTTGCTCATAAGATAGCAAAGTGCCGAATGATCCGTGTGGATAATAACTTTCGCACCCATCAAGTATGGGCGGAACTTCTCAATTGCAAACACAATGGCAAGGAGCTCTTTCTCCGTAACAGTATAGTTGTCTTGGGCGCCATTCATGGTCTTACTAGCATAGTATACCAGATGAAAAACCTTGTTAATGCGTTGCTCCAAAACAGCCCCAACCGCTGCGTCACTAGCATCGCACATGACCTCAAAAGGAATACTCCAATTAGGAGCGGTGATGAAGCGCCAGTAAAACCCCGCATGGCCTAAGAAACTCAGTATGCCTTTCACCAAAGTTAGAGGTGAAAGTTTAGAAATCACCTCAATCTTTTCCTTGACGACTTCAATTCCATTCTTTGAGATCTTGTATCCCAGTACAATGCCTTCATCGACCATGAAATGACACTTCTCCCAATTTAGCACCAAATTCATTTCTTCACATCTTGCCAATACTTTATCCAAATTTACCAAGAAATCATCAAAGGAATCCCCAACCACCAATAAGTCATCCATGAAAACTTCAAGGTAGTCTTCCACCATGTCCGTGAAGATAGCCATCATACACCTTTGAATAGCTGTTGGTGCATTACATAACCCAAATGGCATCCGTTTGAAGGCGGAAGTAACATAGGGACATGTAAAGGTTGTTTTCACTTGATCCTCCGGGACAATAAGGATTTGGCTGTAGCCCGAATATCCATCTAGAAAGCAATAGAAAGCACGACCGGTCAACCTATCAAGCATTTGGTCAAGGAAGGGAAGTGGAAAATGATCCTTCCTTGTGACTTTATTGAGCTTGAGATAGTCCATGCACACTCTCCACCCGGTCACTGTTCTTGTGGGAATCAACTCATTCTTGTCATTGGTGACCACCGTCATTCCCCCTTTCTTTGGGACACATTGCACCAGAGAAGTCCACGAACTATCGGAAATGGGGTAGACAACCCCGACATCCAACCACTTGATAATCTCCTTCTTGACCACTTCTTGCATAGCCTCATTGAGTCTCCTTTGATATTCAATAGATGGTTTGGCATCCTCCTCCAAGTTGATCTTGTGCATGCAAAATATGGGGCTTATTCCGCGAATATCAGCCAATGTCCATCCAATAGCCTTCTTCCTCTTATATAGCACCACCAATGTAGAGTCTACCTACACGTTAGTCAAACAAGAGGAAAGAATAACCGGTAAAGTAGAATAAGGGACAAGAAATTCATACCGAACATATAGAGGCAATTGCTTCAACTCCAAGGTAAGAGGCTCTTCACTGGAAGGCTTTGCATGAGGAACTTTTCTATTTTCAAGATCCAAGGATAGTTTTCGGGGTGCATAGTTGTACGACCCCATTCCTTACAGAGAGTTCACATATTCCATGAAGCCATCCATCTCGTCATCATCAAAGTTGAGCAAGACGGTCTCCAACATATCACCCACATTGATCGTGGCACTTGTATCATCAACAATCACATCGGTCACCAAGTCCACAAAATAACACACTTTGTTGCTATTTGGTTGCCACATTGATTTGCACACGTGGAATACCACTTTTTCATCACCCACTCGGAAAGTGAGTTCTTCGGCTTCCACATCACAAAGAGCCTTCCCTCTAGCAAGGAAATGTCTAAAAAAGAACAATTAGCACCTCATAATCCACAATCAAGAATGACAAAATCCGCTGGAAGAATGAACTTATCAACACGAACTAAGACATCTTCAATCACTCCCAAAGGTCTCTTCATGGTTCGATAGGCCATTTGTAATCTCATAGAGGTGGCTCTTTGTTGACCAATTCCCAAGGTCTTGAAAACCGAATATGGCATCAAATTGATACTTGCTCCAAGATCATAAAGATCTTTAGCAAACTCGGCACTTCTACTGGTACAAGGTATTGTGAAAGCACCGGGATCTTCCAACTTTGGAGCCATTGAATGCACAATTGCACTCACTTGATGAGTGACTTTGATAGTTTCAAAGTTCATCGACCGCTTCTTTGTCACCAAATCCTTCATAAACTTTGCATAACCGGGCAATTGTTCCAAGGCTTCAACTAATGGCACATTGATTGAGAGACTCCTCATCATTTGAATAAACTTCTTGAATTGATTCTCGCCATTTTGCTTGGAAAGACTTTGAGGGTAAGGAGGTGGAGTCTTAGGCAATGGTGCCTTAGCCTTTTGCACTACCGGCTATAGTATGTCAATGATGTGATCCCTAGACGGGTTCACCTCCTCTTGAGTCTCTTTCACATTGTCATCAATATCAATACGAACTTCATCATTTGATTGCATCACATTGCTCGGGACCTTTTCTTCTTGTACCACTTGCTCATCATCCACAAGTTGCCTTTGACTTGAGGTGGGTGCATTCCCACCTCTTCCACTTCTTGTAGTAACGGCCATGGCATGCCCCGTGTTATTTCCACCCTTTGGGTTCACCACCGTGTCACTTGGTATTGCCCCCTTAGGACGAGAATTTAGAACTTGAGAGATTTGCCCCATTTGCACTTCTAGGTTTCGGATCGATGTGTTGTGAGAGGCAAGTTGAGCATCCGAATCGACATTCTTTTCCGCCATTTGCTTGAACAAATTCTCAATATGCCCTATCTTATTGGGTGAAGAACTAGGACTATGGGAAGGATAAGAAAGCGGGTTGCTCGGTTGTTGGTACATCGGGGGCCTTTGAAAACCCAATCCCCGATTGCCTTGATTATTATTCCATCCACCAGGATTGTTACCTTCCAAATTACCTTGATTATTGCCATTCCAATTTCATTGATTATTGCTGTTATGCCAGTTCCTTTGATTATTTCCACCACTCCAATTACCTTGGTTGTTAGAATTCCAATTGCCTTGATTTTTTTGAGGTCGCCATTGTTGTTGATTTGGGTCTTGAAAATTGTTTTGTTGCCCTTGAAAGTTATTCACATATTGCACCTCCTCTTCTTGGTCATTATAAGAATCATCTTGATCAAACCCACTATCTTCTTGCATAAAGTTTTTCACTCGTTGTTATACTTGGGGGCCCTTGGTTTTTCGTTTGTTCACCATCATATTTACTCTCTCCATGGCATTGACTTGCCTAGGATTTTACACTTGTTAAAGTTGAGCCTTTGCTAGTTGATTCATGGTGGTAGTCAATTCGGCTTTGGCTTGCCCATGGTCATGCAACTCTTTGTAGAGATGAATCATGTTGGGATCACCTTATGGAACATTATCCAGGGATTGCCATGCTGATGATGTGTCCAACATTTCATCTAAAATCTCACACGCCTCCGCATAAGGCATAGTCATGAAGTTCCCACCGTCAAGTTGATTCACTACACATTGGTTGATTGTATTGATCCCACGATAGAAAGTTTGTTGAATCATATTCTCCGTCCTATCGTTATTGGGACATTCTTTAACCATTATTCTATATTGATCTCATATCTCGTGTAGTGGTTCATTGGGCTCTTTCTTGAATGCTAGAATCTCATCCCTAAGTGTATCCATGTGCCCCGGAGAGAAGTACTTAGAAATGAACTTTTTCGCCAATTCACCCCAAGTGTGAATGGAGTGGTTTGGCAAACGTTCCAATGAATCTAAAGCTTTCCCCCGTAGAGAGAAGGGAAAAAGTTTTAGCCTCAAAGCATCATCAGAGACATTTGTTTATTTACTCCCCCAACACGTATCCACAAACCCCTTCAAATGTTTGTACGCATTTTGACCTGGAGCACCTGTAATGAACACTATTGCACTTTCATATCCTTTATTGGGTAACACCCGGTGTGGATCCGCTCGTGGTGGAAGTGGGGGTGGGACATGCACATTGTGATGAGGCACTCAACCTCTTCTATTGGCTTGAGGTTCAAGAGGAACCTCATCCACCTGGTCATCCTCAATGTCCAGATCCCCCACAACAGATTTCTGAGCTCGTTGTTTGCCATGGTTACACCTACAATTTCTCAATCAAGTTAGTAAAACGGAAGGAAAAGAAGATACTCCAAAAACACACCCAAATATATTGCTAACACCGTTTTTGACTCCCCGACAACGACGCCAAAAATTGATCGCGTCCAAATGCACACCTCTAAAAAGGTGTGAAACGGTCGTGTGCATTTATAGTAACCCAACGAAGAGTCGGGGTCGAATCCACAGGGAGCTAGATGGGAGTTAGGGGTATGTATTCTAATGCGTGAAATTGAATTGTCTTAATTTTCACTTCCACAAAAGGGTTTTGTTTCTGTTTCTAATTTTACACTAAAGTTTGCAGAATAAAGAAATAAGACTAGGATAGTTGTTTTTTGATGTTTTTTTAAAATTGGTAAAAAGCCTAGGGCTGTGACCATTACCTAGGTGTTTGCCTAATGGGATAAAGAACTTAATGCTTGTTTTGTTGATTGGGGTGTATTATAGCTATCAACTCTCAATTACCCACGGAATACATCTCGGTCAGAGAGTGGTTTTGCCCAATTTGGTTTCTCAAGGCCAAATGGGTATCACACAAAATAGTTGATAAAAGCTCAAGTCAGGTTATTGCTATCTCTAGGTTAACCCTTTAATTGGGTTAATCAATCTCTCGATTGACCCAATTCCTTGTTAGCCAAGTTTTCCTAGACTAAATCTCTCTTTCTCAAGAAGAGACTATGTCAAATAGGCATGAAATAATATTTGCAATCATTAATTCCACAAATTAAAACATGAACTAGGCTAAATAATAAACACTCAATCATAAACAAGCACTAAATTAGATACCCATAAGGTTTACACACTAGGGTAGGGTCACAACCCTAGTAAAGATCTAGCTACTCATGCTTGGGTTTGAAGAAAAAGAAGAAGAAATGCTAATTAAAGTCATAATATAAGCTTAAAATAATAAAATTTATTGTAAAATACACCAAAATATAGTAAACTTCGAAAAGAGGCAAAGAAAACCGGCTACAGTACTTGCTGATGTCAAAATTTGACCTAATTTTATTAAACTCGTCTATTTATACAAGGCTCGAAATTTCAGACAAAAATGCCATTCGGGAGGTTCTGCGGCCGCACAATTCCATGTGCGGTCCGCATAATTCTTCATCTGGCTAGAGCTGTGATTCTACGGCCGCACAATTCTGAACTGCGGCCGCGAGGCAATATTTCTACGGTTTGCAGATTTAGCACTGCGGCCGCAAGGCACTCTTTTGTGGTCCATAATAGTCTGATTGTGGCCGCAAGATAATCTTCTGCGGCCATACAAATCATGTGCGGACTACAGTTCGAGGAAGCTCTGTACTTGGCTTTTTGTCATCTCTCTGATCTTGGATCCTAGCCCAGATTTTACGGCCACACAATTCATGTGTGATCCGCAATTTGCTCAAACGTCTGCTGAGTTTTCCTTCTTTGATTGCGGCCGCAGATGGAATTCTGCGGACCGCACATTGTAAGCTTTCATTCCTTTAGTGCCTTGTGTTTAGACTACTACTTTTTTAGTTTTTATCTCGGGAGTCCAACATCCAGCATTCCAGCAATTTTACACATTTCATTAGTTTTGAGAACAAAAGTCAATGCTTTTAGACTAAACCAAAAGCTAAAAGGCGCTAATAAGTAGTCAAAATCCCCACTTATCAGTACCTCGGGGTGATTCTTGTATAAACCGTGTGTAAGAACCGTTGATTATTGGTTGTTACTAGTTTTCCTTACTTAAATTTACTAGTACTTTACTTGTGTTTTGATTACTTTGTGGCGTTATCACCTATTTACTCCTTATTGCTAATTGACGCTTCTACTTTCCAATTTGCTAGTGTTGTATTGTTATTTCTTCTATGTTTAACCTTATATTGATATTGTTCCTCTGTTAGACTTATATTTATACTTGCACAGGTTCTTATGACTAGTTGGTGTCTTGATTGTACCTCGTCACTACTCCACCGAGGTTAGTCTTGATACTTACTGGGTACCGCTATGGTGTATTAATGCTACGCTTGCTGCACATTTTTGTATAAATCCAGGTACCTCAGAGCGTGCTGGTCATTAGATAGTTGATCGTGTATTGCTGTAGAGACTTCATAGTATACATTCCATTGCGTTCGCAGGCCTCGGAGTCACCTTCCGAAGTTTTACAATGTTACTGTTTACTTCTATTCCAAAAAGTGATATATTTGATATTATTAGTTACTCTTAGAAAGGCTTATGACTTCATACTACTGGTTTTGGGATGTTGTATATCTTTGGATGGTTGTTGGTTATGTATGGAAATTACTGGTTCATGTTAAATGGTTAATTGATTTAAATCTGTTCATAATTCACTTTGTGTTAGGCTTGCCTGGTCCTAGGGACTAGGTGCCATCACGACTCCTAAGGAGGGATTTTGGGTCGTGACACTCCACATCTGTGGAAAATTCATTGCAGATGCATCTTCCACTTAAGACCAGGACTTCTGCATCTACGAACCCATATGCGTATCTGCATGTCCGCTTCTGAGAAAAATGACCGCACCTGCAGTCCCTCGCCAACAGACCAATATCCAATTTTGCGGAAGAAATTTGTTTCTGCAGTTGTGCACTTGCGCACTATTGCTCGCACCTGCGGACCCAACTTCCCAAGCCCAGACTTGCACCTGCTGCCATGCAGCCGCTTCTACGGCGCCACACATGCGGCCCAAATAGCACAGGTACGAAAGCACCAGACTTAAGCAGTTTAGCAATTACTCCATCCGGTCCACAATAAGTGACCATTTTACCTTTTTATTTTGGTCCAAAATAAGTGTCAATCTACATAATCAAGAAAGAATTAATTTTATTTTTCCAAAAAATTGCCCTTATTTACAAATTTCAATGTATCAAGGTAACAATTAATTAAGGTTAATTTAGTGAATACATCTTTTTTTTCTCTAGGAGTTCGTATTTCCTTAATGGGTATGCCAAAGGTAAAATGATCACTTATTGTGGAACTGAGGGAGTATTTTTAAGTCTCCAATCGATCCAAACTCAAGCTGAAACACCCCCGGGGCTCCCAGGACCCCGTCCGAACATACCACAAAGTATCAAAACACAACACGAACCTACTCAAGGCCTTAAATAACATCCACCAACATCAACTCTATGAATCCCACCCCCAATTCAAGCCTATTAAACCAATGACCTTTGAACTTCTAAAACTAATGTGAATCATATCAAACCAACTTCGAATGAGCTCAAATTTACATACAAGTCCCAAATGACACAAAAGACCCATACCAAATCTTGGAATCACAATCCGAGCTCGATATCAATAAAGTCAACCCTCGGTCAAACTATCAACCTTCCAAACCTTCAACTTTTCAACTTTTGCTAAAAAGCACCAAATCAACCTACAGACCTCCGAATCAACATCCGGACATACGCCCAAGTCCAAAATCAGCATACAAAGCTATCGGAACCATCAAAACTCTATTCCGGAGTTATCTAAACAAAAGTCAAACTCCGGTCAACTCCTTTAACTTAAGCTTCCAACCTTGGGACTAAGTGTCCCAATTCACTTCGAAACTCACCCGTAATCAAACCAACCACTCGGGAAAGTCACATAAATATAAATAAACATAAAAGAGGAAATTAATAGGGTAACCCGACTACAATACTCAAAACGACCATCCGAGTCATTACAAAAACTCATTGGTGAAAACAGAGAGAAGCAAAACTCAGATTTTCAATATATTAAGGGGTTAATAAGCCCTCTAGTGCTTTATCATACAATTATTGTAAAACATATCTCCGGAGTAGATTTCCTCCAAATCTCTCGAGAAAAAAGCAAACAATGGAAGCAATTGGGCTATGTAATTTTAAAGATCCACGAGTGGACAAAACTAGTTTGATGTTTGGTTTAGGTGACAAAAATGATTTAATGAAACTTTGGTGACTTCTTCAAAACTGCAAAGTTTCAACTTGGGTTTCCTTAAAACTTTAAGGGACAATTTCTGGACTGGGAGAGGCATAGAAATTGGGAAGTGTTGGGAAAATAACCCCCACGGAATAATATTTATGGTATACGTCTATAATAAATGTAAATTATTAAAATGCGGTAACAAATAAAAATAATAAGAAAAACAAGGACACCGAGAGTTTTACGTGGAAAACCTTTCTGAATAAGGGAAAAACTACAACTCGAGAGAAGCAACTGATTTAACTATAACAAAGATTTTATAACTTATGGTATCGAGTAAAATATTCCAAAATCTATCACGACCCCATTTTCCCCTCTGTAGGATGTCGTGATGGCACCTAGTTTCTAAGATTAGGTAAGCCTAACAATTTACGGAATAAATAAATAATAAAACTGAAGCTCAAATCTAAACATGTAATACAATTTAAACTGCGAGTCAAAATCAATACATCTCCCAAAATCCGATAGAAATAAGTCACAAGCTTTTAAGAGAAATTACTAAGTGTCTCTATACATCAGAGTCTAAAGAAAAATAAGGAAAACAACATAGTAAGGATAGAGGGGGACTCCAAGGTCTGCGGGCACTAGCAGATATACCTTGAAGTTTCCACGTATGGTCTAACTCACTGGTATCTGGTCTGGTGGGAAGAACCTGGATCTGCGCAAAAGATATGCAGAGTGTAGTATGAGTACGCCACAACGGTACCTAATAAGTGACAAGCCTAACCTCGGTAGAGTAGTGACGAGGTCAGGTCAGGGCCCTACTAGTTTAAAAAAAAAGTAAGGCAGAAGATATAATAATATTTTGAAATGACTGAGAATTTAACAATAAGAAGTTTCAGAAAATATCAGTAAAACAAATAGAGGTACACAATAGGGGCGCTCCCGAGGTACCGCCTCGTAGTCCCAAATGTAAAGATGCAGTACAGGGGGATCTCCCGACGAACTGCCTCGTAGTCCCAAAGTAAATATGCAGTACAGGGGGATCTTTCGAGGAACCGCCTCATAGTCCCAAAGTAAATATGCAGTACAAGGGGATCTCATGAGTAAACGCATCGTAGCCCGAAAGTAAATATGCAGTATAGGGGGATCTCCCGAGTAAACGCCTCGTAGTCCCAAAGTAAATATGCAGTACAGGGGGATCTCCCGAGGAACTGCCTCATAGTCCCAAAGTGAATATGCAGTACAGTGGGATCTCTCAAGTAAACTCCTCATAGTCCCAAAGTAGATATGCAGTAGGTAATCGAAGGAAAACACAAATTTTCAGCAAGAATCTTACAGTTAAAGATTTAATTCAATTCAAGGAAAAATAGGTAATTCAACTAAACATGTTGTACAAATTGCAAGTAAGAGTTAAGGCACGTAGACATGTGATGCTAGGCTAAACATGATCACTACATATGCTAAGGCAACTCAGTTAATGTATTTTAAAAGATGACAACTCCGTTAATGTATTTTAAAAGATGACAAATCAGCAAGAACCAAATTTTCCATAATCTGCCCGTGTACGCACTCGTCACCTCGCGTCCATGTCGCTCATATATCACAAATTGTTACAATAGTATCAAATCCTAAGGGGATTTTCCCCACACAAGGTTAGACAAGCCACTTACCTCTAATCTCACTCAATTAATCGGTAAGAATGCCTTTCCCTTGACTTTTCGACTCCGAATGGCCCAAATCTAGACAAAAGCAAGTACATAACATGAATACAACTACAAGAAACTAATTTAAATCATAAATCTACGAATTTAGCATAGAATCAAAAAATCGTCCCAAAATGTCGACGCAGGCCCATGTCTCAAAATCGGGTAAAAGTCACAAAATACGAACACCCATTCGATATCGAGTTCGCCCATACCAAAACTACCAAAATCCGACACCAAGTCGCCACTCAAATTCCCAAATTACACTTTCCAAATCCCTAGCCTCAACTCCCACATTCCACCTTAAACACACACAATCTAGGTGGGGAAAACAACGGGGAAACAAGATTATTGATCAAAAATAAGCACACGAGACTTACCTCAAGAAATCCCTCAAAAGTGCTCTCAAAAGTCGCCCTAGACCAAGTTTGCAAAGTTCAAAATGACAAAAATCATGAAGCCCTATGATTTTAAATACTACACAGGCTTTTCGCTTTTGCGGATCAACTTCCGCTTCTGCGGTGAAGTCTCCGCATCTGCGGAGTTCACTTAAGCTTCCCGATTCTGCACCTGTGCGTAAATGTCCGCATATGTGGATGCGCTTCTGCGGTCCCTCGTCCGCTTCTGCGGAAGCCTCCCCAAACACTTGTCCGCTTCTGCGATCGATCCCCCGCAGAAGCGACTCCACTTCTGCGGCGTACACACCGCACATGCGACCACTGGACAATTCCTTTAGCCTTGCACATGTGTCCCATTGCTCGCACCTGCGGTCAGCCTTGCATAGGTGCGATTACACTAGAACCAGCCAAGTACCAGAAAATCTTCTAAGTCCAAAAATGATCTATTAACCATTCGAAATTCACCCGAGGCCCCCGGGACCTCAACCAAATATACCAACTAGTCCTAAAACATCACACGAACTTAGTCGAGCCTTTAAATCACATCAAACAAAGCTAAAAACACGAATTACACATCGCTTCAAGCCTAATGAACTTCAAAGTTTCAAACTTCTACATCTGACGCCGAAACCAACCAAATCAAGTCCGATTGACCTCAAATTTTGCACACAAGTCATAATTGACATTATGGACCTATTCCAACTTTCGGAATCAGAATCCAACCCGATATCAAAAAGTCCACTTCCGGTTCAACTTTCCAAAATTTATCAAATTTCCAACTTTCGCCAATTGACGCTAAAATAACCTACGGACCTCTGATGCAACATCGAACGCACTCCTAAGACCAAAATCACCCTACGGAGCTATTGAAACTATCGAATCTCCATTCTAGAGTCGTCTTCACACATTTTAAACTATGGTCAATTCCTACGACGTAAACTTCCATTTCAGGGACTATGTGTCCCATTTCACTCCGAAACCAAAAACAAATATTCTCGGCAAGTTATATAACCACTAACTGAAGTGGAGGGAGCAATAAATAGGGGTTTGGGGCTAATTCCCTCAAAACGGCCGGTCGGGTCGTTACAAAATCACTACACACTCAAAAGAAACAACCCTCTTTCGATTTTTTCACGTCACTACAATATTGCTAAAATTATTTATTTTTCCTCACAGAGTATTTTTCTTCTTACTCTATGAATTGCGCACTTACTTTCTCTTTTTGGTGTCTCTTAAACTGAGAGCAAAGACACTTATTTATAGTTTTATTGATGTCATTAGTGATGTCATGTTAATGGAAGAAGTCAAATACCACATTGTGAAACCAAAGAATGATCTGCCATAAGAATCTTCCTTACTGTGCGCTTAATTGGCTTGACCTTTCAAAGACAAAGGAAGTTGTCTTCTTTTCACATGGGCATGGGATGGTCCCATCAAATCTCTCACTCCAATCCCATGCACTTGAAGGGGGCATCTCCAGTTTTTCATATTTAGTTCATGCCGACAATTTCTGTGCATAACTCGAACTTGTCTCTTGGTCAACATATCCGCTAGATTTTCACTTGTATGAATATTCTTGACCTGCAAAAAATTCGTTCTTCACTTGCTCATGAATCCAATAATATCTCACCTTGATATTCTTTGTTCTTACATAGTATAAAGAGTTATTGCTCAAGTCTATTGCACTTTGACTGTCACAATAAAAAATATATTCTTTTTGATGCAATTCAAGCTCTTGAGAAAACGTTTAAGCCATACAATCTCCTTGCCAGCCTCTGTAGTGGCAATGTACTCTGCTTTAGTTGTTGAAAGTGTAACGCACTTCTGTAATTTAGACTGCCATGATATGGCTCCTCCTGAAATATTAAATAGATATCCAATAGTGGATTTTCTATTATTAGTATCGCCTGCCATATCAGCATCTATATAACTCTTCTGTAACGACCCGACTTGTCATTTTAAGAATTTACGCCTCGTTTAGTGACTTAAGATCTCGAGAAGCTTTGCAATATGTATTATGACCCGCGTGTGTGGTCGAGTTTGATTTTCGGAAGATTCAGAATTTAATTTAAAGAAAAATTCTCATTTTGAAGCTTAAATGGAAAGAGTTGACCAGGGAGTTGACTTTTGAGCAAACGACCCCGGAATGGAATTTCGATGATGGCAATAGCTTCGTATGATGATTTCGGACTTAGGTGTATGTTCGGATTTGGATTTGGAAGTCCGTAGGACAATTCGACATATTTTGGCGAAAGTTGAAAAATATAAGATTTTGGAAAAGTCCGACCGAAGGGTAATTTTTGATAACGAGGTCGGATTTTGATTTTGGAAATGGGAATAGCTCCCTTACATCAATTATGACTTGTGTGAAAAATTTGAAGTCATTCCAGATTGATTTGATACGTTTCGGCGCAAAATATAGAAGTTGGAAGATTTAAAAACTTATAATTCGATTTGATGCGCGATTCGTAATTCCGGCATTGTTTGATGTGGTTTGAAGCCTCGATTAAGTTCGTATTGTATTTTGGGACATGTTGGTATAATTGGTTGAGGTCCCGGGGGTCTCGGGTGGATTTCGGAAGGTTAACGGAGCTATTCGGACTTGGAAGAAGCTGTTGGAAAATGGCAGCAGTTGTTGGATTCGCACCTGCGGAAATTTGGGTGCAAGTGCGACCTCGCAGAAGCGAGGATTTCGTCGCAGATGAAGCCTGGGCAGGACTGGGCAAAGGTCACAGATGTGGACAGCCTTCCGCACCTGTGCAATCGCAGATGCGAGGTTGAGGTCGCAGAAGCGAAATGAGCAGGCATGGGTAGTGGTCGCAGGTGCGAACATTTTTCCGCACCTGCGAGGACGCAGAAGCGGAACTTTTCTGCAGGTGCGAGAGGGTAGTGGTCAGTGGACATTCACAGAAGCGAGAATTTTCTCGCAAAAGCGAGCTCGCAGGTGCGATAAAATGGTCCGCAGGTGCGAAACTGGGCAGAAACATAAGGATTGAACTTGGTCATTTTTGGCATTTCGTTTTGGAATTTTTGGAGCTCGGACTTGGGCGATTCTGGAGGGATGTTTCACAAGCTTGGTTGGGGTAAGTGTTCTATATCCTAAAGTGATTATATTTTATAAATCTATGATTATATTTATCATTTAGTTCGGATTTAAATGGAAGAAATCAAGATTTTTACAAAATCTTCCAAAAAACGAAAATTTAAGATTTAGAGGTCGAGTTATTATTGGAATTTGATAAAATTGGTATGGTTGAACTCGTATCGGAATAGGTGTTCAGATTTCATAAAAATTATGTCGGATTCCGAGGGGCGGGTCCCGCGTTGGCTTTTGTTGACTTTTTGGAATAAAATTTTAAGTCGACGTATTATTATCCGGAATTGTTTCAGATGAATTTTAATAAAGTTTTACAATTAATTTGGATAGATTTGAGTTGTCCGGAGGCCAATTCAAGAAAGAAGGCTATTTTGGAATATCGGCCTAACTTCAAAAAGGTAAGTGTCTTGCTTAACCTCGAGTGGGGGAATTTTTCCTTAGGCATTGAATCTTATGTGCCATTTGTGAAATGTAAAAAGTCGTGTACGCGAGATGACGAGTACGTACTCGGGCTTATACGTGCAAAGTTCATTGAATTAAAGTCTTAGGCATTATTGTGTAGTAAATTGAAAAATTATAAAAAACTATTAAATCATCTGTTTGCCACGCCTAAATCCTTATTGTTGAATTTGTTTTTATATGATAATTTGATGTGATTGTTACTTGAAATATTTATGAAATTTCGTGAGTATTGTTGGTTTAATATTTCTTGGAAATTAATTCCAATATGAATTTTCTTATGCAAATAATTAATTTAAGCGAGCTTAAGAATAAGTGTTAATATAATTATCTAAATTTGCATTAATGAAGGTTTTGCTTTATGCTGAGTAATTTCTATCTCTATTGATTGTTTTTGGGTGTTATATACATTGTGTGAAGCCTTGGACTATTTGTTGTGAAATTAATTAATTTTTGTTCTATCTTTGGAATATGGTTGTGGCCATTGGGCAAATTGTAATATGAATTGATTTTATTATGTTGTCATATTAATTTTCTGTGTAAATTGTTGTATTGTGTGAGTTGTTATTTTGGGGAGATAAGGGTGACATTTCACCGTTGATATTATGTGAGTATGAGGGTGGCATTTCACTGTTGTTGTGATTGTTAGAATATTGTCTGGGCAGAGCGATAAGCGTGACTATTGGCAGGGACGATATGTGATGATGTGGGGTTGTGGTATTGATAATTTTCATGTGATATTGTGATTTTCTTGTGTTTACTTTTATACCTTGTGCAATTTATCTTGTTATTGGTAAATTGATAACAATCTGATTTATGTTGAAATTGAGAGCCTGTGGCTATTACCAGGCAGATTATAAATTGAAATGTAGGCACGAGGTGCCGTGAGTAAATAATGAGGATATTTGGCACATGAATTGTCCGTGCAGTTGTGATATGAAATGTGGGCACGAGGTGCTGCGATGAAATGATGATGATAATTGGCACGTGAATTGTCCGTGCAGTTGTGATATGATTTAAGTATGGGCGCGAGGTGCCGTAGAAATATGAAAATTGGCTGAGACCCGTGTTTACGAAAAATATGAAAATGGGTTGAGACCCGTATTTTTTATGATTATGAAATGAGGTGTCACATGGTGACTTTTTAATTGAAAGAATTATATTCAAAATATTTATTTGGAAGGATTTTTATTCAAAAAGAATTATATAAAAGAATTGTATTTGAAAGATAATTATTTGAGGAAATTATATTTGCAAAGATTTATTGAAAGAATTATATTTGAAAAATAATTATTTGAGAAAACTACATTTGAAAGAGAGTTATTTGGAAGAATTTTATGTGAAGGATATTTATTTAAAAAACTTGAATTAATTGGGCATACATGTATTATTAATTGTTGAGTGATGTTTATGGTATTCTTGTTGTCTTGCTGCGCATACCACTGGTTGTTTTATCCTGCCCTTATTGCTATCTGTTTCCTAGTATTTTGTATATTATATTGCACAGGTTATTAGACTAGTGAGTGTCTTGAATGTACCTCGTCTCTACTCCATTGAGGTTAGTCTTGATACTTATTGGGTACCGACCGTGGCGTACTCATACTACACTTCTGCACATTTTTGTGCAGAGCCAGATATTGAAGATAACGGACTTGAGCAGAGTTAAAGCGGGATCGTAAGGATTCAAGGTAGAGCTGCTTGGTGGTCGCAGTCCCTTGGAGTCTTTCCATTTCATTGTATTGTTAACTTGTAATCAAACAGTATTGTATATTCGGTCCTCGTGATCATTGTATGTATTCAGTTAGAGTTCGTGACTCAGTACTACTAGTTGTGGGAGGTTGTATATTGTAATTATTTCCGTTGTTAGTTTAAAACAAAAATGGCTTCAAAAATGTAATAGAAATCGGCTTACCTAGTCTTAGAGACTAGGTGCCATCATGACTCCTGTGGTGGGATTTTGGGTCGTGACATCTTCAAGACTGGAATTTGATGTCATGACCCAAAACCACGTGACTGGCACCTGGCGCACTACCCGACCCGAGCGAACCAAACCATGTGATGCACCCAAATCATATGTATGAAAACCAATTTAACTGCGGAAGCTCCTTGAAAATCATATACATTTTCAAGTTAAATGATAAATTATTTTCCAATTCAAAATCACACATGATGTCTTTCATGATAATAACAATGAGACTAAGTAAAATAAATATACTTTTATGTATGTCGTGTACAACCCCGTTACTAAATCTTTCACAACTATCTATGGAGTCTCTATACCAAAAATTAGAATTAAACACTTGGGTTAATACCCGACTAGCATAAATTAAGAAACCAACATGATAGATATCATGAAATAGGAGTGGTGCCTCACCATACACCTCAGGAAGAGAGTCATCCCAACCCTGATCACATGACACGTATCATACCTTATCCTGAAACATGTAAAGTAAGCGGTATCCTGGAGGGGGGCTCCTAAGGGCTGAGTACACCACATCAGTACTCAATAAGTGTCATAGACTCTCTCTAACTTAAGTTCTTGGGACAAACTTTATAAAAATAATGCACCAATATTTGATATAAAATAATAAGAAATTTTATCAAGTCATGACCCTTGTCATTTTAAATAACAACAAAGTGAATTATAACCCACATTATAAGCTTTTAAAACATTTACATCAATCCAAGATTTTGGATAAAATCATACAAAATCATTTTGTTTGCTTTAAGTCATTGAAATCACTTCCGGCTCCTTAGGCCTAAACATAAGAAAATCATCATTACCATTCACTGAGAGTACTATACCATCACCGACATAAGAAGGTCAACTAGGTTATGTACTTAGCGGCAAGTATCATATACTCTACTTGCTCAGGTCGTCTCATTGTAGTGCCGTGTGAATCGACTCAGCCATGCTAATAATAGCACAAAATAGTACCCTCTCGAGGGAGAGCACTCTGTCGTAGTCTATACCATAAAGTGGCCATCTACACTTACACTGGCACGCGTAGTTTCATGACAATGAATACGATATATCCGAAGTCAATCTTGGTGAACACAAGTAACTCCCAAAATATTTGATACTTCAAAAATAGATTCATAGCATAGTAGCCTCAAAGGATCTATTTTTATCAAATCATAGCATTTATAGAAAATCTAAATCATTTGAACAAAATTTAAATAAATAACCTTTTACATGCTAAAGCTTTTAGCAATTTGACATCAATATTTAAAAGATACCACAAGTGTTATTCTGCTCATCAATTTCCAAAAGAAATACTTTTCCTGAAAATTTATCTTTAGCACTCAAATATGTATACTTTTGTCAATATGTAAGTTTTGATAAAAACTTATAACATTTACTTTGAGTGTCATTTTTCCAACAAGATTTAAAATAAAATTTTATTAAACAACATAACACTACATATGCAACATAATATTTTAATACATGGAGACATTCGTACTTGTTTGTCCCCACAAGCACGAAAGCACATTTGCAAACAACTTAAGTATTAACTCGAAACATATTTTTAGAGAAAGTCCCTCAAGAAGAGTAAGGTTTAATCAACTTACCTCGCTTTCGCTTTATTAACATTCACAAGCTTTCAATCCTCCTCCATCATTCCAATGTTGATTAAAATGCTCAACATCACCAACAATTCGATATCTATAATTAGATATCCTAATTACATCAAAATATGACCTAAGATATTGATCAATATCCATATATGGTTCATAAGTTGGCTACAAGCCTCCAACAACTCAAATCGCCAAATAGTTTTACATGCTAGACCATTCAACTTCATTCTTATGTTTTAATACCCATTCGAAGTCATTAATGATACTTTATCAATTGTCTATTGCCACCAAGTTACTATTCATCATCTTCCATAATCAACACTTGCAAAATATACAATTCGGGTGATTACTTAGTTGATAACCTCCATCTTTTGCTAACAAATAATTCCATAGGCTCATTGTATTCATAAATTTCATCGCCAAGATTACCATTCATCTTCTCTCTTATTTTCTCAAAAGTACTATTTATGCCATGAACTAGAATTTTATAATCCAATCTTTCAACCATTAAAACTTTTAACAAATGCTTCAAATACTTGTAACTACTCATAATAAACAAGTTTGAAGCATTGGAATTACCTCTAGTAGATCAATCTTGAAAAACCACAACTTTGGTGATTTTGTGTTCTTGAGGATTTGATGATGAAATCTAGTATTTGGATGTAATAATGATATTAGAACTCATGTATATTAAGTAAGAATCAACCCAAAACATCATTAACAACTTACCTTAGTTGATTCGACATAATTTGAGCTCAAAATCGTCTCTTTACCTCAAGAACCCTAACTCCCAATACACAAAATACTCTCTTCCCCCAATTTTATATTTATAGGCCCAGATTTTTAGGTTTCGGATGCAACCCTGTATGCTTCGCATCCCCACTTCACCCCTCTTCGAAGCTCGGATGCGGACTCGAACGTTGTGGCAGTACTTTACTGCTAACCTTTGGTAATTTTATCATAACCTCTTGTAGGAATGTCTAAATGACGCACGGTTTTAAGCGTTAGAAACTAGACTCGAATACCTTTCATTTGATAGGTTTTAATCGACATAACTCCTGATATATATCTAGATATGCTCATCCAAAATTAGGTCATGTGCGTATTCATTTGAAACTTTAGTCTATCATGTAATTTTCAACTTGACTTGGACTTAGGGCTATTCTTAGACCCCACATCACTTATAATATGTCTCGTATACTTATTATCATATCCAATTGATATCCATCATATTAATAGTCCTCGTCTGCACATAAAATAATATAATTAGCACACGTCAACTTTCTTAATAGCGCTTAAGTACTTCGAAATTTTTCGGGGTACTACATTTGATCTGCCAAAAAACAAGCATTCATCTGAGGCTTCTTTTAGAAACCTGAGTATCCACTTCACTGTTCCCAATGTTCTTTCCCGTAACTATCAAGAAACCTGCTAACAACACCGACAACATGAGGAATATTAGGTTTGGTATATACCATTGCTTACATCAAACTCCCTACAGTAGAGGAGGTGGAACTTTAGCCATGCTTTCTTTATCTTCCTTTGCTGTATGATACATTCTCTTACTCAACTTCATATGACCAGCAACAGGGGTGCTAACTGATTTAGCACACATCATGTTGAAGTGTTTAAGTACACATTCAATGTACTTCTATTGTGACAACAAACAACATTCTATTTGTCTTATCTCGGAAAATATCCATTCCTAGAATTTATCGTACCGGACCCAAGTCTTTCATGTCAAATGACTTGGATAAATATTCCTTCAAATTGGAAATCAACTTCTCGTTTTATCCTACAATCAACATGTCATCTATATACAACAATAAGATGATAAAGTTATTGTCAGAAAATTTCTTATAGTATACGCATGGATCTAAAAAACTCTTTGTGTTAGTTTGACTTCTCATTAATGAGTCAAACTTCTTGTACCACTGCCTTGGCGCTTTTTCAACCTATAAAAACTCTTTTTCAATATGCATACTATATGTTTCTTTGCCTTTACTTTAAAACTATCTGGATGCTCTATATAAGTCACTTCTTCCAAATCTCCATATAGAAAATGCAGTTTTCATGTCCAACTGCTCCACTTCAAGATCTAAACTAGCTACCAAGCTCAAAATTATTCGAATAGAAGCCATTTTGATAACATGTGAGAAATTTTCATCAAAATCAATACCTTTCTTTCGTTCGAAACCTCTTATCACTGATCGAGCTTTGATCTGACTAGCTTGCCATTTTCGCCTTTCTTGAGCTTAAAGACCCACTTATACTTGAGTGCGTTTTTGACTTTTGGAAGTTCAACCAGTTCATACGTGCCATTCTTATGTAAAAACTTTATCTCTTCTTGCATTACTTTTATTCACTGGATTTGTTCTGGAAGAGACAACACCTCCTTGAAATTCTTTGCTCCCCCTTATCAGTGACGAGGATATAATACTCTGAATAAGGATACCTCATGGACTCTACCTTTACTTTTTATATCTTCTCAAAGGTTGTTGTCCTTATTCTTGTTATTGTTGCTCCTCTTCTTCTTCCTCTTATGGACTCAGGTGCTCCCCCTACTCAACAACCTCTTCATCTACACTTTTCATGTGCCATTCTTCATGACCTGTGGAAAGATTACATACAGGTTGTCACGACCGAATTTTTTCCTCTGTTTGGTATCGTGATGGCACCTAGACTTAGGAAAGGGGTAAACCTAACTTTATTTAATTAACATCTAACAAAATAAATAAAAATCTCTTACAATTCCCAAAATCGGTAGTACAAGTCATAAGCTCTACAGAGTGTTTGCTAGAAAACTTCTAAATACAACTGTCCAGAAATAAGAATAAACAGTGCAAAACAAAAACTTGAAGGTGACTCCGAAACCTGCGATCGCAGAGGCAGGTTTACCTTGAGTCTCCGCAGGGACAGTCCACACAGCTAGCTAACGAACAAATACCTGGGTTTGCACAAAAACAAAAATTGTGCAAAAGAGTAGCATGAGTACACCACAGCGGTGCCCAGTAAGTACCAAGACTAACCTCGGTGAAGTAGTGACGAGGACTAGTCAAGACACTCACTGGTCTAATAAACTGAACAAGCATAAGTATAGGGATGATAGAATATGACATCTATCTAAGGACCCCGTGATATGGCTAACGACATAACAACTGCAATAAGGAAGGGAAAAAAATAGGAAGTAACAGCGGAATGCCAGAATAAGACACAGAAGAATGAACGAAAACACAACCCAAATTCAAAAAAATCACAATACAGTAAAGGCAAGTAGTAACTCAGCATCTGCAATAGTTTTCACATCAGGTCTCAGCCAACAACCCCAATAAATTAGTCAAATCCTTCAAGTGTAAGCTTTTACCCGTAAGTTTTTAAATTGAGGTCATTAGAATATAATCCTTTCCAATAAGAAATTATTTTTGAAATATACTTTCTTCAAATAAAATATCTTTCAAACATAGTTCTTTCAAGATAAAATCTTTCTAATATAAACTTTTCAAATAATTAGCCTTCAAACATAGTTCTTGCAAGATAAATACTTTTCAAGTATACCCCTTTCAAAAAAATATCTTCAAACATAGTCCCTACAAGATAAATACTTTTCAAATATAAACTTTTCAAGTAATATTCTTCGAGTATAAGTCACCCTGTGAAACCTAAGCATGGACGATTAGCATCTCCGAACACAGATATAACCACGGGGGAAATCTACCGTGATACCGTCCCGTAGTCCCGAATTAATTATGCAGTAAGGAGGGGATCTCCCGGAATACATCTGTAGTCCCAAAATAAATATGCAGTACTGGGGGATCTCCCGGAATAAGTCCGTAGTCCCAAAGTAAATAGGCAGTGCTGGGGGATCTCCTGGAATACGTCCGTATTCCCAAAGTAAATATGCAAGACAGGGGGATCTCCCGGAATACATCCGTAGTCTCAATTTAAATATACAGTGCTGGGGGATCTCCCGAAATATGTTAGTAGTCCCAATTTAAATATTCAGCGCAAACAACAGAGATAACAACTATAACACGACAGAAACCTCGTACATCACCGCAACGAGTACAAAAGCAACAATGACAGAAATGCAAAGTACGACGAGCAATTCAACTCAAGAATTTAAATCACAAGAACGGTAGAACTCATTCACAAGGGATAACCACAATAAAGAATGCTAGGCACAAGGAGAACAACTTAACAAGGGAAAACAAAATAAAAATGTAGCAACGATTCCACAATATTCAAGTCAACAATAAAAAGCCAACATGAGTCAAATAGTTCCAAATAATGGCAAGTCAACTAAGATATAGGTTATCTAAACTCCTTTTGAGGTTGAGCCATTACGAGGAATATTCAACAATTCAAGTAAGGATAAGCAGCGGAAGATAATCATAACTCCAATTAAGACTAAACAATTATAGGATGAGAAAATAATGATTTCAATTAAAGATACGCAGTTATGTAAAATATAGCATGACGATAGAAGAGGTATAATCTTTGGTTAAGTTGAATAAGGGTCAAATAGACAATAAGAGTGAATCCTAAAGCAATTATCTCTAATCAAATCATCTAGAGGTGAAAATAGCAAATAGGAATTCAAACATATCAAAAATAACATCATATACAGTGAATATAAGGACATAAAAACCCTAAAAGGCCAACTTTCCACAAATAAGTCTGACCACACACTCGTCACCTCGCGTACACAGACTACAATCAACATAGATGACTCAAATCCTAAGGGGTAGTTTCCCCCCACAAGGTTAGGCAAGATACTTACCTCGAGTCAAGCTCAATCAATCCGTAAGAATGTCCTTTACACGAATATCCGGGTCTGAATGGCCCAAATCTAGCCAAAAGCAATTTCATATCATAATTACAACAATAATAGACTCATCTAATTAACGAAATCAACATTTTAACGAAAATTCCGAAATTAACTCAAAATTGCCCGTGGGGTCCACTTCTCGGAATCGGGTCAAATTCGTAAAATACGAAAGCTCATTCACTCACGAGTCTAACCATATCAAATTTACTAAAATCCGACACCAAAATCTCAATCAAAACCCCAAAATTCGGCCTAAGAACATTTCTCAATTTTTCACCCCAAATCCGAATTTAAACGATGAATTCGAGCATAGATTAGTGGAATATAACCATAAGGGAGTTAAGAATCATTACCCAAAAACTTCCTCCGAAAATCTCTCCAAATTCCGCCTTCTATCGAGCTCTCAATCAAATTTGTGAAGTGAACTTCAAACCCTCGAATCTGCCCCTTTTCTGCCCAGTTATTCCGCATCTGCGGACCTTGGGTCGCACCTGCGACGCCGCACCTGCGGAATTTCCTTCGCAAGAGCGGAAACGACTTAAGAGGGCTGGGTCCGCTTCTGCGAAAAAAGGGCCACACCTGTGGATTATTGTCCGCTTCTGTGATCTCCTCCGTGCCTGCGTGTCCTTTAGCGCATCTACGGGCATCGCAGATGTGGCATTTCCCTTCGCCCCTGCAACCCCTGACCACACATCCCAGATCTTCTTCTGCACTTGCCTCTCCGCAAGTGCGAAAATGACAGATGCCTGAAGACTTCAGCAACAACACAAATCCAACCTTTGATCTGTTAAGCACCCGAAACTCACCCAAGCCCCCTGGACCTCAACCAAACATACCAACCAATCCTAAAACACCATACGAACTTAGTCGAGCCCTCAAATCACATCAACTAATGCTAAAAATCATGAATCACCCTCCAATTCAAACTTAAAGAACTTGAAACTTCAAATTCCTATAACCGATGTTGAAACCTATCAAACCACATCTGAATGGCCTCAAATTTTGCACACAAGTCACAAATGACACTACGAACCTACAGCCACTTTCGGAAATCCATTCCGAGCTCGATATCAAATTTTTCACTATCGGTCGAAATCGCCGAAAATCTAACTTTCGCCAATTCAAGCCTAAATCTACTATAGACCTCCAAAATACATTCTGGACGCGCTCCTAAGCTCAAAATCACTCAACGGAGCTAAAGGAGTCGACAGAATTCCATTTCGGATCCATCTTCACACAGTTCCGACTACGGTCCAAATTCTAAGACTTAAGCTCTCATTTAGGGACTAAGTGTCTGAAATCACTTCAAATCACCCGATAATTGAATTCACCCATGCATGCAAGTCAAGGCACATAATACGAAGTTGCTCAGGGCCTTATGCCGCCAGACGGGATTTAAATTCTCAAAACGACCGGCTATGTCGTTACATCCTTCCCCTCTCAAACAAACGTTCGTCCTCGAACGTGCTAAGAATCACCTCGAAGTCTTCAATCACTGAAAGCACATATTCAACATACACCCGCTGGGGAACCCACATCACCCCAATCCACATAAGCCTAACGACACCATTCCATCTGTAATTTATCCTTTCTATCAACACCAATAAGCCTTAGAGTCAAAATTATCAACTTCCATTTGTCTTCAAATGACCCGATTCTAAATCTATAACCGATAGCAGTCTTAACCAGCTGTAACAACTCATGCCTACATCCACAAGGTACGACCACACAACAAGACACACCACACATAGGCCCATAATAACATTTCTGATCATAATAGTTGCCCGTAATCAAAACCATCACCGGCAATTAGCCTCATATCCGTTAGAACCCTGTTCAAACCTCCACAACACTGACAACGATGCAAGAAACATGAAGACCTCTTAATTATACACCTGAATCAACAAGTCATAACTAACACCCCCGGGCACACACACCGCAAGCTAAAACTCAAGAAGCACCGAATGAAATTGACTGAATATGAAAAGAGAAACACATAAGGAAACTACAAAACAAGCCCGACATGCACAACTCTCTATCAATACTAACCTACAAAACAATATAACAAGGAAAGAATTAAAGCATATAAACAAACACAAGGGTCCCATCCTGATATAACTTCTACCGCGGTACTCAGCCCGATTCAAACATATCAAATCACATGGAATCGCGAGGGTCTCACCCTCAACTCTGAATCACAAGTCGAATACACATCATACCAATGGAAATCTTCCACTAATTCAATTCTGCCAATAAAATCACAACACTTACTAAGCCTTCACCCCAGTAGAGTATCAAATCACAAATCGTAACCAATTTACTCAGGAATCACATCAAGCCTGCCATAATGGACAACATGAATTCACTTCTAGTCTCGAAAATTTCGATAATGAATAGAAACAAATGATAGACACGGGCTACCACTCATAGAGTCTTCCAACAGGGGTAAACACATAAACATAATACTAAGTCATGAACTCACCTATAGGTGGGACAACAAATAGTGGAACTCGCCCCGATAAGCAAAACCGAATCAAAAATACGAATGGTGCCCCTCTGTAACAAATCAAAAGCATACTTGTATGACATCATCTGGCGCAGTGGCCTCAAGCCTATTATACGAAACACATCAACGGGCCGGGCCTTCCCCTCTTAGGCGCCCTCTACTTGCCTGAATACTCCGCTGTGACACACCTGTCCGGAGTCTAGGACAATCTCTCACCCTGTGGCTGGTATGTCCACACTCGAAGCAACCTCTCTGCTGACGTGGCTGTGCGAACTGTGCGGTACGGGTACTCTGAGACCCATGAGCACCTGACATACTGTGCAAAGCCTGAAGTGCAAACCAAACTGGCTAACCCACAAAACCTCTACCATGCCGTACCCTGCCTCCAAAATAAGGACCAGTAGATCTCTCCGGTCTACGAGGCCTCCTCACCTCCCTGTCCTCTCTCTGCTGATCTCGTATGTACTCTCTCTTATGGCCCCGCCTGTCCTCTTCCTCCTAATCCCACCTGCCCTCTACACGGCGAGCGATCCCTACCACCTGCTGAAACGAAACATCTGACTCTAACTCCTCAGCCATGCTGAATCGAATATCATGCCTGAGTCCCTCAATGAATCTACGGACACACTCTCTAACTGTGGCGACCAAAGCAGGTGCATGCCTGGCCAAATCATTGAATTTCACGGCATACTCTGACGCTGACATAGTGTCTAGCGCAGCTGCTCAAACTCTGTGCGCCATGCATCTCGACGGGACTGAGGTACAAACTCTCTCAGGAACATCTCTGAAAACTGAACCCATGTAAGTGAAGCTAACTTAGCAGGGCTACCCATCTCATATGCCCGCCACCACTGATAAGTGGCTCCCTTAAGATGGAACGTAGTGAAAGCAACCCCACTCGTCTCAATAATATCTATAGTACGGAGGATGTTATGGCACTCCTCCAAAAAATCATATGCACTCTCTGAAGCCAAACCACTGAATGTATGAGGGTTATATCTCTTGAACCGTGCAAATCTAAGCTTCCCTTCCTCGGATGTTGCTGCTCTGACCATAAGCTAAACTAGAACCACGGCCTGTGTTACCATGACACCTGGAACCTAACCAACGTGAACTCGCTGCTCTGGAGTGTGGGCGGCGGGAGTCTGGGCTCCTCCCCCGGTTTGTGACGTAACTGGTACAACCGGAATATCCCCGCCTAAGTCAATATACCAAACATGCTTAGGAACTGTGCTAAAGTCTCCTGAAGTCCGGGGGTAATAGCAGGCGCCTCTGGTACCTGCTCCCTAACTGAAACTATTGGCGGCTCCTCAACTGCTGCTATGGTAGGTGCTCTGGCTGCGACACTTACTCCTCGTCGGCCTTTGCCTCTGCCTCTAATGATACTTGCTCCAAGAGCAGCATCGTCTATAACTGTAGCTCGTGTCCTCATCATCTGTGAGAGAATGGAATGATAAAAGTTCAAATTCGAGATTAATAAGCTCGCACGATAGGAATGAAAGAAGTGAGATTTTCCTAATAGTTATGTAGCCTCTCGAAGATAAGTACAGACGTCTCCGTACCGATCCGCAAGACTCTACTAAACTCGCTTATGATTCGTAGCACCTATGAACCTAGAGCTCTGATACCAACTGTCACGACTCAATTTTTCCCTCCGTTTGGTATCTTGATGGCACCTAGTCTTAGGGACTAGGTAACCCTAACATTAATTGAAACAACATTATTTAATTAACATCTAACAAAATAAATAGAAATCTCTTACAATTACCAAAACCGGTAGTACAAGTCATAAGCTCTACAGAGTGTTTGCTAGAAAACTTCTAAATACAACTGTCCAGAAATAAGAATAAACAGTGCAAAACGAAAACTTGAAGGTGACTCCGAAACCTGCGAATGCAGCGGCAGGTTTACCTTGAGTTTCCGCAGCGACAGTCCATATAACTAGCTAACGAACAAATACCTAGGTCTGCACAAAAACAAAAATTGTGCAGAAGAGTAGTATGAGCACACCACAGCGGTGCCCAATAAGTATCAAGACTAACCTCGGTAAAGTAGTGACGAGGACTAGTCAAGATACCCACTGGTCTAATAAACTAAACAAGCATAAGTATAGGGATGACAGAACATGACATCTATCTAAGGACCCTGCGATATGTCTAACGACATAACAACTGCAATAAGGAAGAAAACAAATAGGAAGTAACAGCGGAACGCCAGAATAAGACACAGAAGAATGAACGAAAACATAACCCAAATTCAAAAAAATCACAATACAGTAAAGGCAAGTAGTAACTCAGCAGCTGCAATAATTTTCACATCAGGCCTCAGCTAACAACCCCAATAAGTTAGTCAAATCCTTCAAGTGTAAACTTTCACCCGTAAGTTTTTAAATTGAGGTCTTTAGAATATAATCCTTTCCAATAAGAAATTATTTTTGAAATATACTTCATTCAAATAAATATCTTTCAAACATAGTTCTTTCAAGATAAAACCTTTCTAATATAAACTTTTCAAATAATTAGCCTTCAAACATAGTTCTTGCAAGATAAATACTTTTCAAGTATACCCCTTTCAAATAAATATCTTCAAACATAGTTCCTTCAAGATAGATACTTTTCAAATATAAACTTTTCAAGTAATATCCTTCGAGTATAAGTCACCCTGTGACACCTAAGCATGGAAGATTAGAATCTTCGAACACAGATAAAACCACAGGGGAAATCTACCGGGATACCATCTCGTAGTCCCGAATTAATTATGCAGTACGGGGGGATCTCCCGGAATACGTCCGTAGTCCCAAAATAAATATACAGTGCTGGGGGATCTCCCGAAAGACGTCCGTAGTCCCAAAGTAAATATGCAGTGCTTGGGGATCTCCCGGAATACGTTCGGAGTCCCAAAGTAAATATGCAAGGCAAGGGGATCTCCCGGAATACGTCCGTAGTCCCAATTTAAATATGCAGTGCTAGGGTATCTCCCGGAATACGTCCGTAGTCCCAATTTAAATATGCAGCGCAAACAACAGAGATAACAACTATAACACGATAGAAACCTCGTACATCACCACAACGAGTGCAAAAGCAACAATGATAGAAATGCAAAGTACGACGAGCAAGTCAACTCAAGAATTTAAATCACAAGAACAGTAGAACTCATTCACAAGGAATAACCACAGTAAAGAATGCTAGGCACAAGGAGAACAGCTTAACAAGGGAAAACAAAATAAAAATGTAGCAACAATTCCACAATATTCAAGTCAACAATAAGAAGCCAACACGAGTCAAATAGTTCCAAATAATGGCAAGTCAACTAAGATATAGGTTATCTAAACTCCTTTTGAGGTTGAGCCATTACGAGAAATATTGAACAATTCAAGTAAGGATAAGCAGCATAAGATAATCATAACTCCAATTAAAACTAAACAATTATAGGACGAGAAAATAATGATTTCAGTTAAAGATAAGCAGTTATGTAAAATATAGCACGACGATAGAAGAGGTATAATCTTTGGTTAAGTCAAATAAGGGTCAAATAGACAATAAGAGTGAATCCTAAAGCAATTATCTCTAATCAAATCATGTAGAGGTGAAACTAGCCAATGGGAATTCAAACGAATCAAAAATAACATCATATATGGTGAATATAAGGACATAAGAACTCTAAAAGGCTAACTTTCCACAAATAAATCCGAGCACGCACTCGTCACCTCGCGTACACAGATTACAATCAACATAGATGACTCAAATCTTAAGGGGTAGTTCCCCCACACAAGGTTAGGAAAGATACTTACCTCGAGTTAAGCTCAATCAATCTGTAAGAATGCCCTTTTCACGAATATCTGGATCTGAATGGCCCAAAACTAGCCAAAAGCAATTACATATCATAATTACAACAATAATAGACTCATCTAATTATAGAAATCAACATTTTAACGAATATTCCGAAATTAACTCAAAATCGTCTGTGGGGTCCACTTCTCGGAATCGGGTCAAAGTCATAAAATACGAAAGCTCATTCACTCACGAGTCTAGCCATATCAAATTTACTAAAATCCGACACCAAAATCTCGATCAAAACCCCAAATTTTGGCCTAAGAACTTCTCTCAATATTTCACCCCAAATCCGAATTTAAACGATGAATTCGAGCATAGATTATTGGAATATAACCATAAGGGAGTTAAGAATCATTACCCAAAATCTTCCTCCGAAAATCTCTCCAAATTCCGCCTTCTATCGAGCTCTCAATCAAATTTGTGAAGTGAACTTCAAACCCTGGAATCTGCCCCTTTTCTGCCCAGTTATTCCGCATCTGCGGACCTTGGGTCGCACCTGCGATGCCGCACCTGCGGAATGTCCTTCGCAGGTGCGGAAATGACTTAAGAGGGCTGGGTCCGCTTCTGCAAAAAAGGGCCGCACCTGCGAGTGCGCGCTTGCGGACTATTGTCCGCTTCTGCGATCTCCTCCGCGCATGCGTGTCCTTTAGCGCATCTATGGGCATCGCAGATGTGGCATTTCCCTTCGCACCTTTGACCCCTGACCACACATCCTAGATCCACTTCTGCGCTTGCCTCTCCGCACGTGCGATCACGCACCTGCGGTCTCTCTACCGCAGGTGCAAAAATGACAGATGCATGAAGACTTCAGCCGCAACACAAATCCAACTTTTGATCTGTTAAGCACCTGAAACTCACCCGAGCCCCCCGGGACCTCAACCAAACATACCAACCAATCCTAAAACACCATACGAACTTAGTCGAGCCCTCAAATCACATCAGCTAACGCTAAAAATCATGAATCGTCCTCCAATTCAAACTTAAAGAACTTGAAACTTCAAATTCCTACAACCGATGTCGAAACCTATCAAACCACGTCCGAATGACCTCAAATTTTGCACACATGTCACAAATGACACTACGAACCTACAGCTACTCTCGTAAATCCATTCCGAGCTCGACATCAAAATTTTCACTATCGGCCGAAATCACCGAAAATCTAACTTTCGTCAATTCAATCCTAAATCTACTACAGACCTCCAAAATACATTGCGGATGCGCTCCTAAGCTCAAAATCACTCAATGGAGCTAATGGAGTCGGCAGAATTCCATTCCATGTCCGTCTTCACACAGTTCAGACTACGGTCCAAATTCTAAGACTTAAGCTCTCATTTAGGGACTAAGTGTCCCAAATCACTTCGAATCACCCGATAATTGAATTCACCCACGCATGCAAGTCAAGGCACATAATACGAAGTTGCTCAGGGCTTTATACCGCCGGACGAGATTTAAATTCTCAAAACGACCGGCCGGGTCGTTACACAAATACATTAGGAGTTTTAACATAGTTAATAAATGTACCATTATCATTTTTTGTCTTTGTTAATTGATCACCATCAATCCCGACCACATCTTCTCTAAAGATCACATCTCTGCTTATGATGATCTCCTTCCTTTATGGGCCCCACAATCTATAACCAAACTCTTCATCTCTATAACCGATAAAGATGCAGGGAATAACTTTGATATCCAGCTTCCTTCTCTGCTCCTTCGGCACATGCTCAAAAACTTTATATCCAAACACTTTCAAATGGGAGTGGGACACCTTTTTGTTGGTCCAAACTTTCTCCGAAATGTCAAACTCTAATAGAACTGATGGACTTCGGTTAATCAGGTAACATGCTATGCAATCTGCTTCAACCTAAAATGACATAGGTCATTTTGAAATTTTGAGCATAATTCTCATTTTTTTAATAATAGTGTGATTCATCCTTTCAGCTATGTAACGACCCGATCGGTTGTTTTACTTTATAGATCCTCGTTACCCTATTTAAGACTTTTCATATGTGCTTTTACTATTTTATGACTTACGGTGATTGTTGGTTTGGTTTTGGAAGGGTTTGGGTTTAATTCGAAACACTTAGTTCCATAATAGTGGCCTAAGGTGGTCAAGTTTGACTTGAATCAACGCTTTTGAGTAAATGACCTCTGAATTGAGATTTAAAGGTTTTAATAGGTTCGTATAATTATTTTGGACTTGGGTATATGCTTGGATCGAGATTCGGGCAGACCGGAGCATTTCAACGCTTATTGTTGAAAGTTGGCATTTTGAAGGCTTTAGAATTTTTTAAGTTTGTCTTGAAGTGAATTTTGGTGTTATCGATATCCGTTTGGAATTCTTAGCCTCATAATAGGTTTGTATTGTCATTTATGACTTGTGCGTAAAATTTAGCGTCATTTCGAGTTGTCTAAGTATGTTTCGTTGTGTTCGGAGTTCGTTAAAATGAGTTTGAAGCTTAAAAGTTGATTAATTGGGTTTTGAGGTGTGATTCATAGTTCTGGTATAATTTTATGTGTTTTGAGACTTCGAGTAAGTCTGTAGTATATTTACGGACCTGTTGGTAAATTTGGACGGGGTCCCGAGTGGCTCGGGTGTGTTTCGGACCACCCAGAGTAAGTTAAAGTTAGCTGAAAATTGATTGTGTGCTGGTATGTTAGTGTGGTTTGCGATTGCGAAGGGTATCCCGCGATTGCAAAGAAGAAATTTTGGAGGGGCAGCTGATTTCCTTACGTGAATGCAAAGAATGGTCCGTGAATGCGAAGGAGGACATGGCTACTCTTCACGAACGCGAAGGCCCAATCGCGAACTTAAAGAAGGCAGGAGAGGCACGAGGTTGGTAGGTTGTTAGCCTTCGCGAACACGACTGGTGGAATGCGAAGAGCAGAGTCAGTTGATCATAGCGAACGCGACCATGAGGTCGCGAATGTGAAGAGTACATGGGCAGCTGGGAGAAATTGGCCTTCGCGATCGCGAGGCATTTTCCGCAATCGCAAGAAGAACGGGCCTGGGCATACTTGATTTTTAATACGGGACTTGGCTCATTTTCACTTGGTTTGTCCGGTTTTGAGAGCTCTTTTGAGAGGAATTTGATCAAGCATCACAAGGTAAGTGAATTATACCCATGTTTGAGTTAAATACATAGATTATAAGTAGATTTTAACATATAAATAAGTAAACATTATGGGATTTGGTTGGAAACTTAAGGTTTGGTAAAAATGGGATTTTACCACGAAATTCATTATGTAATTGGGAATAAATTATATATTTGGTTCGTAATGTCATGGGTAGTATTTATCTTCGAAATTTTTTGAAATTCGGGTACGTGGGGCCGGGGTGACTTTTATGGACTTTCCGAATTTGGTTGAAAATTAGTTTAATAGTTAAATTATGAACTTTTATATTGATTATTTTATATGACTTTTAACTAGTTTCAGATCACTCGGAGACGTTTGGAGATTTCTAGTGAGATTAAGAGTTGAATAGTGAACTTGGAAGGTAAGTCTCATACCTAAACTTGTAAGAGGGAATTATCTCCTCTGGTGTATTAATTGTTGTGTGCTAATCGTTGTGGGAGCTGCGTATGCACGAGGTGACGAGAGTCCGTACTTAGCTATTTTTATGTTATGTCCGGGTAGACTTAGATTCACATCATGTCTTAATTGTTCTATTTGTATTTACCCTGTGTATTTGATTTTCTTAATTTATGACTGAGATTGAGGTTAGAACAAAATATTGATTAAGCCTCTCACTTTGAAAATTTTAGAATATTTGACGAACAATAGATCTGTGTCTTCTCGACTCACATGTACTTTCGCAAGTGAGGTAGTTTTCTACTCTAATCGGATCAGGATGTTCGTCTCGGCAGTGTTGTAAATTACTCTTATCGGATCGGATCGTTCGCCTCAGCAGTATAGTAATACTATTCTTATGGGATTAGGCCATTTTCCTCGGCGATACTGTGTATCACTATTCTTATGGGATCAGGTCATTTGCCTCAGCGATACTGTGTATCACTATTCTTATGAGATCCGGTTGTTCGCCTCGGCAGTACTGAGTACCACTCTTCCTATGGGATCGGGTCGTTCGCCTCGGCAGACTCGTGCTTAATACTTGAGATTTGATTTGATTTTGGTATCAGTTGCGTTCATGCCTTTGAGGCCGGTTATGACATTTTAGTGACTTTAGTGTCTACTTTATGTATTTTATTACTATTTGACCACTAGTAAATGCCAAATTGACCCCTCATCACTACTTCTTCGAGGTTAGACTGGATACTTATTGGGTACGTATTATTTTACGTACTCATTCTACACTTCTGTACTGATTGTGCATGTACTGAGATAGGTACTTCAAGTGGTTATACGGGCGCGTAAACACACTTTCACGGAGACTTAGTGGTGAGATGCTTGCCGTGCTTCGATCTGCAGCACCGTAGTCTCACTCTAACTTATTTATTGTTTGTGTCTATTTTACTTCAGATAGTAGCTATAGTAGTTTTGTATATTCTCTAGATTTCTTATGCACTTGTGGCACCGAGTTTTGGAGGCTATTAGTTGTTATGCACCGTTGTACTTATTATTACTATCACTGTGGTTTATGTATTATTCACCCTTTGTATTTTTGGGAAAGAAGTACGGTTCCATGAGATTTTACTTTTATTCGGTGTATTTAAGGAAATTTCTGTTTTTAAAAGTTAAAAAGGAATAACTAAATTAGAAGTTCACGTATTGGCTTGCCTAACAGCGGCATTGGGAGCCATCGCGACCTATTATAGGTTTTGAGTCGTGACAAACTAAACCATTGTATTGTGGGTTTTCAAGAATTGTCTTCTTATTTCTAATTCTATGTGTTCAGAAGTTGTCGTCAAACTCCTTTGAAGTATACTCTTCTCCGTTATCCATCCTGAGACGCTTTAATTTTTGACGTGTCTCCCTTTCCAGCAGAGCATGGAATTTCTGAAAAACTTGAAATACCTGGTCTTTTGTTCTCAAGAAATAAATCCATAATTTTTGTGAAGCATCATCAATAAATATAAAAAATTATTTGTTATCTCTCATTGATTCTAATTCATTGGACCACAAACAGCAGAATATACTAAACTAAATATATTCGATTTTCTTCCCTGAGTTGATTGAAACGATACCCTATGTTATTTCCAAAAAATAATAATCACAGGGATTCACAGTTGTACCTTTTGCAAAGAAGATAAGTGACTTCTTGGCTAGGATCTGCAATCCCTTCTCACTCACATGGTCTAATCTCCGGTGATCAGCAGGTGTATCAGCTACAGCCGCATGTAATCCACCTTCACATATCTTAGCGGTTGTCTTGTACAACATGTGTGGAGCTACTCCTTTAGCAATTACCAATGATCCTTTGGTGAGCCGCCATTTTCCATTGATGAAGTGAATCGTGTACCCACCTCGATCTAGAGCGATCCTTGTAATCAAATTCATCTGTAGATCTGGTACGAGCCACACATATTTTAGAACTATGTGCATACGACATTTATCTTGATACAAATGTCACCAATCCCCACAATCTTTGAGTGACTGGTATTTTTCATCTTGACCGTCCTAACGTCTCCTGCTTTGTACCTACAGAAGAATTCTCTTACCGATGTGGCATGGTAGGATGCTGACATGCCAACCACCTATTTTGACTCTTAGCTTGCTAAGTGCATGCGTTCCTTCTTCTCAATCGTTGTGCACATCATTCTTTTGGGTACTGCTCTCGCCACGACCTTTCTTTGAAAAATCTCTTTTAAAGTGACCGGATTGACCGTAACTGTAGCAATTTTTACCTTTTGATCAGTTCCTGGAGTTTCCACGACCTTTGGATGTATCACCGCTACTCAAAGCTCTATAAAGACTTCTTCCTCTGTTTTTCATGATAAGAGCATGTCCCTGATAATTTTCAGGCTTCTTCCTCATCTATCATTGAGTAGGATATTTGATGTGACCTCCTTTAACTTGGTGGTATCTCTACCATGCAGGATCATTATTACCAAGTTATCATAGGTAAATGAAAAAAAAGTTTAGAAGCAAGATAGCCTTATCTACTTCAGTGATTGTTTCTTCAAGATTTTTCAACTGCGTGACTAATCCACTAAACATATTTAAATGGGGCAAGAAATATGTACCTTCACTCATATGAATAGCATATATTTTCTTTCTCAAAAATAACTTGTTTGTTAAGTATTTGAGCATGTATAAACTTTTTAGTCTTTTCCAAATACCATATACATTATTTTCGTCGTCATTATTGAGCACTTCATCTGACAAGTACAATCTGATTGAACTAGCCACCTTCTTATCCATGGCTGTCCAATCCTCAGTTTTCATGGTTTCAAGCTTTGTCTCTTTGTCATCTAATGCATTGTCTAACCCTCGTTTGATGAGCAGATCTTTCATCCTTCTATGCGATATGGAGAAACCATCATTACCATTGAATCTTATCACTTTTACTCGGATATTTTTTGGTCATAGAGTTAAATCGACCATAAATAATATTTCTGTGAATGAGTAGAACATGTACTTTGATACTAACTGTTGGAAAATAACCCACACAGAAATAATATTCACGTATACAATTATACTAAATGCGAATTACTAAAATACAGTAACTAACAGCAATAATAAGAGAAACAAGGATATCAAGATTTTTACATGAAAAACTTTTCTAATAAAGGAAAAACCTCACTCCTACAGGATCGGGATACTTTTTTTACGTATTACGAGAAGGTTGTTGAAGTAGGATCACAATGGCCATGGCTTTGAGGGAGGTTTAGCCTAGCCTCCGGCCAGAACCACACGTGCAAGTTTCCTTGCATGTGGCTCGTCCGTGCTTTTCGAGGCGCTGCCTGTGACTCAGCATGGGAGAAGGGGACGGAACTCTGATTTTACTAGCAAGGTTTTATAATTTATGATACCGAGTAAAATACTCCAAAATCACTATACAGTCAAAAGAAATAATTCTCTTATGATTTTTCACCTCACTATAATACCACTCAAACTCTCTATTTCTCTCACAAAGTATTTTTCTTCTCGCGCTTTGAATCGCTCTCTTATTTTCTCTGTTTGGTATGCCTTACAACTAAGAGTAAAGGCACCTATTTATAGTGCTTAGGATTACTTCATAGGTGCATTAGTGATGTCATGTTAATAGCAACAGTCAAATATAATATTGTGAAACTAAACAACGGTCTACTGTAAAAATCTTCCTTACTGTGCGCTTAGTTGGCTTGACAATTCAAAGCAAAGGAAGTTGTCTTCTTGTCACATGACATGGGATGGACCCATCATGAAGAAGTAGGATTTGGGTATAGAAAATTAGATTAGAATGGTAACCCATCATTTTTTTGAGAAATTTGGAGTGGGTATTGTTGTTTAGACTCGTTGGAAATAGTTTGAGGAGGTTGTCTGTAAAATTTATAGTCATTTGACGGAGATTTGGATTGATTTTGAACAAGAATTGCAACTGAAATCGTAAAAGAAGTTCGTCACTACAGCTAGAGATGGTTTTTATACATTGTTATATACTTTTATACCAGATTAATACATGTTTAATTATTATACACTTTTGTATAAGGTAAATGCATTATTAATATAAGTTTGTAAATACTGTATAATAATATATAAGAATGTATAAATATATAAGTTTGTAAACACTTTTGTATAGGTGCAATAACATGTTGTGCTGATATTTGAGCGCTAGCAAATCCCCCCTAATTAATTGAGGCTTCATATATATATATATATATATATATATATATAGAAGGCCATTGACCAGGGACGTGGCACATCTCTTCAATTAGAATGATAATTTATCTAATTCCTCCTTTTTTTGCATTAAAATTTTAAAAACATATATCTTCTCCTTATGAAAAGTTTCACCGTTTACAAAACCCATTATGTATTTGAGTAATTCACAACCGTTTAGCTAGGGCGGTTTATCGGGCGGATTGGACGGTTAATTACTCTTAACGGTTATCGGCTTTTAAATGTATTAATCCGCTAGCCATCCGATAAGATGTCGGGCGGATTGGTATTGGTTTAGCTCTTATCGGGCGGTTTATCGGCATAATTCAATCTATATTGCGTGCATTAATTGTTTGCTGACCGCCTAGCATACAAATTCAGAATAGAAAATTACACATTGAGTCCAGACATACATGTCTGTTAACGCCTACATAAGAATGATGTAGTGTGTCATGTGTTGTAGAGTGAAAAAAGTTGTGGCACAACACTGCTGTTCTTCTATTAAACATAGACAGCAGGCATTAGTTTAAAAAAACAAAAGCAGAGGTGAACCATAGACAGCAGCTTAAACAATCTTGTTGTAGGGTGGGAGAATAAGCTAAGCTAAGCCAAGCCTGGGATCTTCTGATGCATAGTACGTAAGGGTTCTGATTATTTAGGAATTAGGCGTTAGAACTTAGAGATAAAGTACTGGAAGAAGTGAAAGGGTTTTTGATATTTAATATATATATATATATATATATATATATATATATATATATATATATATATATATATATATATTCTTAACGGGTTAACGGATTATCCGTTAAGAAAATTGAATAATCCGCCCCCAAACCGATAAGCCGTTAATAAAAAAATTCAATCTGTTCCCCGTCCGTTAAACCGTTAACCCGATACTAATAAGCCATTAAGTTTCGATTTCGGTTCGGTTTTCGGTTTCGATTCGATTTTGAACACCCCTACGTTTAGCAATCGAAAAGTCGCTATCAAAAGCCCTAAAGTCCCTGCGTGGAAAACCAACTCCAAATCTATGCGAAAGATCAATTTTCCTTGTAAGAGGATTCCCTATTCATGTGATAATAAACGATGGAATGCTGCACATAATGATGACAAATCGAAGGAGAATGATCAGAGGGATACAGTAAAGGGAACTGACAACTTGTTGTAACTAAACAACGAATATTTGAAGTATACAGAAGATGGAACTTCTCTTCTTCTGTTCTCTGAAGCTTTTCTTCCTGAACCTTAGGTTTTCCTCTTTGAACTATCTTAAGGCCTTTACATTTGCTCCATCTGACTGTCTTTTTGTATATCATTTTATTAGGATTATATTCCAGTCTTCTGTAGACATACTTAAATAAATGTTGATTCGATTTGTGCTGTTGAAACAAATAGGTTTAATTGGAACGAAGTGGGTAGTACAAAAACAAGGGGAAAGTGCTTCAGGACACTCAATCACGTAAGCAATAAACTAAGTTTAATTCTTTTCCTTCATTATTCTATGATCAATATTGTTGTTAACAGTCCATATTTTTCTTACCTTTAAAGAACCTTATAGACATAAGATGTTTGCTACCTCTGCATCAGGTATTGACATTCTCTGAATAAATATAGTTAAAACTATGATCTTCTCTTAACAATCATTAGTTTCCAGTATGAAATAACCTTGATGATATTTTTTTAATGTCTATGAACTAACAGTCTTTGTTCTTCCAGTTTTTATGGAAATCATGTTATGGTTTAGCAAATTGGAAGTTCCTAGGTTTTTGTGTGATCAGGGACCATGCTTCTCTGTTAGTGTATTGTGAATAACCATAGTACAAAGTTCCCCTAACTTTAGAAACTAAAAAAACAAACACAAGTTTGGCACAATTTATTTTAGATAGAGGAAAAAACCTACATTTGAAACAGAAAACTTTAGACATGATTTTAAGAAGCATAAGTTCTAACAACTAAATTCCTTTATAAACTGATGTATTTACTTGGTTTGGTTGCTAAAGTATTGCTCGTATTGAGTCTTTCACGGAGGCTCCGGTCACCATCTAAGACTTTCAAGGTTAAAATGATAGTCTAACATTTTAGCCTAGATCAGATCCTTGAGAGTTATCACTGTATTTCTTTACATCACCAATATATATTTTCCAAAGGGGTCATTTGATATTTATAGTATGGGATTGTTTTGAAGACCATTTTGTCTTAATTTACTATCACGGGTTTAATCAAAAGAGAAAAACAAGTTACTGCTATGGGCTTAACATCTTTCCCTGAAAATCTCAAGACAATTATTTTCCTTTGAATGTATGATAATAAAATTTATAAGATGTACTAAAATTGCTTGATCGCCATAAGGGATTGCGGAAATGCATCATGTGAGCATGTCAAAATTAATTCATTGTTTTGAGCAACTTTTATGACGAAAACATAATTAAGAAGCAGGATGAAATAAGGTCACCCTATCTCGTAGTTTCAGATGATGTCCCGTATGCCTATATCATTTCATTAAACCTGTTATCAAGCAGAATTCCAGTGTTCTTGCATGAAGTAACAAAATACAGTTTGATCTTACATTCATGATTCATCCTTAATGTGGATCGGCAAAGTAAATTAAATCTTATTAAATGTTTATTCTTACCTCATTTCATTTAAATATTTGAACTTGCAATCATCTGGTGCAACTGACGCGCTCCCCACACCATGATTCAATGGAGCACATAAATTTTGAAACCTTGAAGAAGTTAATGAATCAGTACCCTGTCTATTACTGAATGTCGATATCAAAATACTTTACATCTATTTCCTATTGAATATCGTTTAAGTTCTGATCAAGATGTTTTGCAAAGCAAATAAACCGGTTATGATCTTATTAGAACCTATGAACATAATGGTGATGAGTAACAACTTCTTTTCATTCTAAAAATGTTCTTAGTACTCTATTTTTTAAAGTCCCCCGTATAACACATCTTCTCTTACTTTTTCAGAAAATTGAGTTACAAGTCCCCAGTCAACCCAGGCAGCAGCTGACGAGTTGTGCTTTTGCCTTGAAAACATAAACGTTAAGAGCGGATAGGAGTACCCGTACTCAAGTATTAAAGCTCTCACAGCGTTATAAATGTCATAGTTTTTAAGATATCAGAGGGAACGGTGTATGCAAGTTAACAACTCCAAAGCGAACAAGGGAAGATTTGCATAGAGAGGTGCAACGACACTAAAAATGCTTCTATGGTTAAATCTGAGTAGTGTGAAGGATCCATGGTTTATGTCTATCAATGATATATGACATTTGTGTGCAGAAGCTTTAACTATAGTTTCCTTTTTTGATTTCAGCATATTTCAAAATATGGATCATGTGAACCATGTTACACAATGCAATATATTGGAAGTGAAGGGAATATAAACTTCGTCTATGCTGTTGATTTGGAATGACAAAGGCTCACTAGCTACTAAACTGGTCAAATAATAGACAATGTAATTGTGTTGTGCTTGAAAATACACATGTTTCATATCTTTTGGGTATTATATCTAATAATAGTTGGTTATGATTGTACTAAATAGCCTAGAGGCACAATGTTCTTGGGTTCTCTTTTGCAGATATTATACAGGAAAAAGAATTACTCTCATATTATTCTATTATGCACTTGATGTAAAAGTGATCTGGCATGGTTATTAATTTTTATTTTTATATGTAACACTAATGTATTGGTACCAGAACACTCAGAAAAAGAAGAAGCCGAATACTTATTTCTATGTGATACTTTCAGTAGGATTTTTTGTGTTTATTCTTTTCTATGTAATTTTTTCTTACATATTGGGCTTTTTTAATATTACATATGTATGTCTTCTATTATAAGTATATTTGTTTTATAGAATTTTGCTACAAGTTTTTTATCTTTCTATATCAACAAAAATTACAAAGAAATATGGGCAACATAACTAGTATATATATAATACATTAAATTTATAATCTATCATTTTATTGTTGTGTTGCCAATACGATATTAGATTTGGACACAGAGAACGGTACCTCCTTAACGAGGGAGAAGCTCAGGATAATAATATGAGGAGTTATTAATTAGGGGTTATATATGACCAAAACATTTGGATTTGTACTGCGTACTGTACTAGGTACCAGACATAATAAATTAATTATCGTCTTAACTTGTGAGTACATAGAAAGAACATAAATCAGGATGAAGAAAAAACAACAAAGAAAGTTGGCATATAATTCGGGGAAAAAATTAAAGGAATCAGAAATAGCATGATAATAACAGATTAACAAGTCCATATTGGACCTAAACATTTCAAGCTTTTCTTCAAAACAACCTAGAAAAACTTGGGCCGTTTATTAGCCTGGCGATGAACTTGTGAGCCGAGAAGCTCATCCAGAAGGTTGTTATCAAAATACTCAAATTCAATAACCTTCTCTTCATGATCATGTCCCTCCAATCTCACATTCTCTTGTTGATCAGAAGAAGCAGTAGCTGAAGAAGAAGATGGTAAAGAAGAAGAGGCCGACATGTGCGCGTTTCCCATGGATGACGCGTAGCTTGGTCCAGGACCTAGAGGTACTTTAGTATTATTATTGTGATGGTAATGTCCATCGTTTGGGAAGTTGAGGATGGCTTGGTGGCCCCTTAGAGAAAAGGCAGCCCGATCATATGCTCGGGCTGCCTCTTCAGCTGTTTCAAAGGTGCCTAGCCAAAGGCGTGACCCGTTCCGGGTAGGGTCACGTATCTCCGCTGCATATTTTCCCCATGGCCTTCGTCGTATGCCTCGGTATTTGTTCTCTCTTCTTCCTCTCTGATCTTCGTTGGAGTCCATCACCTTGGTTATCTTGATCTAGTGTTTGTTTCTCGATTTTATGGCTTTAGTTTCTAAGGATAATGAATGTGCTAAAATGTGGAAGTTTAGGTATATGCATAGCAACTGCTATAAATAGCAATGTCGTAGTCATATTTGACCGTTGACCAAAGTGGATTCTATCTTGACTTCTTCCACAAAGGGTTCGGGTTTAGGGTCATGGGTGGCAACGTTGGTGATGGTGGCATGAAAGAATTGACTAGGCATAAAAATATATTTGGGCCTTACCCGATAAGCATTAAAGTTCAAGGAAAAATGTTTACAAATTGTACTAGGAATTTAACACATTCAAGAAAATGGAAGAGGGAATATAAGATGTAAAAATATTCGGTCATTATGAAACTATTTAGAAAAAATAATATTCCGTTTAAAAAAATTGGAAATCTAATTTTTGGTTCACAAACGAAAGATTAAATTCTCATTATTTGGATATACTATTACTTCTTGCGAATAAATGAGAAGTTATGGTCCAATTTGGTAGTCCGCCCAGTGCGAGAAACGATACTGCGACGGCCCAGTGTTTTTGCAGAGATTGAAGCGAATTAGTATTTGAAAAAGAAAACATTTTCGCGCAAAGCAACTTGGAGTATACATGCAGCTTCGAAGAAGCAGCAAAATAAACCTGCTTTAATTGGATATCTATAAAAAATTCTTACTTGAAAAGGATCTTTAATGAATTGAAGAAATAATTATCATAGAGCTAATATTCGTATTGTTTACCCTCAAAATCGGATAACAATTGAATTTGTAAGTGGTTATAAGGACATGTGGATTAACTTGATATAAAACGATAAATTAGATTACAATTGAAATAAATAGCGATAAATAACTGCAAATCATAGGAATTGGATGATTTCAGCTTAAGAATGCAAGCCACCCTTGAATTGAGTGCACTTTGATTGACACCAAGATAGCAAAGAAATAAGAATAACGGTAATGTACTGCTTATGAGTGTATGTTACAATGTGTCTAATGAATTGTCAAGTCCCCTTTATATTATGGGAGATCTACCTTTTAAGATATTATTTTATTATTCTGTAAAAAGCAAAAGTCCTTGATTTGCGGACCGTTAGTTTCCTTTTTGAGTCGTTCCATGATTTCTGCCATAATGATTGGTTAATGGCGAGAATTACGGACTCCTGTCAGATGAGTTGGCAAAACTTTCTTCGAGGCCGTTGAAAACAGGACCGGTTACGCCTTCGGTAAACTCGAGGGCAAATGTGATGGTTTCGATGGCTAATTTTGACAATGCTTTGGGTTCGATCTTAATTACCATGTTTCGATCTTTGGCCGATCGTGTGGGGCGTTAGATCGATCTTTGAGCTAGACTTCACCCGATCATAGATATTTTGACCCTGGCCTAATCAAGGGGGTTCGGAAGCTCGATCAAATATCGAGCTCGGTTTTACCCGTATACAGATAGCCCATTGCTTTTCAGCGAGTAGATGACGAGAAACGATATGAGCCTCAAATTCTCATTTTGATATATCATGACATAAGTGACAAAAACATGACGTCAAATCCCCTTGTTTTTCGGAGAGTAGATGACGAGAAACGATACGAGCTTCCGATTCTTACTCCAATAAATCATGACGACGAATTCGTGACGTAAGTGATAAGAATAGTTGAAACGTCCCGTCGGTCCAGTTTTCAAAGCATTAAATGTGTGTCAGTTAACGGTCGGCCGCTACAGTATGCGAACCGCCGTTGGAGAAAACTATAAATATCCCCTTTTATCCATTCATTAGAATTTTTACATTCACTCATTTGCTCTTGTGTTTTAAGAAAGCTTCATCACTCTCATCTTCTGGTTTTCTGAAAACTTAAGTTTTAAAACTTATTCCCTTCTGGTTTTCTGAAAGCTTTCATAAGTTATCTGCTAATTACACCTCCTTTTTTACCAATACCTTCTTTTCTCCGCTATTTAGAAGTAATGGCAAAGATTTAAAATTCGTTCCTCAAAAGGAAAACCCCTCTTCCTCGAGACCGTCTGAGAACATTTCGCCTGCTGTCACTAAAGAACCGACACCAGAACCCCCTCTAAAGATGTTCGGCCCCGCGGAGTGTCCAACCAGAGCTGTTTCAAGGTTAAGAAAACCTTCTTGGTACTGGGTCGGTGCGAGCCGGTCTCGAGGTACATATGTTCGGTCACCAACAGTGTCCTCAAGAAGGTCAAGGAGGACTACAACTGGGTCGTTAAGCTTGTAGTGGTCCCTACCCCCAATGAGTCGATCACCACCTACGTGTAGGGTTTTTTAAGTGTTTACACTTACCCTTTCACGTTGGGTCCTTTAGATCTGGTCATCATAGCCTTCTATAAGAGGTACAAGGTGACCCGCGGTCAAATTCATCCTTCGTTCTGGAGGATAGTAATTCTTCTCCGCTTCTTCGTGAGCAAGATCGAGGGATGTCCCTTTACCATCGACCACCTTATATGCATGTATAGCCACTGGCTCTACCGAGGGGGGTTAATCAAGTTTGCACGTTGGGCCATTAAGGCCCCTTTTTTGAGTATCGACGAGGATCGGGACCGAGGCTGGTTGGCTCGTTTTGTCCGAGTGAAGACCTCGGATTTTATCCCAGCCAAGCATCTGCCATTTCCTAAGAAGTTAAATATGAAGCGTAAGTTTAATTTTGCTTTTACGATTTCGCTCTATGTTCTTTTTCCTCCCCTCTCATCTATATTTTGCGGTGGTAAAGCTGTTGCTCGGATGCCGGATGCGGTTCCTCGACTCAAGGAATAGGTTGAGGGCATCGTGAGACAAAGACCTTATTCCAAGCGTTCATGGCGCGGGCTCTCGAAGGGCCGATGGAGGCCCATTACCATGGTAAGAGTTTTCTCAAGTGACTTTGATTTCCCTTTCGTGTTATCAACTTCTAATTACTTTTACTTCTTTTTTGCAGGTTTACCAAAAGATGCTGAGATGTGGCCTCTGTCCGGTGATGATGATATCTTCACCGAGCCCCCTGCCTCGGGGCAGGATAAAGAAAAGAAAAGAAAAAAGGTTCTGAGTTCTCCGGGCCCTGAGAAGAAGAGGACAAAGAAAAGATTGGCTCGTAAACCCAAGGGAAGTACCAGGGGTCGAGCACCATCCCCGGACTCACTCTATCAACTGAGGGACGAGTCCGAAGGGAAAGGAGAAGCCTTTGATTTCGTGACCAGTATGTCATCGCAACCCGAAGGGCAAAGGGCCTCCGAACCAGGGTGAGGCGAGGCCGAATTTCATTATGAAGCCGAGGTGGAGGTAGAAGTTGAGGCTTCACAAAATACGGGAAAAGTGCCGTAGGAAGCACTTGGTCCGATAGAGATCGCCGAGTCGCCCTCGTTCATATAGTCGATGTTCAACGAGGCCCAAGTAGAAAAAGAATGCCCCGTCGAGGGAGCCCATAGATAGAATGACCCTTTTTCGTGGTTTTTTTGATGGTGTGGATTCAAAGGCCACGGAGGATGCCATTGGTTTTGGTGATTTAGAGATACCGAGGAAGAGCTCACCCTCTGAAGCAAGCGGGCCTTCCTCGAGACCAAAATTTGTCGATTGATTCCCTGCCCCTAGTGCATATCCTGATCGGATACGCAACGTTGTTTTTTCACTTCTTGAGGATGCACGGGTCCTTTCCGTCCCTTAGGGGTGGCCAGCTATCTTTGGTGCCTGGTGACCGGGGATGATATGATGAACGAGGTGGATGCACCCTACATGTTCAACGAAGCCCAACAGGCGTTGAATCGGGTAACTTCGAATATCCCTTTATTATGTACTTGTAAGCCTCGGTAACATTTTCCCTTTATTAAATAATCATAACATTTTCCTCTGTGCTTGCAGGCCTCGGTACTTCATCACGAGGTTTTTCTCCGATACCGGGATGTAACGACCCGGTCGGTCGTTTTGAAAATTTGAGCCCTGATCCTCTAATATCTGCTTTGCCCATATTCGTTTCTGCTTTTGGGACTTGCCAGAGTGATTGGTTATGGAATTCAGAGAGTTTTGGGACACTTAGTCCCTAGTTGTGAGTTTAAGCCTTAGAGTTTGGACTGTAGTCGGAACTGTGTAAAAATGGATCCAGAATGAAATTCCGTCGACTATGTTAGATCCGTTGAGTTATTTTGGAATTAGGAGCACGTCCGGAATGTGTTTTGGAGGTCTGTAGTAGATTTAGGCTTGAATTGGCGAAAGTTAGTTTTTCGGCGATTTTGACCGATAGTGGAAATTTTGATATCGAGCTCAAAATGGAATTCCGAAAGTGGTTATAGGTTCGTAATGTCATTTGTGACCTGTGTGTAAAATTTGAGGTCATTCGGACTAGATTTGATGTGGTTCGGCGTCGTTTGTAGAATTTAGAAAATTTTAAATTCTTAGGCTTGAATCCGTGCTTAATTCAGGGTTTTGGTGTTGTTCGATGTAGTTTGAAGGCTCGACTAAGTTCGTATGGTATTTTAGGAGTGGTTGGTATGTTTGGTTGAGGTCCCGGGGGCCTCGGGTGTGTTTCGGATGCTTAACGGGAAGAAATTTGGACTTAGGAAAATCTGGTGCATTGCTGGTTCTGGTGTTTCCTACCTGCAGATGGGAGTCTGCAGGTGCGGACTCGCAGGTGCGCTTGGGAGTTCGCAGATGCGGAATTGGACAAGGCATGCTGGGCTCGCAGGTGCGGCTGGTCGTCCGCAGAAGCAGAGCCACAGATGCGGCCCAGGGGTCGCAGATGCGGACCCAGCCCAATAAGTCACTTCCGCACCTGCGTTGATTTTTTCGCAGGTGCGAGACTGCAGATGCGGCCCCATGAGCACAGATGCGTAAATCGCTGGGCACAAAAGGGGATTTCGAGGGTTTGATATTTCATAACACAAAATTTGATTTGGAGCTCGGTGGGAGACGATTTCTCGAGGGATTTTGAAGGAGAACTATTGGGTAACGAATTCTAACTCTATTTTGATCATAAAACAATAATATATTGATGTTTTCCTAGTCTAAATAAGGAATTTGAGGGTAAAAGTTTGGAAATGGGGGAAAAAGGTTCCTCAATTGAAAATCTGAGATTTGAATGGGAATTTGACGTCGGTTTTAGATGATTTTTGTTTGAGTGAACTCGTGAGTGAATGGGTGTTCATAATTTATAATTTTAAATCGATACCGAGATATGGGCCCGGGGTGACTTTTTGGCCGTTTTTCCTAAATTCACGCTTTAGCTTCTAATTAATTAGCTAAATTAGTTACTTGTAGTTATATTTACATTATGCAATTTATTTGAATAGATTCGGGCCATTTGGAGTCGGATACTCGTGGCAAGAACGTGTTATCAAGGTGATTTGAGCGGTTCGAGGTAAGTGGCTTGCCTAACCTTGTGTTGGGGACTTTCCCCTTAGGATATTTCGATATTACTTGGTGTGTGAGTGCCTTGTACGTGAGGTGACGAGTACGTACACGGTCTGTTATTGCAAAAATCCCGTTTATCCTTTTTTTAATCATAAATTATTCCTCTTATTAAATTGCACTAATATGCTTAATTATTTAGTTTAGACTAGAAAAGCATGCTTACGTGTTTTAACTGCTTATTTGACATTTTGTGCGCCATGCTTAGTTAAATCCCTATTTTCCTTGTCTGTGTTCAGTATAAACTATATAACTCGATGCCATACTTTCCATTTCATCTTGTGTTTCATATTTAAATTGGGACTACAGACGTATTCCGGGAGATCCCCTTGTCTTGCATATTTACTTTGGGACTACAGACGTATTCCGGGAGAACCCTTAGCACTGCATATTTACTTTGGGACTACGGACGTATTCCGGGAGATCCCCCAGCACTGCATATTTACTTTGGGACTACGGACGTATTTCGGGAGATCCCCCGGCACTGCATATTTACTTTGGGACTACGGACGTATTCCGAGAGATCCCCCTGTACTGCATATTCATTCAGAACTACGGAACGATATCTCGGGAGATTCCCCATTGTGTTTACTTTGTTCTAAGCCGATGGCTCCCTTAATTGTTAAATTTTCGAGAATTTCTTTAACTGCGTTACCGTAAATTTTGCTTATATCTTTTACTGTTTAATTTATTATATTTACTCCGATAGGGCCTTGACCTGACCTCGTCACTAATCGCCCGAGGTTAGGCTTGGCAGTTACTGGGTACCATTGTAGTGTACTCATGCCCTTCCCTGCACATGTTTTCGTGTGCAGATCCAGGTACGAGCTATCAGCCTTGGGGTTAGTGCGTGCTGCTGATTCTAGGAGACTTCAAGGTTCTTCTGCTTGCGTTCGCAGATCTTCGGAGTCCCCTTCTACTCCCTCGCCTATAGACTTTATTTATTATCTTCAGACTTTTGTATAGAGCTACATAGATTATAGCAGCTTGTGACTTAGTGATATTCCGGGTCTTGAAAAAATTATTTTGTATATGCCGAGTGGTACTACTCTTGGCTATTCATAATATGTTGTTTATCTTTAAGATGCTTTGTTTTCTTTATATTTTTCGTAATATTAGGCTTACCTAGTCGTAAAGACTAGGTGCCATCACGACACCGTATGGAAGGTTAAGTTGGGTCGTGACAAGTTAGTATCAGAGCACTAGGTTAATAGGAGTCGTGAGTCACAAGCCGATTTATTAGAGTATTGCAGATCGGTGCGGAGACGTCCGTACTTATCTTCGGGAGGCTATGTAACTGTTAAGGACAATCATATTTCTTTGATTTCCTTGTCATGCGAGTTATTGACACCAGAAATTCTAAGATTCTATTTTATTCTTTCTCACAGATGGTGAGGACCCATACTGGGAGGACCGACAATCAGGCACCCGAGCCCCCTGTCAGAGCCGCCAGAGGCCGGGGTCGGGGTAGAGGACGACCACGCGGTGCAGTCCGAGCACCTGCGAGAGCTGCATCAGAGGATCCCCCAGCAGCTCCAGCTGGAAGGCCAGCACCGGAGAACCCTATTGCTACTCCAGCCCTCTAGGAGACTTTAGCTCAGTTCTTGAGCATGTTCAGCACTCTGGCTCAGGCTGGACTATTTCCGATAGCTCCTGCTACATCTCATGCCGGGGAAGGGGCACAGACTCCCGCAGCGCGGACTCCTGAGCAGAGAGTCCAGGTTGATCAGGCCCCAGAGTATATTCCTATGCCCCCAGTGGATCCTGTTCAGCATGAGATCAGGGTAGCTGCTTCTGAGGCAGAGCAACTCAGACTTGAGAGGTACAAGAAGTACCACCCACCTACTTTCAGCGGACTAGCTTCAGATGATGCTCTGGGTTTTCTTGAGGAGTGTTATTGTATTCTCCGCACTATGGGCATTGTGGAGACGAGTGGGGTTTCTTACACCGCTTTCCAGCTAAGGGGAGCGGCGTATCAGTGGTGGCGTACCTATGAGCTGAGTAGTCCGGATGAGGCAGCCTCACTCACTTGGACTCAGTTTTCAGAGATGTTCTTGCGTGAATATGTTCCTCGGAGCCTCAGGGATGCTTGGCGCGCAGAGTTTGAGCAGTTGTATTAGGGTGCTATGACTGTGTCGGAGTATGCAGTCCATATCAGTGAGTTAGCTCGCCATGCACCGGCTCTAGTTGCTACAGTCATAGAGAGGGTTCGTCGCTTCATTGAGGGACTCCACCCCAGTATTCGGACCAGTATGGCCAGGGAGTTGGAGATGGACATCACTTATCAGCAGGCAGTGAGCATTGCCAGGAGGGTGGAGGGCATGTTTGCTCTGGACAGAGAGGAGAGAGAGGCCAAGAGGTCTCGAGAGACTGGTCATTATTCAGGAGCTCGTGCACCAGCAGCACGCTATGGTAGAGTTTTTGTGAGTCGCCCTGTTCATTCAGCTCTTCCAGCAGCCAGCGGTGTTCCAGCCCCTCCTAGACCTCAGGAGCCTTATTATGCACTGCCAGTATCCAGTATGCCTTCTACTCGAGGTGCTATTACCGGCCAGTCCAGCATGCTAGGTCCGAGTCAGTCTCAGCCGCTGCGTCCTCTGAGAGGTTGTTTTGAGTGTGGTGACACTCGTCACCTGGTTAGAGATTGCCCCAGAGCCAGGAGGGGTACACCTCCACAGACTTATCAGCCTCCACATGCTCCGCCGGGTCCTCCGGCCATTCTTCCAGCACCAGCTAACACCCCACCTCCTCAGCCAGCTCGAGGTGGAGGTCGGGGAGGTCGAGGTCGCCCTAGAGGGGAGGCCAGGCCAGGTACTATGCCCTTCCAGCCCGTTCAGAGGCCGTTGCTTCAGATTCAGTCATCACAGGTATCGTCCCTGTCTGTCATAGGGATGCATCGGTATTATTTGACCCAGGCTCTACGTACTCATATGTGTCTTCTTATTTTGCTCCATATTTGGGGATATCTCGGGATTCTTTGATTTCTCCTGTTTATGTATCTACTCATGTGGGAGATTCTCTCGTTGTGGACCACGTATATCGGTCGTGTTTGATTGCTCTTAGTGGTTTTGATACCAGAGACTATTTGTTATTACTCAGTATGGTAGATTTTGATGTTATCTTGGGCATGGACTGGTTGTCGCCTCATTATGCTATTCTTGATTGTCACGCTAAGGCCGTGACGCTGGCTATGCCAGGCTTGCCGAGATTAGAGTGGAGAGGTACCTTAGAGTATCCTCCCCGCAGGGTCATTTCATTTCTTAAGGCTCAGCGAATGGTTGAGAAGGGTTGTGATGTGTATTCGGCCTATGTGAGAGATGTCAGTATTGATACCCCTATAGTTGAGTTAGTTCCAGTAGTAAGGGACTTTCCAGATGTGTTTCCCGCTGATCTTTCGGGCATGCCGCCCGACAGAGATATTGATTTCGGCACTGATTTGTTGCCGGGCACTCAGCCCATATCTATTCCTCCTTACCGTATGGCTCCTCCTGAGTTGAAGGAGTTGAAGGAGCAGTTGCAAGAGTTGCTTGATAAAGGTTTCATCAGGCCCAGTGTATCACCTTGGGGTGCTCCGGTCTTATTTGTGAAGAAGAAGGATGGTTCTATGCGTATGTGTATTGATTATCGGAAGTTGAACAAAGTTACAGTGAAGAACAGGTATCCTTTGCCTTACATCGATGATTTATTTGATCAGCTACAGGGTGCCAGGGTGTTTTCCAAGATTGACTTGCGTTCTGGCTATCATCAGCTGAAGATTCGAGAAACAGACATCCCGAAGACTGCTTTCAGGACCAGATATGGTCACTATGAGTTTCTTGTCATGTCATTTGGGCTGACCAATGCCCCAGCAGCCTTTATGCATTTGATGCACGGTGTGTTCCGGCCTTATCTTGATTCCTTCATCATTGTGTTTATTGACAACATCCTGGTATATTTTCGGTCTCGGAAAGATCATGAGCAGCACCTGAAGATCGTGCTTCATACTTTGAGGGAGTAGAAATTGTATGCACAATTTTCTAAGTGTGAATTCTGGCTTGATTCAGTGGCATTCTTGGGCCACATAGTGTCTTGTGATGGGATCAAGGTAGATCCTAAGAAGGTGGAGGCAGTGCAGAGTTGGCCCAAGCGGTCATCAGCTACGGAGATCCACAGTTTCTTTGGTTTGGCAGGGTATTACCATCGCTTTGTGGGGGGATTTTCATCCATTGCAGCACCTATACCAGGCTGACCCAGAAGGGTGCTCCATTCAGGTGGACCGAGGAGTGTGAGGAGAGCTTTCAGAAGCTCAATACAGCTTTGACTATAGCCCCAGTATTAGTATTGCCTACAAGTTCGGGGTCCTACACTGTCTATTGTGATGCCTCGAGGATATGCCTTGGATCGGTATTGATGCAGGATGGTAGGGTGATTGCCTATGCATCTAGACAGTTAAAGGTGCATGAGAAGAATTATCCGGTTCATGATCTCGAGTTAGCAACTATTGTTCACGCCCTAAAGATCTGGCGTCATTATTTGTATGGTGTTCCCTGTGAGATTTACACTGACCGCCGGAGTTTGCAGTACTTGTCCAGGCAGAAGAATCTTAATTTGCGTCAGCGGAGGTGGTTGGAGCTACTTAAAGACTATGATATCACTATATTATACCACCCGGGGAAGGCCAATGTAGTGGCCGACGCCTTGAGTCGCCGGGCAGAGAGTTTGGAGAGTTTGGCATGTCTTCCGACAGCTGAGAGGCCTTTAGCCTTGGATGTTCAGGCCTTAGCCAACCAGTTCGTGAGATTGGATATTTCATAGCCTAGCTGGGTATTAGCTTGTGTGGTTGCTCGGTCTTCTCTTTATGATCGTATTAGGGAGTGCCAGTATGATGATCCTCATCTTCTAGTCCTTCAAGACAGGGTTCGGCGAGGTGATGCCAGAGATGTGACTATTGGTGATGATGGTGTGATGAGGATGCAGGGCCGGATCTGTGTGCCCAATGTAGATGGGCTTCGGGAGTTGATTCTCGAGGAGGCCCACAGCTCGCGATACTCCATTCCTCCCAGTGCCGCGAAGATGTATCAGGATTTGAGACAGCACTACTGGTGGAGGAGGATGAAGAAGGATATAGTTGGGTTTGTGGCCAAGTGTCTCAACTGTCAGCAGGTTAAATATGAGCATCAGAGACCGGGTGGATTACTTCAGAAGTTAGAGATCCCATAGTGGAAGTGGGAGCGGATCACCATGGACTTTGTTGTTGGACTTCCTTAGACTTTGAGAAAATTTGATGCTAGTTGGGTGATCGTGGATCAGCTGACCAAGTCAGCTCATTTTATTCCAGTATTGACCACTTACTCTTTTGAGAGATTGGCTGAGATTTATATCAGAGAGATTGTCCGCCTTCATGATATTCCAGTATCCATCATTTCAGACAGAGGTACACAGTTCACATCACGATTTTGGAGAGCCGTACAGCAGGAATTGGGTACTAGGGTGGAGTTGAGCACAACCTTTCACCCTCAGACGAACGGGCAGTTCGAGCGCACGGTTTAGATTCTTGAGGATATGCTCTATGCCTGTGTGATGGAGTTCGGAGGGTCATGGGAACAATACTTGCCACTTGCAGAGTTTGCCTACAACAACAGTTACCAGTCCAGCATTCAGATGGCACCGTATGAGGTTTTGTATGGTAGGCGGTGTCGGTCTCCAGTAGGATGGTTTGAGCCGGGCGAGGCCCGATTGTTGGGTACAAATTTGGTCCAGGATGCCCTGGATAAGGTGAAGGTGATTCAGGAGAGACTTTGCACAGCCCAGTCCAGGCAGAAGAGTTATACAGACCGTAAGGTTCGTGATTTGGCATTTATGGTTGGTGAGCGGGTCTTGCTTCGGGTATCGCCTATGAAGGGCGTCATGAGGTTCGGAAATAAGGGCAAGCTGAGCCCGAGGTTCATTGGTCCTTTTGAGATATTGCTGCGCGTTGGGGAGGTTGCTTATGATCTTGCCTTGCCTCCCAGCCTAGCAGGAGTTCATCTGGTATTTCACGTTTCTATGCTCCGGAAGTATCACTTTGATCCGACTCATGTATTGGATTTCAGCTTAGTCCAGTTGGACAAAGATCTATCTTATGTTGAGGAGCCAATAGCCATTTTGGACAGGCAGGTCAGAAAGCTGAGGTCAAAGAATATTGCTTTAGTAAAGGTCCAGTGGAGGGGTCAGCCGGTCGAGGAAGCGACTTGGGAGACCGAGCAGGATATGCGCAGCCACTACCCTCATCTTTTCACAGTTTCAGGTATGTCTTTATACTCATTCGAGGATGAACGATTATTTTAAGAGGGGGAAGATGTAACGACCCGGCCGGTCGTTTTGAGAATTTGAGCCCTGATCCCCTATTATCTGCTTTCCCCATATTTGTTTCTGCTTTTGGGACTTGACGGAGTAATTGGTTATGGAATTCAGAGAGTTTTGGGACATTTAGTCCCTAGTTGTGAGTTTAAGCCTTAGAGTTTGGAGCGTAGTCGGAACTTGGTGAAGACGGATTCGGAATGGAATTCTGTCGACTCCGTTAGCTCCGTTGAGTAATTTTGGGGTTAGGAGCACGTGCGGAATGTGTTTTGGAGGTCTGTAGTAGATTTAGGCTTGAATTGGCGAAAGTTAGTTTTTCGGCAATTTCGGCCGATAGTGGAAATTTTGATATCGAGCTCGGAATGGAATTCCAAAAGTGGTTGTAGGTTCGTAATGTCATTTGTGACCTGTGTGTAAAATTTGAGGTCATTCAGACTAGATTTGATGTGGTTCGGCGTCGTTTGTAGAATTTGGAAAATTTTAATTTCTTAGGCTTGAATCTGTGCTTAATTTCAGGGTTTTGGTGTTGTTCGATGTGGTTTGAAGGCTCGATTAAGTTCTTATAGTATTTTAGGAGTGGTTGGTATGTTTGGTTGAGGTCCCGAGGGCCTCGGGTGTGTTTCGGATGCTTAACGGGAAGAAATTTGGACTTAGGAAAATCTGGTGCATTGCTGGTTCTGGTATTTCGCACCTGCGGATGAGAGTCCGCAGGTGCGGACTTGCAGGTGCGCTTGGGAGTTTGCAGATGCGGAATTGGACAGGGCATGCTGGGCTCGCAGGTGCGGCTGGTCGTCCGCAGAAGCGGAACCGCAGATGCGGCCCAGGGGTCGTAGATGTGGACCCTGCCCAATAAGTGACTTCTGCACTTGCGTTGATATTTTCGCAGGTGCGATACCGCAGATGCGGCCCCATGAGCGCAGATGCGGAAATCGCTGGGCAGAAAAGGGGATTTCAAGGGTTTGAAATTTCATAACACAAAATTTGATTTGGAGCTCAGTGGGAGACGATTTTTCGAGGGATTTTGAAGGAGAACTATTGGGGCAACGAATTCTAACTCTATTTTGATCATAACACAATAATCTATTGCTGTTTTCCTAGTCTAATTAAGGAATTTGAGGGTAAAAGTTTAGAAATGGGGGAAAAAGGTTCCCCAATTGAAAATCTGAGATTTGAATGGGAATTTGACGTCGGTTTTAGATGATTTTTGTTCGAGTGAACTCGTGAGTGAATGGGTGTTCATAATTTATAATTTTTACCCGATACCGAGACGGGGGCCCGGGGTGACCTGTTGGGTATTTTTTCTAATTTCACGCTTTAGCTTCGAATTAATTAGCTAAATTAGTTACTTATAATTATATTTACATTATGCAATTTATTTGAATAGATTCGGGCCATTTGGAGTCGGATACTCGTGGCAAGAACGTATTATCGAGGATATTTGAGCGGTTCGAGGTAAGTGGCTTGCCTAACCTTGTGTTGGGGGCTTTCCCCTTATGATATTTCGATATTACTTGGTGTGTGAGCGCCGTGTACGTGAGGTGACGAGTACGTACACGGGCTGCTATTGCAAAAATCCCGTTTATCCTTTTTTTAATCATATATTGTTCCTCTTATTAAATTGCACTAATATGCTTAATTGTTTAGTTTAGGCTAGAAAATCATGCTTACGTATTTTAACTGCCTATTTGACATTATGTGCGCCATGCTTAGTTAAATCCCTATTTTCCTTGTGTGTGTTCAGTATAAACTGTATAACTCGATGCCATACTTGTCATTTCATCTTGCGTTGTATATTTAAATTGGGACTACGGACGTATTCCGGGAGATCCCCCTGTCTTGCATATTTACTTTGGGACTAGAGACATATTTCGGGAGATTCCCCTGTCTTGTATATTTACTTTGGGACTACGGACGTATTCTGGGAGATCCCCCAGCACTGCATATTTACTTTGGGACCACGGACGTATTCCGGGAGATCCCCCAGCACTGTATATTTACTTTGGGACTACGGACGTATTTTAGGAGATCCCCATGTACTGCATATTCATTCGGAACTACGGAACGGTATCCCGAGAGATTCCCCATTGTGTTTACTTTGTTCTGCGCCAAGGGCTCCCTTAACTGGTAAATTTTTGAGAATTTTTTTAATTGTGTTACCGTAAATTTTGCTTATATCTTTTACTGTTTAATTTATTATATTTACTCCGGTAGGGCCTTGACCTAACCTCGTCACTACTCGACCGAGGTTAGGCTTGGCACTTACCGGGTACCATTGTGGTGTACTTATGCTCTTTCCTGCACATATTTTCGTGTGAAGATCCAGGTACGAGCTATCAGCCTTGGGGTTAGTGCGTGCTGCTGATTCTATGAAACTTCAAGGTACTTCTGCTTGCGTCCGCAGATCTTCGGAGTCCCCTTCTACTCCCTCACCTATAGACTTTCTTTATTATCTTCAGACTTTTGTATAGAGCTACATAGATTTTAGCAGCTTGTGACTTAGTGATATTCCGGGTCTTGGAAAAATTCTTTTATATATGCCGAGTGGTACTTCTCTTGGCTATTCATAATATGTTGTTTATCTTTAAGATGTTGTATTTTCTTTATATTTTTCGTAATATTAGGCTTACCTAGTCGTAAAGACTAGGTGCCATCACGACACCGTACGGAGGGTTAAGTTGGGTCGTGACACGGGAAGAGCTCATGCGTCACGAGGTCGAGACTCGGGAGCTTACTGTGAAGAAGGAAGCTTACAAGCTTCTTAGTGATAAATCCCAGGCTGAGCTAGAAATGGCTCCGAAGGAGCATGCCGACTTGGTAGAGCAGGTAAGAAGAGTTTTAGAAGTTAGTCATGAAAATTCTGGCACAATGGCTAACGATCTGAACCCGCATGTTCAAAATAATCTTGATCAGATCAAGCAGCTCCGGGGGGAGGTGGATACGGTCAAAGCCGAGGCCGAATAATGGAAGAAGAACATGGATCGCCTGGGCTCGGAGAAGGAGACTGTTTGGGCTCAGTTGGCTTCGGCTGAGGTTCAGCTTCAGGCTGCAAAGAAGAAAAATTCGGTGCAGGCCAAAAAGATCGAGGGGCTTCAGTCTCAGCTGAACTCGGCTATCTTTGTTCAAGAGAATCTGGCCAAGGAGCTTGAGGCGGCCCAGTCAGAGGTCGTTGTGGTCAGGGCCGAGGCCGATGATAAGGTGGCCCAACATAAAGCTGACGCTGAGGCTATTCAGGACCAAGAAAGAAACATAATGAATTATGCGAGGTGGCAATCCCGAAGGGAGACCCTCGAGGGAGTCCATGCTCAAAATTTTGATGTATAGGTTCAAATCGAAAACGCCAAGATATACGAAGCCAAGGCCAGGAAGCTGGCTTATCCCGAGGAAGATTTTGATGGGTCTAAAAAGTCGGATGAGTCTGATGGTGGCGAAGGCCTCGTAGGTAATGACGTGGCCCCCGATGAAGATTAGGTCGTTTAGGATCTTTTTAGGTGTTTTTGTACTATTATTTTGTTGAGGCCATTCGTCCTTTGTAAAAATAACACTTTGTGAATACAAGTTCTTTGTTTTTTGATATTTCTCGAGTTCTTTATTTGCTTTTCTTTTTATGTTTTTGCAAGGATTGAAATACCTTAGCATTAAATAGTAACATTCGAACACGTTTTGCCTTTGATTTCATTATCTCTAGGGCATTGTAGGATCTTGTATGTCCGGGAACTCTTCCCGGATACTCATATTTTTTATAATATGACTCGCTGAGAGTGAGTTTTTCTCAGGTTCTTGTAAGCTTTTGTAACCTCGGGTTTTGTTAGCCCATAAATGGCCTTAACCTTTAGTTCGTGCAATGCCAAATAAGCTTCATTCCCTCGGTCTTTATTAACCCGGAACGGCCTTAGCTTTTTAATTCGGGCAATGCCAAATAAGCTTTATGCCCTCGGGTTTCGTTAATCCGGAATGGCCTTAGCTTTTTAATTCGGGTAATGCCAAATAAGCTTTGTGCCCTCGGGTTTCGTTAACCCGGAATGGCCTTAGCCTTTTAATTCAGGCAATGCCAAATAAGCTTTGTTCCCTCGGGTTTTGTTAACTCGGAATGGCCTTAGCCTTTTAATTCGGGCAATGCCAAATAAGCTTTGTGCCCTCGGGTTTCGCTAACTCGGAATGGCCTTAGCCTTTTAATTCGGGCAATGCGAAATAAGCTTTGTGCCCTCGGGTTTCGTTAACTCGGAATGGACTTATCCTTTAAATTTGGGCAACGCCAAATAAGCTTTGTGCCCTTGAGTGTTATTAACTCGGAATGACCTTAGCCTTTTAATTCGGGCAACGTCAAATAAGCTTTGTGCCCTGGGGTTTCGTTAACCCGGAATGGCCTTAGCCTCTTAATTCGAACAATGCCAAATAAGCTTTGTGCCCTCAGGTTTCGTTAACCCAGAATGGCATTGGCCTTTTAATTCGGGCAACGCCAAATAAGCTTTGTGCCCTCGAATATTATTAACTCAAAATGGACTTAGCCTTTTAATTCGCCCAATGCCAAAGTGGCAGTCCCCGAGTGAGAGTGAATGTTCGAACTCAGATTAAGGTGGCCCTTGGGCTTGATAGCTTTAGGAAATTCCTTGAAGGATGCAAGAAATATTTTAAAGGACAAGATGTTTATGTGTAAGGAAGAATCTTCTTTTATATTCTTGTGCACAATAGTTGTATATGTATATATGTTTTGTGTCAGGGCTCGAGCGGTCTGTGTGGGCACGATTCATTTGACCGTTTGGCCCTTATAATAAATCCTATTTATCGAGACCTTCCAATCACAAAGTTTCTTTCCTTGTTAAAGTCGATATCCGAGAGTATTGCACCCTAGTGTTCGGGGCTTAATGAAGAGTGGCCTCGAATGTTGTTGTGATTATTGTCACCGGTTCGTAGCCGGCCTTCAATTCTATGTTAGCATGATTTACTTGTTGCCTCGTTAAAAACCTTGTCGTAAAACCCAATTGGGACAAAGTCGGTTCAAGGAAAAAAGAGTGCAACGCAAGCTTTCAGACCTAGGATCTCGTATCATCCCTTGTTGGTTACCTGCTAGTGTTAGTTTGAAATGTCAAAAAGAAATAATCGGGGCCATACCTTAGCAATAATATCTCTTTAAATGAGTTATATTCCAGTTGTTCGGTAATTGCTCGCCGTTCATTGTTCTGAGCTTGTAGGACCCTTTTTCGGTGATCTCGATAATTTGGCACGGTCCTTCCTAATTTGGCCCTAATTTCCCTTTGTTCGGGTTTCGGGTGCTCAGTGCAACTTTTCTTAGTGCCAAGTCCCCTGTATTGAAGTGTCGAATATTGGCCCTTCGATTGTAATATCTTTCGATCGGCTATTTTTGGGCGGCCAGCCAGACAAGGACGGCTTCACGCCTTTCATCTAATAGCTCCAGGCCCGTACTCAGCCTCATCATTCGATTCCTTTGTTGCATATCAGAATCTGATGCTTGGTTCTCCGATCTCGACTGATATTAAAGCTTTGGTGCCATAAACCAAAGAAAACAGGGTGGCCCCTGGACTTCGAGGTTGTAAGGTACGCCCATAGGACCTCAGGTAGAATTTTCTTCCATTTTCATTTGGCGTCGATCAACCTCTTTCTGAGGTTTTGGATTATGATTTTATTGGTGGATTCTGCTTGTCCGTTCCCACTAAGGTGGTAAGGAGTGGATAAGATCATTTTGATCTTATGGTCTTCGAGAAACTTGCTTACTTTGCTGCCAATAAATTATTTCCCGTTGTCGCACACAATCTCGGCCGGTATTCCGAATCGACATATGATGTGGTCCCAGATAAAATTAATGACTTCTTTTTCTCTAACCTTTTCATATGCCTGTGCTTCCACCTATTTAGAAAAATAGTCACTCATAAATAAAATAAATTGAGCCTTACCGGGTGCCCGTGGAAGGGGACTAACGATGTCCATCCCCCATTTAATGAACGACCATGGTGACAAGACAGAATGTAGCGGCTCTCCTGCTCGATGAATCATCGGAGCATGACTTTGGAATCCATCACATTTTCGAACGAACTCCTTTGCATCTTTTTCCATGTCGATCAAGTAGTAACCGGCTCTTATTATTTTTTGAACCAGTGATTCGGCCCTCGAATGATTTCCACAGGTACATTCATGGATTTCCCTCAAAACATATTCAGTATCACCCGGTCCCAAACATATCGCGATCGGGCCATCAAACGTTCTTCTGACTAAGGTTCCATCCTCTGACAAACTAAATCGAGCTGCCTTCGTACGTAGGGCCCTCGATTCTTTTGGGTCCGAGGGCAGTTTTCCGGTCCTAAGATATTCCACGCACTTATTCCTCCAGTCCCAAGTTATGCTCGTTGAGTTGATCTCGACGTGGCCTTCTTCCACCACCGATCTCATAAGCTGTACAACTTCTCCCGAGTTTATCTCGTTGTCTTCGACCGACGATCCCAAGTTAGCGAGGGCATCGAACATGTTACAAAGTTCATTCTTTGAACCGATGTAATGTCACCTATAACTTGTCCAAGTATTTCTGCATTCGTTCTTCCCTGACCTCAGATGTCCCATTAGCTTGGTTTACCACAGGGAGCGAGTCGCACTTCACTTTGATCACCTCTGCCCCCAAGCTTTTGGCTAATTCAAGGCCTGCAATCATGGCCTCATATTCGGCCTCGTTGTTAGTCAATTTCACAGTCTTAAAAGATTACCTAATTATATTGTTGGTGGCTTTAGTACGATGCCAAGTTCGGACCCTTTTGCATTTGAGGCGTCATCCGTAAAGAGGGTCCAAATTCCCAAGGAAGTTCCTGAGTTAATCAATAGCTCTCTTTCGACCTGGGGTATTAATGTCGGCGTAAAGTCGGCCACGAAGTCTGCCAAAATTTGGGATTTAATGGATGTCCGGGGTCGGTACTCAATATCGTAACCACTTACTTCCACGGCCCATTTGGCCAATCAGCCCGAGAGTTCCGGCTTATGCATAATGTTCCTTAATGGGTAAGTTGTTACGACACATATTGGATGACATTGGAAGTATGGTTTTAGTTTCCTGGAGGCGCTTAGCAAGGCGAGCGCCAGTTTTTCTAGGTGAGGGTACCTAGTTTCAGCTTCACCTAAGGTCCTACTAACATAATAAATCAGAAATTGCATACATTGTTCTTCCCGAACTAGGACTCCACTTACCGCTATTTCCGAGATCGCTAAGTACAAGTATAGTTGTTCGTCTGTCTTTGGTGTGTGAAGCAGCGGCGGACTCGGTAAGTACCTCTTTAGCTCCTCCAAAGCTCGTTGGCATTCCGAAGTCCATGAAAAGTTATTCTTCTTTTTTAATAGTGCGAATAATCGGTGGCTTTTATCGAACGACCTCGAAAAAAATCGCCCGAGGGCGGCTATGCGCCCGGTTAGCCTTTGCACGACCCTTATGTTATCCACAACCGTGATATCTTTGATGGATTTAATTTTGTCGGGGTTGGTCTCGATTCCTCGGTTGGATACCAAGAACCTGAGGAATTTACCTGATCCGACTTCGAACGTACATTTTTCCGGGTTCAACTTCATATTGTACTTCTTCAACATGCTGAAAATTTCCTGCAAATATTTTAAATGGTCCTCTGCTCGCAGGGACTTAACCAACATATCATCAGTGTAAACCTCCATTGATTTTCCCATTTTTCCTTAAACATCCGGTTTAGTAGGCATTGATAAGTGGCACCGGCATTGTTTTAACCCAAATGGCATTACATTATAGCAGTATGTGCCGTACTTAGTGATAAAGGAAGTATTTTCCTGATCATTCGAGTCCATCCGTATCTGGTTGTACCCAAAATAGGCATCGAGAAAACTGAGGGTCTCGTGGCCGGCTGTGGCATCGATCATACGATCAATGTTGGGAAAATGGAAAGAGTCCTTGGGACACGCTTTGTTCAAATCCTTATAATCTACGCACATTCTTAATTTGTCCCCCTTTTTAGGGACTACCACTGCGTTTGCTAACCAATCCGGATATTTAACCTCCCAAATGGACCCTATTTTAAGTAGTTTAGATACCCCGTCCTTGATGAAAGCATGTTTGACCTCGGACTGGGGTCTCCTCTTCTGCTTGACCGGATGAAACTTTGGATCCAAGCTTAGCTTGTGAGTGGTTATTTCCGATGGTATCCCTGTCATATCGAGGTGGGACCAAGCAAAACAATCTTTGTCAGCTATAAGAAACTGAATAAGTTTTTTCCTGAGCTCGGGATTTAACCCCATGCCCAGGTATACCTTTTAATCGGGCAAGTGTTCGCTTATTATGACTTGCTCCAGTTCCTCAACCGTTGACTTTATAGCGTCGTAATCATCGGGGGTTATGAATGACCTGGAGACTCCATAGTTGTCACCCTCGTATATCCCACATCCTTCCGATTCTGTCGAGGTTGGTATTGGTGATTGCTATTTGGCCCCGTATTTGATCATCAGATCAATACCCTTAGGTATGGACGTTAAGATCACCTCATCGATTGCGAACATTTCCCTTGTGGTTGGTTGTTCCCCGTACACTATTTTGGTTCCTTCTAGAGTCGGGAATTTTAACACTTGGTGAAGAGTTGAGGGCATTTCCCTCATGTTGTTGATCCATGGCCTTCCGAGAAGGGCATTGTACCTCATGTCTCCTTCGATCACATAAAACTTAGCCTCTCGTATGGTTCCGGTGGTGTTGACCGGTAACGTTATCTCCCCCTGGTGGTTTCACATGCCATGTTTAACCCGTTTAGAACTCGGACTGCAAGCACGATTTTGTCTTGTAAACCGAGTTGTTCCATGACCGTCGACAGAATGATGTTGGCCGAGCTACCTGGATCAATCAACACGCGTTTAATTCGAGTTATTTTTACGAGTACAGATATTACCAGTGCATCATTGTGAGGCTGTACGATCCCTTCCGAATCCTCATCGCTGAAAGATAAAATTCCTTCCAGTATGTAGTCTCGAGTTCGTTTCTCCCTAATGATGGATAGTTTGGTGTGTTTCAACATTGGCCCTTGTGGGATATCGACTCCACCGATGATCATATTAATGACGTGTTGTTCTGTCTGTTTGTTAGAATCCCTATTCTTGAAATGATTTTTGGCCCAGTCGCTCATAAATTCTGGAAGGTGCCCATTGTTGAATAGTCGGGCTACTTATTCTCTCAATTATCGACAATCTCCCGCTCTATGACCGTGAGTTCCATGATATTTGCACATCAGGTTAGGATCCCTTTAAGCTGGATCGGATTGTAGAGGTCGAGGCCATTTGGTATCCTTGATGCGCCCGATAGCTGATATGATGGTGGCATAATCGACATTAAAGTTTTATTTCGATAGCCTCGACGCTTCCTTAGGCCCGATGGACCTGTCGAAGTTGTTTTTAGTCATGATCCCCCGGTTGCTTCGACCTTGGTCATTTCTCCTTTCGTTTCTTATGGGGTTCCGCCCGGACCCACTGCTCCCCCGATCTTCATTATACGGCAGATATCAATCCCTGTTTGATCTTAGTTCACGATCGATGTCTCTCTTGACTCTATCAAGGATTCTGACAGGATAAACAGACTTCGAAGGGGCCCCGAGTTGGCATCTTCAACTCTGATTTTCGATTGATACTGATTATGTACATCGGCCCTGGTAACGGCAGGGTATTCTATCAGATTCTGCTTCAGTTGCTGTGAAGCCACCGTGCATCGAATATTGAGTCCCTGAGTGAAAGCTTGAATAGCCCAATCATCAGCGACTAGAGGTAGATCTATTAGTTATATTTGAAAACGGGACACGAATTTCCTGAGCATCTCGTTATCCTTTTGTTTGACTTTGAAAAGGTCTGATTTCCTGGTTTCGACCTTAATGGCACCAACATGTGCCTTTACGAAAGAATCTGCAAGCATAGCAAATGAGTTAATAGAATTAGGAGGTAAGTTGTGATACCATATCATAGCTCCTTTTGACAAGGTCTTCCCAAATTATTTCAGTAGAACAGACTCGATCTCGTCGTCTTCCAAGTCGTTCCCTTTTATGGCACATGTGTAAGAGGTTACATGCTCGTTTGGATCGGTCGTTCTGTTATACTTAGGTATTTTGGGCATACGGAATTTCTTGGTGATCGGCTTCGGAGCCGCGCTCGGAGGAAAAGGTTTTTGCACGAACTTCCTGGAATCTAGTCCTTTCAAGATCGGAGGTGCTCCTGGGATTTGATCTACCCTGGAACTGTAGGTTTCAACCTTTTTATTGTTCGCTTCGATTTTCTTTTCCCCTGATTCTATCTGCTTTGTTAGCTCCTCGAGCATCTTTATAATCTCGGGGTTAGTACCCGATTCGTGTTCATTTGACCTTACTACGACCGGTTCATTTCTACGGGTGACTTCACGGTGCGGATCGGGTTCAACCCTGCTCGGCGCCTGACTTTGGCTCTGTAACTGAGTTATCGCCACCTGTTGAGCTTGTAGCATTTCGAAGATTATCTGTAGGCTGATCCTGTCTTCTTCATTGTTTTGTGTGTTTCGAGTTGCCGATCTGTAGGATGATTTCAACTTAAGAATGCAAGCCACCCTTGAATTGAGTTCACTTTGATTGACACCAAGATAGCAAAGAAATAAGAATGACGGTAATGTATTGCTTATGAGTGTATGTTACAATGTGTCTAATGAATTGTCAAGTCCTCTTTATATATTATGGGAGATCTACCTTTTAAGGTATTATTTTATTGTTCTGTAAAAGGAAAAAGTCCTTGATTTGGTGACCATTGGTTCCCTTTTTGAGTCGTTCTGTGATTTCTGCTATAATGACTGGTTAATGGCGAGAATTACGGACTCCTATCAGATGAGTTGGCAAAACTTCTTCGAGGTCGTTGAAAACAGGACCAGTTACGCCTTCGGTAAACTCGAGGGCTATTGTGATGGTTTCGATGGCTAATTTTGACAATGCTTTGGGTTCGATCTTAATTATCATGTTTCGATCTTTAGCTGATCGTGTGGGGCGTTAGATCGATCTTCGAGCTCGACTTCACCCGATCATAGATATTTCTACCCTGGCCTAGTCAGGGGGTTCGGAAGCTCCATCAAATATCGAGTTCGGTTTACCCGTGTATACATGTATATCAACATTGACCTGGATAAAGGAATATCTAAAACACCGAGTAATTATCATAAAGCTAATTGCATATACTCCTCTATTCGACGAAAATACTATTTATCGCGTTAGCACCTACACGATGTTTTATTTGCAAGATGAACAATTTAAAGATAAACTAGAATGTTAAATGGTCGAATAATTTTGTTAACTTAGAACATCTTAAAATGGTTGAGCCAATAACGAATTATAGACCAACCTATCCAATTTATTTTTCTTATTTAATTGGAGTTAATTTCTCATACGGTTGCTCAGCTAGTGAAAAAATGTGTAAGAAAGTTACTTTTCCTTATTTTACGGATATGTCACTCAACCAATTGAAATTAAACAAGAAAGTCACCCTTTTTTTAATCTTGTAACAAAAAAAGTCACTCTACACACTCTACACTTTATCTAATGTGATAATTCTTTGAAGCCAATGTTTAAAAAATCGGAAAAGGGCCAAAAATGACCTTGAACTATTTGAAATAGCTCAAAAATGTCTTCCGTTTATTTTTGGTACCAAAAATACCTCTGCCGTCTATATTTTGGATCACAAATGCCCTTAATTCGTTAGTCTTGCCATTGAATGTGACATGGCAGTCCAACTGGGTTAGATTTGCTTACATGACTATCCATATAAGCAATCCATCATGACAAAATTATTTTTTCGGAAAACTTATTTTTTCGGTTTTTAAAAAAAATACAAAATCAACACTTATTCCGAAAAAAGTAAAATAATTTTCCGAAAAATATATTTTTTCTGGAAATTTTTTACTTTTTTCGGAATAAGTGTTGATTTTGTATTTTAATAAAAATTTCCGAAATAAATAATTTTTCCGAAAATATTTTACTTTTTTCGGAATAAGTGTTGATTTTGTATTTTAATAAAAATTTCCGAAATAAACAATTTTTCCGGAAATTTTTTACTTTTTTCGGAATAAGTGTTTTGATTTTGTATTTTAATAAAAAATTTTAAAATAAATATTTTTTTCGGAATTTTTTTATTTTTTTCGGAATAAGTGTTGATTTTGTATTTTAATTAAAATTTTCGAAAAAAATAATTTTTCCGGAAATATTTTACTTTTTTCGGAATAAGTGTTGATTTTGTATTTTAATAAAAAATTTTGAAATAAATAATTTTTCTGGAAATTTTTTACTTTTTTCGGAATAAGTGTTGATTTTGTATTTTTTAAAAAATTTCGAAAAAATAATTTTGCCATGCTGGATTAATTAGGTGTATGGCCATGTAAGCAAATCTAACCTAGTTAGACTTCCATGTCACCTTCAATGTCAAGAATAACGGATTAAGGGTATTTGTGGTCCAACATATAGACGACAGAAATATTTTTGGTACCAAAATAAGTGGAGGATATTTTTGAGGTATTTCAAATAGTTCAAGGATATTTTTTGGCCCTTTTCCGTTAAAAATAGAAGTCCGCTCATTATAACAATTTTATTGACCCACTCCGATAATCTGGCCTGCTACGTACAATTATATAGGTTAAGTATATAATAGAGGACCCCTTTTCATTTTATCAGGTTGGAGCTTCTATTCAAAATTTGTATTTGTATTAAAAAAATTTATTAAATATATAAAAATTATTAATTTAAAATTCAATAATTTAAAAAAATTATAATTTCGAACTCATAAAATTCATAACTTCGTGCAATTTACTAATGGATGACTTCAGCGTTTCTTCTCTCTATCAAAGGCGATTTAAAACTTTTTGTCAATCTAGTCCAAATGTTACATGGAAAGAGCCAAAGAGGAAATCGGACAAAAATAAAAATTTAAAGGGGAGGTTTATATAATTAACCTTTGGGGAGTGTGCATGCATGTGAGCCAAAATTGGTGATCCACTAGACAACCGTGCAGACCAATAACAAAATTTTAACCCCACCCAACTAAAAATAGTATAAATGTCCGTACTGGATATTGGAAAGTAGCAGTAAAATATATACTCCAAAAATAGACTTATAGACACTTCAATTAATTAGTTCATGCTGCTTGAAAAGTCTTCATCAAACTTTTGACCAAACTTCTCTGAATTCTCCCTAGACTTTCAAACGCTTTGCGTTATTCTCTTTGAAAACCAGTACCAATTTCATCTGCTTAATTATAATCCCTTCGTTTCAATTTACGTGAACTCATTTGATTGAGCACGGAGTTTAAAAATAAAAAAAACCTTTGAACTTGTGGTGTAAAATGAGGCACATATATTTTATGTGGCTATAAATCATTGCATAAAGGTAAATTATTTCCAAATAAGGAAATGAATCATTCTTTTTGGCACGGACTAAAAAAAAAATATATTCACTTAAATTGAAACAGAGAAAATTTATACTTTAGCGTTTTATCATCATTTATAGGAGCTGCGGAGCAAAATTAAAAATGAGTTTACGTTCTTGTACTGATAATAGTATTATAGAGTAAGTATTTACAATATCAAATAAAGTAATTAGCTTGATATATTGGTAGTCATATAATTTTATACAGTGTTGGAGCTGGTAATGGTCTGGTTTCAAGTTTACCATCACTCATTGTCAAAATATTTACATGCGATTGATTGGTCCAAGAAAAAAGATACTGGCTAATACACATTGGAGAATATGTTACAAACACTAAATAAAGGGGAAAGAGGTTTGTCACTTTACTAAATGGTTCATTCATCAAACAAGTATGTATTGTTCCAAACTGACTTTTATTTACCTTTTTCTTTTCACTTTTTTTTTTTTTACTTTTTGCGATTATTCATTAAGATATTATGATTAGAGACTACAATGGAATGCTTAACACTAAAAATTGAATAAACATTTTAACACGGGTGATTGTAGTGCTAATTAGTCGAATTAGTCTCTAATAATTTTTTGTTTGTTAATAATAAGTGGAATATAGACCTGTTGAGTAATGGAAAGGACTAATTTGAGCGGAACAATTAACAGATGTCATGGATGAACCATTTCACACAGTTCAGAAATTTATTAGGATTATTTTTCTAAAATGAAAAACAAAAAACACTATTTTTAGATGAGGTAATTCAATTGATTAAGTTAGAATATATACAATGTATTTTAACAAATTAATGAAACTTCTAGAACTCCTGATCAATTTAACATGTTTTACATACAAATAATCACAATAATTGGCATATGAATTTGAACGAAAATAACTCGAGTGGTTCATGCACCATTTCCACTTTAATTTCACCATCTATGGCCCTCAATTCACATTTTCTGTACATCATCAATTTTGAGCACATTCTATCTCCAACGTGACCTTCACTTTCCTTCAAATATTCTTTGGCAAACGTATTTATAATAGGTTTGTACCAATAGTTAAAAAGTAATTATAACTGTGATCATACTTACGCATTCACTCCCTTCGATCTATAATAATTAATTTTCTAACTTTTCAAATTTGATCTAAAATGAGTAATTTTTTTTAAAAAAAATAAAAAATTATGAAGGGCGAGGGGAGTACTAATTTAAACAGTGAATCCGTATTTCCTTTTAGTATACACAAGTGGGCTAAGCTGCAGAATCTGGCGGGTGAAATTCAAAAATAGCCAGATTTATAAGTGGTAATTGAAAAATAGCCACAGTTTCAAAAGTAATCGAAATTTAGCTACTTTTCATGTAAAGATAAATCTGAACGAAAACACTGTTCAAAATCCGGAAAATATTCCAGCATAATTGTTTACCCGAAAAATAGATAGAATTGAATTTATACGTAGTTCCGAGGATATATGGCGTAACTTAATACAAATTGTAAGGATAAATAGAAATGTAAATATGGATTGCAGAGAATGCGAAGTAGATAAGGTTGTAAGGAAAAATAAATTTTAGGACTCAACAAATAGAATCAATTTAAGAAATCTGAAAGAACGATTCTTTAGTGTAGAAGAATATAGCGTTTTTATTACAATGTAAGCCTAAGAAAAAACTTGTCCTACAGAAATGGTAACCAAGCCCTTTTATAGTGGAGGGATTTGGCTCTAAGCATAATAAAATAAACATTCAGTAGGAGACCCATGATAAGTCAGCTTTTCCACAATTTCTGCCAAGATTCTCTCTAGTGGGATTGCAACGGCTTTTGTCTGCGAGCTCGATTTTGCTTAGAGCCCTCGATTTTGGTTTGAGCTCGATCTCGACTCGAGCTCTTGATCTTGGTTCAATCCCGATCCTGGCTCGAGCTCTCGAATTGATTCGAGGTCAATGTTGGTTGGTCTCTGGATTATAAGCATGATAGATCTACTCTGCATCATGGTTCGATTTGGATTTGAGCTTGATAATGATATCGAACTCGACACGGATCGCCCCCCGGGTTCGAGGTTAGTTTGTTCCACCTTCGGGATCTTACTTCGATGATCATCGTTCGAACTCGATCGGATGAGCGAAGGCCGAAATCTATTTCGACCGTATACAATAATATACTGGACTTCGAATTTTTTACATGTGAACTTCCAGCATAATATACTGGAGTTCCAGCATAATATAGTGGTCCAGCATAATATGCTGAAGTTTATACATAAGTGCTCCAATCTCCAGTATATTATCCTGGAACTTTCCGTGTGCTGGAGTTCCAGCATAATATGCTGGAAGTTCACACACAAGTGCATCAATCTCCAGTATATTATGCTGAAACTTTTCGTGTTGCAGCAAAATAGTGGCTATTTTTCAACGACTTTACAAACACTGACTATTTTTCAGTTATCGATCCGAAAACTGGCTAGCCTATGCTATTTTTACGAATCTGGCGGCGGCAAATGGGGAAACATATATATGAGCAAGAGCAAACTTTTATCCTTTGGATTTGGCCCAACGGAGAACGGACTAAGAGTGAAGTTAATTAATTAAGGTGAAGTACGTACTAGATTGTAGAAAGTCGTTGTAATAAAAGCAAGTAGGGTTTAATCTAATTAGGAAGTAGGCAACTAAGTAATGACATTGTGTGACCAAATACCATGAACCTTATGACTTAGCTTTTAAGTGATTGTGATTTATGCAAAAGCTACTAACGGCTATAGTAAGGTCAATGAACTAGCTAGCCATTGTCTCATTCCAGATAATTAACTGATAAACTATTCATACTTGGATATTGCGCACGAGGCAACTGCCTATTTAATTTACTCATCTTAGAATTTATCCAAGTTATATCTATGGAAGATTCCATGGTTTCATTTTCTGTTCTCTAATTAATAGACTTAAACTTTGAACTTTCTGATCTCTAAGACTGAATTTGGTACAGGTCAATTTGGAGGACCAAGACATACTTCTTGTGAGTTGAGGACCAAGACATACTTCTTGTGAGTAGGGTGTACATAGGCCGGGTTGGTTCGGATTTTTCAATTATCAAACCAAATCAATTGTTTCGAATTTTTAAATCTATAAACCAAACCAAACCAACAAAAGTTGGCTTTTTCAATCTCGATTTTTTTAGGGTTTTTCCGATAAAATCTTCATAGCATAAAATATATCATTTATGCTCTAATATTTCTTAGGTCCTAGTAGGATAAAACTATATAAGATGTTACCCAATAAAATAATACAAAATAATGTGAGATGGGTCATGATTATACTAAAATACTCAACAAATCGCATAAAATAAATATTGTTAATTAATAAGCCATAATAAAAATAAACATAATATAAAAGTACTAAGTCATGCTAAAATAAGTACGACTAATAATTACTAAGTATTAATTACATGACTAAATAATATTAAAAGTAAGTTATGCGTTTTCACTATCTAAATTAATGCAAAACTAAAAAAATAAATATCCAATACTATTATCATTCCTAGTATTGAATTGAATATTTTTTGTTAGCATTAGTATCGATTTAATTTTGCTTTGAGCTTTATTTGAGTTACTAACTTTTATGGGCTATAAAACGTATTTGATCATTCAAAAGTTCTAAGTCCAAACTTGAAATAATACATTAAAAGAGAAAACTATGAAAAAGTTTAAAAAATATTTATAATTATATCATAATTATTATTTTTATGTCTAAAATATTTTTAAAACTTGTATACATGTAATGTCGGGTTTGGTTGGGTTTCAGTTTGATTTTTTTTAGTTAAAATCAAACCAAATCAATTATGGTCAATTTTTTCCTAACACCAAACCATAGTCGAGTTTTTTTTCTCGGTTTAACTCGGATTATCGGTTTGGAGTAGTTTGTCGGTTTCCTTTGTACACCCCTACTTGTGACTAAGACCAAATGAGGTTAAAAGAGTCATGTACAGCTGCAATTAGTTGTGTTCAAACCAAACCGGAAAATCGCATCAAACCAAAAATGAATAAACCCTAAATTCGAAAAAAATTCCGAATTACGAAGGCTTAGGTTCAAGAGATAAGAGAATTAAGGATACCCACCAGAAAGATCAAACCAAACCGATTGAAAATCTGATTTTGTTTGGTATTGAGTCAAAAAAACCCGAACCAAACCGACATTTAAATATATAATTTTTATATATACTTTTAAGATTTTTTTTTATAGAATTTTCTATAAAAAATAATGTCTAGAAATATTTGGGATCCTCTCATGGGATGTAATATTTAAGCGACTATAAAATGCATTCATTTTTATTTACCTTAAATAATGTGTTGTATCACTTTCTTATCAAGTGTTATTAAAATGTGTCAATCATCTCTTTATTCATCCATATTCATATGTCAAAATTTTTTATATCTTTTTCGAATTTGAAATGATATTTTGATAATTTAAAATTAAATATAAATATCGTTATTTAGGTATCATAGTAATTTTTATGTTTAATTATTAAATTCGATTAACCTTGAAAGCGTACATCAATGAAAAAATATTGTTAGACGACTAAGAAAATTACTATGTGTTACTAAAAAATTCTCCCATAAGAATATTTTAATAGATCATATGTTTATCAATTTTTTTAATTTTTACTGAACATATATTCACTTACCAAAACTTTATCTATAACTTTAACAAAGTAAGATTGAAATAATATGCATGTAACAAAAAGACTCGAAAAGCCCGACAAAACCGAACAAATCCAAACAAATATAGTTAGTTTGATTTTAGTTTGATAAAAACTGAACCAACCCGGTTCATGTAGAGTACCCCTAGCTGGGATGGTAAAATTATTCTACTATTCTTCTATCTTTTCCACTTAAGCGTTTATATTAGAGAAAATTCATACAATTGAATACTGACTTTAACTAGTTTGGAATTGAGGTATAACTACAGCTTATTAATAAATAGAAAGAATTATTCTTCACCAAGTTATTAGGAACTTTAGTGGAATGTGTGATTGAGGAATTCGAGAAATAAAAATTCAAGGGGTTCTATTTTTCTTTTAAAATTAAAAGCGAACAAATTTGGCTGAAATAGACCTGTTGTCTTTGTGTATGCTTTATTCAGTGTTCAAGACCTACTTGTATCCCTAGATAGAGCATTTTATTAATGGGAATTCGATTTGACATATACACAAACAAACACACACAGAAATGAAGGCCTGAATCTAGTCATTTCTTGTTCTCCATAGAATCAGAATGGTCCCTAAATTTATAAAACTACAAACAGTTACTAACTTTTTTACATTGCTCCACTTGTTTCCCAATTATGCAACCTCAAGCTTCCCATAAGAATGTCGTGGTTTATTATCACCAAATTACATACTTTATAATAATAATAATAATAATAATAATAATAATAATAAAGCAAAGCCAAAATTCAGAAACAGTGTACACAAAGAGGCAAAACAAGCTGAATTCCTCTCCTTTTAGACTAATCAACTATGAATTCCTTGTTCAAAATTAGAGGGCAGCATTGTGATTGAGTGTACCACAAAATTTGGTACATGTGCTCAATTCACAAACGTAAAACTATGATAAATTAAAAAACAAAAAAGGAGATAAGTATTACACTAGATGCCTGGAAGTGCAGCAAATTTGAAAGTTGTAAAGAGTTTTCAAGAATGTAAGCTGTTCTATGATCCCCTGCTGATTATTTGAGGCTCGTGGGGTCGAGGGCGGAGCTAGAGTACCGGGAGCGGGTTTTGCCGAACTCAGTAGTTTTGATTCGAATGTTATTTCTGTCTAAACAAATCTATTAAATATGTATAAATTATTAATTTAGAACTCATTAATTTAAAACGATTAGAGTCCGAATCCATACACTTTAAATTCTAGCTTCGCCTCTGCATGAAATGACTTTTGGCTTTTTCTAACTGGACCACAAAAAACAGCCGCCTTGGACCAAACATAAGAGTGAACTATTCTTGTTTTAAGGTAAAAACTTTTTAAAAAAAAATACCCCTAAATTTATCTCTTATTAATCAGCATGTACATGATTTTGAGTTTTCCTTTTCTACGTGCATTTGCCTTTTTCCTAACAATGATAATTTTGCTTTCTAATTTCAATTGAATTTCTCTAAATCAGTTATTTCTCGTTGTCTTGTACTCTTGTTTGATTAATCTATGGGTTAGAAAGTAAGTCTTTTGTCTAACTAATATATTTGACTGTCATTAAATAAGTTTTAAGACTTCTTATTAGGTTTGAGTTTAGGCCATCAAATTACATGCGCCTCTGGTTTAGTTGAACAGTAAAATTACCAAAGATACAAGTTGAAATTGATAGGATTTATTTAGTATTTTCAGAAAAAATGAGCAATCAAATTCTGATTTAAAAGAAAACAGCAAAAAATTCCGTGCTGGAAAGAGCAACAAGAGGTTCCCGCATAATATTTTTGGTGGTATATAAAATGCATAGGGGAGAGGGATGACTCAATAATGCCTGATCAACTAAAACAAATTTACATTACTGCAGTTCCAATTTTGGCCTTGTTTACCATAAAAAACGGATAACAATTAATATTGTAACTGATTTTAAGGTTACGTGGATTTATTCAATACAAACGGTAAAGATTGCTAGAAAAGACAGATAAAAGATGTAATAAATTATCAAACCGCTTGAAAATAAGGGGGGTGATTCTAGACTCGAGGGTAGCCTTAATGAGGTATCCGTCTTCGATCCCGGGCTTATAATAATGAAACACTTATCAACAAACGTAAGAGCATTGAATAACAGAAAAATAATAGTATATTGACTTGGTATGCGTGTTACAATGTCATCAATGAATAATCAAATTCCCTTTTATATAGTAGGGGAGTCCTACTCTAGGTACAATTCCATAAAAGGTAAAAAATCTTCCGTTTAACTAATCGCTGGATTTCCGCGGGTACGTGCCGAGATCCACGCCGCGATACGCGGCCGGTCACAGATATCACAACTTCTTATTAATCATGTTCGGCTGCCCGATAATGCTCTCCGAAATTTTTTAAGATTTGGACCGATACCGGGGTCACAATCCCGATATTCTTGAGGGCTGGCGTCGTGCCCCCGGAACCTATCTCAATGAGTCTCTTACCTCGATTCCGGCTCCTCGTCATCACGTCCCTTACTCGATTTATTTTATCGGAAACTGGGTCTTCTTACGGGTCCGATTTCACCCGTATACAGATAGTCCCCTCGTTTCTCGGAGAATAAGTTTTACGTAAACGAAGAGGAACGACATGAGTTCTTCGATCTCATCTTCAACATGTTGCGACACAAAACGACAAAAAAATTGAAACGTCCCGTCAGTCATATCATAATGATCCCCCAACGCGTGTTAGCCGTCGGCAGGCCGCTCCTGGATGCGAAACAGCGCGAAGCCCCTATAAATACCCTTTCTTTCATTCATTTTTTACTTTTGACCAAGCTTCTACCTTCTATCATTCAAGATATCACCGCCTTCCTTTTTTCTTCAATATTCTTACCTTCGTTCTTCAAATTGCAACCTTTCTTTTATCCTTCACTTAAGCTAGTGTTCTTGATTTCTTTACAAGTTCTCACCCTTTATTTCCTCATTATCCTTCATATCTTCAAACCTTTTTATCTAGATAAAAATGACAAAGACTTCCAAGACCGTTCCCCAGAATGATGCTCCTTCTTCTACGCAGTCGACCACTAACGTTGAGAAGACCGCCACCGATGTGGTCGTCCTCGAGAGGTCTGCTCCGGGCGTGATTACTAATAAACCGACAGCCGAGCACCCTTGAAAATGTTCCTCCTCGGGGGATGGGGGTGTTAGGTTAATGATGACTTCATGGTCGAAAAGCCCTCTTCGGTTCAAGGCCGATACGAGGCAGTTTCACGATACATTTGTTCTATCACTGAGGTCATTCTTCCTGTAGTTCGAAAAGACTGCGGCTGGGCGGATAAAGATGTAGTGATTCCCGGACCCGATGATGACATCACTACCTATGTTGAGGGACATCTGAGTGTTTACACTTATCCCTTTACATTGAGACTGGTCGACCCGGTCATCTTGGACTTTTGCAGGAGGTATGTTGTATGCCTCGGCCAAATCCACCCATCGTTATGGAGGATGTGATCCTCCTCTTATTCTTTGTGAACAAAATAGATTCATGTACGTTCACCATCGATCATCTACCCCGCTTGTACAGTCCCCGAATCTTACGGGAGGGATAGATAAAGCTTTTACGCTGGGCCAACAAAGCCCCATTTTCAAGTATCAACGAGGACCGGGATCGGGTTTGGCAAGGACACATTGTCCGGGTGAGGATCGCCGACCTGATACCTGCCGAGTGGAGGCCGTTCCTCGAGAAGTGGATCATATCACGTAAGTATAACTCCTTTAAAAGGTTGATTTTATGTTTTATCTTTCCTTTTCTCATCGGTGTTTGCTGTGGTGCAGCCCTCGCTCGAGTCCCAAACACCATTCCTCGACCCAGAGAGTGGATCAGAGGCATTTGTTCGCAGATGTCTTATGTCAAACACTCGTGGCGCGAGCTCTTGAAGGATCACTGGGAGGCCCGTTCTCATGGTAAGATTCCTCTCTTCGAGTAAGTAGCACTAGACTTTCTTTTTCAACACTATGTCCTCATTGCTTCTATTCGTTTTTGCAGGCTTTCCTAAGACCATCGAGCTTATGCCCTTGGCAGGGGGCGACATCCTGCATGTTGATCTATCACGCCATGAAATCGAGAGCGCGACCGGCGCTCAATCGAGTGAACCCGGCCGAGCAAGCATGTTAGATTTTTTTCTATCCAAACTTATCCATGAATAAAGAGGAGATGCACTCCATTAATCAAATATTGAAAAGATTTTATTAGCATCTCCCATATCATTTCCATTAGCAACTTCATTCATAATTTTCAAAATATTACAAGTTTATAGATATACTGAAAAACATGTTTGCCAAATACAAAAATTTCTAGTTCAATTCCCCACATCAAACACCATCCACAACCTGTCTACGGAGAGTCTAAGTACAACACAAGAGTAATATGGAAATACCGACAATAAGGCCCCGGCTATATCTCAAAACACAAAGTACAACATCAAATGATATTAGGCCCGGAATTGAGTAGGGCTCACCAAAACCTGCTGAATAGGGAGTAACTGCTAACCAGGACCAAAGTTGTCCGCTGATGAACCACCTGCATCCATTGAAGATTCAGCGCCCCCGGCAAAAGGGACATTAGTACATATAGAATAGTATTAGTATGTAAAGCTAACTGTCCTCTATTAAAAATAGAATGCCAATATAAGAAAGGGAAAACCATAGAAACAACAAGTCATAATCAACCATATCGAAACATCTAGTTAAAACATAACAATTTTTAAAATATAAAATTAATATATATTATTGGTTGGGAGTAAGGTTGCTTATCGGACGGATCAGGCGAATAATTACGCTTAAAGGTTCGGCTTAACAGTTATCGGATTATAAATATAGTAATCTGCTAGCCATCCAATAAGACAATAGGCGGATTGATATCGGATTAACAATTATCGCGCGATTATTGGGTGGCTAATCGGTTAAACCAAATAGAATTTTTTTGAATAATCATTCAATCAATACCAAACAGTTTCAAATCAATACCAAATTTTTAATACCATCTAAGATCTAACCAAACGGTATTTTTTAATTGAAGAGTCTTCAAGATTACTCATACTGTCATACACATATTAACCAAAATTTTAATACCATCAAGACTACTCATACAAATATACACGTATTTATCATTGAGTTTTCGATTTTTTGACTTCTCAGTTCTCAGTTTAAGAGAGAGACGAGACTGGTGACTTCTCTGCCTCTGGTGCCTGCAAACTATTGAGAATTAGAAAATAGAAATTAGGGATTTAGCCATTTAGGGTTTCAATAGTACTTTATATACATAGGGGTAAAAGTATAAATATGAAAATTCTTGACGGGTTAACGGTTTAACCGATAAAAAAATTGAGTAATCCGCCCCAAACTGTTAAGCCGTTAATTATAAAATCACAATCCGTTCACCATCCATTACCCCGATAATCCAATACCAATAAGTCAATAAGCCATCGGTTCGGTTTTGAACAGCCCTAGTTGGGAGATCATTAGCATCGATATACTACCGTGTTTGTAGCACGGAGTCCGATCACGCTCGATCGGCTAGGCCATCTCCCCGCGAACAATGTGGTTCGACATGTGATACGAAAGAAAAGTGTTTCCAAGAGTAGTACCACCATGTACGCAACATGGCGTCCGATCTCCACTCGATCAGCTAGGCCGCCTTCCCACATATACCGTGTGGGTTGACTTTTCCAATTCATAATTTTTATCAGTTTCATACCAATTAAGGGGAATAATATCAATCCATCAATCATATCCCAAATAAGGGGAATAATCACAATCCACTCCTATACCGACACGTGTAGTTTTAGGTGTGGGTTGTTACAACCCACCCTTCCTCGGTTTGCTAATGATACTTCCCAAAAATATTATTTTTATTTTTATTTTTGCACACAAAATTAACATAGGTACAAATGTTTTTACCTCATTATCGTTCACATTGTATAAATCTCCACTAGTATTTTCAACAAATCACAACAATAGTATTCCCTTAGCTCTTTGGCCATTCACAAGATTCATTATTCAAGGCACCGTGGCCGTATATGATATCACACTTTCATTTCTTCCCTGTCATGTATCATCATCATAAATATCAACATATATAATATTCCGAAAATCACAACTTTAAGTTCATTAGAAATGAACAATTTAAGCATAATAGATTTCTTTTTAAGAAATGGAGTAAAATGATTGACAATCAATGTGCGAGTTAAAATCATAAACAAGTAACACATAATTTATTCTTGAAATACTTTTCCCCAAAAAGGACAATACACAATTTTCACTCACGAATATGTAAGAACGCAAAACATATTGAACATACTCACAAAGCATAGCATTAGCTAAAACAACCACATATGGGCATGACTTGAGTACATAAACTTTTAGGAAAATTCTATTTTTGAAATAATTTTGGAACAGTTGAATCAAAGCTCATTTCATAATCTCTCACATTGTCTTATTTCATTGGCACTATTAGCCACAAGTATAACTTTCATTCTTGGCACGTTGGCCACACTCTATATTCCCAATTCACTTATTTCATTTTCAATCATCTTTATAGATTATCAACAACAAGATATTTCCAATCAAGACTTTAGGTACACATATGAGCAATTAAGAGTCTTAAGCATATCAAGTTTTTCTCGCACATTTGGCATACTAGCTTTCAATTGAAACATGACTCATAGCCATAACATTTTAATACGCAACCCATACTTTGAAACTTACGGGAATATTATGGAATTTGATTCTAAGAGAGTGGTTTATCCAACATACTTCGCTTTGAGCTTTTCTTAAATTACTACAACGTTCCGAAAATTCTAGCAATCCTGATCTATTTTGAGACATAACAAAATTGAACACAAATTAGGAAGATATTCATGGTTTCAGCTCATTTGAGCATTTTATCAAATACTAGGTGTGCAAATTTAACTACAAGGTTCTTCTACAAGATTTTCTTCACTCCACAACCCAATCCTTACTTATTTGAGCTCAACAATCTTCTCACAAACCTTATTAGTACATGCATGTATAAATGATACTCTTACATCCAAGAATCATACTCCCCATCACCCATATTTTACCCCAAACTCAAAATAGAAGACTAGGGTTAGATCCTTACCTAAGGGTGGCAGGTGGGTCGGTCAAGGACCGCAGACCAAATGGTCTTCTGGGCCTAAACGGGCCTGAACCGGTTAGAACCATGGGCCTAGTCCGATTTTCCGAGCTGGTTCTTCATTTTAGGACCGCTAGGCCCGAGACTATTTGGGACCGGGACCTGACCGGTCCTTGGCGGGCCCAAACGGTCCCAACGGTCAAAATTTAAAAAATAAAACTTGCCCGTTGAGATTTGAAAAATCTGGCCGTTGGACTTTAAAAAATAGTCGTTGTCTATTTACAAAATAGCCATTTAACCCCCCCCCCCAACTTTGTTTTAACCTAAAATTTTTATAATTATACTTTTTTCCTATTTTCAACTATAAATACCCCTTCATTCTATCATTTTTCTCACAAAATCATCAATCTCTCTCAATATCTCTCTAATTTTCTTCTATAATTGCTACTATTGCTTACTTTATTGTTGCAATTTGTGAAACAATTGTGAAGTTGGTGAATTGAAGTCTTCAACGATAGTCAATTTTTAACAAGTTATTCATCACCACCAACACGAAATTCCTCCGGACCTTGATAGATTTATGAAGTTTGTAAGAGATATCATGTAACTTGTATGAACAAAAATTAGTATGTATTGTGTAACTTGTATTTTGGCACATCTTGATTAGTTTCTTTTTCTTCTCAATGGTGGTATTAGCATCTTGTTGTGCTCATTCCATAGGGGGAAAGAAGACTAAGAAAGATATTGCCATATTTTTTTTAATACTATAATAAAATTATACCGCATTGCTTTGAATATCTCTTTACAATATTTTTGTCTTTAAATTTGAATTAAAAATTTAGGTCACAATTCTATAATAAAATTTACAAGTAATTGCCTTAGATATTTTTATTAACATCTATTTTTCTCTAATTTCTATAAAATTTTAAATAAAATATCTGTTGGGCCCACTTAGCCCGCTGGCTGGGACCGCTTAGCCCGGGACCATTAGTTCATGGGCCCGGTCCTGGGACGGTTCCTACAAAAAGACCACTAGGACTGGGACCGTTTGGCCCGTTTAAATTGGGACCGGCCCGGGACCGGGACCATTTGGATCTGCCCACTTAGCCCACTTAGGCCCGGGACCGGTCCACTTGCCACCCTTATCCTTACCTCTTGAGTGAAGATCTTGTGAGATTTCCTTGTTGGATTTCAAAGCTCGGACAAGATCTTGATGAACAAAGCACTTGAACTTCTTCCTCTCTCTAGAACACTCTCATTTCTCTCTAAAAATATCAGGTTTTTGCCTTCAAAATGAGCCCCAAAGGCTATTTATCAAAACGGGGTAGGGTTATAAAAATAGCAAAATAAATCCTCCAAACTTAGGTCTGCGGTCCGCACAATGGATTGCAAAACTGGTGCCCAGAACTGGGCTAGACTGGTCAGTTCTGCTACCATTCTACGGTCCGCGGAATGATTCTGCGGTCGCAAAATTGACCGCAGAATCACATTTGGTAATTTGGTCATAACTTCTTATAGGAGTGTCCAAATGAACAACGGTTTGAAGTGTTAGAAACTAGACTCGAAGATATTTCATTTGATAGGTTTTACATCATATAAAGACTTATATATATATATATATATATATATATATATATATATATATATATATATATATATATATATATATATATATATATGTATATATGCTCGTCCAAAGTTTGGTCTTGTGTGTACTCATTTGGAACTTTAGTCTATCATGTAATTTTCAACTTGACTTAAACTTAGGGCTCTCCTTAGACCTCACATAACTTATAATATGCCTCGTACACTTATTATCATATCCAATTAAGATCCATCATATTAATAGTCCTCGTCTTCACACATAATAATATAATTAGCACATATTAACTTTCTTAATAGCGCTTAAGTACTTCAAAATTTTTCGGGGTGCTACATTCTCCCCCAGTTAAGAACATTCGTCCCTGATTGTTTTATAAGTCACTTTTAAGAATAGAGTTATGATTCTTTTACCTCTAACCATTATACATAGGCACTTATGACTACATCAGTCTCATACTTCCTTTCCAAAATTTCAACTTACTTATAGCTCTTAAAATTTGGCTATCTTTACAAATTCTTAAATATTTCAACGGAGTTTCCTCTATAACTGGGCCTATCCACCTGTCAGAGAATCGTCAAAATCATCCTATCAACACATCCACAACTCGACAAAGCATCACAATGTATATCAACATCACTAATCTCATCATTACAGACATTATATTATCAAGAGTGATATCTGGACATGAGCTGCACATATTTAAATCATAATGCATAGAAAGTACCTTTCAAATTACAAACCACTTTCTATACAACCAAGCGGAAATATTTTCTTTCCACAACACTTTCGGCCTTTAAAGTGACCTTCTCGACTTATAGAATTCTCCATAACACATTAACGGAGGCACTCTCAACTCCCAAACTTATCTAACAAGGATGACAAATAGATACCCCTCATAAGCCAATTATCCATTAACTTCACCTTCGCTAGCTTCCACCGGAATGATAGACAAAGAATTTCCAACTACCTTCTTAGACATAGACACATGAAACACCGTATACTTGGAGGCCAATGATGGCGAAACATCATACTCATAGTTCGGCATATTTTTCTTCAAGATTTCATAAGGCCTAATGTGACTACACATACTTTACCTTCCTTAACAATTCACCCAATATATTCATAGAGAAAATCTTGAGAATAATCTGTTCACTTTCTTCAACTCTAAACCCCTACGCCGAACACCCAAACTAAACTTTTGGCGACCTCAAACAATTACTCTAATACGAGCTAGCTTGAATATGTCTATAAAACTTCCTACCCAATATATTTGATCACGAGATGATACTTCTTCTGTGACATATTTGAACCTTCAACTCCCATAGGTTGCTATAAATAGGAACAACGTGATTCGAGATTGGGCTAGAAAGTTTTTCAAGAATCCATCAATGTGCTGAGCAGGGCGTTTTAGGATGTTATATCCTAAGAGACACAAGGTTACTACCAATAATGCTGATATGGTTAATCATTATGATGACATCATTGATTCGAAAAATGAGGCATAGAGTTGCCTAGTAGGCATTGATAATGTCAGGATCATGTACATGATTCCGAGATTTAAAAGAAATGAGTTATGAAAAGGATAACATCAATTGTTTCATTCCATATTTGCCTTATTTGGCGATAGTAGGCCTCAAAGAGAAATAGCCAAGTACGTGACACCAGTCGCCTCTTGGAATGTAGGGAAAATTAGTTTAACTCGAAATGAGAATATTCAAGCACCCTGAATGTGATATGGATTTCAAAATACATGAAATTGCATTACGCTCTTAACGGTAACTAGCACAAAGAATCCATGCCACAAGTCCATAAAGATGGAAAATAAGTTAAACATTTATGAGATTATTATCATTCGGAATGGTTAACCCTTCATAATAGTTGATCCTATATAGGAGGACTAGAGATACAACAAACTTGTATTTCCAATCAATATACTCATGATATGTGCTAGAATTTAAACATGCACCTGAGGTGGGGAGGGAAAAGTCGTGGTAAGTCTGCTTAACTTTCAACCACACACAGGTGAAACCATGTAGCTAGGACATATTAATGTTGGGATGAAAACATGTATTGGTTAGATAAAATGAACACTTTGCTATGAGGTGGACATGTTTTGCCATAATAACTCTCGAGATGCAATACCAGGCCACTTCATGGGCAACTACAATACTAGGAAAAAAGTGAGTTACTTAGTGAGGCATGATCTAGGTGGACATAAAAGTCATACTGAGATGGGAAAACAAAAAGATCTTCCTGTGACGAATTTGTGAAAATCTCGAATTTCCCAGAAACTCTATGCGGACAAGTGACCCCTTTCAATTGACAGGTACACATATGATAGGTACTGAGATATTCTCTCATGTTACTAGACAGTGAAAAGGATTCATGATAATATTCACAAAGGAGGAAAATGTTTGTTCCATCCATAGGAGCCACAAACATCGGAGAGAGAAAGATTGGCTCAAGAAGGATCTCAACACTAGGTTGCTTTACATTGGCTTTGATACCACACAGGTAAACTTTATGATGGTACATGTATAAGCACAAGTGGGCAGATGTTATCCATTTAAATCAAAAGGTTCTGTAAGAAATTCATCAGGTATGGTCCCTTGTTGAGAATTTAGGAAAACAAGTGGGAAATATTAGCCTAGGGTTATAACTCAATTCAAGGAAATACTTATAGAGATCAATCCCACAAGAGGTTGTAAATAAGAGAATTTGTGACAGAGAGGCTTCACGAATAATGCATCTTATTCAAAGAGTAGGTACATGCAATGTTTTATGATTCAGCGTCTTGTCAAGACCATGCTTATGAGGGCTCTTGTATATGGATGCACATATACAAGAGGAACATGTATAATCTTCTCAACGAGCAACGGGAAGGAGAAGTCAAGATTTTCTGGGCTGAGTTGGACGTGGCTCAGAAAGAACATGCCGACCTAGTAGAACAGGTAAAGATCTTCAAAGTTAGTGATGACGATTTATGCTTGGCGACTAACGGTCAAAACCCGTAGGTCCAGTAGAAGCTTGATCGGATCGACTAGCTTTTATCTTAGATGGACAAGATCAAGTCCATAGCCGAAAAGTGAAAGGGAAAAATAAACCGATTGGCTTTGGAAAAGGAGACTGCCCGGGAGCAACTGGCCTCGGCGGAGGTCCAACTTCAAGCGGCGAGGGAGAAAGTTGAGGCCCAGTCCAACAAAATCGAAGACCTCCAGTCTCAACTGGGCTTGACCGTTGCTGAATGGGATACCCTTGGCAAGGAGCTTAAAATGGCCAAGTTGGCGGCGGAATAATCAGGGCCGATGTTGAGGAGATGGTGGCCCAGTACAGAGCTGACGTTGATGCAGACCAGGACCTCCTTGAAGTTACTGTCGAATATGTGAAGTAGAAGTCCCGAAGAGAGGCTCTTGAGGAAATTCATGCCTGACGTTTCGAACTTTCGGCAGAGATAGAAAATGCTAAGAGGCTCGAGGCCGAGGCCAAAAAGTTGGAAGATCACGAGGACGAAGAAGACTTCGAGAGTTCCAGCGAATCCGAGGGCGGAGAATACCCCGATGGCCCCGGTGATGAGCCGGGCTCCTACAAAGACCAGGCTTGGTACCTTGTAGATTCTCTTTGTTTTTTGTATTTTTGTATATTTTTGAGGCCGTTTGGCCTTTGTAAAGATATTTATATATATACAAGGCTTTTCTTTTTTCCCTTTGGTAATTATCAAGTTTGCTTCTTTTGGTTTTTTCTTTACGATTGCAAAGATTTCAAATGCCTTAGCACGTAGTAATAAGGTCTTGTTCGGAGGTTCGAACCAGGCTTGTTCTCACTGTAATTTTTCTTAAAACGTGTGGGGGCTTGGTATGACCGGAAGATTTCCCCAAAGTGCTTACTTAGAAGCTTTTAGATTGTAATTTTGTCGATGGTAGACTTTGAACCGGTTTGAAAATTTTAAAGGCCTTATGTTTTGGTTACGGGTTTCAGACGTCTCCGAGCCGTTTCTAGGATGGTCGTAGCCTTTTAAGTTTGGGTATTGCCCAATAGGCTTATTACCCCGGGCTTCAATACCCGAGCAGTCCGGGCTTACCCAGGACAACAGTACTTGAGTGGGGGTGACCTCTTGGATCTGAATAGAGGTGGCCCTTGGGCTTGATGTCCTTAAGGAATAAAAATGTAGTAGTTTTTAGGAGACAAAATATGTATCTGCAAGGTAAAAACTTTCTTTTATTTCTGTGTGCAACATACAAGTTTGCAAAAGTGTACAAGCTTCGTGTTATGACTTAACTGGTGTATGTGACCGTTTGGCCCTTACAATAAATCCTATCCACCAAGCCCATACGGTTTGAGAACAAAGTTTCTTTCCATTCTAAAATCATTATCCTAGGGTGATGGCCCCCAGTATTCGAGGTCGATCATCAAGAGGGATCGGATACTATTTTTGTGTCCCTCAACTCTGGTTCATAGCTGGTATTTAATTCTAAGTTTGCACTATATACTGTTGCCTTGTTAAATACCTTAGCAGAAAACCCATTTGGGAAAAAACCAGTTCAAGGGAAAAAGAGTGCAACGCGTGCATTCAGGCATAATAACTGTATCATTCTTTGGTCGTTGCCTTATGTAAAGAAAAGAATGAATGGGGTCATACCTTAGCAGTAGTACCGTTTTAAGTGGGTCACGTTTCAATTGTTTGGTAGTCTCTCACCATTCCCTGCTTCAAGTTTGTATGATCCTTTACCGATGATCTCGATAATTCGATACGTACCTTCCCAATTCGGTCCCAGCTTACCTTCATTCAGGTTCCAGGTGGTTAGTGTCACTTTTCTTAACACCAAGTCTCCGATATTGAAGTGTCAGAGGTTAGCTCTCCGGTTGTAATACCTTTCTATCCATTATTTTTGGGCGGCCAACCGAATTAGGGTGGCCTCGTGCCTCTCGTCCAATAGTTCTAGGGTCGTGCTCAAGGCCTCATCGTTTGACTCTTTGGTCGCATATCGGAACTTGAGACTCAGTTATCCTACTTCGACCGGTATTAGCACTTCAGCACCGTAGACTAACGAGAATCGGGTGGCCCCGATACTAGATTTTTAGGTCGTACGATATGCCCACAAGACTTCGGGCAAAATTTCTTTCCATTTTCCTTTGGCATCGGTCAACCTCTTCTTAAGATTTTGGAGTATAGTTTTATTCGTAGATTATGCCTGCCCGTTCCCACTAGGGTCATAGGGTGTCGAATGGATCCTTTTGATCTTATAGTCCTCAAAACATTTACTCACTTTACTACCGATGAACTGCTTCCCATTGTCGTACACGATCTCGGCCGGCATTCTGAACCGACATATTATGTGGTCCAAAATGAAGTCAATAACCTCTTCCACTCATTTTAAAAAATAGTCAGTCATAAATAATATAAATTGAGCCTTATGGGGTGCCCATGGAAGGGGCCCAATTATGTCCATTCCCCATTTCATGAATGGCCAGGATGACCGGACCGAATGTAGTAGCTCCCCGGACTGATGAATCATTGGTGCACGCCTCTGACATCCGTCGCATTATTACACGAAATCTTTTGCATCTTTCTCCATGTCGATCTAGTAGTAGCTAGAATCTGATTATCTTACGAACCAATGATTCAGCACCCGAATGGTTCCCGCAGGTACCTTCATAAACTTCCCTCAAAACATATTCAGTATCTCCCGGTCCCAGACATATGGTGAGCGGGCTATCGAACGTTCTCCTGAATAGGGTGTTGTCTTCGGACAAGTTAAACCTGGCCGCCTTTATGCACATAGCTCTCGATTCTTTAGGATCCGAGGGAAATTTTTCGGTCTTCAGGTAATCTATATACTTGTGTCTCTAGTGCCGGGTTAAGCTTGTCGAGTTTATCTCGGGGTGGCCTTCTTCAACTACCGATTTCATGAGTTGTACGACCATTCCCGAGTTGAATTAATCGTCATCAACCGACGATCCTAAGTTAGCAAGAGCATCGACTTCGATGTTTTGATCCCGAGGTACATGTTACAAAGTCCATTTCTTGAACCGATGTAACATCACTTGTAGTTTATCCATGTACCTTCGCATTCGTTCTTCTTTGACTTCAAACGTTCCATTGACTTGGTTTTCCACGAGGAGGGAATCACACTTAGCTTCAATCACCTTGGCCCCCAGGATTTTTGCCAGTTCGAGACGCAATCATGTCCTCATACTTGGCCTCATACTTGGCCTCGTTGTTAGTAAATTTTACAGTTCTAATAGATTGCCTAACTACATTAACGTCGGTGGCTTCAACACGATGCTAAGTCCGAACCCTTTTGCGTTCGAGGCACCATCCGTAAAGAGGGTCCAGATTCCGGAAGAGATCCCCGAGTTCAACAACAATTCCTTATCGATCTCGGGTATTAGGGCCGGCGTGAAGTCGGCCACGAAGTCCGCCAAAAGTTGAGATTTGATGGCGGTTCGGGGTCGATATTCGATATCGCACCCAGTGATTTCCACGACCCATTTTCCCAATCTTCCCGAGAGCTCGAGCTTATGCATAATGTTCCTTAACGGGTAAGTAGTCATGACATATATGGGATGGCATTGCAAATACGGTTTTAACTTCCTAGAGGTGCTTAGCAAGGCGAGCACCAATTTTTCCAGGTGAGGATACCTAGTTTCAGCCTCGCCTAGAGTCCTGCTAACATAGTAGATAGGAAATTGAGTACCTTCCTCTTTCTGAACTAGGACTGTACTTACCGCTATCTCGGATACCGCTAAGTACAGGTACACCTGTTTATCTGCCTTCGGAGTAAGAAGTAAAAATGGGCTCGAAAGGTACCGCTTGAGTTCTTCCAAGGCTTGTTGACACTCCGGGATCCATGAGAAATTATTCTTCTTCTTTAATAATGAGAAGAACCGATGGCAATTGTCGGAGGACCTTAAAATGAATCGGCCCAATGTGGCTATGCACCTAGTTAACCTTTGAACGACCTTGACATTGTCCACCACGGTAATGTACTCTATGGCCTTGATTTTATCGAGATTGATCTCAATTCCCCGGTTAGACACCATGAATCTGAGTAATCTCCCGGACCCGACTCCGAATGCGCATTTCTTAGGGTTCAGCTTCATATTGTATTTCTTCAATATGTTGAAGTTTTCCTGCAAATATTTCAAATGGTCCTCTGCTCGTTGGGCATTAACTAACATATCATCAATGTAAACCTCCATTGATTTTTCTATTTGCTCTTCGAACATTCGATTTACTAGGCATTGGTAAGTGGCACCGACATTTTTTAGTCCGAATGGCATTATGTTATAACAATAGGTGTTGTACTTAGTGATGAAGGGCGTTTTTTTCTTGGTCGCTCGGGTCCATCCGAATTTGGTTGTAACCGGAATAGGCATCGAGAAAACTAAGGATCTCGTGACCGGCCGTGAAATCGATCATGCGATCGATGTTGGGAAAAGGGAAAGAGTGCTTGGGGTATGCCTTATTCAAGTCTTTGTAGACTTATTCATGCCTTATTCCGATCTTTTGGTGTTGAAAGTGCGGATATCGGGACCACCTCATCGACCGTAAACCTATACTTATGAAATATCTGATTATCAACCACAAGCACACCTAGTGCATAATACAAATCCTGGGGTGACGAGTAGCGACATACGCTACGAAACTCAAGAATAACTAAGGTATGATATATGATCTACATCTCGAGTGCCATCCTGCTCACATAACACCACATCTACATGGACCTCAACACATGGGTGAATAATCAAGCCATCTTACGACCCACGTGGCACAATATAGGTTACACGGAATAGCTGACAACGGAAATAACATCCAATGCCCGGCGACTCCTTTGTAAGAAACTCTATGCAGAATGAATACATCCGGCCTAATGTAGAGCACACATTTACATTAGACCCATCGACGGACCTCAAGCCGATTCTAATCATGCTGGGCTAATAAAATTTCAAGGATCCACAATACCCTTTTTCCATGATAGCCAAGAACAACCTCCAAATCCGGAACAACTCACACAGTCTACAACCCAAGGAATAGAACGCCTCTCAGGCATTAACTCTCACATTGACGATATTATCATACCTCCATACTTGGTTTTAATCTTTAGCAATCAAGTGAGTAACATATCACACTTAGGTAGCAAAGTACGCACATCCATACCGCTACTCATTAAAATCCCGTAAAACAAATTAAGAATCAGTAATTCAATACACAGGGCCTCTTACACAGAACGTCGTCCTCGGGTGGCACCAAATAAAATGCCAGCTTACTCTGAACACCTGCTCATCTGAGCCCGTAACATTCTAATTAACACCAAACCGCAACCTTGATCATCAACTTCCAATTACCATGCCGCTCACTGCACCTATCATGCCGCTAGGCAAGAATACTAGAATTCATCATAACTCCCGAACTACTAGTAGAATAACATTTCATTAGCTAGAAACCTTTCACTTAGATCATTTCCGAAGAACCAACACAACACGCAACTGAATTTCCAAATCACAGAAAAATAAAAACCTCAAGTCATGATCTAAATTGACATAACTCTTCCAGAATCCATTTACACTACAAGGTCATTTGAATCAAATACCTCCCAGATCAATCAAGTTGTGGTGGTGCTCAAGCCCACGCGTACAACCACAAACCACATGTATAACTTCACGCTGAAAGAGTTGATCACTGCCACAATCATGCTGATTCAACCATTACTAACCGACCCAATTCCTTTCAATTTACTATTGACTTGCCTTGGATATAATAACAACTCCATTCAAAACATAACTAACTAAATCCGCACTCATACCGAGTGTCCCACATCGCGAGACCACATCGTCTCAATACTCATGAATTATCTCATACCTTCCTCATGCACATAATGGCATTTCCAACTAGTGTACCCATTATGCAAGCCCTCTTGCAAATCCAAAGCTATTTATTCATTTCCACCAATACTGTACCGTATACCCGATGATAACATAGAACACTCCATGCCCCGTTCACAATGCACGGTAGAAACTCGATCCTTAACCACACAACGAACCCGAAATCCTTAGGCACTACACTTTAATTCTCGAACTCACTAGGACCGTTGTTGAGAGTTACCCACTCTGACTTGATCCCAAATATAACCAACTTTAACACTTTGCTAGCACCTAAACACACTCTCCAAAAAGCAACCAGCTGAATTCCTTTCCTTGTACATTATATCCACGAGAAGCATAGACTCGGAGTCTTCCCAAATCCTGCACCTCAATCGATAAGGTGGAATATAGCATACATTTATCAATTTCCCAACTCGAATTACCCCTGAAGTTTCCTTTTATTAGTTACAAATAATTTACCAATGCACCAATAACCAAAAGTTGCACAAGCCGACAACCACACAATCCAATCGTAGACGGTGGGGCTCCCCCACTTTGCTTTAAGCTACCATCACATAATATAGAGCCCACAATGATTCCTCCTTCTCATTTACCATGATCCCGCACCGTTAACCGCCAAATTTCTCGAAGTCTTTTGTTAAGATTTTCCTGAACATTCTGAGTCATCAGTCATAATCACATATTTGACCTCTTACCGGGTAGCAGTAGTATTCTTCGCAGAAGCTTTATCAACACCATGAAACCGCTAACCTGCCCACAGGAGATGACCCACCTGTGGAATTCCTTACCGACATCTTCCCACAACGCTGCACTGGGTATAACCACCAAGTAATGAGTAAATTCTCCTGAGCCCATGCTCGTCCACCATTTGTATAAGTCTATTCCTTCCCCATTGGCATCAATTAAAATTTCAACAATATCTTCCAAACTCACATCATATTGCATCAGATCAAATTGCCACACCCTCTTCATTTCAAGCAACTCCTTTATGCCACATTAAATATTTCTTCGTACAGTAACCATCTTTCCAAATAATGTTCGTAGACCAAATCACCATCTATCACGATTCCCAAACTATTCTACACTCTTTTAAGGTACTGCTATACTACCACAATAACCATATGCTACTATGTCTCTCCCACATCAGTCAAACCACCTCCTTTAATCAACTTCTCGACTTCCGCTTCTCATACATGACCTATTAGTAATCCAACCACCACAAGACACCTCCAACATGTTCTTCCTCATTTTTCGTTACCCAAGTGTTGCATCAAATCATAATCCATCCATGTAGCTCCTGAGCTAATAAATTGCTACCAACTCTAAGCCTCATGGTAGATCATCTCCCTTGAGCCATCACATTAGAAATACCAACTCGGTCCTGAACCACTGCATACCACTATTTCTGACAACCGCCCCTCAGGAACCACTTCACATACCCCCTAGGGAAAAATCAAGAAGACCATAACATCGGCGATCGTAATGCATTCACACGATGACTACGACATCACATCACAATGCAAATCCCACTACACTCGAAAATACTAAGTCACGTTACCCCTTCAACTAAGTCCTGAGCATCCGCAGTCTGATTGCCTTTCTTTTGCTGGAATTAAAAGCTGAATCTCTAAATCATGCACTGGGAAATCCTCCTCCTAAGTCATTCATTGTCTCGACACATAGACAAACACCCTACCTTTACACCAACACTGTGCGATAACAATGTCTGAACATCATAGCAATCTGCGTGCAGCCTCGAAACCATCAAAAATACAGCTACTAAGCTGAAATGACAGAACTTCTTTTCGCAAGAAGTCGATAATAACTTGTTTGAATGCATAGGGAGAAACATCCTGCTCCACGTCTATAGTACCACTGTAACTCCTTGATGCCCAAACGACACGAGTGCTCAACATTATATAAGAATGAGTAGGAAGGAAATAAAGGCATAAGCCTCAATGGAATCAAACCGCACGATAAAGAAATCAATAAGGGAAGTGCTCCTAAGAGCCCTGTAGCCTCCCGAAGATAAGTACAGACATCTCCGTACCTATCCGCAGGACTCTACTAGACTTGATCATGACTCATGAGACCTAAGTGAACCTAACGCTTTGATACTAAGTTGTCACGACCCAAAATCCACTATAGGTCGTGATGGCGCCTAATGCAGCCGTCAGGCAAGCCAACATTTTATTTATCAATTTATTTACTCATTTTGGTATTTTTGAAATCATGATTTTTCCTTAATTTAACAGTATATCATAGAATTTACAAAAAAAGAATTAAAAAAATATTAACATAAACCACAATAGTGATTAACCCAAAGAAAGCCCCTGAAACCTGGTGTCACAAGTGCATGAGTATCAACTAGGAAATATGATAAAAATACAACCTATGTCTGTAATACAAATTAGACAGGATAGTGTAAATAACTCTGATGGAGACTCTGTATATTGCGAATTCATAACATGGAATGCAGCTCACCGTAATTTCTCACAAAAGTCGCGCCTCTGCGCCCAAAAGACCACTAGACATATATGTACCTGCACAAAATATACAACAAGTGTAGTACGGGTACGTAAATCAACGCGTACCCAATAAGTATCAAGTCTAACCTCGAAGAAGTAGTGACGGGAGGTCGACATCAACACTTACTAAAGGTCCAATAGAGCAACATAATAAAAGCGTGAACAATTATGAAGCATACGAAAATAATAGGGTAAATTTGTAAGTTACATAGTCTTCCAAATATTTCCTTTAAAGGGTGAATTTCTAAATCTTGCATTCTACCATAATAACTCAGAAAACGTCAAGTGTCATTATCAAATAATTAAGGGATACCATATAAAATGTCGGGCATCAGTGGAAATATTTGCTCGTGAATATTCGGACTACTAATGATATAACTCATAATTCTGCCGAGGTCGTTCGACCCGATCCCGAATAATGTATACACTGCCGAGGGCTGAGCGGCACGAACCATAAATGCATCTATACTGCCGAGGCATTCGGCCCGCTCCACAAGAAATGAGGACACTTTATGAACCTCCGGAATGAGAAACTATCACAAGGCTAACATGTAAGGATGTACAATTTCTATTAACGGTCTAGTAACTCGCACAAAAATTTAAGTACATGTAATTTCGATCTTTTATTATTTCCTCTAACAATTTTTAATATGATTCAGGTACTTCAATTAACAAAGGATGCAAACATTACAAGTAATTCATGATTTTGGTCTTAAACTACCCGGACATAAGCATAATTAGTAGCTACGCACGGACTCTCGTCACCTCGTGAGTACGTAGTCCTCACAATTAGGAGCAGATATTAATTTAATCCACCTATGGAGTAAATTCCCTCTTACAAGGTTAGACAAGAGACTTACCTCGCTCTGAAGTTCCATAGCCAGCTTGAACGCCACTCTAACACCTCAAAACGATGCTTGTCTATCCAAAACTATGCAAACAATGTGCAAATCAATCAATATGTGTTCTAATACCCATAATTTAGTCAATTTAAACAATTTCCAATTCCTCTCGAAAAGTCGATAAAACCAACCCTCGAGCCCACGCGCCCGGATTTTAAAACTTTTCAAAGATAAACTTTACCCATAGCACCAAGATCTCAAATATATAACTTATTCCAAATTCCATGTCCAATTTCAAGGGCAAATTCTAAAAATACCAATTTCTAGGTTTTTCTTCAAAATCTCAAATTTCTACAAAATTTCATGTTTAAATCCTTATACCAACCATGTATTAACTCACAATATGAAGAAATCACTTACCCCATAATAGTTAATGAAGATGAAACTCCAAAGGTGCTCCAATATCGGCTCCCATGGATGAAATGAAGTTAAATTGAGCCAAACCCTCGTTTTAAATTAACACACTGCCCAATGACCCTTTCGCACCTGTGATTCGATAGCCGCTTTTGCGGCTCCGCACCTGCGAAAACTCCATCGCAGGTGGGAATCCAACTCAATCCAGCAGTCTCTGCTTTTGCGGCCCAAATAGCGCTTATGCGCTTCCGCTTTTGTGCTCATGCACCTGCGGGCAAAAGTCCGCATCTGTGGCCCCAGGCCTTCTCGGTCAATTCCGCTTCTGCGATTACCCCTCCGCATCTACGGTTTTGCAGGTGTGGATATTTCCTCGAACCTGCACTCCATGCCCAGCTCACCTATAACCGCTTCTACGACCCTCTTGTCCACTTCTGCGGCCAAAACTTCGCAGGTGCGGTTACACCAGATGCCAGCTGCTTCAACATTTCTTCCAAGTCCAAACTCGATTAGTTAACCATCTGAAACCAACTCGAGGCCCCTGTGACCTCAACCAAACCTACCAACAAGTCCTAAACCACAATACAAACTTAATCGAGCCTTCAAATCACATCAAACAACAATAAAACCACAAATCGCACCTCAATTCATGCTTAGTGAACTTTAGAACTTCAAACTTTTACATTCGACGCCGAAACCTATCAAATCAAGTTTGATTGACCTTAAATTTTGCACACAAGTCATAATTGACATTACGAACCTACTCCTACTTCCGAAATCGGAGTCCGACCCCAATATCAAAAAGTGCACTACCGGTCAAACTTCCCAAAAATCATCTAAATTTACAAATTTTGCCAATTGACGCCGAAACGACCTACGGACCTCCAAATCAACATCTGGACACGCTCCTAAGACAAAATTACCATACAAAACTATTTTCAAGCTCAGAATCCCAAACGGACATCGAAAAAATAAAAGTTTACTTTAACCCAAACTTAAGAAATTATTAAACCTTCAAAATGCCAACCTTCCGTAATAGGTGCCGAAATATTCCCGGGCCACCCGATACTCGACGCGTATATACGCCCAAGTCTAAAATTATCATACGAACCTATTGGAACCTTAAATTCCTGATTCTGAGGTCGTTTAATAAAATCCAAACCTCAGTCAATTCTTCCAACTTAAAGCTTCTGAATTTAGAATTTTCTTCCCAAATCAACTCCAAACCCCCCGAAATTCGATTCCAACCACACGTACAAGTCATAATACCTGAAGTGAAGCTACTCTAGGCTTCAAACCGCCGAACGATGCGCTAGAGCACAAAATGACCGGTCGGGTCGTTACACAACCGGTCGAGTCATTACACGACCGGAGATAGGTCCATTCGTTCCATTTTAAATCGAGACACGAATTCCCTGAGCATCACATTATCTCTTTATTTCACTTTGAAAAGGTCTGATTTCCTAGTCTCGACCTTGATGGCCCCGACGTGTGCTTTCACGGAGGAGCTTGCAAGCATAGCGAGCAAGTCAATAGAATTAGAGGGTAATTTGTGATACCATATCATAGCTCCCTTTGACAAAGTTTCCCCGAAACATTTTCAGCAGGACGGACTCGATCTCATCATCCTCCCTTTGATGGCGCACGTGTAGTAGTCACATGCTCATTTGGGCCAGTTGTTCCGTTGTACTTAGGAATCTCGGGCATGCGAAACTTCTTTGGGATTGGCTTTGGAGCTGCGCTTGGAGGAAAAGATTTTTGAACAAACTTCTTGTAATCAAGGCCCTTCAATATCGGTGGTGCTCCTGGAATTTGGTCGACTCTGGAATTATAGGTTTCCACCTTTTTGTCATTGGCTTCGATTTATTTTCTCCTGATTCTACCCATTTTGTCAGTTCCGCAAGAATTTTTATGATCTCGGAGTTAGTCCCGGGTTCAGCTTCACTTGGTCTCTCCATGACTAGTTCGTTTCTGCGAGTGATTTCTCGGGACGGCACGAGCTCAACTCTTCTAAGGGTGCAACTTTGGTTCTGTAGCTGGGCTATCGCTGCATGTTGAGCCTGTAGCAGTTTGAAGATCACTCGCATGTTGATCCCATCTCCTTCACCATCGTGTGTATTTTATGCTACCGATCGGACTCCTCCGCGAAAGCTGTTATCAGGATCGGTAGGCAAATTTGCATTGATGGCCATATGTGAGTTAGCGTCGATCGGATCCGCACACGAAACTCCATTGGGATTGACAGGGGGCACCTCGTTAGTGGGTACCATATTGATGTTCCCAACATAGTGACCAGACTCAATGTCCACATTTAGAAGGGCAGATTGGGAGTTCGACATTTTTAACTTTGACCTGAAATTAAAGACACTTCAAAGAACGAGTGTAAAATATGGTGTGTTATTGAAATTCGTATCAAATTGCCACTATTATCCTTGGCCCCACAGTGGGCGCCAAACTGTTTACCCTAAAAAACGGATAATAATTAAATTTATAAGTGGTTTTAAGGATACGTGGATTGTTCAATACAAACGGTAAAGATTGCTAGAATAAACATATAAGAGATGTAATAAATTATCAAATCGCTTGAAAATAAAGGGGGTGGAGGGATTATTCTAGACTCGAGGGCAGCCTCAATGAGGTATCTGTCTTCGATCACAGGCTTATAATCATGAAACACTGGTCAACAAATGTAAGAGCTTTGAATAAGATAAAAATAGTAGTATATTGTCTTGGTATACGTGTTACAATGTCGTCAATGAATAATTAGACTCCCTTTTATATAGTAGAGGAATCCTATTCTAGGTACAATTCCTTAAAAGGTAAAAAAATCTTTCATTTAACTAATCATCGGATTTCCGCTGGTACGTGTCGAGATCCACGCCGCGATACCAGGTCAGTCACGAGTATCACAGCCTCCTATTAATCATGTTCGGTAGCTCGATAATGCTTACCAAAGTGTTTTACGATTTGGACTGATGCTGGGGTCACTGTCCCGATATTTTTAAAGATGGGCGTCGTGCCCCCAGAACCTGTCTCGATAAGCCCTTTACCTCGATTCCGGTTCTTCGTCATCACGTCCCTTATTCGATTTATTTTATCGAAAACCGGACCGTCTCATGGATTCGATTTCACCCGTATACACACCTATTACTAAAGTAGGTAAAATATATATTGTGGAGTTGTTCATAAATATGATGTAAAGGTGATGCTGATTATCTTGGGTTTCCTACGTTGCACTAACTTTTGCAACATGATGGGACGTCATACAATTTGCAACTGATCTGATGTAAATGGGGTAATGATTCTTGTGTTCATTGCACATTTGATAATCCAAGTATTTCCACGTGATTCGTGAGAAATGAAGCAAAAAGACACAACAAAATTGCAATTTTAATGACGTATTGAAATTGATATAAAATTGAAGATAAATATGTAACTGGTAGATTGTGTGTAAGCATTCACAAACTTGCACTTAGGGGGTTGCATATGAGTTGGATTGGTTCGGTTTTTATCAAAATCAAATCAAAATAACTATATTAGTTTGGATTGACTTGATTTTGTCGGGTTTTTTGAATTTTTTGAGTATTTTTAGTTACATGAATATTATTTTAATTTTACTTTATTAAAGTTATAAATAAAATTTTGATAAGTGAATATAAATTTAGTAAAAAGTTTAAAATCTCACAATTGCATGATCTATTAAAATAATCTTGTGGGGAAATTATTTTTTAGTAACACATGATAGTTATTTTCTTTGTCGTCTAACAATAATTTTTCGTTGATATACGCTGCCACGGTTAACCAAAATTTAATAATTAAACACAAAAATAAATATGAAACCTAAATAACGATATGTTCTATTTAAGTATAAAATTACCGATAAAATAACATTTCAAATTCAAAAAAAATATAAGAGTTTAATATAGAATATGGAAGAAAGAGATTAACGCATTTCAATAACACTTGATAAGAAAGTGATACAAACTATTATTTAAAGTAAATAAAAATAGATGTACTTCATAGGTTTATTAAATATTACTTCCCATTAGAGGATCACAAATATTCATAGACTTTTAATTTTTAATTTTTTTTATATAAAGTCTTAAAAGTATATATAAAAATTGTATATTTATATGTCGGTTTGATTCAAGTTTTTTTACTCAATATCAAACCAAATCAAACCAAACTTAATCAGATATTTTAATCGATTTGGTTTGAATTTTCGATTCGGTCTGAACACCCCCACTTGCACTGAAGATCCCTCATTAGACTTAAGATTTTAAGTTAAAAACTATGCAACAGTTTACATTTCGGCCAAGATAAAAAATGTCGAGTACTTTGACCGCATAAACCTTGGAGAGTAAAGTTACTGAATATATATGCTAATGAGAGATAGCAAATATTCGATAATAAAAAAAAAACTATCAAGCCAAAGGCGATTCTAGGATTTAAAGTTTATCAATTCCTACAACAATCAATAAATTTATAAAACAATAACAACGGGTGCAAAGTCTCTCTCTATATATATTAATATTAATTAAGAAGAAAAAAGTTGATTTAATTTGAAATGTCCTTTCTAAAAATTAGTTGTGTCTTCTTAAAAAGCAACTAACTATCGTTTTCCTATTCAACCATTTATTTAAATCTTAAGAGCAAAAGCATGAAGATTTCGAGCAACGATGTAGGGAAGTAGGAGCACCGATCACAAAGTAGAGGAAAAGATGAAAGATAATATCATTGGTTTGCCCCTTCCAAATGGTTTCATCGGTACAACATTCTATGGACCAACATAAACATCACGTGAGTTTTAAATTTTTTCCCCAATTTAAAGAAAAGAATAAGTATCATATCTTTTACCAACGTTTGTTGAATTTTCTAAATTTGCGGTTGCTTCTGATTATCTGATTTTTGACCTTTTCAAAACATAATACGGCTTCTGAAAAAAGTAGTATATAAAATTTCAAGGATTACATGTAAAAGATTATAATTAGTACTATAAATAAAATTTAACTTTTATGCATTAATAGTATAAAACTTTTTACACTATTAGTGCAACGATCCGGCCGATCGTTTTATCACGACCCAAAATCTTATCTGTCGTGATGACTCCTATCTCAATACTAGGCAAGCCAACAATCTCAATAAACTCCCATATCTTTTATGTTTGAAAACAAAATGATTATATCCAGCGGTAGAAAATTCACAAATACATATGTAAACACTCCTAAAACCCAGTGTCACTGAGTACATGAGTATCTAATATGAATATAAAGTGTGACTGGCAAAATCACTGTCTGAAAATATAGAATAATACAATAATTAAACAGGAAGGGAATCAAGTCTGGAGACGTAAAGCAACTACCTTTATAGTCCCCAACAGAATTAACTTCGAAATCTAGCAGCCGTCGTATCCGAGAGCACCTGGATCGGCACACGAGGTGCAGAGTGTAGTATGAGTACAACTAACTCAATAAGTAACAAGACTAACCTCTGGGCTGAAAGTAATGATAAGCTCCGCAGGTACAGTCCAGTATAAATAATGATACATAAATGTAGGCATGCTTTCAAGTTCAACAGTTAAACTCATTACAAGTGAAATAGATTAATATTGCATGATATGAGGAATATGACATCTCAATAGAAAGACCTTATGTAATACTGGTCACAAATCATTTGGTCACTCGGCACAGTTTATGGCCAATTCAGCCCAGGGGTGTTCCAATCCGTATATATATACACATCGATTGCCAGCCAGTCACTCAGTACCGTATAAGGCCAATCCATCCATGGGGTAATTTATTCCCAAATGCAAATGAGACGGACATGATCCATGTCCAGGTAAATTCATTACAATAAGTACATGCTCTGGGAAAAATCCATCCTGAATATATATAATCAATAAGCAAGGCAAGTCCATGCCCTGGGAAGTCCATCCCGAATATATATCATCATCTACGCTCACTAGGGGGTGTGTACAGACTCTAGAGTGGCTCCTTCAGCCCAAGCGCTATGAATCAACCGCTCTCACTGGGGCTGTGTGCAGACTCTCGGAGGGTCTCCTTCAGCCCAAGCGTGATATAAAGCCAATATGGCCTACTGCAGGCGGGCAGTCCCGATCCATATAATAATAAAGCCAATAATGCCTGTTGTAGGCGGGTAACCCCGATCCATTTAATAATAAAGCCAATAAGGCCTGCTGCAGGCAGGCATCGCCGATCCATAAAATAGTAAAGTCTGTAAGGCCTGCTGCAGGTGGGCAGCTCAATCCCATAAATAACCTCACAATAAACACATATTACTGAGTGTGAAATGTATATTTTTGAACAATTAATTCAACAGCAACACGACCCCATGGATCCCAAAATATTGGCACGTAGCCTAAACATGATCTTTAATAGGGACCTCAGTTCAATTTCTCTAACATGTGGAGAATGTTAAGATAATAACATGATCCATTAATCTTATTACTGCAAAGGATTTATTCAAGACACAATTTATATGGTGCGCGTCCACATGCTTGTCACCTATCGTGTGTGTCACCTCCAAACAATTAATATCATACCAAATTCGGGGATTCATACCCTCAGAACCAAGTTTAGAACTGTTACTTCAAACCATGAAATTCTTTACTCCGGTATGCCTTTGCCTCGTGAATTGGCCTCCAAACGCCTCGAATCTAGCCACAATTAATTTGATTCAGTCAATAAAATCTATTGAAATTAATCCCATAAGAAAATGCAAGTTTTCCACAAAAATTCGAAATTACACTACAAAAATCGCCTGTGGGGCCCACGTCTTGGAACTCGACAAAAGTCACAAAATTCGAAAGCTCATTCCACCACGAGTCTACCCATACTAATTTTACCAAAATCTGACCTTAACTCAACCTCCAAAACATATAATCTAGTCGGATTATTCGATGATAATTCAATATTATGAAGTAGAAATGATCACAAGTGACTTATCTCAAGATTTTTCCTGATTTCTTGCTCAAGAATCGCCCAACCCGAGCTTGAAATGTCCAAAAATGGCAAAAGCTCGAAACTCCTCCAATTTTATTCTGTCCAGGGCCTGTCGCACCTGCGACCAGATTAGTCGCATCTGCGGTCTAGCAGGTGCAGAAAAATGTCTGCATCTGCGATTGCCCAAAATGTTCTCTCCGCTTCTGCGTGTTCCATTTCGCACCTGCGACCTCGCAGGTGCGGAAATTCCTTCGCACCTGCAACTACTGCCCCCTTCACCTCTGGTCGCTTCTGTGATGGCTGGTGCGTGCGTGCGACTTCGCACCTATCAAACCTCCGTATGTACGAAAATACCAGAAGCAAAAAGTTTCAGCAGTGGTCTTAAGTCTGAATTTGATCCGTTAACTATCCAAAACTCACCCGAGGCCCTTAGGACCTCAACCAAATATACCAACAAGTCCTAAAATATCATACGAACTTAGTTGAGTCTTCAAATCACACACGACAACACTAAAAACACGAATCACACATAGATTCAAGCCTAATGAACTTTGAAACTTCTAATTTCTACAAACGACGCCGGAACCTATCAAATCATGTCCGATTGACCTCAAATTTTACACACAAGTCATAAATGACATAATAGAGGTATTCAAATTTTCCGAATCGGATTTCGACCTCGATATCAAAAGTCAACCCCCGGTCAAACTTCCCAAAAATTCAAGTTTTGGCATTTCAAGCTTAATTTCACTACAGACCTCCAATTAATTTTCTGGACACGCTCATAAGTCCAAAATTACCATACGGAGCTATTGGAATCATCAATATTAAATTTTGAGGTCATTTACTCATAAGTCAATATTCGGTCAATTTTTCCAACTTAAAATTTTAATTATGAGACTAAGTGTCTCATTTTACTCCGAAATCTTTCTGAACCCGAACCAACTAACCAATTGAGCATAAATCATAAATCAATTGTAAGGCATAAATTAAGCAGTAAATTGGGGAACAAGGATGTAATACTCAAAACGACCGGCCGAGTCATTACATGTTTTGAGTATTTTATTTTCGATCCCCTATTTATTGCCTCCTCTATGTTATGGTTATGTGACTTGCCCGGATGTTTGATTTTGGTTTCGGGTGAGTTCCGTAGTGAAATAGGACACATAGTCCCTAAGTTGGAGGCTTATTTTGAAAGAGTTTACCTTAGTTTTATGTTTGTGTAGACGACTCCTGAATGGATTTTTGACGGGTCAAATAGCTCTGTGTGGTATTTTTGGACTTATGAGCGTGTCCGGACGTTGATTTGGAGGTCTGTAGGTCATTTTGGCTTGATCTGGCAGAAGTTAGAAAGTTGAAGGTTTGAAAGGTTGAGAAGTTTGAAGGGTAGTCGACTTTATGGTTATCGGTGTCGTATTTTGATTTTGGAAGTTGGAATAGGTCTGTCATGTCATTTATAACTTGTGTGCTAAATATAAGGTCAATCGGAGTTGTTTTGGTATGTTTCGGCATTAGTTTTGAAACCTGCCCAGCTGGGACTACAGGTGCGGTCAGAGTTCTGCAGAAGTGGACTCGCTAGTGCGAGAGAGGAAGCCCAGAATTGGAAAAGGCTGGTGTCACGACCCAAACTCCATCCGTATAATATCGTGATGGCACCTAGTCTCTGCGATTAGGTAAGCCTAATAAATTGCGAAAAATAACAAAACGAAAGTAAAACTTGGCAACTAACAGCAGTGGATAACTGAATAACTAGTAACAATGCCGCTCGGCATGTACAATAACCAATACTCTATAAATACATAATCTTCCTAAAACCCGAAATATCATAAGTCACAAGCTATAGAAGGAAACTAGTATCTCTATATACCAGAGTCTAATAAAAAAGTACGAGAGGTAAATGACATAGGAGAGAATAAAGGGGGACTCCAAGGTCTGGTAAATAATAAATAAGGCATGATAATATACAGTATAATAAGAGACTAGAATTTAACAAAAGGAAACAAAACAAGGCAACCGTGATACACACAGGTGTAAACAATAGAGGATCTCCCTAGATACTGTCTCGTAGTCCCAAAATAAATATACAGGGAGAACTCCCGAGGTACCGCCTCGTAGTCTCAAAAGTAAATATGCAGGGAGAACTCCCGAGGTACCACCTCGTAGTCTCAAAAGTAAATGTGCAGGGAGAACTCCTGAGGAACTGCCTGGTAGTCTCAAAAGTAAATGTGCTGGGAGAACTCCCGAGGAACCGTCTCATAGTCTCAAAAGTAAATGTGCAAGGAGAACTCCCGAGGAACCGTCTCGTAGTCTCAAAAGTAAACACACAACTCAAATTGATAAATACAATAGTTAACAACAAGATTTCTAAAGTTATACTAATAAAGAACAAAGAAAACAGGAATCAACTAGGCATGCTTAATAGAGTTCAAATAACAAGTTAAAGCACGTAGACATACGATATTAGACTAAACAGGATAAGTACACATATTGGGATAGCTCAATTAAGAATGAAAAACATACTAATACTCATTTAAATAGTACAACTCAAATTAAAGGAAAAACAAGTTACTACTCAGTAAAATAAATCGGGTTTTACAACAAATAGTCCGTGTACGTACTCGTCACCTCATGTACACGGCGCTCACATATCACAACAATATCAAATCCTAAGGGAATTTACCCCACACAAGGTTAGGCAAACCACTTACCTCGAACAAAGCTCAGTCAATCAGTAAGAATGCCCTTTCCTTGATTATACGACTCTGAATGGCCCAAATCTAGCCAACAAACAACCTGTCCCAAATCCGTTAAGCATCCGAATCACACCCGAGGCCCCCGGGACCTCAACCAAACATACCAACCTGTCCTATGACACCATAAGAACTTAGTCGAGTCTTCAAATTACAACAAACAACGCTAAAAACAGGAATCACCCTCCAATTCAACTTAATGAACTTTGAAACTTCAAACTTCTACAACCGATGCCGAAACATACCAAACCACGTTCGATTGATCTCAAATTTTGCGCACAAGTCATAATTGACATTAAGGACCTACTCCAACTTCCCGAATCGGAATCCGACCCCAATATCAAAAAGTCCATTTTCGGTCAAACTTCCCAAAAATTCGACTTTCGCCATTTCAAGCCTAAATCAGCTACAGACCTCCAATTCACATTCCGGACACGTTCCTAAGTCCAAAATCACCCAACGGAACTAACAGAACCGACGAAACTCCATTACGGATTCGTCTTCAAATAGTTCCAACTATGATAAAAATCCTACAACTTAAGCTTCCGTTTTAGGGACTAAGTGCCTCAAATCACTCCAAAACCACAACCAAACCTATCAGCAAGTCACATAAGCATAAAACGATACGGGGAAAGCAGTAAATAGGGGATCAGAGCTAATACACTCAAAATGACCGGTCGGGTCGTTACATTCTCCCTCCCTTAAAATAATCGTTCGTCCTCGAATGAGCATAGAGACATACCTAAAATGGTGAAAAGATGAGGATAGCGGTTGTGCATATCCTGCTCGGTCTCCCAAGTCGCCTCCTCGACTGGATGACCCATCCACTGAACGTTTATTAAACTTTCACTGAAGTAATGTTCTTTGACCTTAACTTTCGAACCTGCCTGTCCAAAATAATCACCGGCTCCTCAACTGGACTGAGCTAAAATCCAACACATGAGATGGATCGCCGTGATACTTCCGGAGCATCGAGACATGGAATACTGGATGAACTCCTGCTAGACTGGGAGGCAAGGCTAGCTCATAAGAAAACTCCCCAACTTGCCGCAACACCTTGAATGGGCAGATAAATATTGGGCTCAGCTTGCCCTTATTTACGAACCTCATAACACTCTTCATGGGTGACACCCGAAGCAGGACCCGCTCTCCAACCATGAATGCAACATCGAGAACCTTCCGATACACATAACTATTCTGTCTGGATTGGGCTGTGCGAAGTCGATCCTGAATTACCTTAACCTTCTCCACAGCATCATGAACCAAGTCTGTGCCCAATAACCTAGCCTCGCCAAGCTCAAACCAACCCATTGGAGACTGACACCGCCTACCATACAGAGCCTCATACGGTGCCATTTGAATGCTCGACTGATAATTGTTGTTGTAGGCAAACTCCACAAGTGTCAAGAACTGATCCCACGAACCTCCAAACTACATCACACACACACACAGCGCATATCCTCTAATATCTGAATAGTGCGCTCGGACTGACCGTCCGTCTGAGGGTGAGATGTTGTGCTCAGCTCCACTTGAGTACCCAACTCATGCTGTACGGTCCTCCAGAACCATGTTGTAAACTGCGTACCCTGGTTAGAGATGATAGATACTGGTACGCCACGAAACCTGACGATCTCGCGGATATAAACTCAAGCTAGCTGCTCGAAAGAATAGGTAGTCATCAGAGGAATGAAATGAGCTGACTTGGTCAGCCTATCCACAATCACTGAAACTGTATCAAACTTTCGCTGAGTCCGTGGAAGCCCAACAATGAAATCCATAGTGATCCGCTCCCATTTCCACTCTGGAATCTCTAACTTCTGAAGCAATCCGCCTGGCCGTTGATACTCATACTTCACCTGCTGGCATTTTAGACACCGAGCTATATACTCCACTATGTCCCTCTTCATTCTCCTCCACCAGTAATGCTGCCTCAAGTCCTGATACATCTTCGCTGAACCCGGATGAATGGAGTACCGCGAACTGTGAGCCTCCTGGAGAATCAACTCACGCAAACCATCTACATTGGGCACACATAGCCTGCCTTGCATCCTCAATGCACCATCATCCCCAATGATGACCTCCTTAGCGTCACTTTGTTGGACCGTGTCCTTAAGGACAAACAGATTGGGGTCATCATACTGACGCTCCCTGATACGATGATAAAGAGAAGACCGAGAGACCACACAAGTCAATACTCGACTCAGCTCAGAAATATCCAATCTCACAAACTGGCTGGCTAAGGCCCGAACATCCAACGCCGTGGGCCTCTCTACTGCTGGTAGATATGCTAAGCTCTCCCAAACTCTCCGCCCGGCGACTCAAAGCATCGGCGACCACATTGGCCTTCCCAGGATAGTACAAAATGGTGATATCATAATCCTTAAGAAGCTCCTACCACCTCCGCTAATACAAGTTAAGATCCTTCTGTTTGAACAGATGCTATAAATTTCGGTGATCGGTCTAGATATCACAAGGGAGACCGTACAAATAGTGCCGCCAAATCTTCAAGGCATGAACAATAGCTGCTAACTCAAGGTCGTAGATATGATAGTTCTTTTCATGCACCTTCTGCTGCCTCGATGCGTAGGCAATCACCCTAACATCCTGCATCAACACCGCGCCGAGATCAATCCGCGACGCATCAAAATATACAGTATAAGACCCCGAACCTGTAGGCAATGTCAATACTGGTGCTGTAGTCAAAGCTGTCTTGAGCTTATGAAAGCTCTCCTCACACTCCTCTGTCCACCTGAACGGAGCACCCCTCTGGTTCAGCCTGGTCATAGGTGCTGCAATAGTTGAGAAAACCTCTACAAAGACGGTAATACCACGCCAAACCAAGAAAACTCAGGTTCTCCGTAGCTGAGGACAGTCTGGGCCAACTCTGCACTGCTTCGACCTTCTTCGGATCCACCTAGATCCCATCACTCGATACTACATGACCCAAGAATGCCTCTGAGGTTAGCCAAAACTCACACTTTGAAAATTTTACATATAACTTCTTTTTTCTCAAGGTCTGAAGCATAGTCATCAGGTGCTGCTCATGATCTTCCCGAGTCCGGGAGTACACCAGAATGTCTTCAATAAACACAATAACGAATGAGTCAAGATAGGGTTAGAGCACACAGTGCATCAAGTGCAAAAATGTTGATGGGGCGTTGGTTAGCCCAAATGACATCACAACAAACTTGTAGTGACCATATTTGGCCCTGAAAGCAGTCTTCGGGATATCTGGATCTCGAATCATTAACTGATGATATCCTGAACGTAAGTCAATCTTGGAAAATATTCTGGCACCTTGTAACTGATCAAATAGGTCATCAAAACGAGGAAATGGATGCATGTTCTTCATTGTGACTTTGTTCAACTGGCGGTAATCAATACACATCCGCATAGAACCATCATTCTTCTTCACAAATAAGACAGGAGCACCCCAAGTTGACACACTGGGCCGAATGGAGCCCTTATCAAGAAACTCCTATAACCGCTCCTTCAACTCCTTCAATTCAGGAGGAGCCATACGATATGGAGGAATAGAGATGGATTGAGTGCCCGGCAACAAATCAATGCCAAAATCAATATCTCTGTCAGGCGGCATGCCCAAAAAATCAGCTGGAAATACATCTGAAAAATACCTCACTACTGGGACTGACTCAATTGTAGGGGTATCAATACTGACATCTCTCACATAAGCTAGATGCGCGTCACACCCATTCTCAACTATTCGTTGAGCTTTAAGAAATGAAATAACTCTGCTGGGAGTATACTCTAAGGTTCCTCTCCACTCTAATCGCGGTAATCCTGGCATAGCCAACGTCATGATCTTAGGTTGACAATCAAGAATGGCATAATGGGGCGACACCTAGTCCATGCCCAAAATAATATCAAAGTCTACCATGCTGAACAATAATAAATCTGCTATGGTCTCAAAACCACTAAGAACAACCAAACACGACCGATACACACGGTCCACAACAAGAGAATCTTCCACAAGTGTAAACACATAAATAGGAGAACTTAAAAAATCACGAGATATGCCTAAATACAGGGCAAAATAAGAGGACACATAGGAATAAATGGATCCTCGATCAAATAAAACTGACGCATCTCTATGACAGACCAGAACAATACCTGTAATGATAGAGTCGGAAGCAACTGCCTCTGTACAAGCTGGAAGAGCATAATATCTGGCTTGGCCTTCCCCTCTATGGCGACCTCGACCTCCCCGACCTCTACCTCAAGCTGGCGGAGCAGGTGGGGCAGAGCAGGTGGGGCGGTAGCTGGTGCTGTAATCATAGCCTGAGGAACTGGTGGAGCACGCGGTGGCTGAGAAGTCTGTGGAGGTGCACCCCTCCTAAGTCTGGGGAAATCCCTCACCATATGGCGAGTGTCGCCATACTCAAAATAAGCTCTCGGAGGGCGTGGTTGTTGTGACTGGCTCGGGTCAGGTTTGCTGGACTGACCGCTAAAAACACCCTGTGCAGAAGGCGCACTAGATACTGGCGGTGCATAATAAGGCTCCTAGGGCCTAGAAGGGATCGGAATACCACTGGCAGCTGAAAGAGCTCAATGAACGGGGCGACTCCCATAGCCCCTACAATGGCGAACTGCAGCTAAGGAACGAGTACCACTATAAGTGCCAGACTCTCGAGACCTCTTGGCCTCCCTCTCCTCTCTCTCCCGAGCAAGCATACCCTCCAATATCCTAGAAACACTCACAACCTACTGGTAAGAAATATTCATCTCCAACTCCCGGTCCATGCTAAGCCTGATACTGGGGTGGTGGAGTCCTTCAATAAACCGATGAACCCTCTCCCGAACTGTAGCAACCAAGGCTGGTGCATGTCGGGCCAAATCACTGAAGCGAACTACATACTCTGACACAGTCATAGTGCCCTGGCGCAACTGCTCAAACTCCACACGCCATGTGTCTCTGAGACTCTAGGGAACATATTCCCTCAAGAACATGTCCGAGAACTGAGTCCATGTAAGTAAATGCAGTAAGGGGAAGCCCACTCGACTCTACTACACCCATAGTCCGGAAAATACGATGACACTACTCCAAAAAACCCTAGGCATCCTCTAACCCCAATCCACTAAAGGTAGGAGGGTGTTACTTCTTGTACCTCTCATGTTCGTGCTGCTCCACCTCAGAAATTGTTGGCCTAACCTCGGGCTGAACTGGAGCTACCGACTGTAATGTTATGATCTCTGGATCCTGGTCTACCTGAACTCGCTGCTCTGGGGTACAGGCGACGGGAGTCTCTGCTCCTCCCCCGGCATGAGATGTGGCAGGAGCAAGTGGAATCAATTCAGCCTGAGCCAAGGTGTTGCACATGCTAAGAAACTGGGCTAGAGTCTCCTGGAGGGCTGGTGCAGCAACAGGTACCTCAGGTGCCTGCCCTCCAGCTGGAGCTATTGAGGGCTCCACTGTAGCAGCTCATGCGGGTGCTCTGGCTGCACCGCGTGGACGTCCTCGGCCTCTACCCCGACCCCGGCCTCTCGCGGTTCTAGCAGGGGGCGCAGGTGCCTGGTCATCAAATCCGCCTATACGTGTCCTCACCATCAGTAAGAGAATATAATACATAAGTTTAGAATTTCGACGTCAACAATTTTGCACGACAAGGAATCAAAGAAGTGTAATTTTTCCTAACAGTTCCACAGCCTCCCGAAGATAAATACAGACGTCTCTATACCGATCCATGAGACTACTAAACATGCTTGTGACTCACGATGCCTATGAACCTAGAGCTCTGGTACCAACTTGTCACGACCCAAACTCCCTATGTCGTGAGGGCACCTACTCTCTGCGACTAGGTAAGCCTAACAAATTGCGGAAAATAACAAAACGAAAGTAAAACTTAGCAACTAACAACAGTGGATAACTGAATAACTAATAACAATGCCGCTCGGCATCTATAATAACCAATGCTCTATAAATACACAATCTTCCCAAAACCCGAAACATCATAAGTCACAAGCTACAGAAGGAAACTAGTATCTCTATACATTAGCGTCTAACAAAAAAAGTACGGGAGGTAAATGACATAGGAGAGAATAAAGGGGGACTCCGAGGTCTACGGACGCGGCAGATGTACCTTGAAGTCTCCGTACAACAGCAAGCACTCTCAGCTAGCACACAAAACATGTGCAGAAGAGTAGCATGAGTACACCACAATGGTACCCAGTAAGTGCCAAGCCTAATCTCGGTCGAGTAGTGACGAGATCAAGTCAGGCCCATTGGTAAATAATAAATAATATAGGAGAATATACAGTATAATAAAAGGCTAGAATTTAACAAAAGGAAACACAACAAGGAAACAGTACAATACACAGGTGTAAACAGAACGGGATCTCACAAGATACCGTCTCGTAGTCCCAAAATAAATTTATAGGGAGAAATCCCGAGGTACCGCCTCGTAGTCTCAAAAGTGAATATGCAGGTAGAACTCCCGAGGTACCAGCTCGTACTCTCAAAAGTAAATGTGCAGGGAGAACTGCCGAGGAACCACCTCGTAGTATCAAAAGTAAATGTGCAGGGAGAACTCCCGAGGAACCCCCTCATAGTCTCAAAAGTAAATGTGCAGGGACCCGAGGAACCACCTCGTAGTCTCAAAAGTAAGCACCCAACTCAAACCGATAAATACAACAGTTAACAACAAGATTTCTAGAGTTATACTGATAAAGAACAAGGAAAGACATGAATCAACTAGCCATACTTCACAGAGTTCAAATAACCAGTTAAAGCACATAGACATGCGATATTAGACTAAACATGATAACTACACATATTGGAATAGCTCAATTGAGAATGAAAAACAGACTAATACTCATTTAAACAGTACAACTCAAATTAAAGGAAAAATAGGTTACTACTCAGTTAAATAAATCGGGTTTTACAACAAATAGCCCGTGTACGTACTCGTCACCTCATGTACACGACGCTCACATATCACAACAGTACCAAATCCTAATGGGATTTCCCCCACATAAGGTTAGGCAAGCCACTTACCTCGAACCAAGCTCAGTCAATCAGTAAGAATGCCCTTTCCTCAATTATCCGACTCTGAATGGCCCAAATCTAGCCAGAAATAATTACATATCATAAATAGAACTATAATAGACTAATCTAATTAATGAAATCAAGACTTTAACAAGAATTTAGAAAATCATCCTAAAAAGTCAACTCGGGCTCACATTTCGAAATTGGATAAAAGTCACAAAATACAAATATGCATTCACTCACGAGTTCACTCGTACCAAAATTATCCAAATCCGATATCAAAATCTCAATCAAAATTCAGAAACTTAGTTGAAGAACTTCTCCCATTTTTTCCAAAATTCTCAACCAAATTCCTTAATTAAATGATGAAGTCAACTATAGATTAGTAGAATATAACTATAAACGAGTTAAGAATCATTACACTAAAGTTCTCTCTGAAAAATCCTTGAATTATCGCCTCAATCCGAGCTCTCAAAGACCCAAAATGAAAATCAGATCAAAACCTCAAATTTTCCCCTTTTTCTGCCCAGCGATCTCGCACCATCGGACATCTAGTCGCACCTGCGATGCCATACCTGCGGAAAAACCACCCCAGGTGCGGATTCCACATATATCCAGGGTTTCCGCTTTTGCGGACCAGGGATCGCACCTGCGATCTCGCTTCTACGGAGACCCTTCCGCTCCTGCGATCCCAAACCTCCCAGGCCTCTCCGCTTCTGTGTTCACGCCTCCGCATAAGCGACTCCGCTTGTGCAACCTTCATGTCACACCTGCGACCACAGTCCAAACTCCTCTAGCCCGCATCGGCGATCCTCCTCTCGCACGTGCGAGTCCGCACCTGCGGTCACCCCACCACAGGTGCGAAAACACCAGAAACCAGAAAACTTCAGCAATTTGTATAAGTCCAAATTCAACCCGTTAAGCATCTGAAACACACCAACCAGTCTTATAACACCATACGAACTTAGTTAAGTCCTCAAATCACAACAAACAACGCTAAAAACACGAATCACCCTCCAATTCAACTTAATGAACTTTGAAACTTCAAACTTCTATAACCGATGCCGAAACATACCAAACCACATTTGATTAACCTCAAATTTTGCATACAAGTCATAATTGACATTAAGGACCTACTCCAATATCCGGAATTGGAATCCTACCCCGATATCAAAAGATCCATTTTCGGTCAAACTTCCCAAAATATTCAACTTTCGAACATATTGGAATTAACTACAGACCTCCAATTGACATTTCGGACAAGCTCCTAAGTCCAAAATCACCCAACGGAGCTAACAGAGCCGACGAAACTCCATTTTGGAGTCATCTTCAAACAATTCCAACTATGGTAAAAAATCCTAGAGCTTAAGCTTCTATTTTAGGGACTAAGTATCCCAAATCACTCCAAAACCACAACCAAACCTCTCGGCAAGTCACATAAGCAGAAAAAGATATTGGGGAGGCAATAAATAGGGGATCGAGGCTAATACACTCAAAACGATCGGCCGGATCATTACAGCTAGCTAGGCCTGGGGTTGCAGAAGCAGAGGCCCCTCCGCATGTGCATGAGCACAAGTGCGCTCTTTGGGTCCGCAGAAGCGGAAAGTCATGGCTTAAAGTGGAACCGCACCTGCGATGGATTTTTTGTAGGCGTGGCGTCGCAGGTGCGACCATATGCCCGCAGATACGAAATCGCTGGGCAGAAATAGCGGTTTTCGAGGGTTTGATTTCATTTTTATTTTTGAACCTAGAGAGCTCGGTTTGTGGCGATGGTTCGAGGGATTTTCACAGAAATTGTCGGGGTAAGAAATTCTAACTCGATTTTGGCTATATTACACGAATATATAGTTATTTTTATCATTTAATTAGTGATTTGAGTTGGAAATTTGGAGAAATATTATGAAAACTTCTTAGATTAAATTTTGGAGATTTGAAAGGTGATTTGATGTCACATTTTAGTAATTCTTGTATGGTTGGACTCATTATCGAATGAGTGTTCAGATTTAATAATTTTGGTCGGGTCCCGAGGTGTAGGCCCCGGGTTGAGTTTTTGAGCTCTTTTAATTCTCTTTAAAGATCGTAACTTTATTGTTCGAAATAGTTTCCTATAATTTATGGTATGAAGTTGTTGTGGCTATATTCGAGCCGTTCAGAGTTGGATAATCGAGGAAAAGACTTACTAGTTGATTTAGTAACGTGTTTTGAGTTAAGTGCTTGCCTAACTTTGTGTGGGACAGTTACCCCTTAGGATTGGTATTGGTTTGTGTTAATTGTGATATGTGAAAGCCGTGTACGCAGGGTGACGAGTGTGTACACAGTCTAAATATGGTAATTGCCCGATTTTAGCTATGTAGATTCCTTTCATGCCTTTAATTGAGTTACCATAACATGTTATATTCATCATCATTAGTCTATCTTCACATGCTCTACTTGTTTTAACTCTTACTTGTTAATTGTCTCTACATGTTTAGTTGAAGTTATTGTTTTCTCTATTTCTTATTCATTATTTAATCGTTGAATTCTTTATTTGAAGTTGTTATTCTTGGAATATCTTGTTGTTGAAATTAGTATTGAGTTATAAAGGCCGTGATTCATATTGAGGCAAAGTTGTAAAGTGTGAAATACTATTCTTGTTGAGTTATTCACTTCCGGTTGTTATTGTTAAGACTCTTGTGCATATTGTGGTTAATCCATGGACTATTTATTATGAAAACGCCATTATTATTGACTTATTTGGCAAGTTGTGATATTGAATACTTGAGATGTGATTTGTGATATGTTATGATATTGATACGCATGCGGTGGTATAAAGATTTGGGGTTGAAACGCATGCGGTGAGAAAAGGTGGGCTTGATACACGTATTGCTAGTAGGCGAACTACTTGAAGCCACGCGGTGTAATAAGGTAGGCTAAAACGTGGGAATTTATTTCGGGAAAAATGATTTTCAAAACTAAATGCAAGGCTCATCGATGATATAAGGAAAGATTATGAATTATTTTGTGATTTGAGACTACGAGACGGTACCTCGGCAATGATTCTTGTTGATACTTTTCTATTACTTTACTTGTGTTTTGGGTGCTTTGTTTCCTTGGCATATCATTCCTAGTTTTCTTCCGTGATGCATTATTTACCTTAGTTCATTGTAGCTAATCTTGATATATTTCTTTATTGTTTCATTTTCGTTGTTATCATTATGACATTGTTATATACCTGTTCAGTTCCTTATTTATTCCTGTAGGACCTTGACCTTACCTCATCACTACTCTACCGAGGTTAGGCTTGGCAATTACTGGATACCGTTGTGGTGTACTCATGCTATACTTCTGCACATCCTTTTTTGTAGATACAAGTACCTCCTACCTGTCCAGGCATCAGTGAGACGAGCTCAGCTTCAGAGACTTCAAGGTATATCTGTCGGCGTCCGCATGCCTTAGAGTCACCCTCTATCTAGTCTACTTCATTTTTCTTCCCTTTTTGTAGACACTGTTGTATAGGGATGATCTCTACTTACTCATAGAGCTTGTGGCTTGTTATCACCAGATTTTGGGAAGTTTGTTTATGCTGAGTTGCGAAGTTTCTTTTATGATATCTATTGAGTATTTGAGAGTTTTATCATTATTTCAGTTATATTCTGTATGTATGTTAGGCTTACCTAGTCTTAGAGTCTAGGTGCCATCAGGACATCCTACGAAGGGTAATTGTGGTCGTGACAATTAGATCTCTTAAAAGTAAATTAATATAATTAATTACTGAGAATAGTAGAATTCGTATGTTAAGCTGTATTGATAATATAAATTTTTCATAGACATAGTTAAATTCCTATAAATATTTGCGAATTCATGATTGAAAATTAGAAAATAGAACTATAATGTGAAAAATAAAATAAATTAAAGAGCATAGATTATTGGTAGTTATATATCATAAAAGTAGAAAAAGAAATATAAAAATAGAAACTAATTTTATTTAAAGTGTCAATTTTGTTTTAAAAAAACGAATCATTTCTATTTAACTGGTTTCTCCGATAGTCAATTAATAACATAAAAAGAATAGCTATTATTTTGGCTTTTTGATACTTCTTTTTGGTCGATTATACAAAACAATATGACACTCCTTAACTATTATGCCAATCCATCTTGAGAGTTAGACGTGTGTATTGTTATTTTTCATTATTGAATCTACTGCTCCAATTCTAAAAATTCTTCTTCTATTGGGTTGAGTAAAAGAAAAATAAAATTACCTCCATGTATATGTATAATTATGTTTGTATGTGTGCGCGCAATCTCATATATATGTACATATATTCACATATGCTACATTTTGTGACAAAAAGTTAATATTTAGTTTTATGCTAAAGTGAAATTATCATTAGGAATGACATTAAGGAAAACATATGATGAACGAATTATTATATATAAATAATACTTTCTTTTAATAATAACTTCTTGATATGTATGCGACTGTAAAAACGAGGCTACAGTTTCTTAAAAACAAGGTAAAAACTTTAACACGTGAAATATTCACAACTATAATCAATGTTAAAATATCTAAAAATAAGAAAACGATCAAGATGAAATTTATATACTAGAATAACTAATATTGTTCGAACATTACTTTATTGCATTGTGTTTTATCCTCAATTCAATAATAACAATATATGTGAACCAATACATATAGTAACCAAAAATAAATAAGGCGAAATACTCTAAAATCATAATAAAATTGGCACGGATTATTAGTTACACCCCTAAACTATTAGTGGTCTCAATTACCCCCTGAACTTGACTATTTGATAACCATTAGTTAATTGTCACATAGTCATATGTAATACTTTATTTGTTACAATTATGTATTTTTTTTTCTTGCTTCATCTTTATATACAATGTGTACTTTACCCCAACTTTTATTCTTTTTAATTACTTCTTAGATATAATGTCTATTTGTTTCAACTGCGTATTTGGTTTTGGGCAACATTTTTCAACATTTTGGTTGGAACTCCATCATTATAGGGAAATAAACTTCTAGCTAAAATAATAGAGTACTAAATGTGTATTTCTAGCTATTTCTTTTAGATATAATGGTTATTTATTTGAACTGTATATTTTTATTTTCGATTTAAATCATTAATTTTATTTTTCTACATCTCCATTATCTTTTACCACATCAAGAGGTATAAACAAAATAAAAAACTTATAATTGTGTATTTTTTGTTATTTCTTATTTAGATGCAATGCCTATTTTATTTTAACTATGTATTTGCTTATTCGGGAAAAATATGTGAAAAATACTTGCTTCTGACTCCATAATTTTTAGCCAAAATAATAAAGTTTAAGCTATGTATTTTTATATTTTCTTTAGATGCCATAACCATTTATTTTAATTGTGTATTTCTTCATTTCCAGGTCAACTCTAAAAAAAAAACTAAAACTTCATTATTTTTAGCTTAAATAAAGAAGTTCTAGCCAAGTTTTATTATAACATTTACTCCAGAAATATTATCTAGAAAAGTAATTTTAAAAAGTAAAATATTTATTTTATTATTCAAAAATTCCACATGGTGAGGAAATAAATCATGTGACAGGTAAGTTCATGCTACTTTCCTAGGATGAGATTATTCAAGGGGGTAACAACTATCGAATAACCAAGTTCAGGGGGAGGAGTAATTAAAACTACGAATAGTTCAAGGGCGTAACCAATAATTCGTGCTAAGTTTAGGGGTATTTTAAGATATTTTGCCAATGAATAACTAAGTGAGAAAAGGTGTTACCAACTCAGTTGATTGTGTACAACAACAAACTACGATAGTGTGTGATGACCTGATAGATTATTTATAGTTTTACCCTCTATTTTTATGTTTTGAGATCTCGAATAGCCTCGTTTAGCCTTTCTCGATTTATGTGCACAGTTTGTGTATTTTTGGAATATTTTTATGTAAAAAAAATTAATAAAAATATGAAATTTTGCCTTAAAATTTATTTGAGACGTTTTGTGTAAACGAACTGGATCAGTATTTTGACGGTCCCGGTAGGTCCGTATAACGACCCGACCGGTCATTTTGAGATCTAGCGTATCGTTCGGCGGTTTGAGAGCATGAGCAACTTCATTTCAGGTATTATGACTTATATGCGTGGTCGGAATTGAAATTCGGGAAGTTCAGAGCTGATTTAGAAAGAAAATTCTAAGTTCGAAAGCAATAAGTCGGAAGAATTGACTGAAGTGTGATTTTGAGTAAACGATATCGAAATCGAGATTTAAAGATTCCAACAGTTTCGTATGGTGATTTTGTACTTGGTCGTATGTCCGGATCGGATTTTGCATAACCTAGGAACGTTTCAGCGCCTATTGTGGAAGTTGGCATTTTGAAAGAATTTTATAAATTCGGGTTGAGGTGTAATACAATATTATCGATGTCCGTTTGGGATTCCGAGTCTGGTAATATCTACGTATGGTGATTCCGGTAGTAGGAGTGCGACCGGAAGTGGATTTGGATGTCCGTTGGTCATTTTAGGGTCATTTGGCGAAAATTGGAAATTTAGATAATTTTGAGAAGTTTGACTGGGTGTGGACTTTTGATATCGGGGTCAGATTCAGATTCCGGTGGTTGGAGTAGGTCTATAATGTCAATTATGACATGTGTGCAAAATATGAGGTCAATCAGACGTGATTTGATAGGTTTCGGCATCGAATGTAGAAGTTGAAACTCTAAAGTTCATTAAGCTTGTAATGTGGTGCGATTCATGAATTCGACGATGTTTGATGTGATTTGAAGGCTCGACTAAGTTTGTAACATATTTTGGGACATGTTGGAATATTTGGTTGAGGTCCCGAGGGCCTCGGGTGGATTCCAGAAGATTAACGGATCGATTTTTGGACTTAAGAATTTCTGAAGCTTAATGCTTCTGGTGTTATCGTACATGCGTGACTTTGGCCGCAGGTGCGAGATCGCGGGTGCGGCGAATTGCCCGCAGAAGAAAGAAGGGACTGGAGCTGGAGGAGCCGCAAAAGCGGACTGGAGAAGCATACTTACGTGTGCGCAGGCGTGAGGCAGCTACCGCTGGTGCGTAAAATTTGCGCAGATGCGCATAGCAGGTCTCACCTGCGAAGCTCGCAGAAGCGAAGAAACTTCCGCAGGTGCGAGGTCTTGGCTGGGCAGCGAGGACCGCAGGAGTGGAATTTGGACAGCACATGTGGAACCGCAGGAGCAGCTATTGGACCGCAGGTGCGAAGGACAGGGATGGGCAATGTTTTCTTTTAAAAATGAAGGTTTGGCTCAATCTTATTTCATTTTCTTCCATGGGAGTTGATTTTGGAGTAATTTGGGATGCCATCTTCATCAACTATTATGGGGTAAGTGTTTTCTTCACTTTGTGAGTTAAATACATGATTTATATACTCATTTAAGTGTGGAATTTATAGAAATTTGGGATTTTAAAGAAAAACTCAGAAATTGGTGATCTTGGATTTTGATCACGAAATTGGGCATGAAATGGAGAATAAATCATATATTTGAGTTCGTAATGTTATGGGTAATTTTTATCTTCGAAAATTTTCGAAATCCGGGCACGTGGGCCCGAGAGTTATTTTATCGATTTTTCAAGCGGAGATGGAAATGGTAGTAAATTGATTAATTATGAATATTAGAGTATATTTTGACTAGGTTGCAACTACTTTTACTAGTTTTGGAGCGACGGGCATCGGTTTGCGTTGTTGGAAAGGCTTTGGAGCTGGTTATAGAATTTTGGAGCGAGGTAAGTCTCCTTTCTAACCTTGTAAGAGGGAATTTATCCCATAGGTAAAATAAATTAATGTGTGCTCCTATTTGTGGGTGGCTACGTATGCACGAGGTGACGAGAGTCCGTGCGTAGCTACTATTATGCTTAAGTTCGGGTAGTCTAGGACCCAAAAGCATGCTTTACTTGTAATATTTAAAATCTTGTTGTCAATTTAAAATGCTTAAATCATATCGAACTTTGCGAATAAATTTCTTATAGGCTAGATATCGCTCTCTTGACTTTTAAAAGAGATATTTGCCTTTTTCTTTGGATAATTGTCCATTGATGAATTCTTGATTGATAGTTTGAATGTGTTATCTTTTGTGGAACAGGCCGAATGCCTCGGTTTATTAAATAGATGCATCTATGGTTCGCGCCATTCGACCCTTTGGCAGTGCACAATTTAAATATTATGTTGGATCGGGTCGTACGACCTCGGTATGATTTGTGCGTGCTTGTATTACTTGCCTTGAAATTTATTAATAATGATATTGTCTCCCTGGCCTGAGATAAATTGATAAATGCTGAAAAGAAATTGGAAATCCCCTATTAACAAAACAAATTATTTACCTACTTCATGTTACTGAGTTTACAGCTGCCTTATAAAAATTCATAAATTATCATATTATCGGTATATTATTGTTGGCCATAGTAAGTGTCCGAGTCGACCCCTTACCACTACTTCTTTGAGGTAAGACGGGATACTTACTGGGTACACGTTGAATTATGTACTCATACTACACTTGCTGCATATTTTTGTGTAGGTGCATATATGTCTAGTAACCTTGCGGGCGCAGAGGTGTGGTAAATGCGGAGACTTAAGTGAGCTGCATTTCCATCTACGGTCCGCAGCCAGCAGAGTTTCCTTCAGAGTTACTTATGTATTTTTCCTGTCTAATTTGTATTGTGGACATGTGTTGTATTTTATTTGATCTTCATTTGTTGATGCTCATGCACTTGTGACACCGGATTCTGGGATGATTACGGGATATTCAGTATTGAAATTGGAAACGTTAATATTATTTCTTAAAGTTCATTTGTTACTAGATACAAATGAAGGAAATTAATGTTTCAGAAATACTAAAATGAGAATTTAATTAACTATTTATTTTTGGCTTGCCTGAAATCGGTGTCCGGTGCCATCACGACCTTTAATGAATTTTGTATCGTGACAACATGGTATCAGAGAACTAGGTTCACTTAGGTCTCACGAGTCATGTGCAATTCTAGTAGAGTCTTGTGGATCGGTACGGAGACGTCTGTACTTATCTTCGAGAGGCTACATGGCTGTTAGGAGCACTTCCCTTTCTTGATTCCTCATCGTGCGATTTGATTCCTTTGAGGCTTATGCCTTTATTTCTTTCCCATTCAATCTTATGCGATGTGAAGAGCTTGTTATGAATCGAGAATTGAGGGATTGTAATGGTACTATAAATGTGGTGCCAGATGTTTCTCCCTATGTATTTGATTGGGCTATGTCGTCGCCTTGCGGAAGGTTATTCTGTCATTTCAGCTCAGTAGCTGTACTTCTGAGAGCTTTGAGGTGAAGCCCAGGTTGCTATGATGCTTATGATTTGTTATCACACATTATTGATGTGATGGTAGGATGCTTGCCTATGTGCCGGGACAGTGAATGACTTGAAAGGAGGTTTACTCAGTGCATGGTTTCGAGATTCAGTATCTTATTTTCGGCAAAGAAAAAACAATTGGCCTATGAATGTCCAGATTTGGGTTGATAGAGTAAAGATGCTTGGTATTTTCGAGCGTAGTAGAGTTCTCAAACTGTGATGTGGTGTCATCGTCCTTGTTGAACACGTTAAGGTTAGCCGATGTTATGGCCTTCTTCAATTTGCCTTTGGGGCAGGGTACTGTGAAATGGTGCTTGAGATGCGGTTGTCAGTGATAACGGAGTGTAGCGGTTTCGGAATCGAATTGGCACTTCTAGTATTGATGGCTCGAGAAGGATGATCCTCTAAGAGGTTTAAAGTTAGTAGCGATTTGTTGGTTCAAGTACTACAGAGATAGATATTTTCTTTAAGGCAATAACTGGGCATCGAAGGATGAGGAAGGACACGTGGGAGGTGTCTTGCAGTGGTTAAAATTCTAGAAGGACAAGTGTGAGAAATAGAAGTCGAGTAGTTGCTTAAAGAAGAGAGGGTTTGACCAAAGTGGGAGAGTGGTATAGTAGCATATGGGTTTTTGCGGTAGGATGACTACACACTTGAGAAACGTTTAGAGCAATTTGGGATTCAGGGTGGACAATGACGGGGTCTACAAACTCAATTTGGAATATTGGCTATTAGGCGGCGGGAGATTTGATGCGACAGAGATAATTCTCTTGATATGAAGAAGGATACAACATGACTCTAGGTTGGAATGTGTTATCACATCTTTAGTTGATGTCCATGAGGAGTGAACAAACTTGTTTAGCTGGTGAATGAGCACAGGGTCAGGATGGGTTATTATTTTTTAGTAATTGTACCCAGTACAGCGACGTTAGGAGATGTCGGCATGTAATTTCCACAGGCGGGTTATCTCCTGTGAACAGGTTAGTGGTTGTGTGGTGTTGATCAAGCTTCTACGAAAAATTTCACTGGTTATCCCGTAAGAGGTTGAATATGTGAAGGCGGCTAGTAATTCGAAGTGTTCATGAAAGGTTTAACAGAAAGGTTTCGAGAAATTTGGCGAGTTGCGTGTGCAGGATGATGTCAACGATGAAGAAAGAATCTCGGTGGATTCCAGAATTATGTAATTGTATCTTCAAGCTAGTGGGAGAGCCCTACCGTCTATGATTGGATTATGTAGTTGTCAACTTGTGCGGTTTCCGGTTATCGGTGTATTGGTAGGTCATTATGACTAAGGAAAGAAAACATTGGTGGTAATTTGAGCAAGGGATTTGAGGAATATGTGCCATATTTGGCCTTATCGATTCATGTTCGGGCTTTGGGAAGACTTAGAGTTTATGCTTCGTGTAGATGTAATGCATAGGGAAAGTGAGACAGCCGGGTGTTTCCATGCTTCGTAGTATGGTTGAGTATCGAGCTTTTGCAGCAGATTATGAAACAGGGCTTGGAGTACTCTGCATTATCTTCAAGTTATGGTGTAGCATTAGATAAATGGAAGAAAATAACTTCGGATTCATAAAAGAAGTATTAGAATGGGTGTACCAGTTGAAGATGTAAAAGTGCGCACAAGGAGGGGTATGAGATGATTCGTGGGTTTTGAGACAGCGTGGTCTCGTGAAATAAGGTCACTCGGGATGAATACGAATTTGAGTTCGTGATGTAATGAATGGAGCAATTATTATTTCTAAGGCAAGTTGAGAATAAATTGAGAATAGACGGGCAGGCTAACAATGGTTATATTGGCACGATGGTGGCAATGATCAGTTCCTTCAGCGCATTGAGTTATGCATGTGATTTGTGGCCGTACGTGCAAGGCTTGACGACCGCCGTAATTGATTTTATTTGGAGGAATTCAAGTATTGTGGCATGTTAGGTGTAGAGCAAACCCAGAAGAGTTATGATGGTTTAGACCACTACTTGAGGCCGGTATTTTCTGCGGATATGAGAATTCAGTCACGTGCTGCAATGGTTCTCTTGAAATAAGTTAAGCAGAAGGTTTCTATATGATAAAGTGTTTACCCTATTAGTGGTTCAAGAGTTATGATGAAATTCTTGTACTCTTGCGTATCGGCATGATTAGGTGCAGTGAGCAGCATGGGAATTGGAAGTTGAGGATCAAGGTTGTGGTTTGGTATTGACAAGGATGTCACGAGCTCGGATGAGCAGGAAAAGAAGTTAAATATTTAGAGTAGGTTGTTATTGTCTTCAGCGTCACCTAAGATCGGTGTCCTGTGTAAGAGGCCTTGTGTATTGAATTGTGGACTCTTGATTTGCTTTACAGCTTTAGTACGGTCGGTGGTATGAATGTGCAGACTCGTTGTATGGTGCAGAAGGTCGTGGGATCATGTCCCACAGGAAGATTATATAAGAGTGGCATGTATCCACCTGCCTGAGTGAATATTGAAACCAAGTATGAAGATTGTGGCGATATCGCTAATCCGAGAATTTATGCCTGGAGGGCGCTTTGTTCATTTGGTTGTGGACTGTGGAAGTTTGTTCCGGTTATGATGGTTGCTCTTGTGTGTTATGGGGAAAAGGTTTATTATAGATCCTTGAAGGGTTATTAGCCTAGTACGATGCGATCAGAATCGGCATGAGGTCTGTGGATGGATTTAAATATGAATATGGGCTCTATATCAGGCCGGATATGTTCATTTCAACATATCTCTCCTTATGGAGGAGTATTCGGATGTTGGATGTCGTTTCGTCGTCGGCTATTTCATGTAATACTATATTGTGCCGTGTGAGTTGTGAAACGGCTTGATAAATTTCTTATGTGTTGAGGATCCGCATAGCGATGGTGTTATGTGAGCAGGATGGCTCTCGAGATTCAGATCATATATCGCACCTTAGTTGTGCTTGAGTTTTGTAGCCTATGGCGCTGTCGGTCCACCCAGGGATGGTATTATGCACTTAGCATGCTTGTGTCCGATATTCGGATATTTTGTAGTAATGAGCATTCTAGCTCGGTAAGAATTTCCTTATAGATTCTTTTTGGGCGGATCGGGTGGCACACCGCCACGGGTATGTTGTTTGAATCCGGTTGCACGCCGCAGCAGTGTGATGTCGAGTACAGTCCCTTATATCTATTTTCGTGTGTTTTCTTTTCCATTTTCTGAGGAAGGTTCATTACACCTTTTCGGTTGTCTAGTTAGTTACGTGGGTTGAGTAGTCCTTTCCAGAGTTCGTTTTCCTTATGTATCACATTCGAGTTGGTAGCTTGTTGGCACATTGTGGCATCACATGAGACTTTTGATCGTTTCGGAGGTGGCTTATTTCTTGAGTAGCTTATACTGGGTGAGACGAGATTATTGGATACGGTATCAGTGCGATCGGATTATATGAAGTATAGTAAAGAGCAAATACCATTATTTGGTTATAATGGGGTGATGATTCTAGTCAAGAGGAGAGACTCAATGATTTGTCGACTCCACAGTCGGTTGTGAACTTCTACACGTCTCTTCCGTCGTGGTGGTATTGCAAGAGTTGGAACCAAACTTATATATGTCATGGTGAACATCAGATTCGGGGAATGTCGGCTATTATGATCAAAGAATATTATTATGGTTATATGAATGTTGCGGTGCATGGCGTGAATTCAGCAAAGGTGTTCAGTCATGTTATGGTACATCGTGTGGTGATTGATACGGTGTTCGTATGTTGGAAGCAGGCCTGGCAAAGAATTCTGAATGTTGGAACTAGGCTCTAAAGCTTATTTGCCTAAATAAAAGAGAATATCTTCAGATTTGATCGAGCTAATGTGCTCAACTGAGTTGTGGTAGCACGGGTAGGTGCACGGGGTGCTAAACAGCTATTTCGGACAACTCCAGCGCAGTTCTTAGCACGTTCGAGGACGAACGTATGTTTAAGTGAGAGAGAATGTAACAACCCGACCGGTCGTTTTGAGCTCTAGAACATCGCTCGGCGGTTTGAGGCCATGAGCAGCTTCACTTCAGGTATTATGACTTGTACGCATGGTCGAAATTGAAATTCGGGAAGTTCAGAGTTGATTTGGAAAGAAGATTCTATGTTCGGAAGCTATAAGTTGGAAGAATTGACTGAAGAGTAATTTTGAGTAAACGACCTCGGAATCTGGATTGGAAGGTTCCAACAGGTTCGTATGGTGATTTTGGACTTGGGTGTATATCCGGATCGGGTTTTGGATAACTCAGGAACGTTTCGGCGCCTATTGTGGAAGTTGGCATTTTTGAAGAATTTTATAAATTCGGATTGAGGTATAATTCAATGTTATCGATGTCCGTTTGGGATTCTGAGTATGGTAATAGCTCCGTATGGTGATTCCGGTATTGGGAGCGCGACCGGAAGTGGATTTGAAGGTTTGTAGGTCATTTTGGGGTCATTTGACGGAAGTTGGAAATTTGGATAATTTTGAGAAGTTTGACCGGGAGTGGACATTTTGATATCATGGTCGGATTCCAATTACGAAAGTTGGAGTAGGTCTGTAATGTCAATTATGACTTGTGTGCAAAATTTGAGGTCAATCGGACGTGATTTGATAAGTTTTTGCATCAAATGTAGAAGTTGAAACTCTAAAGTTCATTAAGCTTGGAATGGGGTGCGATTCATGAATTCGACACTGTTTGATGTGATTTGAAGGCTCGACTAAGTTCATAACGTGTTTTAGGACGTGTTGGTATATTTGGTTGAGGTCCCGAGGGCCTCAGGTGGATTTCGGAAGGTTAACGGATCGATTTTTGGACTTATGCTTCTGGTGTTATCGCACATGCATGACTTTGGCCGCAGGTGCGAGATCGCGGGTGCAGTGAATTGCTCGTAGAAGAGAGAAGGGACTGGAGCTGGAGGAGACGTAGAAGCGGATTGGAGAAGCACACCTGCGTGTGCGCAAGCGCGAGGCAGCTACCGCTGGTGCGTAAAATTTGCGCAGATGCGCATTGCAGGTCGCACCTGCGAAGCTCGCAGAAGCGAAGAAACTTTCGCAGGTCCGAGGTCTTGGCTGGGCAGTGAGGACCGCAGGAGTGGAATTTGGACCATACCTGTGGAGCCGCATGAGCGGCTATTGGACCGCAGGTGCGAAGGACGGGGTTGTGCAGTGTCTTCTTTTAAAAATGAAGGTTTGGCTCAATCTTATTTCAATTTCGTCCATGGGAGCCGATTTTGGAGCAACTTGGGATGCCATCTTCATCAACTATTATGGGGTAAGTGTTTTCTTCACTTTGTGAGTTAAATACATGATTTATATATGTATTTAAGCGTAGAATTTATAAAAAAATTGGGATTTTGAAGAAAATCCCAGAAATTGGTATTCTTGGATTTTGATCACGAAATTGGGCATGAAATGGAGAATAAATCATATATTTGAGTTCGTAATGTTATGGGTAATTTTTATCTTCGAATATTTTCGGAATCCGGGCATGTGGGCCCGAGGGTTATTTTACCGATTTTTCGAGCGGAGAAGGAAATGGTAGTAAATTGATTAATTATGAATATTAGAGTATATTTTGACTGGGTTGCAACTTCTTTGACTAGTTTTGGAGCAACGGTCATCGGTTTGAGTTGTTGGAAAGGCTTTGGAGCCGGTTATGGAATTTCGGAGCGAGGTAAGTCTCCTTTCTAACCTTGTAAGAGGGAATTTGCCCCATAGGTGAAATAAATTAATGTGTGCTCCTATTTGTGGGGGGCTACGTACGCACGAGGTGACGAGAGTCCGTGCGTAGCTACTATTATGCTTAAGTTCGGGTAGTCTAGGACCCAAAAGCATGCTTTACTTGTAATATTTGAAATCTTGTTGTCAATTTAAAATGCTTAAATCATATCGAACTTTGCGAATAAATTTCTTATAGGCTAGACATCGCTCTCTTGACTTTTAAAAGAGATATTTGCTTTTTTCTTTGGATAATTGCCCATTGATGAATTCTTAATTGATAGTTTGAATGTGTTATCTTTTATGGAACAGGCCAAATACCTCGGTTTATTAAATAGATGCATCTATGGTTCGCGTCATTCGACCCTCTGGCAGTGCACAATTTAAATATTATGTTGGATCGGGCTGTACGACCTCGGTATGATTTGTGCGTGCTTGTATTGCTTGCCTTGAAATTTATTAATAATGATATTGCCTCCCTGGCCTGAGATAAATTGATAAATGCTGAAAAAAAATGGAAATCCCCTATTAACAAAAAGAATTATTTACCTACTTCATGTTACTGAGTTTACAGCTGCCTTATAAAAATTCATAAATTATCATATTATCAGTATATTATTGTTGGCATTAGTAAGTGTCCGAGTCGACCCCTTGCCACTACTTCTTTGAGGTAAGACGGGATACTTATTGGGTACACGTTGAATTATGTACTCATACTACACTTGCTGCATATTTTTGTGCAGGTGCATATATGTCTAGCAACCTTGCGGGCGCAGAGGTGTGGTAAATGCGGAGACTTAAGTGAGCTGCATTTCCATCTACGGTCCGCAGCCAGCAGAGTCCCCTTCAGAGTTACTTATATATTTTTCCTGTCTATTTTGTATTGTGGACATGTGTTGTATTTTATTTGATCTTCATTTGTTGATGCTCATGCACTTGTGACACCGGGTTCTGGGATGATTATGAGATATTCAGTATTGAAATTGGAAAATGTTAATATTATTTCATAAAGTTCATTTGTTACTAGATAAAAATGAAGGAAATTTATGTTTCAGAAATACTAAAATGAGAATTTAATTAACTATTTATTTTTGGCTTTCCTGAAATCGGTGTCTGGCGCCATCACGGCCTTTAATGAATTTTGGGTCGTGACATTCTGTATCACGACCCCAATTTTTTCTCCGTAAGACGTTGTGAAGACACCTAATCTTCAAGATTAGGTAAGCCTAAGCAGTATGCAGAATAACTGAAATATAAAGCCAAATCTCAAAAATGTTAACATCTGTAATAAATAAAAACTGCAATTCAAGTAATAGCAACTCTCAAAACCCGGTCGATATAAGTCACAACCTTTAAAGAGAAATACTAAATATCCCTATATATCAGAGGCTAATGAGGATAAGAAAATGATATAATAAAGATAGAGGGGGACTCCGAGGTCTACGGATGCTGGCAGGTGTACCTTGAAGTGTCCACATACAGACTATCTCACTGATACCTAGTCTGGTAGACAGTACCTGGATTTGCACAAAAAGATGTGCAGAAGCATAGTATGAGTACACCATAATGGTACCCAGTAAGTGTCAAGCCTAACAGAGTAGTGATGAGGTCAAATCAGGGCCCTACTGAAAATAATAAGAAACAAGGAAGAAGATAAAATAATATAATGAGATCACAAAGAAGTGAAACAGTGAGAATTTATGAAATGGTAATAACACGGAATCAAAGAAGACAAATAAAACATGAAAGGAAAGCAAAAATCTTACAAGTTAAGGAAAGACAACAACAACCAATACAACAAACAGAGAAAGTCAAGGGGGGCACTCCCGAGGTACCGCCTCGTAGTCCCACAAGTAAATATCTCACAATCTTTCCTTATATCACCGCGGAACCCTTTATATTTTGTTTTGAAAATCATTTTCCCGAAATAGTATCCCGCATTTTAGCCAACCTTATCACTCCGCATGACTTCTAGTAGTTTTGCTACTAGCCACGTGTATCAAGTCCACCTTATCTCACTACATGTGTTTCAACACCCAGACCTTAGGCCAACGTATGTGTATCAATAATCACAACGGCACGACAGAAACCTCGTGCAAATAATAGCAACCGCACAACATAAATGTAACGACCCGACTGGTCATTTTAAGTATCACAACCCTGTTCCCTCATTTACTGCTTATCCTGTGCTCAATTATAATTACGTGACTTGTCGGGGAGGTTTCAGAATCAATTGGAACACTTAGTTCAAAGATTTAAAGCTTAAGTGCAACTAGTTGAACAGATGTTGACTTATATGTAAATGATCCTGAAATAGAGTTTTGATGATTCCAATAGCTGCGTATGGTGATTTTGGACTTAGGAGTGTGTCCGAAAAATTTTGTTTGGAAGCCCGTAGTAAAATTAGGCTTGAAATGGTGAAAATAGGAAGTTTAAGTTTGGAACTTTGACCGGGAAGTTGACTTTTTGATATCGGGGTCGGAATCCAGTTTTTAGAATTTGAATAGGCCCGTTATGTCATTTATGTCTTGTGTACAAAATTTGAGGTCAATCAGACTTGCTTTGATAGGTTTCGGCACTGAATGTAGAAGTTAGAATTTGTTAGTTTTTATTAGGCTTGAATTGCGGTGCGATTCGTGGTTTTAGTATTGTTTGATGTGATTTAAGACTTCGACTAAGTTTGTATGATATTTTAAGACTTGTTGGTATATTTGGTTGAGGTACCGGGGGCCTTGGGTGAGTTTCAGATAATTAACAGATCAAAATTTGGATGTAGAGAAAATCTGAAAACTTTGCCTTGTGGTGCAATCGCACTTTGCGGACATTTTCTCGCAGAAGCGAGATTAGAATCGTAGATATGTTCAGGCGTGAAGAGGGGCAGTGTGTGCAGGTGTGGAGATTTTGCCGCATCTGCAAAACCGCAGAAGTGGCTTATTGATCGCAGAAGCGTGAGGTCCGCAAAAGTGGACGGAACCTCGCAGAAGCGATTCCGCAGAAGCGACACCAAGGTCGTAGAAGCGGAGGCAGGGGCAGCTGGACAAACCGTAGAAGCAGAAAACTTCTTTGCAAAAGAGGACTCTTGTCTGTAGAAGCAGAGGAGGCACAGGAGCAGCAAAATGCCCGCAAAATCGGTTACGGAGAAGCGGTTAAAAATTCTGCGGGTGCAAAACCTCTGGACAGTGTACAAACACAGATAGTTTCGAGCTTTTGTCATTTTTGGTCATTTCTAACACGGGTTAAGGGGATTATTCAGAGAGAATTCATGGGAAATCTTGAGGTAAGTCACTTTAGTCATTATTAGTCTATAATATTAAACTATCATCGAGTATTTCGACTAGATTACGTATTTTTGAGGTGTAATTCGAGGATTTGGGCTTACGTATTTGAAAATAAGATTTGAGGATTTGAAGGTCGAGTTGATGTCAGAATTCGGTAAATTTGGTATGGTTGGACTCGTGGTTGAATGAGCGTTAATATTTTATAACTTTTGTCGGCTTCCGAGACGTAGGCACCACTGACGATGTTTGAGTTAAATTTTGGATTTTGTTGGAAAAATATGTATTTTCATATGGAATTAATTTCTATAATTTGTGTTGACTGTATCGAATTAACTGTGACTAGATTCGAGACGTTCAGAGACTGATTCGTGAAGCAAAGGCGCATTGGAATAAAGAATTTCACGGTTTTAGGTAAGTAACACTTCTAAACTTGGTTCTGAGGGTATGAATCCTTGAATTACGTGTTATATGATTTATTTGGAGGTGACGCGCATGCTAGGTGACGGGCGTGTAGGCGTTCACCATAGAAATTGTGACTTAATTGATTCCATGGAGTTGCATAATCAAATAATCATGTCATTATCCACATATCCTCCACGTGTTAGAGAAAATTGAGTTGAGACTCATGTTAAAGATCATGTGTAGGCTAAGTGACGATATTTTGGGACCCACAGAGGTCTTATTGCTATTGAATTACTTGTTTGAATTGTAATTTTGTACTCAGTCACATCTATCATTTGCATATCATATCTCAGTCTCTGTTGTCATTCATTGATACATCATATCATCATGTTGGGTTGATTTTTATGTCATTGAGAGCCCGAGAGACTAGAAATTTTGAGTGATATTTATGGGATCGGGTTGCACGCTGCAACATGTTTTATTTGTTTATGCCTGGATCTGGCTATTATAGTGTTTGGGCTGAAGGAGCCCCTATGGAGTCTGCACCCTCTGGAGTCTGCACCATCCACAGTGAGCGCGGTTGATTTTATATTAAGGGATGAATCTTCTCTAGGCATGGATCTTGCCCGAAGCATTTATATTGAGGGATAGATCTTCCGTGGGCATGGATCTTGCCTGAAGTATTTTATATTGAGGGATGGATCTTCCCTAAGCATGGATGTTACCTGAAGAATTTATATCCCTAGGCATGGATCTTGCCCGAATCATTTATACTTTGGGATGGATTTTCCTTGGCATGGATCTTGCCTAATTATCTATATTAAGGAATGGATCTTTCCTGGACTGGATTGGCCTTATAAAGTACTGAGTGACTGACTGTTAGTTGATGTATATATATGGGATAGATCTTCCTTGGGCTGGATTGGCCATATACAGTACTGAGTGATTGAGTATTTTGAGAGTGTGAGTACATGAGGTTTCCACTGAGGTGCATCACATACAACATATACATTGGCATGTGGATATAGAAATGTCATATTCCTCATATCATTCAGAGTTGATCTATTTTTCTTGTACTGAGTTTAACTGTTGAACTTGAAAGCATGCCTACATTTCTGTATTGTTATTTCTATACTGGACTGTACCTGTTTAGCTCATCACTATTTTCAGCCCAAAGGTTAGTCTTGTTACTTATTGAGTACATAGGGTTGGTTGTACTCATACTACACTCTCCACTTCGTGTGCAGATCCAGGTACTTACAGATACGATGGCTGTTAGATTTAGGAGTTTTATCTGTTGGAGACTATCGAGGTAACTACTTGGCGTCTGCAAACCTTGTCTCTCTTTCCTTTCAGTTGTTTGTACTGTTCTATATTTTCAGACAGTGTTTTATCAGTCAGATTATGTTATCATTTAGATGTTCATGTACTCAGTGACACTGGATTTTACGAGTGTATTTATATCAGCATGTGTGGGATTGTTTTCTCTTATATATATATATATATATATATATATATATATATATATATATATTATGTTTTCAAACTTAAAAGAAATTGTAGCTTATTGAGGTTGTCGGCTTGCCTATTATTGAGATAGGCAATATAACGACATGCGGATTTTGGGACGTGACACGAAACCTCGTGCAACAATAAAATAATCATCTCAACAATAATCACAGAAACAAAAACATAGCAACTAAAACAACAATATTTCAAGGATAACAATTTTGAGTAAAGAATCCCACAGTTAAATAAGGAATATGGAATCAAGAAAGCAGGCAAGTCGACCTAAGCATGAAGTACAAGTTACAAATAAGAGATAAGACAAGTAGACAGGTGAAATAAGGCTAAACGTGATGACTATACATGCTAAAGTAACTCACTTAAGGCATAAAAAGGAAACTACTTAGATAAAACCGGAATTTCAATATTTAGCATGTGTACGCACTCGTCACCTCGCGTACACGGCCCTCACATATCACAAATTGTCACAACAATACTAAATCTTAAGAAAAATTTCCCTCACATAAGGTTAGATGAGTCACTTACCTCAAACCTCGCTGAATCAATCAATAAGAAGGCCTTTCCCTCGATTTTCCAACTCTGATAGGATCGAATCTAGCCAAAACAATTTCATACTATAAATATAACTATAGGGAACTAATTTAACTAATAAAATTATGACTTTAGCAAAGAATAAAAAAATTGCTCCAAAAAACCGACCCAGGCCCACGTCTCGGAACCCGAAAAATTATATAATCCGAACACACATTTGATATCGAGTCCAACCATACAAGAATTACTCAAATCCGACCTCAAATCAGCTTTCAAATCCCCAATTTTTTGCCTAAGAAGTTTTCTCAATTTTCCCACAAATTTCCAACTAAAAACACTACTTAAATTATGAAAACAACAATAGATTCATAGAAATTAATCAAAAACGAGTCAAGAATCCTCACTCAAATGCTTCCTCTGAAAATCCCTTAAACTTTCGCCTCAATCTGAGCTCTCTAGGTCCAAAAATGGATAATAAAATCAAACCCTCGAACTTAGGCTTTTTCTGCCCAGCAATTTTGCATCTGCGAACCCACAACCGCATCTGCAGCTCCGCACCTGCGGAATTGCCATAACAGGTGCGGATTAGGTCCGCTTCTGCGAGCATAGGGTCATACATGCGCGTGCGCCTGCGACAAAACGTGTCGCACCTGCATATCTCCCCACCGCAGAAGCAAAGCTTCTTCAGCAGAAACTGTTCTGCACCTGCGAGTCCTGCGTGGACTTCCCATTTCCACTTCTGTGCTCTCCCTCTAACTTCTGCGAGCTCGCATATGCGATCAAACTTGCACAGGTGCGATTGCACAAGAACTGGTGCACTTCAGCCATTCTTTAAGTTCCAAACTTGATCTGTTAACCATCTGAAACCAGTGCGAAGTCCCCAGCGACCTCAACCAAATACTCTAACAAGTTCTAAAATATCATACGAACTTAGCCGAGCCTTCAAATCACGTCAAACAACATCAAAAACACGAATTGTGCACCGATTCAAGCCTAATGAACTTTAGAACTTCTAACTTTCACATCCGATGCTGAAACTTATCAAATCACATCCGATTGACCTCAATTTTTGCACACAAGTCATAATTGACATTACGGACCTACTCCCACTTTCGGATTTGGAGTCCGATCTTGATATCAAAAAGTCAACTCCCGGTCAAACTTTCCAAAAATAGTCCAGCTTTCCAACTTTTCGCCAATTAACGCTGAAATGACCTACGGACCTCCAAATCAACATCCTGACATATTTCTAAGACCAAAATCACCCTATGAAGCTATCAGAACTATTAAAACTTCATTCTGGAGTCGTCTTCACACAATTCCAACTATTGTTAACTGCTGTGACTTAAACTTCCAATTTAGGGACTATGTGTCCCATTTCTCTCCGAAACCAAAAGTCAAACATCCTGGCGAGCCACGAAACCAAAAAATGAAATAGAGGGAGCAATGAATAGGGGATCGGGGATAAGACTCTCAAAATGACCAATCGGGTCGTCATAGTCCGTATCGTGATTTGGGACTAGGTCGTATGCCTAGAATCGAATTCGGAAGTCCCTAACTTCATTTAACGTAATTTGTTGAAAACTTGCAATTTAAAGGTTAAAGAATTTTTAAGTTTGACCGCATGCTGACTTTGTTGCTACCGGGCTCAGATTCCATTTTCGAAACTTAGTATAGGTTCATTTCAGTATTTATGACTTATCTACAAAATTTGATGCAAAACGGAGTTGATTTGACATGATTCAGATATTCGATTGTAAATTTGCATGCTCTTAACTTTCTTTAAAAATTTCATTCATTTTGGTATCTGATTCGTAGTTCTAGGTGTTATTTTGATGTTTTGATTGCACGAGCAAGTTCGTATAATGTTATTATACTTGCGTGCATGTTTGGTTTGGAGCCCCGAGGGCTCGGGTAAGTTTCAAACGCGTGGCAGAGTGTTTGAAAGAGTTACAATTCTGTAGGTTTTGTGCACATGCCTCAGACCTCACAATTGCGAGTTTAGGATCGCATTTGCAATAGTAGGTGAGCTCTGTCACGTTCGCATTTGTAAACAGATTCTTTGCATTTGTGATTGGGTGCTGGGGGAGTTGGATCATATTTGCGATCAAATTGGCTGCATTTGCGGAAGGTCCCTGTTTGCGAACATAGCGTCGCATTTGCGATGCTAGTAGAGATGTGAGTGTCTTTGCATTTGTGATAGATTATCGCATTTGCCCGGGGTTCGCAATTGCGACCTGGAGATCGCAATTGCGACATATGCGCCTGGACAAAAAGCTAAGAAGTCGGGATTTAGCTCATTTTTCACAAACTGTCAACCCTAAACACCCTAGAGGCGATTTTTCCAAGAGATTTTCTTCCTAAATACATTGGTAAGTGACTTTAACCTATTTATTTTTAATTACCCATTACATTTCATAAGATTTCAACATCAAATCTAGGATTTTTATGGTGAAAATTAGGGATTTGGATAGAATTAAGGATTTTTGTAAATTTTGGATTTAGACCTCGAATTGTGATCGGATTTCGAAACTAATCACATAACCGGGCTCGAGGAGAATGGGTAATTGTGGTTTGGTCTGAATCTCGGGTTTTGACCAAGCGAGTATGGGGCTGACTTTTGTTGACGTTTTTTGGAAAAATGTAAAGATCTTAGCTTTATGTATTGTAATCGATTTCCCTAGCATTGTTTGTTGATATTAAGTCGATTTTGGTTAGATTCAGTTGGTTCGAAGGTGAATTTTAGAGAAAAGGCCCCGGTTGAGTTTTGATTTGCTTGCGAAGCAAGGTAAGTGTTGTGTCTAACCTTGATTTGAGGGAATAAGAGCCCTTGAGCTATGTGTTCTGTGAATTACATGTGTAACGACGTATATGCGAGGTGACGAGTGTATATACGCCGTCAAAATAATTATTTTCATGCTTGCCCGTTTTTCATTAATTATTTTATTCCACGTCTTAACTGTTACATGCTTTAATTACTTCCTATGCCTTACCTTGCTATTTGTCACTTATTACTCTCGTAGTAAAATGTTCGTTTCTTCTATGTTTCCATGATTAATTGTTACTTGTCTTAATTGTATACTTTAATTGTCGCATATTTGGCTTATCTTGTTGCTTTGTATTTATTGTAGCATTCCTTGATTTGTTACGAGGTTCCTTTATGGCTTTGCTTTCATATTCTTAAATCGTAGAGATTCTTGTGAATTGAGTTGTTGAATTGATTATATTTATTGATTTTATTTATGAATCTGGTTGCACGCGCGCAACAGGTAAAATAAGGGAGGATTGATATTGATATGGTGGGATCGGGTTGCACGCCGTAACAGATTTTATATGTGTTTTTGATATGGTGAAATAAGGGAGGATTATGATATTGATTCTGATTATATGGTGGGATCAGTTTGCGCACAGCAACGGATTTTACATTTTATTCTTGATATTGATATGGTGAAATAAGGAAGGATTGTGTTTGTACGGTGTGATCGAGTTGCGCGTCGCAACGGATTGTGTGTTTTGTATTCATCGTTGCATTGTGTTGCTTTCGGTATTTTCATACGAGATTCTAAGGACTGGTGTTTCTAGTTTTACTGATTTCGAGGATTAAGTTTATTTTCATAAGTTCCCTGCCTTATTTTTCTTGTGTACCTTTCCTGTTATTATTGTTATTATTATTATTATTATTATTATTATTATTATTATTATTATTATTATTATTATTATTATTATTATTATTATTATACTGCGTATATGTTATTGTAGGTGACCCGCCTTAGCCTCATTACTACTTCGTCGAGGTTAGGCTCGGCACTTACAGAGAACATGGAGTTGATTGTACTCATATTACACTCTGCACTTCTTGTGCAGATTTTGAAGTCGGTCCTAGCGGCGGTCAGTAGATTGCTCGGATTGATTGCCTGACGGAGACTTAAGGTAATACTGCTCGATGTTCATAGCCTTGAAGTCCCCTTCTAACTTATTCTAGTTGTTTATTTCATTTCTGACAGTTATACTTTCATTTAGACAATTATTTGTATTATTCTAGTCGCTCGTGCACTTGTGACACCGGTTCTAGGATTGTATCTAGATATCACTGTTGTTATGATTTTGTCAATCTATTTCAGTTTATTTAGTTTCTTGGTTATTATTTAATCTGAATTGCTAAAATGGGTAAAAACTATTCTAACGTTGGCTTGCCTAGCAAGTGAAATGTTCGGCGTCATCATGATCCATAGTGACCCGAATAGCAACAAATACTACTAAAGTAACATCTCCTTCTCCCCAGATTTTAAGTTTAGTTATTCATATTCATAGGTTTAGATAATATCCAATTATTTTTACCTTGACAAACAAGTCACCACATGATGGTCTACATTGATCATTCACATAAACTTGTACATTATTTCTTTTGAAGTTTTATTATTATTAATACTATATATTTTACAATATCATTTTACTACAAAACTTGACATACACGTGCAATGCATGTGTCAAGAAACTAGTATAGATAAAATGTATGAGCAAAAGTTACTAAGTTCGTGTAAACTCGTATGCAATGCTGTGGATCCGCCCCTGTTTAACCTAGCACACTAGTTTCTTAGTGAAAACTCCCACGTAATTAATCATTGTTGGCTCGAAAATTGCGGCATATATCTCAAAGGATTAAGGAAGATTTTGGAACTTCTTGATGCGAAGAGTCCTTGATTAGAGCTCCTAATGTCCCATTATCCCACTTTAAAACCACCAAAATTACATCTTTTTGTTTTGGCAATATCGCCCACCGGAAATGCATCATAAGCTTAACTTAATCAGAACAAGATAAAATGTGGAACTAAATAGAAATTACAACGAATTGGAAAACTTTGATTCTCTTTTTACAAAACGGTAACAAGAAATCTTCAACCCCAGAATTGAAAGAAAGACTAAACTTCCAGTTCGATTCTTCAACTTAAGGAATCACTCAAAACAAAATGAATTTGTTAGCTTAAGCCATTTACGAGCAAAAAGTTACAGGAAAAATCTTTCTTGTTTGAACTATGCAGCATGTATTCTGCATTGGACTTCGATTGAACAAAGTACAACTATCAAATAAAATAACGAAGTATTAGTGAACCCAAGACAAGTCGTTGATATGGATGAATAGTTAGTTCTCCCCATAAAAGCAAAATACACTTGGACCCCGCCGCCTTGCGTCATTTGACTCACGTGCTTGAAACATTTCCCTTTTTCCCCAAAATGCTTTACAAATTATTTTAACATTTCATTTGGGATTAATTAACTAAATTATCCCTATCATTAAAATAGGAGTATCATTCTTCTAAGAAGTTCCCTCAATCTTCATCACGTATATAAAAGCCTTTAGTCATCGTTTAAACTTCAAACACAAACATTTTCTCTTCACCTAACTTACGTCTGCATTCAAATCTTGAACATGGATTCATCATTTATTCATTACCAAAACCCATATGATCAGAATTACTCACCCGAATCCTCTTCATGGGATGAGCTTCTTTTTCATTACAATTCTCTTCCCTTTAACGTTAATGACACCGAAGATATGTTCCTTTTTAATCTTGTCGCCGAGGGTGACCGTACTGTTGTTAAAGAATCATCGGCAGAAACAATAAACTCTTCCTCCAGCTCTGGCACAAAGGAAGAAGAAGTCACTTCCTGTGAACCCGAAAAGGAAAAGAATTACAGAGGTGTAAGGAAGAGGCCATGGGGTAAATTTGCTGCTGAAATAAGGGATTCAACGAGGAATGGTGTGAGGGTTTGGATAGGAACATTTGATAGTGCTGAAGCTGCTGCTTTGGCTTATGATCAAGCTGCATTTGCAATGAGGGGTTCATTGGCTATACTTAATTTTCCTGTAGAGATAGTGAAGGAGTCTTTAAGTGAAATGAAGTGTAAATTTGATGAGAGTTGTTCGCCAGTTATTGAGCTTAAGAAGAGACATTCTATGAGGAAAAAGACTCAGAGCAGAAGAAACAGAGTAAGAAAAGACGAGTCTAATGTTGTGGTGTTTGAAGATTTGGGTGCTGAGTATTTGGAGGAATTATTGAGTTCGTCGGAATGTGTTACAAATTGGTGATTATCTTTCTTTTTCTATTCCAGAATTTCTCAAAGTTGCACTACATCTCCCCTGTTCCTCAGCAGCAAATGCTACTCTGCTCTGTATTTATCATCTTAAATTAGGCTTTCATTTGTTCTACTCTTTTTTCTTTTACCGGCCTTCATTTGTTGATGACTTAATTAATTTATGGTTCTTTTCAACAGCCAAAATGCTAATGTTTCTTGTTCTAGTAAGTATTTTTCTTCTCCTTTTGTTTTTTGATCAACTCTAATCCAGTGAGTCAGTTTCTCTAGAAAAGTTCCATATATGCTTACTAGCAGCTGAAACTCTTATTGCAATTAACATTGTATTAGTATTAATTTGAGAGGATTCTAAAACACTGATTTATTAAGGTAGTAGTAGTAGTAGATTAACAGTGATTTCGACCTCATCAATTTTGTCTCACTGTCCTTTTGCCTCCTAAATATTATGGAAACCTACAGTTCCCTCCCCCCCCCCCAAAAAAAATGATCAGCTCATTAAAATCCTTATCTAGTTATTCATTTTTCAATCACAGTTATTGTGACCAACAGTATTTTCCTTATCGGTGAACATTTATCTAGCTTGCGGTTATTACTTGGGAAAATTATCCAAAAGTGAATATAAAGAAAAACGTTTTTCACTTGTATCACACAACTAACACAAGTTGGGTGAGGTTTCTTTTTATATCATAAACTAGTAGAATCAAATCTTAAATTTTTGAATTCACAAATTTTGGGTCCGTAAATTGGTGAAACATTAACAAGTTTCACATAACTTGCGTCAATTTTATCAGGCACGCAGTAAAAATTTTCACTTTTTTCATGTAGCTAACAAAGATATAGAGAAATGCTTATTAGGTACGTTTACAAATAGTTCTCAAAATCGATGGTCTTTAATTTTGTCCTCACTTGCTTTGCGGGCCAAGTTCAAGTTTAGCAAGAGTTGCTTTTCGTTTGTCCATGTGCATTGTGCAACACATTTATTTATTGTTTGGACCTAAATTTGATTGAAATTTGAAAAAATATTTTTGAAATTGTGTGTTGGACATGTATTTTATTTGAATAAAAGTTAAAATTTTATGAGTACAAAAAAAAAAAATTATGAGTTGAAAAAATTTCAGTTTTTTTTTATAAAAATAAAGACAATCTCTAGTCAAACGAAAGCTTAACTTTTGTCTGCAATTTTTTGAGTTACAAAAGGCCGCTAATTTAATACTCTTGACATTACAATTAAAATCTTGAACAAGAATTATATCCTCTAGGACGAATTGCTTTTCTTATCTCTTCATGAATTAAGAGTGAGTTATAAGAATTGACTCGTCATTTTATTTCTTCAATAGTATATGAAATCACCACAAGTGGATTATCCTAACGTGACACATAACTTGCAGGTTTACAATTTGAAAGCATTATATTATCAATTCACCATTACATCTTGAATGTTAGCAGAGGCACAATTTAAAATTTCCCAAGGCAATATTTGAAGAAAGCGAAACGCTGAAAGCACACACGACAAGAAAAGCACTGAGGTCTGAGGGATTTCTGGTGAAGACCGTACCAATGTTTCAGTGTCTGCCACACCATTTCACTTTGCCTGCAAACTGCTAACCAAAGACAAATTGGGTGTACGAATATAACGTCTCGTAGTGATAGCCTCCTCTATTACTCCTTGTTTCTTTTCACTAATATAGCACTGCATTACTGGATAACAAAGAAAACTGCATCCTCTGTGCACAAAGTTTCTTTTATCTTACTGTTTTTATTTATTTAGTCGTTTCCAAATGTCCTTCTCTTATAAGTTCTAGCTTGATTTTATCACTATGGAAAATTATGCAATGGCTAATAAGTAACGTAGAAAACTTTTGTCCCCTAGTAACCCTCTCTTTTTTCTTTTCCCTAGTGAGAAATCTAATTAGGCAAGTAATTAGAAGGCCAACTCAGTGGCAGAGCCAGAATTTGAAATTTATGGGTTCAGTATTCTAATTCTTTTAAGTTATTCGGTTCTAAGTTAATAATTTGTACATAATTCAATAAATTTGTAAGACAAATATAAAGTTTGGACTAAAGTTATTTGGTTCAGCCGAACCCGTATCGAAAGAGCTAGCTCCGCCCCTGGGCCAATTGGATTTGTTTTTTAATTCAACTTCCACCATTATGGTGTAGGGTTAAGGCCTGACCCCTTACCTTTGTATAATCAAAATCCAAAAAGTGAACATATGAGGAGGAGACATGGTGCCTTGCCTCCTCAATTACATATTGTAGGTTGGTACTATCCAACTTAATCTGTCCATGAAACTTACACAAAAGACATATATTACAAGTTCTACTGAAATCAATTAGAGAATTAGAAAATGAACCAAGTTCCTGACTGCAGTGTGCTCTAATGAACATAATTATAAAAATGATTACAAAATTAGTCATGATTAGGATGAGAGAATTTCGTGACTTGTCTGATTCAAAAGCATGTGAGTTGGGATTTCTCCATTCTAAATGCTCCTCTAGCCTCAGGTGGAAGATCTTTAACATGAGAATATACTTTAGCATTCAAAATGTTATGTAGGCTAGCTCCATGTTTGGATAATGCATCAGCAGACTCATTCCCCTCTCTGTAGCAATGCCGGATAGCAATATTCTAAGACCGAATGATTTGCCTCATATATGTAATGTTATCTTCCAATTCCCAAGGAGGTCTATATATGCCTTAAAGCATTTTAACAACGATCAGAGAGTCCATCTCCATCCTTGAGTTTTACACCAGTTTAAAACATAGTAGGCCCGCTTGAATTTCTAATTGATTGTTAGTACAGAATTGTAGAGCTTTGGCAAAAGCCATAACAAGCTCTCCATTTCTATTTCGAACAATCCCTTATATTCCGGCTTTCTTGATGCTACTATTGCTTCTTCCATCAGTGTTGATCTTGAGCAATCCATCGGGTGGTTTATCCCATGTTATTGCTCTGCTACACGGATTTGGTCTATATCCTTCTATCTTTTGGCACAATTGACTTCAGGACCATGTCATGTCCACTTCAACACCATTCTTCTTCATAAATACCTTCAAATGAAAAAGAAAGTGTCTTAGTTTGGAAATTGAGGTTCTAAAGTTACCATACCTGATTGAGCATCTATGTTTCCATAGCTATGAATATAGGTACAGCTTGACAAAGATCAAACTTAAATTACTTTTAGTTTAAATTATGATCTTTTGACTATTGACCATCTAATTAGTGATATGAATGAATATAGTAACAAATTCCCAATGTCCTGTCTGTTATACAAAATGTACATAAGAAATTCCTAAAAGGAAATACCGGAGAGATTTCTGAGGACTGTATGCTCTCTTCACAAACCAAGGACAAATTTGTACGATTGATCTTTCACCAATATAGCAATACCTGCTCACTAAGACAAAAAAGGACTGCAACCTTTCAAGAATAAAACAAAACACAGTAAAGATAAAATATGCTGGTCTCTTAGGACAACCTGATAGCAACATAAAACCTTTTGTAGTACTCCTATTTCCTTAAACTTCACTTCCTGCTTCTTTCGTGTGTCCATATCCTCTCTTCTTTTTCATTTCTCCACAAACCCTCATATGATGGAGTTAGCAACTAAAGATCATTTCCATGGAATAGGAAAAACACAATGCTTGATCGGAAACATTTTCTCAGACAGAGTTTTTGATACCAGATACGTGGAGTGCATGGTTCAAAGAATATGGTACTGTGAGGTTAGAGTGACGAGAATCAGAGGCAACATGTTTGAGTTTTATTTCGAAAAAGGTGATGATTGTTACAGAGTTCTTCGGGCTGCTCCTTGGACAGTCCAAGGCGGATGTCTTCTCATTCTTTCTCCTTTGTTCTCTGATAATATACCTTCTGAGTTAATGTTCTTGGTTCAGGTTCACGGCTTACCAACTCACTACTTCACTGATCAAAACGCTTTCAAGATTGGTCAATATTTGGGGAAATATTTGTATGTTGACAAGGGTGTTTGGAGCAATAAGTTTCTACGGATTCGGGTGAGGTTTGACATCACAAATCCATTGGTCTCTGGATTTTGGATTAACTCTAGCTGGATTCGTTTCAAGTACGAAGGATTGAGCCAGTTTTGCTACAAATGTGGTCGTATTGGACATCACGAGAGCACATGTAAATTCCCACCACCACCAGGGAATGAACGGTTTGGCCCTTGGTTACGTGTTGAATCTTTGAGTCTGCTTAAGCCTACTAAAACAGAGGACTCCATTACTGTTGTTCAGAATCATTCGCCAAAGTTCAAACTGATTCCTTCACCAAAGCTCCAGGAATGGCAAAAAATATCACCTGATCAACACCTAGACAATCTTGAGACTACCCCACAAAAGTATGCTTTAACTTGTTCTGTTTATTCTAAGTATATTTAAAATTACATACTACTAGAGTACTACTAATTTTGTGTGTATGTGTAAACAGGAACGATTTGGCAAGGTTGACGATGAACGGGGTAGATTCGATGATAATGATGGTCAACTGCGTAGTAATAACTCGCCGAGTAGCAGAGGCTAATGAAGTGGAGGGATATGGATTGTTGATTCTGATGATGGTTGCTTATTTCTTCTACTTGGTAATCAAGTTTAATGTTATTATAGTCCAGAGATCTTCTTTCTTCCAAAAATCTGATGGTACTAAAGGAAACTCCATGGCAGAGTATAGTCCAGTAACTCAGCTTAAAGACTTGTTCATCTTGCTCATGTTTTGTGTTACATTTCTTATGTTTTGTTGATTGTCCGCAGTTCATTTATTTTTCCAGTTGATTATCCTGCTCTTTTCGGACACTAATACAGGAGCTTAGTGGTAGTATATGTTTTGCAAAAAATTGACAGACACGTAGCCTGCTTAGATGGTTAACCAGTTGCAGTGAAACTTTAACAACTCCCTTTTTGTTATGGACCTTACATAATTATACTCTTGTTTTTTTTTACCAGTATGTATCTTTGCTTTCATATTTCTCTTAACAATTTTATCATTCTTTTACTAAGTACTCCCACTTGGCAAAATAAATTCAACAAGTATGAATAGTGAATCAAACTTTGAAATAAAAAGGAAATTAAAGAGACAAAGGTGCCATCTGCATTTTTGGAAACTATAAGCTTTAGTGCTTTACCTGTAGCACAATACAATAGATCTTTTATTGGATAATCAGAAATACAAAGGAATTTGGTTACAACTTTATTCTTATAAGTATAACTATATATGTATCAGTCCACAGGACTCTCATTCCCAGCATTAGGCATGAACATAGGGCAAAGGAATCAGGTACAAATTGTTTTTCCTTTCAAGAGCATTGCCAAATTTCTCAGTCATATCTAGTTCATGTGGATTCATTCCATTGGGAAGCTTCCAATCAAAATGGTAGAGTAATAGTGCTAGACTAAGCTCCACAGTTGCCATTGAAAATGATATTCCAGGGCAAATTCTTCTTCCTGTGCCAAATGGCGTAAACTCGAAATGAGCTCCAGTAAAATCAAGGTGACTTTCATTAAATCTCTCTGGATCAAATGTTTCAGGATTTGGCCAATAATTTGGATCCCTAGAAATTGCCCAAAAATTCACAAGGGCCATTGTGCCTTTTGGTATAACATAGCCATTAATCTCACACTCTTCCCTTGATTCTCTAGGTGCTAATAATGGAGCTAATGGATGAAACCTTACTGTCTCCTTAACTACCATTTTTAGGTACTTAAGTTTCTGAATATCAGTTTGATCAATTCCCTCTAATTTCCCTTTGAAAACTTCTCTCACTTCATCTTGTGCTTTTTTCATTATTTTGGGATTTTTCATTAGTTCTGAGAAAGCCCATTCCATTGTTGATGCTGAAGTTGTAGATCCTCCTGCAAACAAGTCCTGCATATCCAACTTAACTATTAGTAGCAGAACTAATTTAGAACTATAAAGAATTTAAATTCACTAAGACTAAATTAAGAAATTAGGAATTATACTACGCATCAATCCCAAATAAGTTGGGATCAGCTATATGAATTCTCATGTCCATGTCGCTCCATTTGAGCTCATCTCAAGGTTTATATGGTTAGTCAAGTCAACAAAAAATACAACACAAGTCAAAATAATGAATATGCAGATTTGATTTACTAAGCAGAAGGAAAGAAGCTACAAAGAGAGAAGAGCCAACTTACAATGATTATAGCCTTAATATTATCCCTTGTGATAGGAATTGAAAAATCTTGACTCTTTTGAAGCCTTAGGAGAACATCAACTATATCTTCTTCTGTGGGATCACCATTAGTACTCCCATTATGGGATTCATGTTCATTGATAATTTCTTCTAAAAGAACATCAACCTCGTCGTGCATTTTACGTAGTTTGTATTTTAATCCACTCAAAAAATGAATTATCTTCACTGAGGGAAAAAGATCGGCAAGATCAAATACTCCAGCTGAACCAGCCACTGTTCTCATTATATCAATCAAAGAGCCCTGATTTTTACAAGCCCTGCCTACACTTGCTTTGCAAATAACTGAATTCGTATACAACGACAACGTTTCGGTTAAGTTGATTGGACTGCCTCCAGTAGCAGAATCAGCTTTAATTGAGCTAACAAGATTGGATATCTCATTAAACATCTTGGGATAAAATGACTGAATATTTTTATGACTAAGGAGTTCCTGAATACAAATTTTGCGCATTTGTCTCCAGAAATCACCATAGTTACAAAATCCCATGTCAGCATGATCATAAAACATTTCCTTTCCAACCAAAAGCACCGGTCGATTAGTGAAATTGAGATCATGTTTTCTCATCACTTCTCTAACCATTTGAGGTGATGAAACAACAATGGCTGAACGTTCGCCGAGTTTCATGTGCATTAAAGGTCCATGTTTTGAGGCTAATTTGGCAAGAGTACGATGTGGTAGTAACTCAGATGATTTCCAGTCGACAAGTTGGTGTATGTTTCCTATGAATGGGAGCTTCATAGGCCCTGGAGGCAATTTTCTTCTATTATTACACTCTTTGAACCATTTAGTGACAAGTAAGGGCAAAAGGAGAAGCAAAGCGCCAAGAAGAAAAGATAGTTCCATTTCCATATGGTGTATTCAAGAAATCTTAAATGAGATTGGCTATGTTTATGGATTAAAATATGCCACCTATTTATACAAGAGTAATCATTCGTGATTGAATAAAACTCTTAGAAGTATCTTCTAATAAATTATTCTGTATGAATAGTACTGTATATTATAATGAGAGGCCCGTCAATCGTCATATTAAGACATATGTTGAACCTGGTGTGCGGCCAACATCGTGAGAAAATTTTAGTTTAGATGGAGAGAAAAGGGGCATGTTTAGATGAAATAACGTCAATCAAATCAGGAGTTTTCCTGCATCTTGGGCTTCACTGGTCAACATGGCTAGTCTAGGAAAGTGTCTCTAGGGAAGACATTCTAATTGAGAAAAAAGTATTTGGTATAGTAATGATTAATCGTCATCCAACTTATCATTTATTTTACAAAAGTTGCTTATCTATTTTTCATCACTTAAAAGTCACTCAACTTTACTTATGTAACTTAAAAATCATTCTAGTTCAAAACCTATAAAATATCCTATAAAAATATGACATGACATTAAATTTAATTAAAAACTCTAATTATAGTGCCACATAAGCTTAAATGGACCATACCCAATTTAGATCCATTTCATCCATAATTTGATTTGACCCATAACCCAAATGGGTTTTACTATTTTGAACATTAGACATGACAGGGACCTATAAAATATATAATAAAAAATATGACACGGCATTATATTTAATTAAAAAATCTAACAATAATGTCACATAAGTTTAAATGGACCACATCTAAGTTAGACCCATTTCTTTCCGATTTGACCTATACCCAAAATGAGTTATTAATATTTGAACAATTGACTGGACTAACACTTTGATTTTGTGGTTAATTTGTAGAAAAGGAAGTCTAAGAAATTTAAGAAAAATTAGGTCTTTTGAATTTATCTTTAAGTTTTGGTTGTACATTTACGGTCAATGACACAATACGTTGTCTCTTTCTTTTGTCCAAACTATCGCTATAGGTTGTCTACGATTGCGGTGTGTATTGACAACTTCTACTATGCAATTTCATTGTGGGTGTTTCTTACTGAGCAGTATTTTTGTGTGTTAGTATTGCTTAATAAGCAATATTTTGACTTTAATGGAATAGTAATTTGTGAAAATAGATTCTTATTAGCTTGTTGTTCTTGTCTGTTAGTGATACATTTATATGTTATGTGAGATTGATATGATAGTATTTTAACTTCATGAAAAATTATAAAATGATATGAATGATACAAAAACTGGTTCTGTGCTAGTTCTGTTCATATTTTTAATGAAATTATAGGTGGTGACATTAAGGTTATTACGTAACAAATAAAGTAAGATATTTTTAGCACAAAATAATTGTTCTTCTTTTCCTTCTAATGTTCAAAATATTAAAACCCATTTGGGTTATGGGTCAAATTAAATTGTGGATGAAATGAATCTAAATTGGGTATGGTCCATCTAAGCTTATGTGGCACTATAATTAGATTTTTTATTTAAATTTAATGCCATGTCATATTTTTATAGGATATTTTATAGGTTTTGAACTAGAATGACTTTTAAGTTACAAAGGTAAAGTTGAGTGACTTTTAATTGATGAAAAATAGATAAGTGACTTTTGTGAAATAAATGATAAGTTGGATGACCATCAGTGAAATTAACTGTAATGATTAAGTGATCAATTAAAGTGAAAGTATACTTTAATTTTTATCTTTTAGCAATATTGTGAGTGTGTTAACTGTCTAAGAAAAATAAGTGGATAATATTGACCAAGAACAAGAAGGAAAAATACTGTGTCGTGGCAAACAACTGCCTTGAAGGCGATTTCGGCCTGACTGGGTGCAAATCGTTAAGACCGGTTACTCCCCAAGGTCCACAGCACCTCCAAACACATGCACTCGTGGCTAAAAGTTTGGAATTTGCACAAAATAATTGCCCAGAAATCGCTTGAAGAAGAAGAGAAGATGAAGGTGGTTTTTTTCTGTGTTTGAAAATTCCACAAGACAGCTCCTAATATAGATAAGATGCTAGGGTTATTACAAGAAGGAGAATTAAATTGGAGGTTATGAAAATAAAAGAGTTGTTACAGAATTCAAGTAGGAGTTACAAGAATTCAAGTAGCAGTTACCACAATTTAAAGTATAGTTGTTACAAAGTAATAAATCAGACGTTACAAAATTCAATTCAAAGATAATGAATTTTGGTAAGCATGTATTTGGACACTTTTCTAGTAAGCTCAAAAAATGAAAAATAATTTTAGCAAAATCAGATTTGGATTATGCCTCACATATATCTCGAGCGTAGGGGGCAAACCGACCCGTTTTGCCTTCAAGATCAATTTCTCATGTGCGCGAGACCACTCCCTTTTACTAGCTCTTTACAAGCCTAACAAAGAGCAATTCAAAATAGAGAGAAGAAAAAGACTTTCCATAACCAATGAAGGACACTTTATCTTTCACAAAAGACAAAGAAGTAAAGAAGTGTCTTGCAGTATGTAATTTTCTAAAGAGTTTTTGCTAATTCATGCTGAAGTTATTTAGTTCATTTGCTAAAACTTCATACCAAAACATGCTGAAGTTTTGTAGCGCAGTCTACAGTCTGGTCCTGAGTTTTATCCGAAACTTCAGTCTAAACAAGCTGAAGTTTTTTAGTTTATTTGCTAAAACTTCAGCCTAAATATGTTTAAGTTTTTGTCCTGCAATTTGTCAATAGTCTTTTATTAAAGGATAAAATCGTATTTTTAAAACGCTTTTAACAAAAAAATGGGTACGGATGCAAACGAAAAAACAAAACAAGTATAATTTAAAAAGGGGCAACCAAATAGGACGCCCCATGCAAATTTTACTGGTATATACGAGGAAATTGCAATTTCTAGTATTCTTCCATAGTTTTTGAATTTCTTTTTTAAAATGAACTATTCCTATCTGATTAGTTCCAAAAGTAAATCAGATTGACTAAAGTGTTGAAATAAATTTAAACGAGCTATTTGGTTCAAAGCACTAGCACCCCGTTGTGGACTCTATTAGGAAAACGAAGTTGAAGACTTCTATTTCTCTTCGTAAAGTGAGCTTAAACACTGTTCTTCTCTTCACAGCTTTCTTGATTTTTCTTCTAATGTATTTGGGTGTCGTTTGGGATTAAGGACGATGTTTCACATATAGATATATTTTATTTTTCAGAAAATTATTTTCTAGATTTTTTCATAAATAGGTCTGGTATAGAATAATAGTATCTAAATACTATAAGTGATAAGGAACATAAGTAGTGATATTTTCAATGAATTGACTTTTGTCCAAAAGTGAATGAAGTCTTTTTAATCCTTTTGATTTAAAATATTTTCCTTGAAAACTACTTTTCACAATTCATCATAACCAAATACCGAAATATGGATTTTTGTTAAAATTCGGATATTACTTGAAATCATAAATTAAAAGATTTTCCAAAAGCAAATATATTCCGCCACACCAAACATATAAATCCCTACTTTTCTGGAACCAGCCAATTAAAAAAAAAACGCTAATTGCACTTTTCTTTTTAAAAACAATTAGAGTTGTTGTGTGACTTGAGTTGCACTTGTTCGTCCACCTTGTTCAATGAGCTAAGAGTCTTTTTGAAAAGTTCTAGAGAAAGTACTAAAACTCCCTATTCATTTTTAGTTTGAATGCACGACACACAGCTGTTAAAAACATTATTCAAAAGCCCTAAGTTCGTGCAAGCTAGTCCTACCATACTAGATGGCCTGTGCCCGTGCAAAATGAGACTAATTGTTTAGTAGGATTACCCAAAAAAAAAATAACATGACTAAATATTAACATAACACGCATCATACCATGTACATTCACTTGTGTAACAAAGTTGTATAACTACATTCTTGGGCTTGCTTCCAATAAGAATAACAAAAATAATTAGATTAATCATGTTCATGTTGGTGGTCCCAACTAACACAAAAGCTGATGCTGCAAACTGATAATACATACGTTCACTTTAGTATCCACTGAAAGAAAAGAAAACAAAAAATTAGAATCCGAGATAGCATACCGAGCTAAATCTAGGATGATAAAAGCAAAACAAAGGAAAGCTTTTTGTTATTGCATTTCAAAAAGTCAACAAAAAAACTAATTAAGAGAACTATAATATGATCTATTAAGAAGGATAGAAACTTAACTCTAGTGGCGGATCTAGAGATACAGAAAGGTGCTCCATTTTTTAAAACTAAGCATAGACATGTCGTAAGATAGTCTACCCAAAACTATTGATGAATAATAATTCTTTGAGAAAAATTGATCCAATATATCCCATTTAATTGAATTCTCAGATTGACATACAACTTTGCACGTGAAGGAAAAGGAAGACGGTTCTTTGTCTTGCCGAGGTGACAACAAAAGCAATTCATCCTATTTTCTGGCTCTTAAGAAAACAAAAAAGTACATATTACAGAGACTAATAAAAATCCATAATATTATTGTTTACCAAAATGAAAAAACCGAAATATGCAAGGATAAAAACAATGCCTTTTAGACAACCTACTATAATATTCATATGCTCTGTTGCATTTTAGATGACCTATTTGAATCAATACAATGTTTTAGATAATTAAAACTTTACTGCTAAGGCACTTATTGCATATGCAGCAGAACAATCCAAAATTTAGTTAGTTTAGAGGACAAAAAGAGAAGTATATCCTAAAACATCAACAAGAACTAAGAGGAGGAGAGAAAAGATTCGACACAGTAGATCTATTGAAATACCTCCATCAAAGGCATGTTTTAAAAGCAGACAACTACTTTATTATACAAGATCTCTTCTTAGTAATCTATTGCTAGACAGTGAACAAAAAGATTTACAGACTTGGAAGTGAACTTATCTATTATTTTATAAGATAGAAGCCTGGAAATGATAAGTTAGTTAAGAACCTCTGCAGTTTGACATAGATGAATCCTATTGAGACACCCCAAGCTGGAGTACTGAATTTTATAGAAATAATTGAAGAGATCTTCTGTAGCCGAACAATCTATTCCTTTACACTAAGCCACTTATTCCTTAATATTAATGCAGCTTTGGCCCAGTAAACTATATTACATGATGGGAACTTAATTATGTCAGAATTTTGTGAGTCTATTCTACCTAATGGTCTATTAATTCTCTAGTAAAACTTCTCTATCTACTATCATAAATAAATTTAAGTATTCACAAATTGCATGAAACTTGGAAAATATGATTTCCACATCAGAAAGGGATTAGACTTATAATGTATCAAATAGCTATACCGAACCACTCCATTTTCACTGACAGCAGACACAACAAGTGGATTGTGCTATGTTAAGGGAATAAAGGAGAAAGGGGCTATTAAGCAATTTCGAAAGTTTGACGTAAACAAGGGGTCTCTTGAGTCAAAATGATGTAGTCTGTTCTTCATAATGTAGTTCAGAAGAATGATGAAACTGAAAACGAAGACCATCATCTAGTAATGGAGAATCTTTAAAGGTAAATATGTTTTCCAGACATGGTGATACTATCCCTAATAAAAGATAAATTCATTCATGGCGACAATGCCAAATAAAGGAAACCAAGTAATTGTTTGAAAAGAGATCCAATACCAACCAATTCACCATATCTGATGACACATAATTATGCACATTAATATGCTCTTGAACAAACATGAAATAACTTTTACAAATCGATAATTAATCTACATGTAATGAAAAGAACAGAACAAAGATACAGAAAAGTCGGACAAAATCCTATATCAACTGGGTCTCAATCTCCACTAAGCTTAGGAATCGGGCCAAAAGGAGACCTCTAGTAGAGAAGACTTTTGAAGGTAAATGTTGGATAAGTATAACTTTTTCTTTTCAGCAGAAGTCAAAGCTAATGATACTATTTCCAAAAGTGAAACTTGGCTCTTAAATGGTCATAATGCATCCGCCTCCTCACAAGATAGAGAGAAAAAAATATATCAGACAAATGTATCATATACCTAAATTTAGCTCACTGTTAATTCATTAGGCTACGTAAGCATATTGTAAAACAGACATCCTAAAACCTAAAGAATGCAGATAATTCTCGTCAGTAACTCGACCAATATATTTAGAGAAGCAAAAGTAAAACCTAGAGCAGGTTCACACTTTCAACCATTTCCAACTTTTTCATTGAGCTACAACATGAGATGGTAACGGTGTAAAGAAGAACCTGAACTAGCAGTATTTTTGTCTTGTTAACTGTAGAGTTCATGTAAATCTCAGTTGATTGAGATTCATTGAGTTGGATGCATCTGCATTTTAAGATCATAAAGTGAGATTTTGCATATGATGGATATGTATCAATTTATAATGAACATAATTTAGGCTAAGCATCCTATTCTAATATGATAGGTATTTTTGATGATATTTCATGCCTTAGTCATGCTACAGAATATAATTCTAGGCATGGTTGCAGTAGCACAACTCGGTAGAAGCACTACTCATAGGGTTGCGGAAGCAAAGCTTGATAGAAGTACTACCTGTAGGGTCTTTTTATAATTTATCTCACATTGTTTAATGAATAAGAGAGCTATATGAGGTGCTTCTTATTGTTGTCCAGTCTCTTGTTTTGCCCTTTTCAAAAAGGCTGCTAGTCTAATGTATAATTTCATGTTATGTGCAGTGGTAAAACTATCATGCTTAATCAGAAACTCCAGCATCTCATAAGTGTTGAAGGTAAGACACGCTTCAAGATTTCCTCTTATTTTCAACTTTAGTCATTTCTTAAAACCTCATCTTAATGATACAGTCCAATTTTTACTACTTCAGAATCTTTCCACAAATTAGAGGTCTGCGATAGTGATTATGCACTAAACTTGAAAAGATACACAAGCAAGCAAACACAAAACTTAACTTGATGCGTATGTTGGTTCTCTAGTTCTTCATCGTAAATTTTATCCTACTTTCTCTAATTAAGTAGAGAGAAAACTCTCAACCTATTCATGAATGTCATGGTTCTTTCATAAAGAAAGAAAACCTCAAATTAACTTTTTGTTATCCAACAAACTTTCACACATGCCTTGTGTGTCAGCTCTTTGGATGGTTTGGCTCTCTTTTCAACTTCTGATAAGCTCTCCTGTGAAGCCAATAAAAATTTCTTAGCCCCTCAATTTCTTGTTTGAGAGAATGAATGTTTAACTCTTTGTTCAAGTTAGTTGCATTTGCACCATCCAAATCTAACGCCGACTTTTATTCCCTTCTTCACATTTTTAAAGTATATCTTGCATAGTCATAACAAAGCTTATCTTTTGTCGAGCTTATGTAACGACTCAACTGGTCGTTCTGAGCATTTGTATTCCATTCAGCTGTTTAAAATTTTGAGTAGTTTCATATGATGTATTATGAATTGTATGAATAGTCGGTTTTGATTTTCAGGTGATTTGAGATTGATTTGGAACAATGATTCACAACTAGGAAGCTTTAAGTTGGAAGAGTTGACCAAGTTTTGACTTTTGGGTAAACAGACTCGCAATCGAGTTTTTATGGTTCCGATAGATTCATATGATGATTTTGGACTTTTACGTATGTTCGAAATCGGGTTTGGAGGTTCCTAGAAGGATTCGACACTATTTGTCGAAAGTTGGTAATTTGAAGAACTTAAGAGTTCATAAGTTTGACCAAGAGTTGACTTTGATGTTATTGAACACCAATTGGTGTTCCGAGACTTTGAATAGGTCTATATAGTTGAATTGAACGTGTGTGCAAAATTTGAAAGTAATACAGAGTGTTTAAGTATGATTCGTACACTCTTTTGAAAGAATAAAGATTTAACAACTTAAGAGAAATTTCATTCGGTTTGATCCTCGATTCTTTGTTGTGATATTCCCGTGGGTGTTTTGAGGCTTAGGATAAGTTTGGATAATGTATTTGTACTTGTTGGTATGATTGGATGAGGTCGCGAGGCGCTCGGGTGTGTTTTGGATTATTGGTTGAGAAACTAGTTAAGTTAAGGATTTGGAGTTTGACCATGGTCAATATCAGGTCAAGATGACCTCTTTTCAGTGTTTTGAGTGCGGGAGCAGGTTCGTAGTGTGTTGTATGATTGAAATGCATATATGAATTGTATTCGAGATGTTCCAAATGAGTTTTGGGTGTTAAAATGAAGATTCTTTTGTTGACGATTTTATGGTGTAAAGTAATTACAAAAATATCATTTTGTCCCTTAAATTTTCAGACTTCCTTTAAAAATTCAAAACATCATATCTCCCTCATTTTAAAGCTTAATTGGCTGATTCAAAAGGCTATCTTGTGTATAATCTCGCAAGAATTATGTTGGGCTTATCAAATATGAGTTTCGAGGTCATCTAGGATCTGATTCGAGCTATAACAACTGCTACATTATTTTTTTTACTCGTTCCGAAATTTAGTCACTTTTTCTCACAAGGTTATGGAGCTCGGAGTTAGGCGATTTTCACCACATGGATTGGGGTACATATTTTCTACTCGGTTTTGATTATATTCCATGATTCCATCTTCGATTTTAGCATTTAATTGATGATTTTAGAAGAGAAATTGAGATTTTTGTCTAAATTTATCTAAAATGAATATTTGAGATTTGAACATCGATTTGGAGTCGGATTTGAGTGAAATTAGTATGGTTTGACTCGTAGTTGAATGGGTTTTTGGAATTTATGGGTTTTATCGGGTTCCGAGGTGAGGGCCCGAGTTTGACTTTTTGGTTGATTTTGGGCTTCTGATTAAAGATTCAAACTTTATCGATTGGGTTTGTTTCCTTTGGCATTTTTTGATATTTTTGAGTTGATTTTGGCTAGTTTAGATCCGTTCGGTGGTTGATTTGCGTGGGATGGAATTTCTAGAGTGTTGTTTGGCTTTCTCGGTATTTAATTTGGCTTGTTCGAGTAAGTAACATTTCTAAACTTGAAATTGAGGGTAATTATCCCTCAGAACCATGTTATTGTAATGTGTTGAGTTGATACACATACTAGGTGACGGGCATGTGGGCGTGCACCGGTGTAATCATGACTCAAGTTAACTTTTAGACTATTGTCAGACTTGTTATGCTATCACATCCTATTATATCCGTGTTTTCCCCTGCTTGTTTGATTATTTGAGCTGCGTTTCATGTTAAAAATCATGTTTAGGCTATGTGCTTATTCAATTGAGACCTAATGAGACTATTTCTATTATTTTGAGCTATCTAATTTAACTGTAATTATTCACTTAGTCATGGTTCTTCATTTGCATATCATATCTCAGTCTCTGTTCATCATTCAACGCTACATCACATGTTATCATTGTTTTCCATATGTGGAGTTGTTGAGCTTAGTGGTATGAGATTGTGAGCCCTTTAGACTTGAGAGGTTGATGACTAATTTGGGTCGTAGAGCCAAGTTGAGAGTGTTGTTGTGGATCGGGCTGCATGCCGCAGCAGGCCTTAGTGGTTTTATTATTATTGTGGATCGGGCTGCACGCCGCAGCAGACCTTATAGGCTTTTGATTAGCGCTTGGACAGGATCCGCCCCTCCGGAGTCTGACATACCAGTAGTGAGTGCAGGCACAATGATATATATATATATATATATATATATATATATATATATATATATATATACGTGCTTTGGTGAGCGACGTATGAGCCAGGCACCCGTACAATGATGAGTGATTTTGTGTGTGTGTGATGAAGTGGACATTAGAGATAGATAGCTTGAGTATGTTGAGGGTGAGTGTACCTCGGGATATTACCGTGAAATCATTTCATTTGACTTGCATACTTGACATGTAGGCATAGAGATGTATATTCCTCATGCTACACAGTATAAGATAATTGATGACTTGACATGTATATTGACATGTAGGCATAGAGATGTACTTTCCTCATGCTAATCGGTAAACAGAAATTCTTATCTGGTGTTGTGAATTGGAAATACAGTTCTATTGATAAACTCATGTTTAGTTGATTTTCAATTGTAATATCTGGACTTGACTGTTATACCTGGAAAGCATGTATACTTTTTCGTAACTGTGAACGAGCTGAGCATAGTATCTTTTGAGCTATTACTTTTACTACCTCCATTATATTACTATGAATTAATATTGGCTAATGATGTTGGGCACTGACCTTCTTCCGAGCTCGTCACCGCTTTCAACATAAGGTTATGTTTGTTTCTTATTGAGTACATGGGGTCGGTTGTACTCATACTATACTTCTGCACCTTGCGTACAGATTTTGGAGCTAATGTTGCTGTGTATGTGTTTATCCTAAAATTTTGAGTAACAATTAAACTTATTTAGTGGTTTCAAGGATACATGATTTAATCCAATACTAATTGATAAACAAGGAATTAAATAGATAATCTGAATAGTAAAATAAATTAAACCAGTGTTCTGGCAGTGCTTTCGACTTCGATTCGAGATGGTCTCGACGTTGGATAACAAGAACAATAAAAATAGAAAATAAACAATAATGAGCAGTAATAGATAGTAAGTGAAGTAGAGAAAGTAGTGTATGTATATGTGTTTATTAATCAATCTGTCCCTTACAAATGAATGGGATCCCTCTTTATATAGTATAGGAATTCTAAATAAGGTATAATTCTAATAACGGAAACAAATCCCATGATTGGCATCAATAACCGCTTGATTCGATCTATTCCGGGATTTTCGCCGAGATCTTCGATCGGTTACTAATATCTCGCCATTCCGTTATTATGCCTTACTCGAAGTCGGTCATGCTCGGTCTCAATATTCAGCGAGTACTTCGATCTTCATGCTCCATACTCTGCCATTGAGCTCGAGCCTGGTCTATTATAGGCTTACTCTCGAGGTAGCTCCTCGTGCCTACGAAATCGGACATGCCCGATTTCGACCGTATACAGATAGTCCCCACGTTTCTTGGAATAAAATGATAAGAAACGGTTTGAGCCTTGATTTTCCGAAACCTCGATCATGCCGTCGTCCTCATGACGTAAGTGACGGATGTGATCGAAATGTCCCGTCGGCTCAGTTCCCCAAATCATTAATGCCTGTTAGTTAGCGGTCGGCCACCAGCGCCACCGAACCGTCACTGTAAGCCTATAAATACCCGCTCCTTCATTGAATCAAACTTTACTTTTTCTCAAACCTCTAAGTCTTCTCACTCTTTTCGCCTCCTCCTTTTCGTCGTCTGTAGAGCCACTTTCGTCAGCACCGAAACCTCTAGTTTTTCATCTTCATTCGCTCTTCTTTACTTATACAAATGGCGAAAACCTCAAAGACCGTACCGCAGAAGGAGAAAGCTTCTTGCTCCTCTTCTTGGCCGTCCGACGGCAAGGCGTCGGTGGAGCCGCTTCCCCACGAGTATGTTCCTGGCCCATGTACTCTAAAATCCAACTTCAAGGTCGAAAACCCTTCATCGATCCCGGGCTAATGTGAGCATGTGTCGATGTACATATGCTCGATAATGAAGAGCCACCTCAAGGTCGTGACGAGGGACTGCAACTGGGGTCCCGAGGTCGTGGTGCACATTCCTGCTCCCGAAGAGAGCATCACCGCTTATGTGGAGGGGTTCCTAATTGTTTACGCTTACCCCTTCATATTGGGTCCCCTCGACCTAGTGATTATTGATCTATGTAAAAGATATCAGGTCACCCTTGGCCAAATCCACCCCTCTCTATGGTGCATAGTAATCATGTTGCGCTTCTTCTCTAGCAAGGCCGAGGGGCTAGAGTTTACTCTAAATCACCTTTTACGGTTGTACCGGCCTCGAATCTATTGAGGACTAATCGGGCTCCAACGCCGGGCAACGAAGGCCTTGTCCTCGAGCATCGACGAGGATAAGGATCGGAGTTGGATGAGCCGTTTTATACGGGTGAGGACCCGCGAAATTATCTCGGAAGAGAATATGCCGTTCCTCGAGGAGTGGAACTTCGATCGTAAGTGATCTTTTAAACTTTGTTCTTCGTACCTTCTTCGACTTCGCCTGATATCCCCTTTCGACATGCAGCTATTCCTTGGATGCCTCAAGTGGTACCTGACCTCGAAGATTCGGTTCGGATGTTAGCTTTAACTTCCACTTATGCCGAACGTGTATGGCATGATTTGGCAAGGGGCAGATGGGAGGCCAAGAACTATGGTAAGGATCTCCTTTTTCATGTTCTGAAACACTTTTTATATTTCATTCGTCACTAATTTTCTTTCATGCAGATCAGAACAAGGATGTCATTTGGAGGCCTTTAAGTGGCGAGGAAGAAACCAAGTCCCCGATTCCCAAGCCGGGAAAGAAAAGAAGAGGAAAACTGCCTCGCAGTCCGAGGACCCCAAGATCAAACCTCGAAGGGTGAGGAGGAAAGTAATCGCTTTCATGATGGACTCGGTCCAAAAACTGAGAGACGAAGAAGAGAAAGAAGAGGAAAATGCCTCGGCACTAACGGTCCGACCTAGGAAAGTAGTCGAGGTCACCAAACCTTCTGAGTCGACGACGGCTGCTAAAATCAAGCCTCGTGTCGAGGAGGCTTCCAAAAAGAAATCGGGTGAGGATCCCGAATTACCATAGGTCGAGATAGTTTCTCGACCATCTGTAACTACACCAGACGGGGCCGGTTCTGAGACCCCGAAGATCGATTAGAGCATCCCGAGCGACTTGCTCGGGACCATGACAGCAGGTCACTTTCCTTCTCTTCCGACATTTTCTGAGGAGGCACTAAGGGAAGCTCGAAAGTTGAAGACCCCTGATATAGGCGGATTCTCTAGTGTAGGGGATCCCTTTCGGGATTGCTTTACTGGAGTCGATGATGCCTCCGATATCAGTGATGCTTCTATTCATTTAGAAGAGGCCCTACGTCTCTTATCTCGGGTAAGAATCAGTTTACTGCACTTCTTTTCTTTACTCTTTTTTTTAAAAAATTTGACTTGTGTTTTCCTTTTTTATATAGGCCTTCGCCAAGTTTCGAGCTAACCTTAGCCAGTGTGAAACTGAGCTCCAAAAGGTCTCGTAGGAGAGGAACGCTCTGAAGCTTCTTTGCGGTCAAAAAGACAAAACTATAAAGGACATTCAAGCGGATTTGGCCAAGGCTCGTGAGGAAAAGGCCGATCTAGATAAGCAGGTGAGCATCCTTTTGATAAAGTATGGACTCGACCCAACTGTGGAGGCTAATACTTCATTATCTCAGCTGCAACAAAAGGTTTGCAGGATCGAGCTGCTTCGGGGAGAAGTCGATCAGGTCAAGGCCGATTGTGATCGGTGGAAGGAGAATATGGACCGCTTGGCTGCGGAAAAAGAAACTACCTTAGCCAAACTGTCATCGGCTAAGATTAAACTTCGGGGCATCAAAGAGAAAAGTTCGGCCAAGCCAAGAGGATCGAGGATCTTGAAACAGGGCTTGCTAAGGCCAAGGTGGATATCGAAAATACAAAGGTCATAGCGGACAAGTCCATTGCCATGTACCGGGATGATGCTGAGGCTGATCAAATGCAGCTAAGGGAGGCTTCTGACAGAGAGCAATGGATCATTGACTCGGCAAAGTGTCAATCCCGGAGGGAAAGCCTTGAGGAAATCCATACCCAAGGTTTTGACCTCTCCGAGGAGATAGCCCAAGCCAAGGTGCTTGAAGCTGAAGCCAAGCAGCTTGCCTCTTTCGATGACGAAGACGATGATGAAGAAGGCAGTCGAGGCGGATTCGATGAGGGGACTGAAGGAGAAGTTTCTCCTGGGGAAGAGGTTGAAACCGACCGTAGTTAGGACTTAATTTCTCTTTTTGTAAGACCTTGATTGGTCACTTGAACATAACCTTTTTTACCAATATATAATAGAAAAACTTCTTTTGAATGTCTTCTCAGTTTTATGTTCAAACGTGTTTTGTGCTTTTGCCTTGTGAAACTTTTTTTGTTGCAGCTTCTGTAATCGAGTGAACACTAATTCAAACTTAGAACAAACCCTTAGGTTTTTTAGGCACTCAAGGGCGAGTCCCTGAGCTCAATAATATGTTTGAGATTTCGGATGGCTTGATTGATGACATGACTGCACTGTTTTTATAACTAAGTTCGAGTATGTTTTTCACTTAGAATAGAACAAACCCTTAGGTCTTTTATCAAATAATGGGTAATTTTCAGTAACATACCCCTTACGGTTTTATGGCGGATCCTTGAGCTAAATTCAAGTCAACTTTATTTGAACTCGGAATAGTGGAACCTTTAGGTCCGAGTTGAGTGAGAACAAAGTCTCGAACTCTAAATGTATTGGCCCTTAGGCCTTTTTAGGTTGGGCCCATATGGCCTCTAAAAGACGGCTATTATTTCCCCATTTCATCTTAAAAGACTTAGTAAAATTTCTTTATGCCTTAGCATGTATTTTTTACCCATTGAGTTTTTTGAGGGTCCGATGTCGGTTGAAACCCTTTTTCTTTTTGTGCCTTAGCACATTTGTGTTAAAGATAATTTGATACCTCTTAAAGTTTTTCGAGGGCTGATTTTATCGAAGCCCTTTTGATTATTTACCGAGGGTAGCCTTTTTTAACCGATTTTTCAGAGAATTTGAAGGCCTATCTTTATTGCGAAATTCGGACGTCTCCGAGCCGCGTTATTTAGGCTGTAGCCTTTAGTTTGGCCGTAGGCTTCGGGTATGCCTCTTGGGCTTTTTTTCCAATAACATTTCGAACTTGTTTGAAATGTCAGTCCCCGAGGATGGTGGCCTTGGCCTATAGATCGAGGGGTGCCTCTTTGAGGTCTTATGAATTTGAGTTTAAATAACTCGAATATGCCTATCATCGATGGTATTCCCCGAGTGTATATTTGCACTTTGGCTCTTGAGCCATTTCTCACAATATCATAAGCATGGGGTTTGTATAGTAGAGAATTTTCTTCGAGACACAAAATGTTTAAATGAGAATGCTTCTTTGAATAGCTTATACATGCGCACATGTTTTGCCATCAGGGCTCGACTAATTTATATGGACACGGTTCACTTGACCGTTTTGCCCATTACAAATCTTCCCTATAGAGGCCCTTTGACATGAAGTACTATTCTCGAGAATACAACATCCGAGGGTGATTCCCTCTAGTATTCGAGGTTGATTGCAAAGAAGCCTTGGATACTGTTGAATTCTCCTCAGGTAGTACATAATTGTTGCCTCGTTAAAAACCTCATCGGAAAAACCCATTTGGGATAAAAACCGATCTAAGGGAAAAAGAGTGCAACGCGTACTTTAAAACCCGAGGTCTCGATGGTCGAACTCTTGCAATGAGTTAGCGTCGAATATATATAAACAAAAGAAGGGAGAAAGTCATACCTTAACAATAATATCGTTTGAGAAGTGATATCTTCCAGTTGCTTGGCAGTGGTTCGCCGTCCATCGTTCCGAGTTTATAAGACCCTTTTCAGACTATATCGAGGACTTGATAGGGTCCTTCCCAATCCAGGCCGAGCTTTCCTTCATTAGGATCTAGAGTGTTGATGGTGACCTTCCTTAGGACTAAGTCCTCGACCCTGAAGTGGCGAAGGTTGGTTCTTCTATTGTAGTACCTTTCGATTCGTTGCTTTTGTGCAGCCGTTCGAACGAGTGTCGCTTCTCGTTTTTCATCTAATAATTCGAGGCTACTATTCATAGCCTCGTGGTTCGATTCCTCCATTGCATGTCGAAACTTGGCGCTGGGTTCTCTGACTTCGACTGGAATCAAAGCTTCGGAGCCATATACTAAGGAAAATGGAGTTTCCCTTGTACTGGACTTCGATGTTGTTCGATATGCCCAAAGGACTTCGGGTAGAATTTCTCTCTACTTCCCTTTAGCTTCGTTCAACCTTTTCTTCAAGTTTTGGATGATGGTCTTGTTCGTCGATTCGTCCTGTCCGTTCCCACTAGGGTGGTACGATATTGACAATATCCTTTTTATTTTATGGTCTTTAAGAAATTTTGTCACTTTACTGCTGATAAATTATTTACAATTGTCGCATACTATTTCTGCGGGTATCCCAAATCGACACACGATGTGATCCCAGATGAAGTCTATAACCTCTTTTTCTCTCACTTTCTGGAACGCCTGTGCTTCAACCCATTTAGAGAAATAGTCAGTCATAAATAAAATGAACTTAGCTTTACCTGGGGCCGATGGAAGAGGGTCGACGATATCCATCCCCCATTTCATGAATGGCCATGAGGATAGGACTGAATGAAGTTGTTCTCCGGGCTAATGGATCATCGGCGCAAACCTTTGACATTTATCACATTTTCGAACAAACTCCTTAGTATCTTCTTTCATGCTATCCCAGTAATATCCTGCTCTAATAATTTTGTCAATCAGTGACTCGGCGCCGGAGTGGTTCCCACAAGTGCCTTCATGGACCTCTCGTAAAACATAATCGGTGCCTCCTGGTCCTAAGCACACTGCCAATGGTCCATCAAATGTTCTTCTGTATAATGTTCCATCTTCAGCCAATGTGAATCGAGCAGCTTTGGTTCGTAGGGTTCTCGACTCTTTAGGGTCCTATGGGAGCTTTCCATTCCTCAAGTATTCAATATATTTATTCCTCCAATCCAGATTAAGCTTGTAGAGTTTATCTCGGCATGACCTTTCTCAATCACAGATCTCGAGAGTTGAAAGACAGTCCCCGAGCTGATCTCATCTTCCTCGACCGATGACCTAAAGTTTGCAAGTGCATCGGCCTCACTGTTTTGTTCTCGAGGTACATGTTGTAAAGTCCATTCCTTGAAATGGTGCAAAGTTACCTGAAGCTTGTCCAAATACCTTTGCATTCTATCCTCTCGAACTTCGAAGGTTTTGTTTACTTGGTTCACCACCAGTAAAGAGTCACACTTGCCTTCAATGACTTCTGTCCCCAAGCTTTTAGCTAGCTCGAGACCTGCAATTATGGCCTCGTACACGGCCTCATTGTTAGTCAACCTAGAAGTTTTGATAGATTTCCTAATAGTGCTACCCGTGGGCGGCTTCAAAACGATGCCTAGCCCGGACCCCTTCACATTTGAATCACCGTCTGTGAAAAGGGTCCATACCCCCAATGACGTACCCGATTTTAACAAGAGTTCATTTTCAACTTTGGGTACGAGGGTTGGCATGAAATTGGCCATGAAGTCCGCTAAAATTTGAGACTTGATGGCCGTCCGGGGTTGATATTCGATGTCGTATCCACTGAGTTCGATGACTCATTTGGCCAATCGGCCCGACAGTTCGGGCTTGTGTAAAATATTTCGAAGTGGGTAAGTGGTCAATACGCATATTGGGTGATATTGAAAGTATGGTCTTAACTTTATAGAGGCGCTTACCAGTGAAAGTGCCAATATTTTTAAGTGTGGATATCTAGTTTCTGCTTCTCCTAAGGTTCGACTTACATAATAAATGGAAAATTGTGTACCTTGCTCATCTCAAACTAGAACACCACTTACCGCGATTTTCGATACTGCCAAGTACAAGTAAAGCTTCTCGTCTGCCTTTGGAGTGTGAAGTAGTGGTGGGCTCGCTAGGTATCGCTTCAACTCTTCCAATGCCTGTTGGCATTCCGGGGTCCAGGAGAAATCGTTTTTCTTTTTGAGCAAAGAGAAAAATTCGAGGCTTCGATCTGATGACCTCGAAATGTATCGGCCTAAGGCAGCTATCCATCCAGTTAGCCTCTTTACGGCTTTTACACTATCCACGACGGCGATGTCTTCGATGGACTTGATTTTATCTGGGTTGATCTCGATCCCCCGATTCGATACCATGAAGCCAAGGAACTTGCCCGAACCAACCCCGAAAGCACATTTCTCGGGGTTGAGCTTCATGTTGTATATCCTTAAAATCTCGAACGTTTCCTGCAAATGAGAAAAATGATCCTCTGCGCGTAGGGACTTAACTAGCATGTCATCAATATAAACCTCCATTGATTTACTTATTTGTTCTTCGAACATTTTATTCACTAGGCGTTGGTAAGAAGCTCCTGCATTTTTTAGCCCGAAGGGCATTACATTATAACAATATGTTCCATACTTGGTGATAAATGAAGTCTTTTCTTGATCTTCCGGGTTTATTTGGATTTGATTGTACCCGGAATAGGCATCGATAAAAGTAAGGATCTCATGGACGGCCGTGGCATCGATCATGCGATCGATGTTAGGCAGTGGAAAAGAATCTTTGGGGCACGCCTTGTTTAAATCCTTATAATCTACACACATTCTAAGTTTATCCCCCTTTTTAGGGACTACAACTACATTGGCTAACCATTCGAGATGTTTCACCTCCCGAATGAATCCTATTTTCAGAAGTTTATTTACCTCGTCCTTTATGAATGCGTGCTTTACTTTGGACTGGGGTATTCTCTTTTTCTTCACCAGTTTGAATCTAGGGTCCAAGCTTAGCCGATGTGTCGTTACCTCCGGTGGAATCCCTGCCATGTCTAAATAATACCAAGAAAAACAATCTATGTTATCAATAAGAAATTGAATAAGTTTTTTCCTAAGTTCAGGGATTAGTCCTGTTCCCAGGTATACCTTTCTCTAGGGCAGGTACTCGATCAATACAACCTGTTCCAGCTATACGACCGTTGATTTGGTCGCGTCAGTATCTTCGGGAACAACAAAAGTTCGAGGGGTCAAAAAATCCTCGTCTTCTTATTCTAACTCCCGTTTCCCCGATTCGATTGAGGCTGGTGGCTGTGATTGCTATTTGACTTCCTGGTTATCTTTGATGTTCGACCTTTCCGAGGTTGATAGTGTCGATATCGGTGTTACCTCATCGACCTCAAACATTTCCTTTGTAGCATACTGCTCCCCGTATACTATTTTTACACCGTCTGATGTCGGAAATTTTATCATTTTGTGGAGAGTTGAAGGGACTGCTCTCATATTGTGGATCCAAGGACTTCCAAGTAGGGCAATGTACCTCATGTCGCCCTCGGTCACGTGGAACTTAGTATCTTGAATGGTTCCAGCCACGTTCACCGGTAGAATAATCTCCCCTTTAGTTGTTTCATTGGACATATTGAAGCCGTTTAGGACCCGAGCTGCGGGCACGATTTGATTTTGTAAGTCGAGCTGCTCCACGACCCTCGATCGGATGATATTCTCCGAGCTACTTGGATCCACTAAAACACACTTAACTTGAACTTTATTTAATAAGATAGAAATTACCAGAGCGTCATTGTGGGGCTGAGAAATGCCTTCTGCTTCTTCGTCATTGAACGATAAAGTGCTTTCGAGCACATAATCTCGGGTTTGTTTTTCCCTAGTGATTGATACCTTAGTGCATTTGAATATGGCTCCCTGTGGAATGTCGACCGCACCGACGATCATATGAATGACATGTTGAGGTTCCTCCTGTTCATTTTTCCTGTTTGTATCTCTTTCTCTGAAATGATTCTTGGCTCGATCGCTAAGGAACTCTCGAAGGTGGCCCTCATTTAATAGACGGGCTACCTCCTCCCTTAATTGCCTGCAATCCTCGATTTTGTGACCATGTGTGCCATGATACTTGCATATCAAATTTTGGTTTCTTTGAGAAGGATCAGTTTGTATGGGTCTGGGCCACCTAGTATCTTTGTACCTTCCGATTGCCGATACAATGTCTGATGCATCAATGCTAAAGTTATATTTCGATAACCGAAGTGCTTCTGTGGTATCAGCGTACTTTTCAAAACCACTCTTCCTCATAAGTCCCCGAGAATTCTGTCCTCGATCACTTCTCCGATCGTTCCGGGCGGAATTGCGTCCTGAATCATTATCCTTTTTGTTCCTTTGATATGCGGTATATGATTGATATCGGTCTCTGTTCGACCTTGGCTCCCTGTCGATGTCCCTCTAGTTTTTAACTGCCGACCTGTTTAGATGTGCTGAACCAGAAGGGGCTCCCAATTGATCGTCCTCGACCCTGATCTTCGATTGGTATCGATTGTGCACATCTGCCCGTTCGATTAAATTTTGTTTCAATGGACGTGATGCTATTGAACTCCGCTCGTTCAACCCTTGGGTGAAAGCTTGAATGGCCCAATCATCTATGATCGGTGGCAGCTCCATGCGTTCCATTTGAAATCGGGACACAAACTCCCTCAGCATTTCATTATCCCTTTGTCTTACCTTGAAAAGGTCTGATTTTCTCGTTGCAACCTTTATGGCCCCACGAAAGAATATGCTAACATGGCAAATGAGTTAATGGAATTTGGTGGCAGGTTGTGATACCAAATCATTGCTCCCTTCGAAAGGGTCTCTCTGAATTTTTTCAACAGCACAGATTCGATTTCATCATCCTCTAAATCGTTACCCTTGATGGCGCATGTATATGAAGTAACATGCTTGTTAGAATCGGTGTTACCATTATATTTGGGTATGTCTGGTATACGAAACTTCTTTGGAATAGGCTTCGGAGCCGCACTTGGAGGAAAGGGCTTTTGTACAAACTTCTTTGAATCCATCCCTTTCAAGATTGGCAGCGCCCCCGGTATCTGATCAACTCGAGAGTTGTATGTCTCCACTTTTTTATCGTTGCCTTCGATTCTCTTCTCCCCTGATTCAATTCTTTTGGTGAGCTCCTCGAGCATTTTAATTATCACAGGATCAGTCCCCGATTCATTACCATTCGGCCTCTCCGGTACTGGTTTGGTACGGCGAGTAATTTCCGGCTCGACCCTATTCGGAGTTCTATATTGATTTTGTAACTGAATAATAGCGGCTTGCTGAGCCTGAAGCATCTCGAATATTAGTTGGAGACCGAGTCCCTCGTCTCCTCTACCCTGTGTTCCTTGGCCACTAGATCGGGTTTCTCTGCGTACACTCCCATCGAGATTTGCGCCTAGGTCCACGTTTAGAGCAACGTGCGAACTGACATCGACGGGGTTGGAAATCGGTGCTCCCCAGTGATTAGCCTGTGGCACTTCGATTCCTAGAGCAATCACATTTTCGTTTTCACCATGAAATCTGAGGCCATTGTCACCGTGTGTGGATGCGTTTTGTGAGTTTGACATGTTTTAACCTGAAAGCAAAGTTACTTGACAAGAACAAGCGTAAAATAGTGTGTTTCATCAGAATGAGTACTGAAAAATCACAAATATCCTTGGCCCCACTGTGGGCGCCAAACTGTTTACCCTAAAATTTCGAGTAACAATTAAACTTATTTAGTGATTTCAAGGATACGTGATTTAATTCAGTACTAATTGATAAACAAGGAATTAAATAGATAATCTGAATAGCAAAATAAATCAAACCAGTGTTCTGGCAGTGCTTTCGACTTTAATTCGAGATGGTCTCGAGGTTGAATAACAAGAATAATAAAGAACGGAAAATAAACAGTAATGAGCAGTAAGTGAAGTAGAGAAAGCAGTGTATGTATATGTGTTTATTAAGCAATCTGTCCCTTACAAATGAATGGGGTCCCTCTTTATATAGTAGATGAATCCTAAATAAGGTACAATTCTAATAACGGAAACAAATCCCATGATTGGCGTCAATAACCGCTTGATTCGATCTGTTCCGAGATTTTCGCCGAGATCTTCGGTCGGTTGCTAATATCTCGTCATTCCGTTATTATGCCTTAATCGAAGTCGGTCATGCTAGGTCATGATCTTCAGCGAGTACTTCGATCTTCATGCTCCATACTCTGCCATTGAGCTCGAGCCTGGTCTATTACGGGCTAACTCTCGAGGCAGCTCCTCGTGCCTACGAAATCGGACATGCCCAATTTCGACCGTATACAGTATGGTGGGAGCTGGAATTGATGATGTACCTACGTTCCGTTATAGATGCATCTTGTTCTTGGTAGCTTTAGATTTATAAATCTGTTTATGTATATTTCGAACAGATGATATATTTATTTCGTACCAGCTTTGTAAATTCTAAGTTTTAGAAGCTCATGACTTGTACTACCAATCCTTGGGATTTTGTATAAAAAACTTAGTTATTTTATTTATTGATTTATGTTATCCTATTTGAGTCGTGTTGTCTACCATTTGGTTTATCTAGCAGGTTGGATTAGGTGTCATCACGAATAGCTGGATTTTGGGTCGTGACAACTTAGATGGTTGACAACAAATTATCTTTTTTTAGTTTTAACTCGATTGCTTCGTACATTTGCATATAGGTACTGTATCATTACAACTAAGCATATAACATTAGAACAAAAAAGTGCGGCACTTACCTCTTACAGTCGAAGCATTGTCCCTTTTTCCCCACCTAGAGCACATTCCACTTTCAATAGCCTGTAATATTCAAATTGTTCGACTATTATATTCGAACTAAATGGATGACAAATACCCGGTATTGTTATGTGTGGGGAGAGTAAAATCCAGTGAATATGCATTGGAACGATGCAAATAGGCAGACCCAAATTTAATAAGCAATCCTTCGCTCCAATGGGGTGAAGAGAAGGAGACCATGCCATGACTTCAAAAGAACCTGTTGCATGTGACGGAGATGCCTCAAATCGCATACCATCGAGTTTGGTTATCTCTATGCGAAAATAATTTTATAGCCCAGATAAGCAAAAATCATCACAGCCTCTATCTTTGAAACAAAAGATCAAATTCATTATTAGAATTCTTTTTACTGAAGAAACAATTACTATTCAAGAAGATATGCTGATTATAATGAATATTTTCCTTAAAAAATAACAACTCAACTTAATCTTCGAGAAAAAACAACTCAAATTCATCTTTCAAAGCACCAAAATAGCAACGAACTATTTTGTTTAGTCGAAATGTCATTATAAATAGCCAAAATAATGATTTTGAATACAGTAGTGATGCAAGTAAAATTGGTAGATTGTGAGGAAGAAAACATATGCACGAGCAAATCAGACAAAATTATTACTCCTAACATGCATGTAGAAAATCAAATATAAACTTACCCAAAATTTCAAGAAGTCCTTGATTTTATTGGCAAATAAAAGAAAAAGATACTAAATTAGCAAGTTCCATACACTCTTTATCTCAAGACGTAGCCAATAAATAAAGCACAGAGAACAACTACTCAGTGAAATTCAAAAATTTTACTTTGAAATACATGTATGGTAAAAATGTTAAGAAAACACAAAAAAGATATTGATTTTTCTTCCTCTTTGAGGAGGAGACCAAAAGTCACCGGTGAAATGAAATCCACCAAAAACACCACACAAAAAAAGCCCACGAGAAAACCGAGCAAAGAAAGAAAAGAATCTAAGCAAGCAAAAGAAAAAATGAATGATGAAGAAGAATCACCTTATTGTTGTCTTTAGAGAAAGAACAATTTTTCAGAGAAGAACATGTTATAAAGAGAAATAACTACTGTCCACTTTGTCTGGGTGTTATATATGTTAGTAATTGTAATAATCCGATCGGTCGTTTTGAGTATTGTAGCCTTATTTTTTTATTTATTGCTTATTCTATGCTCATTTGTTATTATGTGACTTGCCGGGGTGGTTGGTTGGGTTCCGTGGATATTTCGGAATGAATTGGGACACTTAGTCCCAAGGTAGGAAGCCTAAGTTGAAAGAGTTGAAAGAATATTGACTTATGTGTAAATAACTGCGGAATAGAGTTTTGATGCTTCCGATAGCTCCGTATGATAATTTTGGACTTAAGAGTGTGTCCGGATATTGATTTGGAGGCCCCAAGGTGATTTTGGCTTGAATTGACGAAAGCTGAAAAAGTTGAGAAGTTTGACCGAGAGTTGACTTTGTGGTTACCGGGCTCGGATTTTGGTTCCGAAAGTTGGAATAGGTATGTTGTGTCATTTATGACTTGTGTGCAAAATTTGAGGTCAATTGGAGTTGGTTTGATAGATTTCGGCATCGATTGTAGAAGTTGAAATTGTAATGGGTGTATACGCGATCGCGTATAAGGAATTGGAGGGGGGCATAAGGGATGTAACGAACCGGCCGGTCGTTTTGGGTGTATTAGCCCCGATCCCCTATTTACTGTTTTTCCCGTGTCTGTTTCTGCTTATGTGACTTGCCGGGAGGTTTTGTTTTTGGTTTCGGAGTGTTTTGGGACACGTAGTCCCTAAAACGGTATCTTAAGTCTTAGGATTTTTGACCGTAGTCGGAACTATGTGAAGACGACTCCGGAATGGAGTTATGTCAGTTCCGTTAGCTCCGTTGGGTGATTTTGGACTTAGGAGCATGTCCGGACTGTGAATTTGAGGTCTGTAGCTAATTTAGGCTTGAAATGGCGAAAGTCGAATTTTTGAAAGTTTGTCCGGGGGGTTGACTTTTTGATATCGGGGTCGGATTCTGATTTCGGAAGTTGGAGTAGGTCCGTAATATCAAATATGACTTGTGTGCAAAATTTGGTGTCAATCGGAAGTGGTTTGATAAGTTTCGGCATCGGTTGTAGAAATTGAAAGTTCCAAGTTCATTACGAGAGTGATTCATATTTTTAGCATTGTTTGATGTAATTTGAGGGCTCGACTAAGTTCGTATGGTATTTTAGGACTTGTTGGTATCTTTGGTTGAGGTCCCGGGGGCCTCGGGTGTGTTTCAGATCATTATCGGATGCGTCTTGGAGTTAGAGAAATGGCTGAAGTTCTGTAATCTGGTGCATCTTATTTCCTTATATGCGATCGCGAGAGAGGGGCGGCGATCATGTAGGCTTATCTGGGCAGAGGAAGTTTTGTTCTTCGTGTTCGCTGGCAGAAGGATGTGAACGCGTAGTGGTGTGAAGTGGTGCTTCGCGAACGCGTGGCCAAGGTCGTGTTCGCGTAGAGTTAAGGAGGCTAAAGCTGGGCCACGCGCTTTGCTCATCGCGAACGCGTGAGGATGTTCGCGATCGCGTAAGTCTGAGAGCCAGTACATCGCGTTCGCTTGGTGTTTTACGTGTTCGCGTTGGGTTAAATCCTGGAGCAGCGAAGTTGTTCTTCGCGATCACGAGACTATTTCTGTGATCGCGATTAAGGAATCAATAGGCAGACTTATATCATTTCAAAACGAGTGTTGGCCATTTTTATCAAAACTTGAGTTTGAGACCTTCTCCATTTTGGTTATATCCCACTAATCTATCATTAATTAATTCCTTAATTTTAGTTTTGGGGTTGAAAAATTGGGAAAAATGGGAAGAAGTTCTTCAACTAAAATTTCGAGTTTTGAAAGGCGATCTGAGGTCGGATTCGAGTAATTCTTATATGGTTGGACTCGTGAGTGAATGAGATTTTGGATTTTGTGACTTTTGTCAGATTTCGAGATGTGGGCCCGGGGGCCGGTTTGAGCCAATTTCGGATTTTGGCTGATAATTTCGTGTCTTTCTTATGGAATTGATTCCTTCAGCCTATATTAATTGTATTGTACTGCTTGTGGCTAGATTCGGGGAATTTAGAGACTGATTCGAGGGGCAAAGGCATATTGGAGTAGAGCTTTGCTCGGATTGAGGTAAGTAACAGTTTTAAATCTCGTCATGAGGGTATGAAACCCCAGATTTTGGTATGATATGATTATTTTTTAGGTGACGCACATGCTAGGTGACGGGCGTGTGGGCATGCACCGTGGGGGATTGGGACTTGGTCCGTCCCGTGAGACTGTAAAGTCGAATAGCTTATTGTTAATTACATGTTCCTCTGTCTTCTAGAAATTTGACTGCCATTCATGTTAGAAACCATGCTTAGGCCATATGTTATCACTGTTGGGACCCGCAACGGTCTAGTACTTATTGATTAACTGCTATTTTCCGTCTTGAACTCAGTCACAGTGCTACTTGCGAGTCATATCTCCGTTTCCTTTTGTTTTCTTGTTGACACTTGTTATTATCTCTTTCGGCTGATTTGTATGATTTTGAAAGCCTAAGAAGGCTGGAGAGGTTAGTGACTGAGATAGGGCCTGAGTGCTGAACTGTAAGCTATATGAGGGTATATGGATCTAGTTGCACGCCACAGCGAGCCTTATGGCAATTTATGGACTGTGGAATGGGTTGCACGCCACAACAAGCCTTATGGCTATTTATGGACTGTGGATCGAGTTGTACGCCGCAACGAGCCTTATGTCTACTTATATAATTAGGTCGGACTGCACGCCGCAATGATATAGCGCTTGGGCTGAAGGAGCCCCTCTGAAGTCTATACACCCCCAGTGAGCGCAGGTACCTATTGAGCGTGAGTACTGAGGGCTGAGAGCCGAGTGATTTGAGTTGTTGTGACGAGTTGAGTGACTGTTGCCCTGAGGGGCTGTACTTGCTTTTTTTTTTCATTTGTTGATGCACTTAGTTGCTATCTATCATTGTTGTGAAATTCCTGAAAGATTCTATATCTGGATTACTTGAACTTTGACTGTATAAAACTGATTGGGCTTAAACTGCCAGATGTGAAAGCATGTCTATTCTTTGCTAGAATTATTGAGAATGAACTATAATTGTATAGCTCGTCACTGATTCTCAGTTCCTTATTTATTTCTGTTACTTGATGAGTTGGTTGTACTCATGCTATACCCTGCACTTCATGTGCAGATCCAGATGTGTTTGACCACGGAGGTCGTTGAGTTCGTGCACGATCGAGTACCGGAGAATACGAGGTAGCTGTCGGCGTCCGCAAATCTTGTCTCTCCTTCTATGTTTTCTTTCTTTTCTGTATTGATACTTAGACATTGTTTTATTAGACTAGATATCTAGATGCTCATGACTTGGTGACACCCCAATGTTTGGGGCTATCTTTCCGCATTATATTTTAAATTCAACTCCGTTTTTTTCTTTTTTGTAAATATTTCTGGTATGAAAAAGCTTTGGATTGTCCTTTTTATGAAATATCGAAGTATTTTGAAAGGTCGGCTTGCCTAGTACCATTAATAGGTGCCATCATGATAGGTTAGAGTTTCGGGCGTGACAAGTTGGTATCAGAGTCTAGGTTACATAGGTCTCACGAGTCATGAGCAGGTTTAGTAGAGTCTTGCGGATCGGTACAGAGACGTCTGTACTTATCTTTGAGAGGCTGTCGAACCCTTAGGAAATTTCACATTTTTGAATTCTTGTCGTGCAAATCTTTTGATTCTGGTAACTAAATTTTTGTTGTTCTAATTCTTTCACAGATGGTGAGGACGCGTACTACGGGACAGGATGGACAGCCACCAGTACCACCAGTGAGGCCGCGAGAGGCTGAGGTCGTGGTAGAGGCCATGGTAGGGGCAGAGGTGCAGCTCGCACCACAGCTAGGGCAGCACCTGCAGATCCACCAGTTGCCCCAGTTTAGGAGCAGGCTCCAGTTGTAGACGAGCATGTGGGACCAGCTCAGGCACCACCTGTGCCTATTGTGATTCTAGGTCTTTAGGAGGCCTTAGCTCAGATCCTGACCGCGTGTACCAGTCTAGCTCAGGCGGTGTCTGTTACGGCCGGAGGAGGTGCTCATACTCCCGCTGCCCGCACACCAGAGCAAGTGGTACAGGGATTCCAGACACCGGGGGTACCACCAGCCCAGCCGATTGCAGCTGCTCAGGACAATGTGGTTCCTGTCATGCCCGATGATGAGCAACATCGATTGGAAAGGTTTGGGAGACTCCAGCCACCATCTTTCAATGGTACCGAGGGAGAGAATGCACAGGGCTTCTTGGACAGGTGTCAGAGGATACTCCGTATAACAGGTATTCTAGAGACCACTAGGATCTTGTTCACTACTTTCTGGGGCTGCCTTCAGTTGCTGGGAGGCTTACGAGAGGCGTAGTCCGGTCGGCGCAACACCCCTTACCTGGAAGCAGTTCTCTGGTCTATTCCTGGAGAAGTTCGTGCCTCAGTCCCGCAGAGAAGAGTTGCACAGGCATTTCGAGCAGCTTCGTCAGGGTGATATGTCCGTGACGTAGTATGAGATGAGATTTTTTGAATTGGCCCGTAATGCTATCTGGTTGGTTTCCACCGACATGGAGAGGAACAGGAGGTTTGTAGACGGCCTCAATTTTCAGCTGCGATTGCTTATGACCAGAGAGAGTATGTCTGGTGCTACTTTTGATGAGGTTGTCGATATTACTCGTCATATTGATATGGTTCACAGCCAGGAACGGGTTGAGAAGGAGGCCAAGAGGCCTCGTAGACAGGGTGGATTTAGCGGTGTTCCTTCTGGGGGGTCAATCGGACGTGGTTTGATAGGTTTCGGCATCGGTTGTAGAAATTGGAAATTTCAAGTTCATTAAGTTTGAATCGGAGGGTGATTCATGTTTTTAGCGTTGTTTGATATGATTTTAGGACTCGACTAGGTTGGTATGGTGTTTTAAGACTTGTTGGTATCTTTGGTTGAGGTCCGGGGGGCCTCGGGTGTGTTTCGGATCATTATCGGATGCGTCTTGGACTTAGAGAAATGGCTGAAGTTCTGTAATCTGGTGCATCTTGTTTCCTTATATTCGATCGCGAGAGAGGGGCAGCGATCGCGTAGGCTTAGCTGGGCAGAGGAAGTTTTGTTCTTCGCGTTCGCTGGCAGAAGGATGCGAACGCGTAGTGGTGTGAAGTGGTGCTTCGCGAACGCGTGGCCAAGGATCGCGAACGCATGAGGATGTTCGCGATCGCGTAAGTCTGAGAGCCAGTACATCGCGTTCGCTTGGTGTTTTACGTGTTCATGTAGGGTTAAATCCTGGGGCAGCGAAGTTGTTCTTGGTGATCGCGAGGCTATTTTTGCGATCGCGATTAAGGAATCAATGGGCAGACTTATATCATTTCAAAACGAGTGTTGGCCATTTTTATCAAAACTTGAGTTTGAGACCTTCTCCATTTTGGTTATATCCCACTAATCTATCATTAATTAATTCCTTAATTTCAGTTTTGGGGTTGAAAAATTGGAAAAAATGGGAAGAAGTTCTTCAACTAAAATTTCGAGTTTTGAAAGGCGATCTGAGGTCGGATTCGAGTAATTCTTATATGGTTGGACTCGTGAGTGAATGAGATTTTGGATTTTGTGACTTTTGTCAGATTTCGAGATGTGGGCCCGGGGGCCAGTTTGAGCCAATTTCGGATTTTGGCTGATAATTTCATGTCTTTCTTATGGAATTGATTCCTTCAGCCTATATTAATTGTATTGTACTGCCTGTGGCTAGATTCGGGGAATTTAGAGACTGATTCGAGGGGCAAAGGCATATTGGAGTAGAGTTTTGCTCGGGTTGAGGTAAGTAACAGTTTTAAATCTGGTCTTGAGGTTATGAAACCCTAGATTTTGGTATGATGTGATTATTTTTTAGGTGACACACATGCTAGGTGACGGGCGTGTGGGCGTGCACCGTAGGGGATTGGGACTTGGTCCGTCCCGTGAGACTGTAAAGTCGAATAGCTTATTGTTAATTACATGTTCCTCTGTCTTCTAGAAATTTGACTGCCATTCATGTTAGAAACCATCCTTAGGCCATATGTTATCATTGTTGGGACCTGCAGCGGTCTAGTACTTGTTGATTAACTGCTATTTTCCATCTTGAACTCAGTCACAGTGCTACTTGCGAGTCATATCTCTGTTTCCTTTTGTTTTCTTGTTGACACTTATTATTATCTCTTTTGGCTGACTTGTATGATTTCTGAAAGCCCGAGAGGGCTGGAGAGGTTAGTATTGAGATAGGGCCTGAGTGCCGAGCTGTGAACTATGTGAGGGTATATGGATCCTTATGGGTATTTATGGACTGTGGATCGGGTTGCATGCCGCAACAAGCCTTATCGCTATTTATGGACTGTGGATCGGGTTGCACGCCGCAACGAACCATATGGCTACTTATATGATTGGGTCGGGCTGCACGTCGCAGAGATATAGCGCTTGGGTTTAAAGAGCCCCTCCGGAGTCTGTACACCCCCAGTGAGCGCAGGTACATATTGAGTGTGAGTACTGAGGGCTGAGAGCTCAGTGATTTGAGCTGTTGTGACGAGTTGAGTGCCCTGAGGGGCTGTACTTGCTTCTTTTTTATTTTTCATTTGTTGATGCACTTAGTTGATATCTATCATTGTTGTGAAATTCCTGAAAGATTCTATATCTGGATTACCTAAACTTTAAATGTATAAAACTGATTGGACTTAAATTGCCATATATGAAAGCATGTCTATTCTTTGCTGGAATTATTGAGAATGAACTGTAATTGTATAGCTCGTCACTACTTCTTAGTTTCTTATTTATTTTTGTTACTTGCTGAGTTGGTTGTACTCATTCTTCACCCTGCACTTCATGTGCAGATCCAGGTGTGTTTGATCACGGAGGTCGTTGAGTTCGTGTGCGATCGAGTACCATAAGACTATGAGGTAGCTGCCGGCGTCCGCAGACCTTGTCTCTCTTTCTATGTTTTCTTTCTTTTCTGTATTGATACTTAGACGCTATTTTATTAGACTGGTATCTAGATGCTCATGACTTGGTGACACCTCGATGTTTGGGGCTATCTTTCCGCATTATATTTTGAATTCAACTCCATTTTATTTCTTTTTTGTAAACATTTCTGGTATGAAAATGCTTTGGATTATCCTTTTTATGAAATATCAAAGTATTTTGAAAGGTCAGCTTGCCTAGTACCATCGATAGGCGTCATTACGATATTACCATTTTGTATCATCCCGGGAAGGCCGATGTGGTGGCCGATGCCTTGAGTAGGAAAACGATGAGTATGGGTAGCCTTGAATTTATTCCTATTGGTGAGAGACCTCTTGCATCAGATGTTCAGGCCTTGGCCAACCAGTTCGTGAAGTTAGATGTTTCGGATCCTAGTCGGGTTCTAGCTTGCGTTATATCCTGGTCTTCCTTATATGATCGCATCAGAGAGCGTCAGTATGACGACCCCCATTTGCTTTTCCTTAAGGACACGATTCCACACGGGGTGTTACGGATGCATGGTCGGATTTGTGTGCCCAATTTAGATAGGTTACGTGAGTTGATTCTTGAGGAGACCCATAGTTCGCGGTATTCCATTCATCCGGGTGCCGCAAAGATGTACCAAGACTTGAGGCAGCACTATTGGTGGAGGAGGATGAAGAAAGACATAGTGGAGTTTGTAGCTCGATGCTTGAATTGTCAGTAGGTGAAATACGAGCATCAGAGGCCGGGCGGTTTGCTTCAGAGGCTTGAGATTCCAAAGTGGAAATGGAAGTGTATCACCATGGACTTCATAGTTGGGCTCCCACGGACGTTGAAGAAATTTGATGTTATTTGGGGGATTGTGGACCGGTTGACTAAATCCGCACATTTCATTCCAGTTGGGACTACCTATTCTTCCGAGCGATTGGCTGAGATCTATATTCGTGAGATTGTTCGCCTTTACGGTGTGCCGTTGTCCATTATTTTAGATCGGGGCACGCAATTCATATCGCAGTTTTGGAGAGCAGTGCAGCGAGAGTTAGGCACACGGGTTGAGTTGAGTACATCATTCCACCCTCAGACGGACGGACATTCCGAGCGCACTATTCAAATATTGGTGAGAGACCTCTTGCATAAGATATTCAGGCCTTGGCCAACCAGTTCATGAGGTTAGATGTTTCAGAGCCTAGTCGGGTTCTAGCTTGCGTTATTTCCCGGTCTTCCTTATATGATCGCATCAGAGAGCGTCAGTATGACGAGCCCCATTTGCTTTTCCTTAAGGACACGGTTTAGCACGGTGTGTGGCGGGGTATTGCGGATGCAGGGTCGGATTTGTGTGCCCGATGTAGATAGGTTATATGAGTTGATTCTTGAGGAGACCCACAGTTCACGGTATTCCATTCATCCGGGTGCCGCAAAGATGTACCAAGACTTGAAGCAGCACTATTAGTGGAGGAGGATGAAGAAAGACATAGTGGAGTTTGTAGCTCGGTGCTTGAATTGTCAGTAGGTGAAATACGAGCATCAGAGGCCGAGAGGTTTGCTTTAGAGGCTTGAGATTCCAAAGTGGAAATAGGAGTGTATCACCATGGACTTCGTAGTTGGGCTCCCACGGACTTTGAAGAAATTTGATGTTATTTGGGGGATTGTGGATCGGTTGACTAAGTCCGCACATTTCATTCTAGTTGGGACTACCTATTCTTCCGAGCGGTTGGCTGAGATCTATATTTGCGAGATTGTTCGCCTTTACGGTGTGCCATTGTCCATTATTTTAGATCGGGGCACGCAATTCACATCGCAGTTTTGGAGAGCAGTGCAGCGAGAGTTAGGCACACGGGCTGAGTAGAGTACAACATTCCACCCTCAGACGGACGGACATTCCGAGAGCACTATTCAAATATTGGAGGACATGATATGCGCTTATGTCATGGATTTCGAGGGTTCTTGGGATCAGTTTCTTCCACTTGCAGAGTTTGCCTACAACAACAGCTACTAGTCGAGTATTCAGATGGCTCTGTATGAGGCTTTGTATTGGAGGCGGTACTGGTCTCCGATTGGTTAGTTTGAGCCGGGTGAGGCTAGGCTATTGGGTATTGACTTGGTTCAGGATCCTTTGGACAAGATTAAGTTGATTCAAGATCGGCTTCACACGGCACAGTCTGGATATAAGAGTTATACCGATCAAAGGTTCGTGATGTTGCCTACATGGTGGGGGAGAAGGTATTGCTCAGGGTTTCGCCCATAAAGGGTGTTATGAGGTCCAAGAAGAAGGGCAAGTTGAGCCATCGGTATATTGGCCCTTTTGAGGTACTTGAGAGGATTGGAGAGGTAGCTTATAAGCTCGCATTGCCACCTAGGCTATCTAGTGTTCATCCAGTGCTTCAGGTTTCCATGCTCCGGAAGTATTTCGGCGATCCGTCTCATATTTTGGACTTCAGCACGGTTCAGTTAGATGGGGATTTGACTTATGATGTGGAGTCGGTGGCCATTTTGGATCAGCATGTTTGAAAGTTGAGGTCAAAGAATATAGCTTCAGTAAAGGTGCAGTGGAGAGGGCAGCCAGTTGAGGAAGCTACTTGGGAGACGGACGGGGAGATGCGGAGCAGATATCCACACCTATTTAAGGCTCCAGGCCGACCGTTTTGAGTATTGTAGCCCTGATTCCCCATTTATTACTTATTCTATGCTTGTTTGTTGTTATGTGACTTGTCGGGGTGGTTGATTAGGTTCAGGGGATGTTTTGGAATGAATTGGGACACTTAGTCCCAATGTAGGACGCCTAAGTTGAAAGAGTTGACCGGATATTGACTTATGTGTAAATGGCTCCGGAATGTAGTTTTGATAGTTTTGATAGCTCTGTATGGTGATTTTGGACTTAGGAGTGTGCCCGTATATTAATTTGGAGGTTTGTAGGTAATTTTGGCTTGAATTGGCGAAAGTTGAAGTTTGGAGAGTTGAGAAGTTTGACCGATAGTTGAATTTGTGATTACCGGTCTCGAATTTTAGTTTCGAAAGTTAGAATAGGTCCGTTGTGTCATTTTTAACTTGTGTCCAAAATTTGAGGTCAATCGGAGTTGGTTTGATAGGTTTCGACATCGATTGTAGAAGTTGGAAATTCATTAGTGTCAGTAGGCTTGAATTGGGGTGCGATTCGCGTTTATGATGTCGTTTACTGTGATTTGAGGCCTAAACTAAATTCGTATCGTATTTTAGGACTAGCTGGTATGTTTGGTTGAGGTCCAAGGGTCCTCAGGTGGATTTCGGATGGTTAACGGATTGAATTTGAACTTAAAGGATTTGCTGAAGTTGCTGATGCATATACTTCTGGTGTTCTTAATCACGAACACAATGAAGCAATCATGTTCACGTAGTGTTCTAGGGGAAGCTGGCATATTTGTTCTTCGCGATCGCGTTCGCGTCGCTTTGAGAACTACTGTCTTTGCGTTCGCATGGGTATATACGCGATCGCGTATAAGGAATTGGAATGGGGCATCAAGGAGTTGCCCCCCGCGTTCGTGAGTTGTGGAATGCGTTCGCGATGGTTGTTAGGGATTGAGTTCCGCGTTCACAACTGGACTTATGCTTTCGTGAAGTGTTAATTTTGGGCAGCTAGTATTTTGTACTTAGCGGTCGCGAAAAGGAACCTCTAGGCAACAGTATTAAATTTCAAAAACGAGGGTTTGAACCCATTTTTCATATTTTGAGGTAGAGACCTCGGATTTGGGCGATTCTTGAAGAGATTTTCAAGGAGTTGATTGGAGTAAGTGATTCTAACTCGGATTTGGTTGTTATACATGAATCTATTATTGTTTTTACCATTAAATAAGTGTTTTAGGTTGGAAAATTGGGGAAAATTGTAGAACACTTCATAGACTTTAACTTGGAGATTTGAAGGTCGAGTTAAGATCGAAATTGAGTAATTTTGGTATGATTGGACTCGTTGTTGAATGGGTGATCGAATTTTGTTAATTTTGTCAGATTCTGAGGCGTGGGCCTGGGGTTGACTTTTTGACTTTAGTTAAAGATCTTAGCTTTAATATTTGGAATCAATTCCTATAGCTTTTGTTGATAGTATTACGTTATTTTTGGCTAGATTCGAGCCTTTCAGGGGTCGATACGCGTGGGAAGGGCTTACTAGCGGAGTGATTTGATTTTTCTTGAGGTAAGTATCTTATTTAAGCTCGGTTGAGGTACTAGTTTCCTGAATTATTGTGATAGCTACGTGCTATTAGGTGCGCACATGTGTGGGAATGAACTCATGTGCAGGCACCGGGATTATTTATTCATGTTCGGGTTGTGCTCGGGCTCTTATAAGCCTAGAATTTGACTATTAAATCTTGAGCTATGATGCTTCGCACATTTGTGTCATTGTTGTGAATTATCTGAGCCGTGATTGAGGCTACGTAGGGTCTTAATCCCTGAATGAACTGATAAATGTTATTCTTCGCTGCAATTGTCGGTTTAAGCTATGATAGTACACTTGCACATGCCTACACCTTAGCATGTCATTTATACCAGTCTAGGAGCATGAGATTTGATACTTACTTATTTCATACATATATACTTATTTAATTTCTCCTATATGATATGTTTGGACTGGAGGCCTATGACCACGCCGAACGGATTGTGTTGTTATGTTTGTGACCACGCCAGGCAGATTGTAATATTATGCCTATGACCACACCGGGCGGATTGTGTTGTTATGACACCGGGCGGACTGTGTTGTTATGTTTGTGACCACGCAGGGCAGATTGTGTTGATATGCTTGTGACCACGCCGGGAGGATTATACCGTTATACCCATGACCATGCCGAGCGGATTGTACTGTTATGCCTGTGACCATGTCGGGCAAGTTGTGATGTTGAGCATGTGATCATGCCGGACTGGCAGTACGTTGAATTGGTCGTGCTTGCGTGTGGATATATGGATCCATCCCCCTAGGGTCACCCTCTCATGTTTCTATCTTGATGGTGTACATGCGGATATTGGAAATATTGATCAGTGGTTTGGAACGGATATGTAAAAGTGAGGGAATCTGGTTAGTGTGTTGTTGGATTTTGCATTTCATCTTTACTTACAATTTTCTTCATCATTTATTTGATTTAACTGCATATCACCTCTATATGCCAAGACATTGTCTGAGCAGATTATTTGAGAAATTGTACACATACACACACGGATGTTTTCTTACTAAATTTGATGGTTTGATTTCAATATTGTTCTGTACCGAAATTAAAGATGAAACTACACAGGTGATAGCTAGTATCATTAATAATTTGTGCTCATTATACCTTGCCGTGTTTATTTACGATACTTATTGAGTACATTGAGTCGATTGTAATCATACTACACTCTGTACTTAATTGTGCAGATCCAGGTGTGGGGATCAGTTATCAGCAGTAGGTTGATTTTCGGACTATCTACTAGAGGCGAGGTAGAGCTGCATCCTTGGTCACAGTTTGACTTGTCTTTTCCTTTCATACTGTCGTTATAGTTCAGACAGTGTATTTATTGCTTAGTTTCAGACTTGTATTCTGTTGTAGTAGCTCATGACTCTGTACTTACCAGCTTCTGGGGGATTAACATTGTATTAGCAATTTTTATTGTATTGAGACCTCGGGTTTATGCTATTTCTATGAATTTCATTATTATATTGCCTTCGTTATCAAGTTTCGGCTTGCCTGGTTGGTGTGTTAGGCGTCATCACAGCGGGTTGGAATTTTGGGTCATGACAGTAATCATGCGTGAATTCCAGAACCATCCTTGCGCTAATTTACAAAAATATCCTTAGTTTTCCAAGCAACTTTCCTTCCCTTATTATATAGTTAAATTCTCTGTTGAACCCAACCGTATATAAGAACTGATCGAACTATATGAGTATTAAATTAAATTTGACGCACATTCTAATTAAGTCGGACAAAGAATCGAATTAGAGACTTCTTGAACCACCAGACGATGTTTCTTTTCTATATTTGAGGCGTAACAACTAGATTATAATAATAAAATCATTTCATGATATGGCCACTTGATAGAGATGTAATATCCAAAACAACTAGTGCACGACTTCCTTCAAATATTTTGCTCCTTGCATGCATGTACTGTTATACCCCATAAGACTCGGTTATAATTTTGTTCATTACTTCAAACTTCAACTTAAAATAGAGAATGTTGAAGTTGAAAAACTAATTCGAGGAGTTTCTCAAGTAAGATAATAGTTTTAGCTAACAAACTTTAACTTTTTTCTCTAGTAAAATTTTTGTCAAAATACAATTTCACTTTTAAATATTCTTTTTCATCTTCAATTCCAAAAACTAAGGAAGAAGGTGACTTCAACGTAAAAACCCAAAACTAGAAAAAGAGAGAGAGCAAAGGAAAAGCCGTTGTCGACATTTCAGTGTCAAAAGTTCTGAAGGGACACGATAAATCTAAACACATTAGATTGGCATGTAAATCATAAAACGAGAACTTGTTCGCGTAATAGAAGCGAAAGGAATGGATGAACCGAGGCTAGAATCAGTGGTCTGTGGTGGTTGTCACGGTCTGTTGGAGCAACCCATATTCCACAGTCTAAACCTTAGTCTGAATTTAGGAGAAGACTAAGCGTCGGAAAATAATATGTATTCTATAATTTTGTTGTACACTGTATGTGTACTTATATAAGACAAAATATGGTTACAGTAACAATTAAAGTTACTAGATTTTTACCCTAGTGGGCCTTAAGAGCACCCATTATGGGTAGATTTTATTTCCTCCATCTCCCACTCATGCATAATGGGAGTGCTCATCTAATATGAGAAACATATTCTCATCTCATCTCCGCAATCATTCATACATGGAAGTAGACCGTGCGACGAACATACTGTAAAAGCTAAGTGTTATACATCTGTTAGGAGTATATAGCCTCTCGTTAAGTGCAAACCTGTAAGTAGATCAAAAAGTATACAGTACCCTAGATCATATGAATCACATTTCGATATAATCTCAAAATCTCGTATATCATTATTTCGTGTATTCACAATCATATTATAACTGGTGCACCAGTTAACATAAAAAAATGAGATTCCATCAATGATCTTCATTTTCTTACGATCTCCTTAACATTAGTTTGACTGATTTTTTAGATATGCTCCTCTAGACCGAATTTGTGTTCATGGTCCTTTGGAAACATATTAAGATAGCTAACATCACACTAAGTCTCATTAATCTGATCGGAGTCTTTGAGGGTAAAACATCTTGAGCAACTATAAAAGCTCTGGGTCTCACACAATAATAAGTTTAGAATGGACTTCTGTTAACCCAATTGGTCGATATTAGCACACATGATATGATTTACGTGCTTCAATATTTCCTCCTTATTTCCAAGAAGTGTATGTCTTTTATGATCTATAATATTATTTTTAACTCACATCTGGCTCACAAAGTAGACTAGGTGAACATTTTTCACTCTAATGACCTTATGTCATTTTTAAGGGATATTCTAATTTTAATAGAATAGATCTGAAATTATCCTTATGATAATTTTTCTTAGAATCATGTCTCATATCCTTACATCACTAAGATAAGGAGGCAGTTACCTGTGTGAGAAGGCCAACCTCTTGTCTACTCGACATACTTATCAAAAGAAATAAATGAAGAAATAATGCACATAACATTCAACAATAAAAATATGTATGTATGTAAATCAACTTTATTGATAATCAAAGAACATCTGTTTTGTGAACATGAGAAAAAAAAAATGAATTGTCTCAAAATCTGCGCAAGCCTTGAGACCTAATGTGTCTCATAAATGTATCTCTAGACAAAGGCTTAATCAATGGATCAGCTAACATATCTTTTGTAGACACATACTTCACATTCACTACCTTGCGTCTAACCATGTCTCTCGCATAGTTATATTTGATATCTATGTGTTTGGTTTTACAATGAAACTTAGGGTCCTTGGTGGAGGATATTACAGCCTCACTATCATAGTATACTAATACTGGTTCAGTATTTTCAGCGATATTCAACAAGTATTCCAAGAACTTTTTCAGCCAAACAACTTCTTGTGTTGCTGATATGAGAGCCACGTATTCGACTTCCATCGTAGATAGTGATACACATGATTGTTTCTTACTACTCCATGATATGGTGCCATCACTGAGTAAGAAAATATATCCTGAGGTAGAATTCCTCTCGTCTAGATCTCCTCCATGATCAGCATCATAGTATACAACTATTCGCAGATCTTTGCCGCCTTGGTAACAAAGCGCATAATCAGCAGTTTCCTTCAGATATCTCATGATCCTCTTTACTACTTGCCAATGTGCTAAACCTTGGTCGATTTGATATCTACTTACCAAGCCAACGATTTGACATATATCAGGTCTAATGCACACCATAGCGTACATTAGACTTCGACTGCGCTCCTATAAGGAACTCGATTCTTTCTGTCTCTTCAAGAGTCTTAGGACACATCTGATTTCCCAAGGTATGGCCTTTATTGATAGCAGTATCAACTAGGCTATTATTTTGCATATTGAATCGGTTAAGAACTTTTCTAAGTAAATTTTCTTGTGAGAGGTACAATAGTTTCTTTGGACGATCTCTTTAAAATGTAACTCCAAGAATATATACAGCTTCACCCATATCTTTCATCTCAAACTGGGATGATAACCATAACTTTATCTCGGTGATAAACTCCTTATAATTTCCAGCTATAAATATGTCATTTATATACAATGTTAAAATCACAAGTTTGTTCCTTGATCTTTTATTATAAATGCAATGGTCTTCATCCATCATTGGTAAAACCATTGGATACAACAATATTCTTAAAGTATATATACCACTTCCTTGAAGATTGTTTGAGGCCATAAATAGACTTAAAAAGTCTACAAACCTTTTGTTCGTGGCCCTTTTCAATGAAATACTTAGGTTGTTACATATAAATTTCTTCATCTAATTCTCCATTGAGAAAGGCAGTCCTTACATCCATCTTATGTAATTAAAGATCTTAGCTTGCAACGATAGCTAGAACCATACCAACCGAGGTAAACTGTATAGCAGTCAAGAAAGTTTTTTTGTAGTCTATTCCTTTCTGTTGTATATACTCTTTCACCACCGGTCGATCCATATATCTCTCAACTATGCCATCAGTCTTGAGCTTGATTTTGAGAACCCATTTGCTGCTAGTTGCTTTGCGTCCTTCAGGGAGGTCAACTAGTTCCCAAAATTTATTGACTTTCATAGACTCTAATTCTAGACTCAAATTCATATTCCATTGCTTTTGTCCATTTATCCTTAGAAGGGCATGAGAGAGCCTCTTTTACATTTTTAAGATCGTTTTGTTCTTGTAGGAGTATCATAAATAGTTCACTACCTTCAATATCAAATCATCAATGGGGAGTCATTTTACGAGAACCACGTCATATTTGTGATTCATCATTGTTCCTATTTGGGTTAATGTTTCTCCCACTCGAATCAAGAATATTCATCATGCTCCTACTTAGAACAAGATCTGTGACCATCTCGCTCCCACTTAAAATAAGATCAATTTGGTCGCTTCCATTAAATGTAGAAGGATTACTTTCATTCACATCTAATGATGAAGGAGGTCATTGATGAGAAACTAATTCATCATCTGCTAATATTCTCCCACTCGAATAAAGTGATCCTTGTACGTCTTGACCCATTATCTCAAACAAGGATAGGTCTAGACCGATCTCTCCCTTCTTAGGAAACTCATTCTCTAAGAATGTGATATCTCGTAATTCAAACTCAGTTACACTCCCACTGTCTTACTGACCTATAAATACATAACCCTTTGAGGTTTTAGAATATCTTATAAAGATACTTTTCTTTCCCTTCGAGCCCAATTTGCCATATTTGTGAGAGGAATCATGTGTATAGGCAGCACAACCCCAAGGTTTTAATACACTTAGGTCTTATAGTTTTCTAGTTCATAACTCAAATAGAAAAGTAGTAACTGATTTTGAAGGCACTCGGTTAAGTACATAGGTGGCAGTAAGCAACGCATCACCCCAGTAACTAATTGGGAGGTTAGCCTATGTCGTCATTGACCTAACCATTTCTAGGAGTGTTCTATTTCTTCTCTCTGCAATACCGTTTTATTGTGGAGTATTTAGGATAGTCAATTGATGAATTATTTTTTTTTCATCACACAAATCACTAAATTGGGTTGATAAGTATTCATGACCCCGGTCAATTTGAAGAACTTTTATCTTCTTGTCTAATTGATTTTTCACTAAGCTCATTTAGCGTTTGAAGTAACTTATTGCTTCTGATTTACGGGAAATTAAATAGACGTAATTGAAAAGGGTAAAGTCATCAATAAATATGATGAAATAACATTCTCCATTTCTAGCACTAACATTCATAGGCCCACAGATGTCAGAATGGACTAATTGCAAAGGATATTCAGCTCTAGTCGCTTTACCAAAACTTTTTCTTGCAATTTTTCATGCTAGACAACTTCACAAGTGGATAATTCCACATGTTCAATTCTGAAAAGCAAACTTTGTTTTGCTAACCTTTGCATTCTTTGTTAGCCAATATAACCAAGTCTAGCATGCCATATGTTTACATCACTATCACATTTATATGAAGAAACAAACATATAAAAACTAGCATATTTATTAAATGATTCACAATCCAAATTCATAATAATTAAATCTCTGGTCACATGACCAAAACCAAATAAAGTTGAACCAAAAGTCAACTTGGCAGAATTGCCATGACAAAAAAAGTCAAATCCTAGCTTAAGTAAAATCGAAACTGAAATAACATTTCGGCGAATTATTGTGCAAAGAGAACATCATATAGTATTAGGTCTCGACTGCCACGTAGGACTAACTTGCATGTAGGACTAACTCTAGATACTTTCGGACATTTTCTAGAGTTGTGATTAGCTCATTATGGTTCAAATACATTTTTGTATGATTCCAAGACTAGATAAAGAGCGAATGACAACTTGAATTTGTTGTTCATCAATCAACATATGACCAGCAACTTTCAACTCCCCGATCATATTTGTCATTTGCCTCAGATTTGCTTTCATTGAATGTTCTGGGCATTACTTAGATGAATCAAATTTTATCGTTAATGATCGCAGCTTTGTAGTGGAACAGGTACTAAGCCTATTACTCAAAGTATTTCAAAGATCCATAGCTCTTTGGTGATCCTTAAACTCCCTTAGAATGTCATCATCCAAGGTGCTCAGCAACGTAATGCGAGCAGTGGAGTTCTTTTTCTTCCAACTGTAATAGGCTTCACGCTCACGCCTATGCTGAGAATTGTTGCCTTCCTCGGGCTCATTCATGACATTGTTAATGGCCTCCAGAGCCTCTTGCTCCTCTAGCACATACTAGACTTTCAAGCTCCAGGTCTCATAATTATCGATATTGAGTTTCAACCTTTTGTTGAGCTCAGAAATAATATTTTTCGAAGCAGTAGTCATTCTTTAACAAAACAAAAAATATTATGAGGATCATAGAAAATAATAACGCAAGGCACTATGTTCAACATACATACATTATATGACACTAAGCATCAATTGATTAAGTTAAAAAATAAATATATTAATCATGGAGTCGAGAGTTCACTATGTTCCCGATCATCGTCCAAAAATTAAAATATTATGAAAATTAACCTATACAATTATTTAGCTAAGTGTCTCAATTATGTTTAAGACAACATAATTATCTATCATGATTTTATAATCTCATATGGATCATAAGTTAACAAATAACTTATATTACCATGCAAATTAAATTAATGTCAAACTAATCAACATATTATACATGTTAAACAAATTAACAAGTAATGTTAATATTAAACTAATTAATATTAATTTCATTCTCAACAAATTAACATAAAGCATGTGTTAAACTAATTAACAAAATTAATGTTAAAATAATTAACATTTCAAGTATGTAAAATAAAATAACAAATTAATATAATATTAAATAAATTAATATTTAAGCATGTTAAACAAATTAACAAGCAAGTTTAATGTTAAAGTAATTAACAGTTCAAGCAATTGAGATATAAAAGAATATAAATATTAAATTTATATTCTGAAAATTAAATCCATAAGACTAATTTTCGAAACTTGAAATTTATTTTAAAAAGACAAAAAAATAAAACCTACTTTGGTAGCTTTTAATTAGGCCATTAGCCCATAATAGACTGACAAAGCAATCTCGTCTTGAGTTCTTGTTTCAAAAGCTGGTAGAAGGAAGAAACCCAAGACTTCTTATAGCCCAGTTTCATTACAAATAATTTCAGAAGCTCCATCTTTTATAGTGGAGCCTCTAGCCCAGCTAAACATGGTCAAAGTTTTTCTTTAAACAATAAAGGGATTTTGGCATGGTGTAACAACTTACCCACATAATTAGCACTAAAAAGTCCTAGTTATAGATATTGGTACTAAATAGCTAATAAATGTATATCACAACAGTAATATATATATCATAATTTTATTTTACTTTTTTGTGTATATTAAAATTTTATTGTATATCTAAAGTATGCAATTATAAATATAATTGTTTAAAATTTATTGTTGACTCTATGTCAATGAATATCCAAGTGTATAACAAAAAATAATTATATTTTTTGGAAATCACAATGTATAACACATCAAATAATGTGTTTACCAAAATATATATTATAATTTTATTTTTATTTTATGTGTATATCAAAATTTGCTTTTTATATATCAAAATATATATCAAAAAATTATTTTTTTCTATGTATATCTCAATGTATAATACACAATTTCTTATGAATATACACAAATATAGATGGTAGAAATACGTTAATATATAAGATGAGAATTAGGTCTACTTTTTCAATCTAAAAACAAAAGAAAAAAAGCGAAGAAAAAAATGAGGATGAATCCACCCATCAAAAAGTATTGACCCCAAATGTATGATACATGTGCATATACGCGTAAGTATATATCTGTATTTTTTAATAATAAAAAAAATCTACATTTTGTTTGTTTGCAATCTAATTTGTCTTCTAAATAATGAATCTCAAGTTCAGAGCAAAAAAAGTGATGAGGCGGAGTTTGAAATTGCAGTCGGGGTTAGCATTTCGTGCTCTTTTTCTCGTGCGGAAACCAGATGTAGTTGAGTCATAGGAGAGAATAAATAGGAAAGTAGGTTTTCTAGAATTTGGCTATACAGTTCCAATTTTTTTGGGTTGTCTTTGCCAAACGTAATCTAAGGCTAAAAATTTTCCAATTCATGATATAAGTTGTCACACAGTGCCAATTTTTCAAAAATAAGCCATGAGCCCATATATTCCGCCAATCTTTAGAACAAATAAGTCCAGGTGGCTTTAAGGCTTCTCAAGCCCAAATATTTGTGAAGCCCAAGTTTATTTTAAAAAAATAATAACATAAACACTTCCCAGGAGGGGAAAGGTTTCACTACTACTTCTTCTTCCTTGCAAATTTCAGCTGTCACTATTATGGAGCACAAAGTTCTCCTTTTTATTAAACTTTTGAATATTAGAACTTGGAGAGAGAAACCCATTCTTTCTCCTTCTCTTTTCCATGTTTGTCGTCACCCTCCTTTAAAGCACCAAGCTTCAACTTTTTTTTGTTTGTTTATTTTTAAAAAGGGAGAAGTCATAGTCTCTCTAACCTTCTTCTTCGTAGTGGCCGAAAAACAAAAACAAAATATGGGTATCCACCAGCGGCGGCGAGGACGAGCTGATCGAAAAAATATTTTAACAAGAGAAACTAATTCCCTTTCTTTCTTTTAAAGTATTTCTGGTTAGTTTTTAAAAACTGATTTAATAAAATTCTACATTATTTGTGTAACGATTTTCACGTTAGAATCATCATAAAAATGGAAAACAAGAACTAAAAGAAAAAAATGAAATGCAGAGAAAGGAAAGACTCAACTATCACTAAAACATACTAGAAATGAACAGTACACGGAATTATAAAAGAATCCAAGACAACTAAATAACAAAATGGACACGTGAAGCCTAGCTAGACTATTCACTTGTAGGGACCTAATTCTAGGATGGACACGTGTTATGAGACGTTCAACATGGCTTCCCAGAAATTTACCACCAGCAATTCTAGGATCAAGTATTGCCAAGAATATCAATTCCATGGAAGTAAATACAAGCTCACTGAGGGACACCTTAATAGCCTCAAGCATGTGATTAAACTTACTAGGAATCTGCTTGACTTTTACCTTGTATTGCTCATTTCTATATTTGATATTTACCTTTGTATATCCCAAATACAACTAGAGGAAATAAGAAATCTATATCACTTGACATACCCGAGAAACCTTGGGAGTGGTACAGAGTACCTCCAACATCCATATATTTATCTGAAGAAGAGAGAGTAAGGGAGATTGTTAAAGGTCCCAAGTAGTACTCCACTTGTGGAGCAATTCCATTCCCAACAGCCCCACTTGATTTACATGATGACTTGGCATATGCATCATCATCCCAAGAAGCAATATTATTAATTTCAATAAGAAAATCCATCCCAGTACCCTTTAATGAAGATACATGGTACAACAACTCGTCCATAGAGTTTTTCAAAAGGACAACATTTTCATTCATAGTCGCCCCATATTTCTTGTTGGTAAAGAGGTAAACAAAGAAATGTAATGCTAACATTTCCTTCATTCTCTCCAATCTAGTTATATTAAGATAAGTTGCCCCAAGGCCATCAGATACACATGCAACAACCTTTGGAGAAAGTAATATTCCAGACACAACTGAAGATGAAAAAGTAATAAGAAGACCCAACTCACCCAAAGCATGAGCACATGTAAGGTATTGGTGAGTTGTTTCACTCTTAACAATCACTGCTAGTGGATAACAAACGACCCGAAAATTTTTCGCATTATTAAGAATTAGACACCTAGTGGCAGGAAGGTGTACATCATTGGGCCTCAAAAATATTAGCTTACTATTTTGATCTAGCATGCAAAACGACATGAGTGACTGTTTTATGGCCTCTAAGCTACCATCAATTTGACCAATCATTCCAAATTGGAAATGCTTATGTTCAATGTCGAGTATCCTACCTTTAACACCTTGTTGTCGACCAATTGATTGAACCAAAAGATTGGGGTCAACATGTTCTACTTGGTTCTGCTCAAACTCATTGATTCGTTTATCTACGAAATGAGGCACAAGTTTAACTGTCACTAACACACTCCAATACTCTTCAATAAAAAATAACCCAGTTTCCTTAAGACTAGACTGTCTAGATTCGTCAACAATACCACTAATCTGCAATAGAGACAACACCCTCTCCAATGTTTCTAAATCTAGTTCTTTTAATTCGATATCTTTTTCATCCTTTTCCACTGCAACCTCGTTATCTCCAAAATCAGAACCATTATCCTCAATTTCATCAAAAATAGAGGAAACTTCAACTGATTCCAATGAAATGGCTCTAGGATTATATCTTATTTCACAGATGCCAGCAAAGTCAATAGAGACACTTCTACTATTTTCAAAATTTCCTTCATCTTCTTCGGCTAGTACTTCACTATCACCATTGATATGGGCCAAAAGAGTCCCATAGTCACTAGGACCATCACTAAAAATTGAACCAACACTATCTAAGTCATATTCCGAATTTTCTTGAATCTCACAGTTTAGTACCTCGCCTTCTCCATAATCTTGGATCAAGATAAACCTATGATCCCCAGGAATCAGTTTAGAGTTAATTTTACTTACATAATTTAGAGTCATTGAAGTTGCACACAATTGAAACTGAATGTTGGTGATCTTATCAGAGTAAATTTCCACCGTCTCATTTATGTCGGGACTTTTATCAAACAGTTGGTCTTCATTGTTTCCTTCCTCCTTATCTTTAATTTTCGTAAATGGACAGTCATCAAAGACACCGAAATCTTCTTCTTCATCCTCCCGTATTACTTCCTCTGCGATATCGTACTGGATAGATGATGTTCCTGCCCTTTCCCGCCCAGATAATTTCTTGCCTTTGCGAAGATACCGCGTACGCACTTTCCCCAAATAACCAAGATGATATTTATCAAAGTGAATTATGTACTGCTCTGTTTCGCCGGCGTTTCCTCTACCACCATGATATTTCTTGTGCTTTCTGATACGATCACAGCAGGCACCGAGGTATCCTCTCTTCTTCCTATGCTTCTTAAATCTTGTCGACATTATTGGTTAATTCCTATGTATAGGAGAAGTTACAGTATCACTCACTAACACCACAGAACCATCACCCAACTAAATGAAATATGACCCCTGATAGTTACCATCGAAATGATGAGCATGTCGAACCTGCGAGTGAGCATTTGTTGGTGGATCGAGGTAATTCCATCCTCCATTCGTCGAATTAGCGAATCCACCAGTAAAATCATCATAGGAGTCTCGATAAAAACTTGAATTTGCACTAGAATACTGATGATATGCGTACAAGTCACTAGAAACTCGTTGCTCCCTCTTTAACCTTTGAACTTCATATTGATTTTGTGAACTATAGAAGGTCCGAAAACGATTTTGATATCATTCTTCCAGATGATGTAGTCTTTTGTTCGATCTGTACATAAAAGCTTGAATTTATTGTTCCAACAGATTCGAATCTCCGTCGGACTCTGTCATTAACATCGGTGAATAGCCGAGAATCGTCGGTTCTGATACCAATTGTAACGATTCACACGTTGGAATCGTCATGAAAATAAAAAACAAGAACTAAAAGAAAGAAATGAAATGTAGAGAAAGGAAAGACTCAATTTTCATTAAAACATATTGGAAATGAACAGTACACGAAATTATAAAAGAATCCAAGACAATCAAATAACAGAATGGACATGTGGTGCCTAGCTAGACTATCCACCTTTAGGGACCTAATACTAAATAATAAATGACTAAAGAACAAATAATAAGGCTCCAAATGAAAACTAAAATGGCACTTATTAAGGCCTTCTTTCTAGACAATTAAACCGATAATTCAACTCTGACCATGGCGATGCTCAATCACAATAATTTGTTGATATTGGATAGATTTTACAAAAATCCAATGATCTAGTTGATCATTTGTTTTTACGAAACAAAAATATACTACTAGATGAAAAAATTCACTAAAACTTATTTAGAATTTAATTTTAAATTAGTGTTTAAATATATATTTTTCAATTCCCAATTGCACAGTAAACACTAAAAATTACAAAACCACCGTTCTAGATTCACATAGAAAATCAAAATAGTACTATAAATTTTCGGACTAGAAAACCAGTCAAGAGGCTCTGATACCAATGAAGAAACACGATAAATCTAAACACATTAGATTAGCTCGTAAATTTTAAAATGAGAACTTACTTGTTCGCATAGCGGAAGCGGAAGGAAAGGATATACCGAGGCAAAAATCACTGGTAGGTGGTGGTTATCACGGTGTGTTGGAACAACTCATATTCCACAATCTAAGTTCTAGTCTAATTTTAGGAGAAAACTAAGCGTAGGAAAATACTGCTTATTCTATATTTTTGTTGTACATTGTATGTGTACTTATATAAGACAAACTAGGGTTACAGTACCAATAAAAGTTATTGAATTTTTATCCTAGTGGGCCTTTAGAGCACCCTTATGGGTGGACTCTATTTCCTACAAGTTCAATCACCATAAATTTGGTAACTCTTTTCTCATAACGCCAGCTGAAATTAGTTCCAGCTGCAGCTTCAGTCTTGTATATTTGGATTTTGTTTTTGGGCTAACCAATTGAGGCCTAGCAGCAAAGACTAGAAAGTTAAAAACAATCATGGATGTGGCATGAACCAGCTCATTAAAGGCTCGAGCCAAACAAAATTAGGGGGCTAGGGCTAGGTAGGCTACCCTAATGGATTGTGCCTGAGCTAGTTGGTTTTGGGTCAGATGCAGCCCGACGGATATCTCTGCCTCCTAGGCGGCCCAGCCCGTAATTAAAAAAAATAAAAAATTTTAATAAGAATTTGATCGTGATAACTGAAATTTTTATCCTTCTACTTTTAAAATTATATTTTTACCCCTCATGTATCAACTATAAGTACCATGCAACCCTAAATTTTTCACCAATCAAACTTTTAGTTCTCTTTTCTCTCTCGCTTAATAATCTATCAAAGCTCTCAATTATTTATTGTCAAATTATTTCTCAATGTTTGAAGTTAACAAAGAGCTAGCTTGAAGCTTTTAAGTTCAAGTTCACGTTCAAATTTTAATTTACAGTCTAACCCTCCCACAACTTTAATGTATCATGAGTTGTACAGTTGTACCGAGCACACTAATTTTAAAATAAATTTGCACATAACTCAACCCCTAAGCCTGACTTATACCGACAAGCCAAGGTTTAAGTGGCCAGGCTCCCGCGGGCTTCAAAAGGCTTAGGTTTTTCCAGAGGAATGAAGGAACAAATCAGTCTGTGCATTGGATTCCATTGTGATAGTGGATGAAGCTCTTGATTTATCTTTTATGTGACCACACCCTTTTTTTAAAAAAAATTATGTTGAATGGGTGTATTTAGAGCCACCGTTTAAATATTGATCCCGCTCGAAAAAAAGCCTTCGGCCAAAATTTTGAAGCACTCTCATCTAAATTTTGAAAATAAATTCCAGCAATCGCTAGAATTTTGAAGCACCAGGATTTGAGTCAAAACTGCTGAAAAGTTCTAGTGATCGGCTGAATATTTTGATCAACGGTCATGATTTGTGGCAAAATCATGACAGATCACCTAATTTTTCAGAGCTGAATCAAATAACTTGCTGAAATTTCTGGCGAGCGTACTTTAAAATAGCATGAGCTATTTTCCCAACACTTCTGTTACCAAGATACAAAAAAAAAAAATCAACAGTGACAAAGTATCCTATTGTTGTTATTCTCCCCTTCTTTTCCCTGATCTTAAGATTAGAAAATTATAAAGTTTTTCTTGTTTCTATCCTAGTGTATGTATGCGAGAGGTTGAGGACTAGCTCTAGATTCAAAAATTCTAGAAAGTGTTGTAGATGGACATGAATAATTAACCGAAGTCATCCGATGAACGAAGTTAACATACAACAAAGTGCTTAAGAAGAGGAAGCACTATATAAAAAATAAATTTATTTCTCATTTTAAGTTGGTAAATTTCATGTCACCCCACTTCGGTAGTGGGACTGAAACAATAAAATAGAATCAGACTCAATACTTTTGTTAGAACTTCCCATCTTCATTATTATCAGATCACTTTCGAGCATCATCAGACATACATATAAATAAATAAAAAACTTATACATAGTCAGTAGTCACTATTCACACTTAATTTTTCAACCACATAAGTTTCAGGCTCTCAGATAGATGTAAACTTTCGCTTTTTATTCAAAAAATTGAAGAAAAAAGTAGAATTATTTAACCGGCTAGGCATAATAATGTTGTGCATGTTAATATCTAAAGTCATCAAATCTTTAATTGTAGATCAAGATAATATATATAAGGTTATAGTCAAATATATACTTAATTAGAATAAAACTTAAACTCAAAATGTTTCTTGGCGTATTAGTCGAACATTCTGAGGAGTAAAACATACATGGGGATGAATGCTCTAAACTTTAGACTGTCTCCTATGATCCCAGTGAATTTAGTGATTGTTTCGTCACGAACGGCTCTAAACTTTACCTTTTCAAAAAAAAGCTAAAATACATGAAGTCAACAAAATTAGTACTAATATAAGAGTTAAATTTTTTTTAATACCTTCAATCATATTGAAAGTTAAGTTCTTTATAACAGGCAAATAGAAAAAGTATATAATAGAAATTAGAAAGGTCTAGGAAGCTCTGGACTTTAAATAAGGGCCCTTGAGAATGGAAGTGATTAGTAACTGAGTACTTGTCAAAGCACATGGACGACATTCAAATATCATATATAGTGGAAGGAATGTTGGGAGGAAGCTGATAATTATTTAAAAAGCAATTCACTAATTACACTTTAGAATGAGAGGACCTTCTTAATTTCAACATCCACTAATAATACAAACTCTACAATCCTATATATAAACCCTAATTAATAAAAATATCATCTTCCATTCACATATGAACCATGAATCACTACATCCTTTTTTCTTTTACTTGATTACCTTTTAATTTAATAATGTTTCTTTATCTTCACATTTGAAGTCAAAAAGGTCACTCACGTCGCCAACTTTGGCTAACCACCAATAATAGGACTTTGAGAAATATATTTTGAGATAACACTTTTTACTCGTGAATACATCTTTAGGAAAAAGTTGTCTCTATATATTTCTCGAAGTCCTATTACCCGTGAATACATCATTGTCTCTAGAGTTTGATAATTTTTACTGCTTTAATCACAATTTTTATAATTCTGAAGTTGTTGAACCTGATATAAGAAAAATTAAATTATGGTGGATGTCTACTCTTCTTCCATGATCTTTTCAAATGTTTAATGACATATTCAATGACATATTCAATGACATATTTCTATGCTTAATGACATATTCAATGACTTATTTTTCTTCACTTTTCATGCTTATATAAAGGCCTTGTAATAGATAGGAAAATACACACAATTGAAGAAAAAATAAGAATCTCTCATCTCTTTCTCTTTATATCTCTTAGCTTGTTTTTTCCTTGTTCTATATTGTTACTTTGAGCTATATTTTATAACACGTTATCAGCACAAAGTCTCTAACCTCAAGATTGAATTCCACTTCTGGTAAGGTATATCTCGATAATCTATTGTCAAAATTATTCAGATTTTATTCAGAAAGGTATGTAGTGTTACAGACAGGTCTTTCTGCTATAGCAACAAGTCCGAGTTTTAAACCAGATAAGTTCGTACCACTATTTAGAATAAGCAATGGCCTAGTTATTAGAAAATTAGTATTTATGTGGCAACTAAAGATGTCACCTTGTTAAATTTTCATGACCTAAATAATAGGTGGCATGCGGTATACTAAATAATCTACAAAATTAAAATTATACTTTATTATGTATGCTTATAGTTTTACCTTATAATACGATTTTAGTATGCCTAGTATAATGATTATATATTTAGTTTACTTTCAAATATATAATAATAATAATAATAATAATAATAATAATAATAATAATAATAAAAAACTTAACTATTTTATTTTGATAAGATAAAATATTAGTACAAGAAGTATATACTACACCAAATTTTTCATTGATGATAGTTCTTATCAAATTAACATGTTGAATCATTTCTATATGGAAAGGATATAGTAGTAGATGGTAGACAGAGATTTGTCCACTATATTTTTGATTCCCTGATTGACTTAAAGGTTCTGCTCTATCTTTTTATTTTTCTAGAGAGTATAATACTTAGTTTCCCCAAAAGTGCATGATAAATAGTAGTACTATTATTCTAATTGATACATAATTTTTCCTTAATGTTCTGGTCATATCACTTTCACCTTGAAGTAAGCTTATTGCAGCAAAGACCACATGTGAATTTTTAATATTATTTTATATTTTCATATATCTGTTTAACACTAATTACTTAGCTGATTTGAGTAAACGAAAGTCTATTGTTGAGAATTATATCCAAATGATATTATGAAGAGTTTAACTCAAGAGGTAAGCATTTTCTTCGTATTTGAAATTGTTTTTGTTCTTTGTTATTAATGATATCAACTTCAATGAGTTCAAGTCGCAATACACCATGAGGGTAAGACATCAGGATCAAGTTCTGATACTTCATGATGATAAAAGTTGGGTTTGAGTCCCAATTCATTATGGCCTAACATGCCTTTATATTGGTAAGATATTTGGTTTGAGTCTCACTATACCATATTGATAATATAATAATAACTAAAGAAAAATAATATATTTTTCATGAAAAGGCATTAATATTGTCCCACTTGATTTGCTCCATTCTTGAAGTGAATGTGGTAGCGGCACATAATAAGTCAAAATGAAGACAAGTGGTTGAACAATGAACGTGGGCGTTCCAAAGATCAAAATAATAATAATCATCACTATGATTATAAAAGGAGAACAATAAGAGTTCTCAAAATAGTCATTCAAAATGTGAAGGCAATGTTTACTATCAAATTGGTTTGAAAAATAATAAAGCACGCCACTAATTATGATCCATTCCTTGAAGAGAATGTGACTTGTGATAAGCATTGAGAATGCAGACCCATTCCTAAAGGTGAATGTGGCAATATATGATAAAAGTAATGAATAAAGACATGAAGTGCATGATTAGATGAATACCACACAACTCACCTCTAAGGAAGGTTTGAGTGAAATAAAGAAAATAAAAATTATTGTGTGGTTACATGAATATGTCATTGATCGCATATATGTGATACGCCAAAAAACAAAATTATTGTGCCTTATAAAAGGTTATTAAAGGCAAAATTAAAGCAAGAAATAATTTTGCTTATGATAATTTTGACTACGATAATTTATTATGATATAATTTTCTCTGTGAAGGAGACATTTACTATATGAATGGTGTGACAAAAGATCTTGTAGTACAAAAGTTATTAAGAGCTCCGGAAAAATTAATTTGTTACTACCCGGATGAATAAAATTATTCACGACATTAATATTGTAAAGTTTCAAAAGAAACTTTTTGAGTTTCAAATGTATAAGTCAAAGTGGTTGGCATATTGAGACTATAAATGAAAGGAATATTGAATATCTTCATATTTCTATAATCATAACGGGTAAATATGAAAGGTTACCCGATTTGTTTTCTATTTGTACTACACAAATATAAGCATGATGATGGAATCATATGTCACAAGTAAACTAGAGGTTTACTGAAACAAATATTAGTTGGCATGACCGGTTGACCATCCCGGTTCAATTATAATGCGAAAAATTAATTGAGAATTATATTGACGTATATTGAAGAAATAGAAGATTCTTCAAGAATTTTCTTGTGCTGCTTATTCTCATGATATACCAGTTAAGGTTGGGATTGAATCCCTTAATTTCTGGAACAAATAAAAGGTGATAAATATATGGGCCCAGTCACTTGCCATGTGGACCGTTTACTATTATATGATATTAATAGATGCATCTATTCTATGGTCACATGTGCATTTGTTATCAACTTGCAGTTTGGCTTTTGCAAGATTGATAGCTCAAATTATTAGAGCACAGTTCCAGAATATAAATTATGATGATTTATTGTTACGTCCCAATTTTACCTATAGATCGTGATGGCGCCCAACACTACAGCTAGGCAAGCAACTAATAAATTAAACATATATCGATAAAATTTAAATCCAAAAAAAATAATAAGACAACAAATTCTACCAATGTGTGTGCCAAGACCTGGTGTCACAAGTATATGAGCATCTAGTAGATTATGCAAAACTCCAAATACTGTCCGAAATGAAAATAGACAGAATAAAAATAATACAAGAAGAGGTACTGGTAGCTGCAGGACGGCTCAGAAAGGCAACTCACCACTACGCCCCTAGATAACGAGGATGTGCGATGATAGGTCCTCCACTAGTATAAGTCTCAGATCCTGTACAAAAAGTGCAGCAAGTGTAGCATGAATACGTAAACAACGTGTACCCAGTAAGTATCAAGTCTAATCTCGAAGTGGTAGAGACGAGATGGCCGACTTTGACACGCACTAAGGGTCAACAATAATAAATGGAATAAATTATAATTATTCAAGTTAGCATGATTCACTAAATTAACAATAATTTATTTAACCACCAGAAATAATTAAATTCCTTCAAATGCAACAATTCTCAATATATTAATAAAATTCTTTCAATTCAAATAATTTTCAATTTATAAATTTGTCTCATTTACAAGAATAACAAATAATTCCTTAACAAGCAGGAATAATAATTTCTTCAATATTCGAAAGATCTCCAATTTATCAATTAGTTTCGCAAGCTAAAACAAACCATCAAAGTATCGTGTAATTATTATTATTAAGCATGATTTCTGCCGAGGTCGTACGACCCGATCCAGAGTTTCGTATACACTGCCTAGGGACGAGCGGCACGATCCATAAATTCATCTATCCTGACGAGGCGTTCGGCTTGCTCCACAAGAAATGAGGACATTTTCTTATGTACCTCCAGAATGAGGGTATATTTATTATAAGATAAATTCAGGAGGAAGAACAATTTCTCTTAACAATTAATTAATTTAAACAGAAATTCAAGCATATGAGATTTTCATCCTTTAATACTTTTATCTAACAATTCACAATATATATATATATATATATATATATATATATATATATATATATATATATATATATATATATATATATATATATCAAATAATTTAATTAAGTAAAGACTACCATTTACCTAAGTAATTTATGCTTTTGAGTCCTAAACTACTCGGACTTTAGCATTAATAGTAGCTGCACGGACTCTTGTCACCTCGTGCGTACGTAGCCCCCACAATTAGCAACAATTATTTAATTTAATCACCTATGGGGTAATTTCCACCTCACAAGATTAGACAAGAGACTTACCTTGTCTCAAATTTCACTTTCCGATCAAAATGTCACGTAAAAACTCAATTCGATGCCGAAAAATTTGAAACTATCCAAAAATTATATAAAATAATTAATACATGTTCAAAAATTCAAAAATCATCTATTAAATAAATTACCCTATCCAAAATGGTAAAAATTTTAAAATTCACCCCGGACCCACGTGTCCAGATTCCGAATATTTTTCGGATGAAAGCGTTACCCATAATCTCAAGAACTCAAATATATAATTTCTATCCAATTCTATAACTATTTTCGTGGTTAAAATCCCATTTTTATAAAAATCTAGGTTTTTCATTTAAGCCTTTGATTTCTAAGATTTACTAGTTATAATCTACCCATAATATATGTATTTAATTCAAGGGGTATAGAATTAACTTATCTTCCAATTGCTAGTTGAAATTCCCCTCTCAAAAGCTTTGAAATCGCCCGAAAATGGAGGAAAAATGGGCTCAAAATGTCTGAGCCTCGATTTTAACACATTTTGCCAAACAGGGGTTTCGCACCTGCGGAAGGTGTACCGCACCTGCGGCTTTCGCACCTGCGGAAAAGCCTCACAGGTGCGAGCTTAACTTGACTGTCCAACTCCGCATCTGTGCTCTTCATCTCGCACCTGCGCGTTCACAGGTGCGCCCGAGATTCCGCACCTTCGATGGCAAGCCTCCCCTTCTCTCTTCACTTCTGCGAATAAGCCTCGCATCTGCGAGTGTCATTCCTGCAAGCTTCTGACGCACCTGCGGCTGGCCAAGCGCAGGTGCGATTTTGACCGTAGCTGGGAGCTTCAGTTCTGGCTCCCAATTCCCAACTTTGTCCGAGCCTCGTCCGATTGACACTCGGGGTCCCCGGGGACCCTCCCGAACATACTAACAAGTTTGAAATCGTAAAACAGACTCACTCGAACTCACGGAATATGTAAAACAATATCAAATCTATGAATCATACCCCCAAACCAAATTGATTCAAACTCAAGAATTTTAAGTTCTTCAATTTACTTCCAATGCGCCGAAATATACTTAAACTACTCGGAATGACACAAAAGTTTGCGTGCAAGTCTTAAATTACCATACAGAACTATTCCCAAACTGACTCCAATTACTCAAAAATTTACTCCAAACCAAATTTAAAGAATTTTAAACCTTCAAATAGTTGATTTTTACTATTAAGTGTCAAAACGCATCCGGGTTATCCAAAACCCGATTCGGATATATGCCCAAGTCCAAAATCATCATACGAACCTATTGGAACCGTCAAATCCCGATTCCGGGGTCGTTTTCCTAAAATATTGACCGAAGTCAAACTTGGCCATTTAATGTCAACTTAAGGAACCAAGTGTTCCGATTTCAACCCAAACACTTTTAAATCCCGAACCAACCATCCCCGTGAGTCATAAATTAATAAAAGTATATTCGGGGAGTTTAATTTTAGGGAACGGGTTTCTAAAAGTTAAAATGACCGGTTGGGGGTGATCCCAACAAAAGGGAGAGAAAATGGGCTGCTAAAAAAGTAATGCATATAATGAATTATTATGAGTACATCTAGATCCTCGTACGAGAAAATGTGAATTTAAAGTTCAAGTGATAATTCATTTGCAAAATATTGCGAGGCGTATTTGCTGACCCAAAGCTAAATGTCATATTCAGATGCTAATGCTCCAAATAAAATAAAGTTCATAATGAAAAGAGTCTATGGCATGCATGAAGCATAATAGACTAATCGGTTCCAAATATAAAACTTCTTGAAGAAGGAGAGGAGCAAATGTTCAGGATGGTCATAATAAAGAGGCAAGTGCTCTAGAAGAGCACCATGACATAACACTTCATAAGACCTCATGGGAGAGGCTCAAGTACCTGAAAATAATAAGATAAAAAGATCTCAATAAGTTAACTCTTTATTGGGTAATAGTAGAACCGATATAAAATGATCGTCGACGATAAAGTTAATATAATGTAGCGCTCAATATTATTAATATTGACGAGGATTTTGAGCTCAAATCTATCATGAAATTTGGACAGATAAATGATTGACCAAATGAAAAATATGCAATGAAAATTGATTTCACCTGAAAAATATGAAGTTGGACGGATAGTCCCAATACCTGGAAGTATAAAGCCAGTGGAGGTATAAATGTGTTCTTGTGCGAAAAAAAAAGGTCAAGCCGATAGACATAAAGACGACTTGTGTCACAAGAAGATTTGTAAATATTCTGGCATTGATTATATAGATACATGTTCTCCTGTGGTGGATGCCGTCATTTCAGATTTTAATATGGCAATACAAGGAAAACGTGATATGCGTATAATGGAAATCATTGAAGGATTTAAATTATTTTGAAGCATATTAAGATTTCCAAAACATTTATAAAATAAAGCTTCAAAAATTCTTATGCGGATTGAAACAATCAGGGCACATGTGGTATAATCGCCTGAGTGAGTACCTGTTGGAAGAAGGGTACAAAAATGATTCAATTTATCCTTGTGTCTTTATAAAAAGATATGGATCTAAATTTGTTATAATCGCCATGTATGTTGATGATTTAAATATCATTGGAACTCCTAGGGAGCTTCCTAAAGCAGTAGACTATTTAAAGAAAGAATTTGAAATGAAAGATCTTGAAAAGACAAAATTTCGTTCTGGTCTACAAATTGAGTATATGATAGATGAATTTTTTGTCCATTAATCTATATACACTAAAAAAAATTTAAAGCGATTCTATATGGATAAAGCACATCCATTGAGTACCCCGATAGTTGTGAGATCACTCGATATAAATAAATATCAATTCCAACCCCATGAAAATAATGAAGAGCTTCTTGGTCCCAAAGTACCATATCTTAGTACAATTGGTGCACTAATGTATCTTTCTAACATTAGAAGGTCTAACATAACTTTTTCAGTTAATGTCTTAACAAGATATAGCTCTAATCCTACAAGGAGACATTAGAATGGAATCAAACACATATTATGGTCTTTAAATGCTTCAACTTTTGCGCCACCCAAGTCAGGGCGCAACATGTCCTTACAAGAAGAGTATACTTAACCTCATAAGGAGTGAACTTCTTGCTGAGATAATAAATGGCTTGCTCTTTCTTGCCCGTGATATCGTGTTGACCCAATACACAACCAAAAGAATTATCTGTGACTGTCAAATAGAGGATTAAAGGTCTGCGGGACCAACACAGGGGGTTTCAGCAGGTAATTCTTGATCTTATCAAATGCTTCCTGACACTCATCGGTCCACTTAACCGTAGCATTCTTCTTTAGTAACTTAAAGATGGCCTCACAAGTTGTCGTGAGTTGAGCAATAAACTTGCTGATGTAGTTTAACCTCCCGAGCAGGCTCATCACCTCAGTTTTATTCTTTGGTGGTGGTAGTTCTTGGATGGCCTTAATCTTTGATGGATTGAACTCGATGCCGCGTCGACTGACTATGAATCCCAACAGTTTCCCCGACGGGACACCAAATGCACATTTCGCCGGATTGAGCTTGAGGTTGTACTTGCGGAGCCTTTGGGAAAACTTTCTCAAATCCCCAACATGGTCGGACTGCTTCTTTGACTTTATGATCACATCATCTACATAAACCTCAATTTCCTTGTGTATCATGTCATGAAATATAGTAGTCATTGCCCTCATGTAAGTTGCCCCAGCATTCTTTAAACCGAATGGCATTACCCGGTAGCAATACGTCCCCCATGGCGTGATGAATGCTGTCTTTTCTGCGTCTTCCTCGTCCATCAGGATCTGATGATATCCCGCATAACAATCCACGAAAGACCCGATCTCGTGCTTGGCACAATTATCAATCAGAATGTGGATATTCGGCAATGGAAAGTTATCCTTTGGACTTGCCTTGTTGAGATCACGATAATCAACACACACCCTCGTCTTACCATCCTTCTTTGGTACTGGTACCACATTAGCTAACCAAGTGGGATACTGAGTGACCCGAATGACCTTTGCCTCCAGTTGCTTTGTGATTTCTTCTTTAATCTTCACACTCATATCAGTCTTGAACTTTCTTAACTTTTGCTTGACAGGAGGGAATGTAGGGTCGGTTGGCAATTTATGAGCTACCAAATCAGTACTCAAGCCCGGCATGTCGTCATACGACCATGCAAAGACATCTTTGTATGCAAATAGTGTTTTGATTATTTCTTTCTTGATTTGCGGTTCCAGATGCACACTTATCTTGGTTTCTTTAACATTATTTTGATCCCCTAAATTGATTGCTTCGGTTTCATTCAAATTAGGCTTGGGTTTTTCTTCGAAGTGTTTTAGTTCTCTACTAACTTCCTCAAATGTCGCCTCTTCATCGTATTATTTATCTGACCCACACAAGGCTCGATCTCAAACAGGCTATGTGTTTATATATGGAGGCACTGTCATATCTTGGCGATCAACCAAGCAATCAGTCGTGGCTATTTCATCTAATTATGCTAAGATAATTTCTATTCATGAAACAAGTCGAGAATGTATATGGTTGAGGTCTATAATACACCTTATTCGAGACAAATGTAGTTTGAAGTGATACACACAATTGAAGAAGAAATAAGAATTTCTCCTCTCTTTCTTTCTATATCTCTTAGCTTGTTTTTCCTTGTTCTATATTGTTACTTTTAGCTATATTTTATAAGAGAAACTATTTTTTAGTGATATTGAATATTTATAGCTCAGCGTTACTTAGACTTTTAACCAAAAAAAAATTTTAGAGCGCAGTTGGGCGTGATCACTCTCTCACATTAATAATTCAATGTGCTCATGATCAGCGAACGATCTCTTAATTTAATTACTATAGTGGACTAAGTACAAAATCTATACGTCATCTAGCTATGCGTTCTCTATTGCTCCATTCTCCTCTAAGGTTAGTACGATATCTGACTTTCTTCTGCTTATGTTTTCCATGATATTTCATTTGAAATAGCTTCTAAATTTTAAAGAGTATTGAATAGTAAATAAAGTTTTTTTTTGAACAATATATTTCGAGATGACACATTTTTGGAAAATATTTTCAGCCCAACCAACACGGCAACACCCTATGTTCCACTCAAGTATCTTGTCATGAAAATGATGGATTTAATTTGAGCATCGGGACGAGTAATATAGAAAGTGACACTTCTTGTTCCCTATAATATTGTTGTGGACAACTCTTGTATTTCCTTTTCTCACGGATGCTTCATGTCACTTGGCGTTGGATCAGCCAGTAGTCAACGAGCTTAGAGTACAGTCTATGAATTTACTAACTCCATTAATTAGCTGCTCACAAGGGCCGAGTATAAAAAATTTCATTATATATTTAAAAATATTTGACCCTAAACTAGATTATTATTATTGCATATTGACTAAAGATTATTGTAGAAACCCATAAAATTTAAATCCTAAATCCGTTTATAACCACCGCAATGATCTTAAACTTGTAAAGTGATAGAATAGGGTGAGGGCTCCTAAGCATATTATTTGACTCAAGTTTGGAAGACAATAAGAGAAAACTCACCATTATGCCCTTTTCTTCTTTCTAGTGACATATCAAAAGGAAGGAAATAATAAACCGATGTAATTTAGTGATATCAATGGTAGTAGGATTGATTTTCAATGTTTATTTCTCCTTTTCATTTCCTATACAATTTGCCAATGTAATAGTGTATACGGTCAAAACCGAGTTTGCCTTTCTTGTGATAAATCGAGATTAGAACATAATAGTCTGAGGTTCATCATTGTAATATCGAGCCATGATGTGAAGTTAAGTTGTCGAGCTCGGGCCCCAGAGAACGATCAATATCGAGTTCGACCAAGATCGAGCTCGAGACCAAGAGACCGTTCAAGATTGAGATCGGCCAAAGATCGAGACCGAGCCGAGAAACAAAAAAACTGTTATAGCCATAAGTGGGGAGAGAATCTCGGCGAAAATCACGGCTTGAATCAAGGAAAAGCTAATTAATTAATCTATCATAGGATCTTCACTATGTATTTTTAATTATATCCAAAATAGGATTCCCCCACTATATTAAGAGTTGTTATCATTTGTAGACATTCATTGATTCAAACATTATTCTTTCTGAGATATATAGAAAAGAGAGCAAATATTATCCTTTTTGGCTTTTGATACATAGTCATATTATTTTTTCTATCAATCGTTCTTCACTCAATTTGGATGTGCTAAAACTTGAAGGCTTAGGCCAACTAGTTCATTCGGTTTGTATTCATTTCTTTTATAACTAATTTCGATATTTATTTATATATCTTTTGCGATTTGTATCAATTTATATCACGTATCCTTAGAACTACGTATAAATTCAACTATATCCATTTTTCGGGTAAACAGTTTGGCGCCCAATGTGGGGCTAAGGATAATAGTGGTTATTTGGTACGAATCTCTCCAAAACGCACTATTTTACACTTGCTCTTGGAAGTATCTTTGATTTTAGGTTAAAAATGATGAACCCTCAATTAATGGCCATACCTATCGACAACGAAGTTGGCCATCAAGATGAGAATAACAACCTGACGCCCGAGGATGAAAGGCCACTCGTTGACCCCGTTGGAACTCGGGTCATAGATCCAATCGACGTTAATTCACATGTGAACATTGAGGCGAACCAACATTTCGACCACGAAAATAACATTCATGGTGGAACTCGATCTGCAGTTCGAAAAACCCAAAATGTTGGAGAAGACGGGATTAGCCTACGCATGATTTTCGAAATATTGCAAGCTCAACAGGTAGCGATAGCTCAGCTGCATAGCCAAACCCATGCACAGAGCTGGACCGAGCCCGGTCCACCCAAGAAGTCACCCACAGAACGGGGCTAGCTTCAAATAAATAGAAATCGGGGACTAACCCCGAAATTATAAAGATGCTCGAGGAACTGACAAAACGGATAGAGTCAGGAGAAAAGAGGATTGAAGCAAACGACAAAAATGTAGAGACTTATAACTCCAGGGTTGATCAGATCCCGGGGGCACCGCCAATATTAAAGGGTTTGGATTCCAAAAAGTTGGTACAAACCCCCCCCCTCCCGAGCGCAACTCCTAAACCGATCCCCAAGAAGTTCCGCATGCCTGAAATTCCTAAATATAATGGAACGACCGATCCCAATGAACATGTCACCTCTTACACATGTGCCATTAAAGGGAACGATCTAGAGGATGACGAGATCGAATCCGTATTGTAACCCCCCGGAAAATTTTGTAGAACTTAAGTGTAAAGCCCGGTAAAATTTGCAAAGAAAATAATGTTTCATGGTTCCGGACTAGGATTACGTGTTTGAGGATTGTAGAAATTCTTCTCGCCGTAGCTCGGACCTTTTGGGTTGAACAATGCACGGAAAAGTAAAGGAAAAGTTTTGGCGGAAAAGTATATTTTTGCGGTCCATTATACGACCGCAGAATCACTATGCGGACCGCATAATGGCCGCAGAGTGAGGAAGTTAATTTGGTCTGTTGGAAGCAATTATGCGATCGACTATGCGACCGCATAACTGTTATGCGGTGTACTATGCGATCACAGAACAGTTATGCGGACCGCAGACTCAGACAGATTTTTGGTCATTTTGGACACCAATTATGCGACCGATATGCGGTCCACATAACCATTATGCGGTCGCATATGCGACCGCAGAACCTGTTCCGGAGCTTCATTTTTGGGTTTTTAAAACCCGACCCTATTTCGTTAAATACACTCTTTGGGTCATTTTTGAGGTATAATCTGATATTTTAGAGTGACAGAGAGTGCCCTAGAGTGAGAAGGTATTCCTCAATAATTGATTCTTCAATTCTTGCTCAAGTTTTGGAAGATTAAGGAGGGAAACTACTAGGTCTTCATCCTAGAGGTAAGATTCTACACCCTAACCCCTCAATTTCAAATTTTGTCTAGAAATGGGTAATAAGCAAGATAATTTCTCTGCAAAAGGGTTGTTTATTTTACATGCATGTGTTATCAAAGGGTGTAGAAAGATTGTTGAGCTAAAAATGGTAAATATTGGGTTGTGGGATGATGGAATCCTCCATAAAAGGACCTTGAACCTTAATCCACGCTTAGTATTTGATAAAATGCTCAAATGAGCTGAGACCATGAATATCTTCCTAATTATGGTTCAATTTTGTTATGTCTCAAATAGATTGGGATTGCTAGAATTTTCGGAACGTTGTAGTAATTTAAGGAAAGATCAATTGAGGTATGTTGGCTAAACTTTCTCTCTTGGAATTGAATTCCATAATGTTTCCGTGAGTTTCAAAGTATGAGTTGCGTATTAAATGTGGTGGCTTGAATCGTATTTCAAATGAAAGTTAGTATGCCAAATTGTGTGAGAAAATCTCAATATTCTTAAGACTCATAATTGCTGATATGTGTACCTAAATTCTTGATTGGGAATGTCTTATTGTTGATAACCTATAAAGATGGTTGGAAGTAAAATCAGTAAATTGGGAATATAAAGTGTGGCCAACGTGCCAATAGTGAAAGTTATACTTGTGGCCAATGGTGCCAATGAAACGAAATAATGTGAGAAAGATTATGAAATGAGCTTTGACTCAACTATTCCAAAATTGACTTCGACAATATAATTGGCTAAAAGTTTATGAACTCAAGTGATGCCCATATATGGCTGTTTTAGCTAATGTTATGCTTTGTAATTAATTTTCAATGTGTTTTGCATTCTTACATATTCGTGAGTGGAAATTGTGTCTAATTTTAATTTGTACTTCGATATCCAATCATTTTACTCTATTTATTGGAAAGAAATCGATTGTGTTTAATGCCTTCATTTCTAATGAATTTAAAGTTGTGATTTTCGGAATATTCTACTTGTTGATAATTATGATGATTATCTATGAAAGGGAAGAAATGAAAGTGTGGAATATGAAATACGGCCATTGCGCCATGAATAAAGAATCATATGTATGGCCAAGAGAGCCAATGAAATAATAATATTGTAAGTGGTTGAAAGTACGGATTAGGTGATATGTGATGTGAATGGTTATGAGATGTACGTATTTGTACTTTGTTTCCAATGTGTTATGAAACCCTATGGATGGTCTATGAAACACATAGGTATATTGTGTTATGAAACCCTATGGACGGTCTATGAAACGCATACGTATATTGTGTTATGAAACCCTACAACATGTGGCATTGATCAATGATAGCAGTACACTCCTTTCAGCTAATTTGGTGAGCCTCACTTCATTTCGGGGTCATGTATCTTTTGTTTCTCATGTACTTTGTGGTTGAGATATAGCCGGGACCTTGTTGCCGGCATTTCCATATTACTCTTCAGTTGTACTTAGAGGCTCCGTAGATAGGTTGTGGGTGGTATTTGATGTTGGGAATTGGATTAGAACTGTTGGTATTTAGCAACATATTTTTCATTAAATCTATAAACTCGTACTATTTTGGAAATATTGAATGATGCTGTTAATGGGAATGAAATAGAAGCGGTTAATGAAATCTCTTCAGTATTTGATTAACGAAGTACATCTCCTCTTTATTCACGAATGAATTTGGGTAGAATGAAATCTATTAGGCTTGCTCAGTCGGGTTCACTCGGTAGAGCGCCGGTCGCGCTCCTCGGTTTTGGGGCATGACACGTATTATTAAAGAAATTCAGGGAAACCCTGTCAAAGAGAGCAATGATATGGTATCATAATTTACCACTTAACTCTATCGATTCTTTTGTCATGCTTGCAGATTCTTTTGTAAAAGCACACACCGGAGCCATAAAGGTCGAGACCAGAAAGTCAGACCTTTTCAAGGTAAGGCAAAAAGATGACGAGATGCTAAGAGAGTTCGTATCTCATTTCTAAATGGAACGAATGGATCTACCACCGGTCACAAATGATTGGGCCGTTCAAGCTTTCACCCAAGGACTGAATGAACGAAGCTCAATGGCTTCACGGCAGTTGAAGCAGAACTTGATTGAGTACCCGACTGTTACCTGGGCCGATGTACACAATCGATATCAGTCGAAGATTAGAGTCGAAAACGACCAGTTAGGTTCTGGGTCCGTTATTTAAAAAGGACATCGACTGAGAATCGAGGTCAAACAGGGACCGATACCGGCCGTATAACGAAGATCGTAGGAGTAGAGAACCAGGACGCAACTCCGTACGAGGCGAAATGAGAAGTGATCGAGGCCAAGGTTCTCGAGGGCTGATGAACAAGAATGGTTGCGATAGGCATACCGGAAGCACCGCGGTTATCAGAGTATAACTTCAACATTGATGCATTCGCCATCGTGTCGGCTATCGGACGCATCAAAGATACTAAATTGCCTTGACCTCTGCAGTCCGATCCATCCCATAGAAATCCCAATCAAATGTGCAAGTATCATGGCACACATGGCCACAGAACGGAAGATTGGAAGCAGTTGAAAGAGGAGGTAGCCCGATTATTCAATGAAGGGAACCTTCGAGAGTTTTTAAGTGACCGGGCCAAAAACCATTTCAAAAACAGAGAATTCAATAGACAAAACGAACAAGAAGAGCCACAACACATTATCCACATGGTCATCGGAGTGATCGATGTCCCCCAGGGGCTAGTGCTTAAATTCACTAAGATGTCGATTATAAGAGAGAAGCGATCTCGAACTCAGGATTACATACCTAAAGGAACCTTGTCTTTTAATGACGAAGACGTAGAAGGAATCATGTAGCCTCATAACGATGCACTGATAATATCTTTACTTATGAATAAAACTCAAGTTAAGCGTGTGCTAATTGATCCAAGTAGTTCGGCTAATATCATTCGATCGAGGGTCGTAAAGCAACTCGATCTACAGAACCAGGTCGTGCCCACAACCCTGGTACTAAACGGATTCAATATGGCATGTGAAACTACTAAGGGCGAGATAGTTCTGCTATTAAACGTGGCCGGGACCATCCAAGAAACAAAGTTTCATGTGATCGAGGGCGACATGAGGTATAACGCCCTGTTCGGGAGGTCGTGGATCCACAACATGAGAGCAGTACCCTCGACCCTTCACCAGGTTCTAAAATTCCCAACACCAGAGGGAATCAAAACAATCTATGAAGAGCAACCAGCCGCAAAGGAAATGTTTGTCGTCGATGAAGTAATTCTGATATCAACACTCTCATCGATAAAGGGATCAAATTCGAAGGAAAAATGGGATACCAAATAGCAATCACAAACGTCGGCCTCGACCCAACTAGAGAAGCAAAAGACTGATGAAGATGGTGATTATGGGATCTCATGATCCTTTGTGGTCCCCGATGATTCCGACGCTGCCAAATCAACGGTCGAAGAACTGGAGCAAATCACATTAATCGAACATGTGCCCGAATGAAAGGTATACCTGGGCACGGGGTTAAGTCTCGAGCTAAGGAAAAAGCATATTCAATTTCTTATAGCTAACATGGACTATTTCGCTTGGTCCCATCTTGACATGACAGGGGTCCCACCGGAAATCACCACTCATAGACTAAGTTTGGATCTGAAATTCAATCCGGTGAAGCAAAAAAGAAGGCCCCGGTCTGAAGTCAAATATGCCTTCATCAAGGACGAGGTAACGAAACTTCTCATAATAGGATCCATTCGAGAAGTAAAGTACCCCGAATGGTTAGAAAACGTGGTGGTAGTCCCTAAGAAGGGAAACAAACTTAGAATGTGTATAGATTATAAAGACCTGAATAAAACATCCCCCAAAGACTCTTTTGCTTTGCCTAATATCGATCGTATGATCGATGCCACGGCCGGCCACGAGACTCTCAGTTTTCTCGATGCCTACTCCGGGTACAACCAGATACAGATGAACCCGAATGATCAGGAAAAGACCTCGTTTATCACTAAGTACGGTACCTACTGTTATAACGTAATTCCATTCGATCTAAAAAATGCTTGTACAACTTATGAACGCCTAGTAAACCGAATGTTCGAAGAACAAATAGGAAAATCAATGGAAGTTTATATTGATGACATGTTAGTTAAGTCCCTACGAGCAGAGGACCATTTAAAGCATTTGCAGGAAACTTTCAATATACTGAGGGAGTACAATATGAAGCTCAACCCTGAAAAATGTGCATTCGGGGTTGGCTCGGGCAAGTTTCTTGGTTTCATGGTGTCAAATCGGGGAATCGAGATCAACCCCGATAAAATTAAAGCTATCGAGGATATCACAGTAGTGGATAATGTAAAGGCCCTGCAGAGGCTAACGAGACGGATAGCTGCCCTAGGATGATTCATTCTGAGATCCTCAGATATGAGCCACCAATTTTTCTCACTACTTAAGAAGAAAGAGCAACTTTGCATGGACTCCGGAATGACAGCAGGCCTTGGAGGAAATAAAACAGTATTTATCGAGCCCGCAACTGCTTCATACCCCGAAAGTGGACGAACAACTTTACTTGTACTTAGCTGTCTTGGAGATAGAGGTAAGTACAGTCCTAGTTCGAGAAGAACAAGGTACGAAATTCCCTATTTATTATGTCAGTAAGACCTTAGGCGAGGCCGAAACTAGATATCCACACTTAGAAAAATTAGCGCTTGCTTTAATAAGTGCCTCTAGGAAACTAAAACCATATTTCCAATGTCATCCGATATATGTTGTAACAACTTATCCTCTTTGAAATGTTTTACACAAACCCGAGCTTTCGGATCGATTGGCCAAATGGGCCATAGAAATCAGTGGGTATGATATTGAGTATCGACCCCGAACCGCCATCAAATCTCAAATCTTGGCGGACTTCGTGGCTGACTTTATGATGGCCTTCGTACCCGAGATTGAAAAAGAACTACTGATAAAATTGGGTACATCTTCAGGAGTCTTGACCCTCTTTACGGACGGTGCTTCGAACGCGAAGGGGTCCGGACTAGGCATCGTACTAAAATCACCCACATGTAATGTAGTTAGACAGTCTATCCGAACTACAAAATTGACTAACAATGAGGTTGAGTATGAGGCCGTGATTGCAGGTCTCGAACTAGCTAGAAATTTGGGAGTGGAAGTCATAGAGGCTAAGTGTGATTCCCTCCTCGTGGTAAACCAAGTTAATGGGACTTTTGAAGTCCGAGAAGATCGAATGCAGAGGTACGTGGATAAACTACAGGTGACTCTACATCGATTTAAGGAATGGACCTTGCAACATGTACCCCGAGAACAGAACATCAAGGCTGACGCTCTTGCAAACTTAGGTTTATCGGTCGAAGATGACGCACTCAACTCGGGGACTGTCATACAACTCCTGAGATCGGTAATCGAAGAAGGTCACACCGAGATAAAATCCAAAACTTTAACCTGGGATTGGAGAAACAAATACATAGCGTACTTAAAGAACGAGAAGCTTCCATCATATCCAAAGGAATCGAGAGATCTACGTACAAAGGCAGCACAGTTCACCTTGTCTGAAGACGGAACTCTATTTAGAAGGACGTTCGATGGACCATTGGCAATATGTTTGGGACCGGGAGATACCGACTACATCCTACGGGAAATTCACGAGGGCACTTGTGTAAATCATTCTGGTGCCGATTCACTGGTCCACAAAGTAATCAGAGTAGGGTATTATTGGATTGATATGGGCAAGGATGCAAGGGAGTTCGTTCGAAAATGTGACAAATGCCAAAAGCATGCACCCATGATTCATCAACCCGGGGAACTATTCCACTCGGTCATATCCCCATGGTCCTTCATGAAATGGGGAATGAACATTGTTAGCCCCCTTCCATCGGCCCCAAGTAAGACTCAGTTTATTTTGTTTATGACTGATTATTTCTCTAAATGGGTTGAAGCACAGGCTTTCGAAAAAGTCAGAGAAAATGAAGTCATAGATTTCATTTGGGACCACATCATATGTCGATTCGGGAAACCATCCAAGATTCTATGTGATAATGGAAAACAATTCATCAGTAGAAAAGTAACTAAATTTCTCGAGGATCACAAGATCAAAAGGATGCTATCAACACCTTATCATCCCAGCGGGAACGGACAAGCCGAATCGACCAACAAAACCATCATCCAAAATCTTAAGAAGAGATCGGCCGATGCCAAAGGAAAATGGAGAGAAATACTACCCAAGGTCCTATGGGCATACCGCATAACATCAAAATCCAGTACCGGAGCAACACCGTTCTCGTTGGTTTGTGGTGTCGAAGCTCTGATATCGGTCAAGGTCGGAGAACCTAGCATCAGCTTTCGACAAAGGAGTCAAATAACGAGACCATGAATACGATCCTAGAATTGTTGGATGAAAGACGAGAGGCCGCTCTCGACCAAATGACCGCCGAAAAATAGCGGATCGAAAGGTACTACAATCGAAGAACCAATCTTTGACATTTTAACATCGGAGACTTGGTGCTAAGAAAAGTCACCCTCAACACCTGAAATTCGAATGAAGGGAAACTGGGTCCGAACTGGGAAGGACCGTATCAGGTTCTCGAAATCATCAAAAAATGATCCTACAAGCTCGGCATGATAAACGGCAAACAACTACCGAGCAATTGGAACGTATCACACCTAAAACGATACTACTGCTAAGGTACAACCGCTCCCATTCTTATTTATATTTCAAAACTAACCCTTGCAGGTGTTCGACCAGAAGCAACTATGGATTCTTCAACACGAAGCCTTTAGGTCTGAAAGCACGCGTTGCACTCTATTTCCCTTAGACCGTTTTTGTCCCCAATGGGTTTTCCGGCGATGTGTTTAATGAGGCAACCATTGATCGTGCTAACTTAGAACAATTCAACAGTATCTGAGGCCTCTTTACAATCAACCTCGAATACTGGGGGGCATTGCCCTCGAATATTAAGTTTAATGCGAGGAAATTACTTCATACCAGCATGGTCTCGATAGAAAATATTAGTAAGGGCCAAACGGTCAAACGAACCATGCCCCCGTAGTTTGCTCGAGACCTGGCACAAAACATGTACGCTTATATAATGATTTATAAAGAGAGAAATTTCTTCTTTACCGATATCTCATATCTTAGAAAAGCTTTTTTACTTCATATTCTCGATCTATTGTGCAAACAGGCTTAAGGGCCAACCATGACCGGAGTTCGGATGAATACCCCCACAATCAGGGACTGCCGTCTGAAAAATCAACGAGATCGAATTACATAAACTCCGAAGATCATAAGACCTCTTAGGCAACCCTCGATTTTATAGGCTACGGCCACCCCACTCGGGGACTGACACTTCTGGCAAGCTCGAAGTAAAACGGGAAAATAAGCCCAAGAGGTAAATCCCGAACTAAAGAGGCTACGGCCGAATTAACACGGATCAGAGACGTCCGAATTTTATAACAAAACAGGCCTTCGAAATCTTTCATAAACCGGTTAAAAAGGCTACCCCCAACAAAGTCATAAAAGGCTTCGATAATATCAAAGGCTCAAAAACTCGAATGAGTAAAAAATTGTTCGAACTCCCGAACAATTCCTTATTTCATGCCAAGGCATTACAAGTTTTGCAAACATGAATGATAATAAACTCTTTCAAGCCGAAAAGGGGACAAAGCCATAAACAATCTTTTTTACAAAAGCCTAAGGGCTGTTTTTTTGTCTTGAGTTCGAGAGACCATCCTCGCTCAAATAAAAAACTTAAGGGTTACTTTACTTCGAGTTCGAGCAAGCACTCACTCGACCATAAAGCCTAAGGGATATTTTTTGTCTTGAGTTCGAGAGACCGTCGTTGCTCAAATAAAAAACCTAAGGGTTACTTTACTTCGAGTTCGAGCAAGCACTCACTCGACCATAAAGACTAAGGGCTATTTTTTTGTCTTGAGTTCAGAAGATTGTCCTCACTCAAATAAAAAACCTAAGGGTTACTTTACTTCGAGTTCGAGCAAGCACTCACTAGACCATAAAGCCTAAGGGCTGTTTTTTATCTTGAGTTCGAGAGACCGTCCTCGCTCAAATAAAGAACCTAAGGGTTACTTTACTTCGAGTTCGAGCAAGCACTCACTCGACCATAAAGCTTAAGGGCTATTTTTTATCTTAAGTTCGAGAGACTATCCCCGCTCAAATAAAAAACCTAAGAGTTACTTTACTTCGAGTTCTAGCAAGCACTCACTCGACAATAAAGTCTAAGGGCTATACTAATTCAGTTCTAATCAAATTGTCTGAACCTCGGACCTTAGAATACAACTTCATAAATTTATAAGGCAGAAAAGCAAAGGAAAACACAAAAACTAAAAAGGCAAGAATAGCCTTATGTTTATATTCAAAGGTTTTTACAAAAGGCCAAATCGGCCCCAGAATAAATACAAAAGAAAAATAAGAAACTTAATATCCTAAGTGGCTTGGTCTTCATCGGAGGCCGTTTCCTCGGGATTTTCCCCGTCTTCAGATTCGCTCGAGCTATCGGAGTCTTCCTCAGGGAAGGCCAGCCTTCGAGCCCTGGTGTCCTCCGCCTTGGCATTTTCAATTCTTCCTCAACATTGAAGCCCTGAGAACTGACCTCCTCGAGAGCTTCCCTCCGTGCCTGCCATTTATCATGTTCGACCATGCTCTTGGCATTGGCCTGGTTAACCTCAACATCGATCCTGAACTGGGCCACTTTAGCACCATCTCTTTTATTAGCCTTGGTCACCTCAGATCTGGCTACGGCCACTTCGGACCTGGCTATGGCCACCTCGGATCTGGCTACCTCTAGTTCATTAGCCAAGCTTGCCTTATCACAAGTGGCCAAATCTAACCGATGCTGAAGCTCCTTAACGCTCTCGATCTGCACTGAGGCGTTTTTTTTGCAGCCCGAAGCTAGCCCTCAGCCAACTCCAATTGTGCTTGAACGGCCTCCTTTTTTGAGGTGAGGATATGAAATTTTCCCCCTCGTCCATTAGCTCATCTACATACAAATTGAGTCGTCTGATCTGTTCAAGCCTCTATCGAACCTACAAAAATCAGATCGTTAGTGGTTATCTCCAACTCATCTTCACTATCGTGAAGAATTATGAATACTTGCTCAACCATCTCCTGGTGCTCATCCCGAGCCACTGCCAAATCTGCTAGAAGTTTCTCACTAAGAAATTTGTAGGAGTCGCTCTTCTAAGTGAGGTTCCGAACCTCGGCCTCATGCTCCTCTCGGATTCGGAGAAAAGCCTCGTGATGCAACACCGAAGCCTACAAACATGGGGAAAAATATTAGAATTATATACAATTCTAAGTGTAAAAAGAAACAACAGAGATGCCATCGAAGTTACCCGATTCAGAGCATGTTGGGCCTCGTTGAAAAGGTAGGCGGGTCCTACCATATTCATCACGGTTTGATCCTCTACAGTCACTAAGGACCGAAGGTAACTAGCAATCCCCACGGGGGAGAAAATATTCGGGCATCCTCCGGGATGGAGAGTACTATTTTCCGCCTGCGGTCAGGATCAACACTCGGGGCCGGGAATCGGTCCACTAATTTTAGGCCCGTTAAAGATTTAACAGCACCCGACCATGATATTTTCTTCGGTACAGATAATCCACCGAACTCGATAAAATCCTCCGAAGCAGCGGACTCGAGACCATCCAAAACGCCATGGATATCGGTCGACTCTTGAATGTCCTCGTAAGATCGACCTTCCAACATATTGGCCTCGCGGATCATAGTATCCAAAAATTGAGGGGATAGGATAATATCGACTATCCCGAGCTCGTCCCTCGAAATATCCTCTGCTGCCCGAGAAGTCCTGCCCTTGGTCTCTCCTTCAACCATCTCAGCTCGAGACGGAATAGTCTCGGCCTTTTCTTGTTCAGGAATTATGGCCAAAGCTCCCTTATCTACCTCAACATTAGCCCGTACACACGCTAATTCCTCTTTTCCTTCTTCGAGCTCATCCCTTAATCGGCGGATCAAATCCGGAGGCATGATACCGGAGCCCCCCTTGAGCTTGCTAGTTCTCTTCACCGATTTTGTCTTTTCCTAGACCGGGGAACTCGGTGCATCTTTTCTCTTCTTCTCTTTAACCTACTTCGGGACAGGGACCTCTTCATCACCAGATGAGGGCCTCATGGAAACATCCCTCCCAAGTCCTACAAAGGAAAAAAAGGGGGTAAGCAAGTGAAGAAGATCGACCGACAAACAAACTAAGAAAGAAACTTACCATGACTACGTGCCTCCCATCGACCTTTTGATAATTCCACCCAAGCACGCTCGGAGTATGGCCTCTACAGCACCAGAACTTCAACCCATTGTTTAAGGTCCGAAATCGGTTCCGGCATCCGAGCCACAGCTGTAACAGGAAAGAAAAAGTGGATCAAGAAAACGAAAGGCAGTCACAAATTAAAACGCTCGAAGGAAAATAAGTACTCACGGTTCATATTTCATTTTTTCAGGAAATGGCATGTCATCGGCAGGGATCAGGTCTGAGGTTTTGACTTGAAAAAATTGGCCCATCCAACCTCGATCACGAGTCTCGTCTATACTCGCAAACGACGCTTTGGTCGCTCGACGAGCAAGCTTGATTAACCCTCCTCGATAGAGTCGGGGACTATAAAGGCGCATAAGGTGATCGAGGGTGAATGGACACCCCTCGATTTTGCTTGAGAAGAATCGGGAGAGAATCATTATTCTCTGAAAAGAAGGGTAGATCTGGCCTAGGGTCACGTCATACCTTTTGCAAAAGGCGACGATAATAGAATCTAACGGGCCCAACGTGAATGAATAAGTATAAACGCTTAAAAACCCTTCCACGTGGGTGGTAATTGATTCCTCAGGCGATGGGACTACCACATGTTTGTCGCCCTAGTTGCATTCCTATTTTACTTTGTCGAGAATCTTCTCGGTGATTGAACACTGGTACCTTGAGATCGGCTCACTTCGGCCCGGTAGCGAAGAAGATTTTTCAACCTTCAAATCGATGACAGTTGAGCACCCTACTGGAACGAACTACTCGGGGCGAGGCTCCGCCGCATCCTCGCCACCGGCAGGTCGTGATGAAGAAGCGACCTCTTTTTAAGGTACCGTTTTGGAGGTTTTCGCCATTGATAAATAAAGAAAAAGAGAATTAGAGTTGTATGTGATGTAAAGTATATGAAGCAGAGGGATTTTTTGAAGAAGATGAAGTGTATGAAGCAGAAGGATTTCCTGAAGAAGATGCAAGAATAGAGAAGAAGCTTTTGAGTGAAAAGTTTGGATGAGGATGAGAGTTTGAATATTTATAACCTGGTGATGACGGTTCAGAACCGATAGTGGCCGAACAACGACTGACTGACATTTAATGTCTTGGTAACTGGACCGACGGGACGTTTGTAATATACGTCATAATCGGGCTCATCGCTGACATCATCATCACTAAGTCGAATTAAAGGAAAACTATATTGTGCATAAAAAGTTAAATTAAAGGTATAAAAAGATGGTTACTTGAGAATTTCTTAATCTGTCTGAGATGCGAGTTATGTCTTGACTAAGCTCCTAAGGTAGAATCCCAATCACCAATTACTAATGTTGTATCTCAAACAAACAGAGTACGCAACTCATACAGTGGTAAAAGTTGAAAGTTATAACCAAAACGTTATGGATCCGACAGCGTCAAAGTAAATATTACTCCCTTAGGGCTCTATTGATACAAATTTTAGGGGTCGTTTGGTTGGGAAATATGTCATCCCAAGATTAATTATTCGTAGATTAATTATCTCGTGATTGTTACCCCACACTTTCGTAGGGATAAAAATAATACTACAATCCATGGATTAGTTATACTGTGGTTTTATCACAACCAAACATGGGATAAAATCATCTCAAATTTAATCCCAGGATTAATTATCCCTTATCCCTCGTATCAAACGAGTCTAATATAAAAATTATCTCGAAACCAAACATAGGATAAAGTTAATCACAAATTTTATAATCCCGAGATTATTATTCTTAGCCATGTACCAAACGACCCCTTAGGTCATTCTTATCTGTTGGTTAAATTTTTGACACGTCTATTAGAAATACCATTTATAATTTTAGCATTTGGGTTATATAAATTGTAATTGACAAGATTACTCGTATATTTTCTTTATATAAGTAATTAATCATCACGTACCTTTTTGAACTAGTAAGGGTAAAAGAAAGGAAAGAAAGGAGGAGATCAATAAAAAAAAATGTTAATCAATCAGAGGTCCAATTGTTTCTAATTGTGACGCGTAATACTAAAAGTAATCATACTCAAAATACAATTGAAGACAATTAATACATTCTTGATCTTTTTAAACTGATTATAGATATTTTGGACGCTTTTTAAAACTAAAGTGTTAAACAAAAATGATAGAAACGAGTAATAACCTTTGCAATTATGATGATTTTGGGTTTGTCATCGGTATGTGCTCATTAATTAAAGACAAAATATATCAAGGGCCTCTCAATATTTTTTAAAAATTCTTTAGACACCTTAAACAAGGGTCTAATCGGCCTGTTGAACTTGTTTTTATGCTTAATGTGACTATTAGACACGCGTTGATGATGTGGCACAACGTATTTATCATATTACTTTGAGAATGTGAAAAGACAAAAAAATATTTTTTCCTTTCTTCTCTCTTCCTTGCTAGATTACGCTCGACTCAGCTGCATCTGGGAAGTCAGGAGCAATGGTGGGTGCATTCGGGTTCCTGTATGTAAAGCATATGCAGGATATCCTGCTGGAATTGGGGTGAGAAATTTCCTTATTGTCCTTGGCGTAATCAACCTTCTAGGAACACTTTTCACTTTCTTGGTTCTAGAATCCAAGGGGAAGTCACTAGAAGAGATCTCAAGGGAAAATGAGGACTCAACTGAGGCAGGAGCACATGTGGAGATCCATCCATTCAATAACAGGACTTTCTATTGCCAAAAACATTACTCCGTCCGTTTCAGTTAAGATGAGTTAGTTTGACTTGACACAAAATTTAACAAGAAGAAAAAAAGACTTTTAAAACATGTGGTGCTAAAAGCTTAAAGGGCAAAAGTTTTGTAAGGCCATGATATTTGTGTAACTATAAAAGCTTCTCATTAAGAGTAAAATGAGTAAAATAAAAGGTTTAAAGTTAAATACTTTCTAAATATATAAATGTGTCGAAAATAAACTAATAAGAAAAGTATGTCATTTAAATTGAAATGGAGGGAGTACAATTTTTTTCTCTTCCCCTCCCGCTTCTTCTGTCTTCCCTCTTGTTTACCCTCAAAATCGGATAACAATTGAATTTGTAAATGGTTTTAAGGATACGTGGACTAACTTGACACAAAACGATAAATTAAATTGCAATTGAAATAAATAATGATAAAGTAAATGCAAACCACGCGAATTGAACAGTCTTAGCCTCGGAAGGTTAATCTCCCTCGAACCAGATACGCTTCGATCGGTGTTAGGATATAGAAAAATAAGAGCGTAAAGAGAAATAATAATAATGCATTGCTTTAGAATGCGTTTTACAATGTCCTCAATAAATTATCAGACCACCCTTTATATAGTAGAGGAGTCCTACTTTAGGTATAATTGTATAAAAGGTAAAAATCCCTTGATTTGCTGATTGCCGGTTCCTTACTGATACGTGCCGAGATTCCCGCCGTAACATTTGCCCGATTACAGATATTTTAGCCTTCTATTAGTTATGCTAACAATGTTTCTTCGAGCTCGTTCGAGGCTACGGTCGACTCCGGGGTCTCAGACTCAATGTTCTCGAAGGAAGGTGTTCTGACCCCGAGTTCTATCCCGGTGTGACTTAGGGTCGATCTTCATTCTTGCATTGTCATGTTTCGAGCCTGTCCTTTCATGTCGTAGGCGAACTCGACCTCGACCGTATACTGATAGTCTTCTCGTTTTTCGGAGAGTAGACAAGAAGAAACAACATGAGCTTCCAATTCTTTCTTCAACACCACACGACAGAAACGACAAATAGTCGAAACGCCTTGTCAGTCAAGTCTTAATGGCATTAAATGTTTGTCAGTTGCTGGTCGGCCATTCCTGGATGCGAACCGTCATTGAAAAACTATGAATCCCCCCCCCCTCATTTGCTCATTCAAACTCTTCATCCGACAAGTGAGGTTTGCTCAGTTGGTAAAAGCACCTCCACCAACAACCGTTAGGTACTGGGTTTGAGTCACGCTGGAGGGGAAATGTGGAAACACTATAGATCCTCCTAATTTGAGAGGGGTTAAAAAAAAATCATCCAAACCTTCTACCCTCATACTTTAGCAATCTTAATATTTTCAGGCACTTATATTTTGGTTGTTTGAGATCTTTTTATAAGAACTTTTGTTCCGTCCAAACCATCAACTGTACTCTTTTAACTTCCTTTTTCCCTTCATTTTTAAAGAAATGGCGAAGACTTCAAAAATCGTTCCCCAAGAAGAAACTCCTTCTACCTCGCGGTCAGCTACCGAAGAGACCGTTTCGCGTACTGCTGTCAAGGAACCAGTACTGGAACCTCCTCTGACAATGTTTATCCCGGGGATGGGGGTGCCCGGTCAATGCTGAATTTGAAGTCGAAAAGTCCTCCTCCGTACCAGGCCAGTGCGAGGAGGTCTCGAGGAACATCTGCTCGATCACCGAGGATATTCTCTCCGAAGTCAAAAAGGATTGTAACTGGGTTGACAAACATATGGTGGTTCCCAAACCTAACGAAGCCATCACCACCCACGTCGAGAGAATCTTAAGTGTTTATACTTATCCCTTCACGCTGGGCTCCTTGGACCCGGTTATCATCGACTTTTGCAAAAGATACAAGGTAACCCTCAGTCAAATTCACCCTTCTTTCTGGAGGATCGTAATCCCCCCCCCCGTTTCGTTATAAGCAAGATCGAAGGGTGCCCTTTCACTATCGACCACCTCATGAATTTATACAGTCCCCGACTCTACCGGGGGGACTGATTAAGCTCGCCCGTTGGGCCAGTAAGGCCCCGTTCTCGAGTATCTATGAAGATCGAGATCGAGGTTGGATAGGCCATTTCGTCCGAGTGAGGACCTCAGACTTGATCTCGACCGAGCACATGTCGTTCCCTGAGAAGTGGAACATGTCACGTAAGTATAATTTTGCTTCCAAGATTTGATTTATCGCTTTTTTCCTTTCTTCTTATCGGTGTTCTATGGTGGTGCAGCTGCTGCCCGGATCTCGAATGCAATTCCTCGACTCAAGGAGTGGGTCGAGGGTATCTGTCACGACCCAAAATCCAACTAGTCGTGATGGCACCTAACTCATCCCGTTAGGTAAGCCAATTACTAACTAACCAATTTCAATGATAATTATTAAAGCAATTTAAGTGAATAAAGATCCTGATCTTATACAATCCCCAAGAATTGGTAGTACAAATCATGAGCTTCTAAGAATAGAGTATACAAAGCAGAAATGAAATAAATACATAGTGTGTTTGAATAATATATAAACAGAGCTTTTATAAATCTAAGGCTACCCTGAATAAGAGGCAGCTACAACATGAACGCAGGTACATCTTCAAATCCCCCAACCATCGAGCACAGCAACAACAACAACCAACATATGCACGCAATGTACAGAAGTGTAGTATCAGTACAACCGACCCCATATACTGAGTAAGTAATAAACCTAGTCGTAGGTTGAAAGTAGTGACGAGCTTCCACAAAGGTCGGGTCCAAAACCAATAGTCCACAATAACCCATAACAATATAAAATAAATAATACCAGAAGTAACTAAGGGATAAAATACTCAGCCAAATAATGATTTCAAAAATAGTAGTTCTTTCTTTCAAATACATCAGTAAAAACCCAAATCGTTTGCCGAAGTTGCCAATAATATGAATAGTTTGAAAACAATAAATTTCTCCAAAAATCTTTTCAATAATAAATATTATGTTTCATTTTCCTTCCGGATAACCCGTGTAAAACAAATGCATCACTATGCCCATCTGTCAAAATGTGTGAGAAATCATGAATGATGTGATGTTGTACAACATGAGAAAAAATACATCTCTATGCATGTATGTCATGTGTGCATGCCGATGCGATGCAACTTAGTGATAAAATAATAAACACTCCCTCGGGCAGAACATCACTCATATACAGCCCCTCGGGAAAACCTCACAGTCACTCGTGCCACTCGGACATATCTTACAATCACTCTTGCCACTCGGGAATACCTCACAATCACTCTTGCCACTCGGGCATACCTCACAATCACTCATACCTCCCAGTCACTCAGCACTCGGCACTTGGCACTCACACTCAGTAGGTACTTGCGCTCACTGCGGGTGTGTACAGACTCCGGAGGGGCTCCTTCAGCCCAAGCGCTATAATCTGCAGTATGGAGCCAACCATGTCGGCTCGGTGTAAAATACACATCTTAATTGGGCCTATCTATGGACCCCCAAATCAACTCGGGTTACCCACAAATAGATAAAAATCCCTCCGAAAATCCATAATGACTGAATCATAACACATTTTATCATCTGGCTAGCTCAGGCCACAACTTCACAGTCCTCAACCATGAAACAATCTGCTCCTGGGAACACCCAATCTCCAAATCCATAGAACACGCGAATCACCATATTTGATTCCGTCTCCACCGCCCGAATGCCTAACACCTCTCTCAAACACGATCATCCCACGAGAAATACTTTAAAAATTCTTCCGTGCCACTTGACAAAATTTGAATATCAGCAGTCTATCAACCATGTGAGTACTGCAATACTAATTTATACATCCGTAAGTCAAAATACAATGCGCCTTCTGAAGTCTGCCCCTTTCTCATACAACACCAAGTAGTAATAGTATTCATCTAGTTATTTGAAACCGTCCATGTTGTCCAACATTCGTTACCTTCTCTTCAAGACTGTACTGCCACCTTGTACATGAAAATCTAGCTTTCGTACAACACATAACATCTATCTTGCCATCATGTGAAAAGCACAAGAATCTTATTATCAACTTTGAGTCACCAATAATTTACATACCATTTTAGCTAGAAACCTTTCTCTTGCTTCTTTGCAGGAGCAAATCACAATAAACAGCACGTTCTCCACACCGGTAGAAACCATCAAGAATACTTTGGAATCCATTTGCACATAATCAAGCCCTTAAAACTAAATTCCTCTAACTCGACCAAGCCACGCAGGTCGCCAAGTCCATGTGTATTGCCACAAAGCACCTGTAGAAAACCCCCACATCATAAGCACCCAAAGAACTGATCATATCCATTACCATACTGATCCAGCCTACTACCCAGTTGTCTTATTTTCTCCAAGTCCCTTTTGAATTAGTTTTCAGATAGATACTTCTTCTTACTAAAATACCATGATCTTTAACCACAACTCACCCTACAAACCCTAGCATAGAACCACAACGCCCTACGACCCATAAGCAACTGTATTCTTCTTAAGCACCTTCAAAAATACCACAACTATAACACTCACTCTGAGAATACCTTATGTGAATTTGAAATTGTTCTTCTTACCTTCCTTATACAAAAATATAGAATCCATAGTCATATAGAATTTCCGCAAGTACAGGAACCATCAAATGCAAACTCGGATTTTATCCATACACAAGTCTGGAAACATTCTCAATTGCTATATATAATTCTCAAACCCACTGGAATTTTCTCGGGAGTCACCCACTTTGCTCAAATCTAATTGCACCGCCCAAATGGGCCAAAAGACACGTGCCCCAATAGCACCACAACACTCAAAGAAGTAACTCTACTTATACACCACATATCAAATTCATACTCTGTGCGCACTACATCATTCACCAATAACAACTCACTCATCCCGCGAATTTCATTTACTCATATGTGCAATATAATCCTTAATCAAGAATTTCCTTATTCGAGTCATCCTTGATCTCAACTTCTGCAATTCATAGCTAACCCACAAGTATTCCCCAGACCAAAATTAAAATTTAGTACCTAACCATGAAATCAAATTGTGAATAGCAGACTCCCCCACTTGGCTCAAAGCCATAGATTAAAACATTCCACAACTCACAATACCAATACTCTCTTACTGCCATAATTCCACAGTCAGTCTAACAAAACTTCTTCCCAAGTTCATACAATGCCAACCATAAAAATACCTCAGTAATCCGCTAAGCTCATATTCATCCTCTTAACACACAAGTCAACTTTCTCAACCAGATTCAGATTCAAATCTCCACCCATACACCCCGTCAGCAGAAAAGAAACTCTCTACTCACATCATAAGGAATACTCTTATATAGATTACGCCACAGGGGATAACCCACCTGCTTAGCCTCAATCTGGTATCTTGTTATATCCTTTTGCAGTCACAATTACTATGCAATTACTTAGTTTATCTGAGTCCAAACTCATTAACCAGACATGAGAGTTTGTTCTGTCCCAAAATTTAACAATGTGAAAGATCCTTCAAAACATATATTACTCGAGACTATTCGTCACATCAAACCAAAAATCAAGCACCCAATGGCCTTTTTCTTTACATTTCAAGGAAACACTTCTCGTCACATTCAAATCGTTTTAACACATTCCGCAGTTACATCGTACTCATCACAAAGCCATTCCACCACTCATCGAGCCACAAATTCCACTGCAGGGTCATTACCGGACATATGAGTCCAATTGTACAGGTTACAACTGAAGCTACCAAGCTTAAGTAGTGGTCTAAACCTGGCCTCAAGTCCTCCAGACTGTCCCATCACCAAAACATAGAATACTCATCTTGAACTTCGTTTATGGGATCACAAGCCGGCGATGCACAGGTGATACCGAGCGCTCATGTGCGCATATGAATACGTGGAAGGAATTAAAAGAGTTTATGGCTCAAGCTGAATCAATCTCGCACGATAAGGAAAGAAAAATGGGAAGTATATATCCTAAATGCCCTGTAGCCTCTCGAAGATAAGTATGGACGTCATCATACCGATCCACAAGACTCTACTAGATACTTGCTCATGATTTGTAGAACCTATGAACCAAGAGCACCGATACCACCTTGTCACTACCCAAAATTCAACTAGTCGTGATGGCACCTAACACATCCCGTTAAGTAAGCCAATTACCAACTAACCAATTTCAAAGATAATTATTAAAGCAATTTAAGTGAATAAAGATCTTGATCTTATACAATCCCCAAGAACTAGTAGTACAAATTATGAGCTTCTAAGAATAGAGTATACAAAGCGTAAATAAAATAAATACATAGTCTGTTTGAATAATACATAAACAGAGCTTTTATAAATCTAAAGCTACCCTGAATAAGAGGCAGCTACAACAGGAATGCAGGTACATCTTCAAATCCCGCAGCCATCGAGCACAACAACAACAACAGCCAACACCTGCACGCAATGTGCAGAAGTGTAGTATCAGTACAACCGACATCATGTACTGAGTAAGTAACAAATCTAGCCGTAAGTTGAAAGTAGTGACGAGTTTCCACCAAGGTCGAGTCCAAAACCAATAGTCCACAATAATCCATAACAACATAAAGCAAATAATACCAGAAGTAACTCAGGGATAAAATACTCAGCCAAATAATGATTTCAAAATAGCAGTTCTTTCTTTCAAATACATCAGTGAAAACCCAAATTGTTTGCCGAAGTTGCCAATAATATGAATAGTTTGAAAACAATAAATTTCTCTAAAAATCTTTTCAATAATAAATAATATATTTTATTTTCCTTCCGGATAACCCGTGTTAAACAAATGTATCACTATGCATATCTGTCAAAATGTGTGAGAAATCATGAATGATGTGATGTTGTACAACATAAGGAAAAATACATCTCTATGCCTGTATGTCATGTGTGCATGCCGATGCGATGCAACTCAGTGATAAAATTATAAACAGCCCCTCGGGCAGAACATCACTCATATACAGCCCCTCGGGCAAACCTCACAGTCACTCGTGCCACTCGGGCATACCTCACAATCACTCTTGCCACTCAGGGCATACCTCACAATCACTCTTGCCACTCGGGCATACCTCACTATCACTCATGCCTCCCAGTCACTCAGCACTCGCCACTCGACATTCGCACTCAGTAGGTACCTGCGCTCACTGGGGGTGTGTATAGACTCCAAAGGGGCTCCTTCAGCCCAAGCGCTATAATCTGCACGGACAACTCACGTGTTGCACGGATAATTCATGGGCTATAATAATAAAGTATGATGCAGGCGGGCAGCCCCGATCCACAATCATCCTCACAATCAGGCCCTCGGTCGATATCAAACATGTTGCGGCGTGCAGCCCGATCCCATAAATATGCAACATGCTGCGGCGTGCAGCCCGATCCTATAAATATCCTCACAAATCAGGCCCTCGGCCTCACTCAATCATCAATCTCTCCAGTCTCTCGGGCTCACAATGTCATGAAAAATAGCCCAAAAATGATGATATAATGTATCAATAAATAACAACAGAGACTGAGATATGATATGCAATGAAATGAATACGATTGAGTATGAATTTTCAATTTAAAATAAATAATTCAAAGCAATATGACATCTGTGGGTCCCAATAATACTGGCACATAGCCTCAATCGTAATTTTTAATATATTTTCAACTTAATTTCTCTAACTCCTAAAACACATGGAAAATGCCAAGATCATTTAACTAAAAAATTCCACAGAAACAATTATATCACAATTTCTATAGTGCACGCCCACACGCCCGTCACCTAGCATGTGTTTCACCTCCCAACAATTCACGAAATACATATATTCATGGTTCATACCCTCAATTCCATGATTAGAAGAGTTACTTACCTCGAACAGGCCAAATCCAATGTCGAGCAAGCTAAGCAATGCTCCAGAAATTCCATTCTACGCGTATCAACTTCCAAATAGCTCGAATCTAGTCACAATAATTTGACTCAGTCCACACAATTTATAAGAATTAATTCCATAGCAAAACGCTAATATTTTTCATAAAATCCGAAATTACGGCCCAAAATTCACCTGTGGGACCCACGTCTCAAAATCGAACAAAACTCACAAAATACGATAACCCATCTAATTACAAGTTCAACCATATTAATTTCACTCAAATTCGACTCCAAATCGGTATTCAAACTTGAAAAATTTGTTTTGTGACATTATAGAAATTTTCTTCTATTTCTCTTGAAGATTCAATAATCTTACACCAAAAATAAAAATAAATTCATGAAATATAATCACAGGGGAGTTAAGAACACTTACCCCAAGTTGTGTGGAAAGTTTCCTCTCCAAAATTGTCTAAACCGAGCTCTAAAATGTCCAAAATGAGAAAAAATCTCGGAACCCTCGTTTTAAACGCTGCCCAGGCATTTTCGCACCTACGGTGCCTGGGCTTGCACCTGCGCATCCGCATTTGCGGAAAAAATTGCGCGCCTGCGGACAATGCCAACCTTTCAAAACCTCGCATTTGCGGCGCCCTTCTCGCATCTGCGGGCTCGCAGATGCGCAAACCCTTCACACCTGCGTTCGTCCCAGGCCAGTCCCAGTCCGCATCTGTGCAACACCTTCGCACCTGCGGCCTCGCAGATGCGGCACATTCCTCGCACCTACGAGCACTACCCAGTCCCACTCTTGGCCAATTCTGCGGCTTATTTCACGCACATCCGGCTTCGCACCTGCGATCAAAATCTTTGTAGGTGCGATCACACCAGTAGGCAGCAGTTCCAGCATTTCCTTAAGTCCAAATTTGATCCGTTAACTGTCCGAAACTCACCCGAGGCCCCCGGGACCTCAACCAATTGTATCAACAAGTCCCATAACATAACACAGACCTACTCGAGGCCTCAAATCACACCTAACAACATCAAAACGATGAATTACTCCTCAATTCAAAATCAACGAGCTTTGAACTTTCAAATTCTACATCTTGTACCGAAACACATCAAATCAATCCGGAATGACTTTAAATTTTGCGCACAAGTCACATTTCACATTACGTACCTATTACAATTTCCATAATCGTATTCTGACTTCGATATCAAAAAGTCAAACCCCCGGTCAAACTTCCCAAAAATTCAACTTTTGGCAATTCAAGCCAAATTCCACTACGGACCTCCAAATAATTTTCTCGACACGCTCCTAAGTCCAAAATCACCATACGGAGCTATTGGAATCATAAAAATTTGAATCCGAGGTCATTTATACATAAGTCCGCATTCGGTCAATATTTTAACTTAAGCTTTAAACCTTGGAACTAAGTGTTCCAATTCATTCCAAAACCTCACTGGACCCGAATCAATTACCCTCGAAAATTCACACAACAACTATAAAGTACAATTTGAGAAGTAAATGGGGAAACGGGGTTGTAATACTAAAAACGACCGGTCGGGTCGTTATAACATCGTACTACAAAGGCCCTATTCTGAGCGCTCATGACGCAAACTTTCAAAGGGTAAATGGGAGACCCGTTCCCATGGTGAGATCCCTTTCACGGGTAAATAATACTTGAGTTCCCTTTTTCTTCATTAAATTCTCACTTGTTTTACTTCTTTTTGAAGGTTTATCCAAGTCTCCATCCGGTAGCGAGAACCTCCCCGCCGAGTCCCCTGCTTAGAGACAGGCCAAAGAGAAGAAAAGAAAGAGGGCTCCGAGTTCTTCGAGCTCGGAGAAATAGAAAACAAAGAGAAGGCTAGTGCGCAAGTCTAAAGAAAGCACCAGTGCTCGAGCACCGTCTTTAGATTCACTCTATCGGTAGAGGGACGAATCCGAAGAAGAAGATGAAACCTCTGGTCTGATGGCCCGCGTGTCATCGCGACTCGAAGGGCAAGGGGCCTTCGTACCGGAGAGGGGTGAGGTCGATGTGGAGACCGTAACCAAAGCTTCTCGAGATGTGGGCGACGCCCCAAAGGAAGCACATGGTGTGATCGATATCACCGAGTCGCCTTTGTTCACCGAGTCCATGTACAAGGAGGCTCAGACGATTGTCAAGACCCGAAATTCCCACCTTCGGAACCGTGATGGCGCCTAACATTTTACTTGCTAGGCAAGCCAACGTTAGAATAATTTAAACCATTTTTAACAATTTATTTTTAATTAAATAGTAAAGAAACCTACGACCGGAATAATATCTGAATTTAAATGTACAAACCAAAAATAATACGATGTCTAAATACCATCCCAGATTTGGAGTCACAACTGCATGAGCTTCTAGAATAATACAAACAAGGGTCTAAATAAAATAAAGTTGTCTGAAAGGAAGCGCACAACTAAGCTAAAGTAGAAGGGGACTTTAGAACTACGAACGCCATGCAGTCATACCTCAAGTCTCCTGCGAATAGCTGAATCTGAGCAAATCTACTTTACACCACTTGGACCAACTCCAGTATCTGCACAACAAGTGCAGAGTGTAGTATGAGTACAACCAATCCCATGTACTCTGTAAGTGTCGAGCCTAACCTTGACGAAGTAGTGACGAGGCTAAGGCAGGTCGTTTACATTAACCTATACGTATTAATAATAATAACAGGAATAGAAATAAGACCGATAAATCATATCAAAAATTGAAGTCAATTCAGCAGTCATAATCCCTCAATTTATTTCTGTTGTGGCGTGCAACCCGCTCCAACAATATAAACTTAAAATAAAATTCGTTGCGGCGTACAACCCGATCCAACAATATAATCTTTCAATTAAATTCCGTTGTAGCGTGCAAATCACTCCAACAATATAATTAAACAACTCTTAAATGTAAAAGTACTCTAATAAATACCTCATTTAATAAGAAATTATTAAGCAACAAAGCATACAATTATTATGATTTATTTAGGAAACAAGTTATGACAAGTAGCAATTAATTGTGAAAATCAGGGAGAAAATAAGTAATTTAATATATAATATGCTAAATGTCAAGTAGCAATTACAACACATAATTCAAATAAGCATGTAGTAATTATTGCATGGATTTAAGACATAATATTGAACAAGGAATTTGAGAGAAATAATTAAGTAATAATTAATTCATGATTTAAAATAATTTATAATTTTCATATAATTATGAAAATAATCAATTTGACGACGTATAGGCATTCGTCACCTCGCCTATACGTCATTACATACGAAAATTACTTAACAAATAATTTAAGGGTTCTATTCCCTCAAGTCAAGGTTAACCACGACACTTACCTCGCTTTGCAACCAAATTCAAGATTCCAATAAACCTTTGCCTCGTGAATTAATGTCCGAAAGCTTCAAATCTAGTCACAAACAATTCAATATACTCAAATCTGAATAGTAGGGATTAATTCCATATGAAATTACTGATTTTCCGGATTAATATTTGAAATTTATTTTAAAAATCAACAGTGGTACCCACGTCTCAAATCCGGGAAAAACTCACGAAATCCGAACACCCGTTCCGATACGAGTTCAACCATACAAAAATTATCGAATTCCGACATCGGATTGCCTTTCAAATCCTCAATTAAAGTCTTTGAAGATTTCTACCAATTTTAACCCAATATTTACCCATTTGAACTCAACAATCTTCCCATAACCTTATTGGTACAAGCATGTATAACTAATACTCTCACATTCAAGAGTCACACTCCCAATCACCCATCTTTACCCAAACTCGAAATTGAATACTAGGGGTTAGAACCTTACCTCTTGGATGAAGATCTTGTGATATTTCCTTGTTGGATTTCAAAGCTTGAACAAGATTTTTTATGAAGAAAGCACTTCATCCACTTCATCTCTCTAAAACACTCTCACTTCTCTCTAAAATCATCAGATAATTGTCCCAAAATAAGCCCCAAAGCCTATTTATCAAAATACAGTCGAGTTATAAAAATAAAAAAATGGACCCTCCGAATTCAGGTATGCGGTTGCATAATGGACCACACAATGGGTATACGGGTTGCACAATGGACCGCAGAATCACATTCTTCCAGCCTTTGGTAATTTGGTCATAACCTCTTGTAGGAGTGTCCAAATGATGAACGGTTTGAAGCGTTAGAAACTAGACTCGAAGACCTTTCATTTGATAGGTTAATCATCATAAAAATCCTTATATATATATATATATATATATATATATATATATATATATATAGATATGCTTGTCCAAAGTTTGGTCTTCTGTCTACTCATTTGGAACTTTAGTTTATTATGCAATTTTCCAAATTGACTTAGACTTAGGTCTCTCCTTAGACCCCACATCACTTATAATATGTCTCGTATACTTTTTATCATATCCAATTGATATCCATCATATTAATAGTCCTCAAATGAGAAGTAGAGTCCGCCCCCAAACACATAACATAACTTATCTCTTCTTTCACCCATTTTAATTTCCAGAATTTTTACTAACTCCCAAAATTTTCAAAGCTTTCGCCAGAGTTTCCATTGTAAATGGGCCTATCCACCTGCCAGAGAATCCCAAAAACCAATCCTAACAATACATACATAATCTAATCAGCGTGACACAACATGAAAACAATCAAATAGTGGCCCCATAAGCAATATATTAATAGAAAAGGAACGCCATTAACATCAACTATTCAGGTGATGCATAACTCATAGCAGGTAAGCTCTCAACATCTTCATACAACATAGAAATGAAAGTTTAAATTAAAGATCCCATTTTTGGGTCATCACATTCTCCACCTCTAAAACAAACGTTTGTCCTCGAGCGGAATTAGAGAAGTACATGAGCTGGTGAAAAGATGTGGATATTTGCTCTGTATGTCCGACTCTGACTCCTAGGTAGCTGCCTCAATCGGCTGACCTCTCCATTGCACCTGAACTGAAAGATAACTCTTAGACCTCAACTGACGGACCTGCTGAGCTAGAATAGCTACCGGCTCCTCCTTATAAGTCAAATCTTTGTCCAATTGAACTGAGCTGAAGTCTAACTCATGTGACGTATCACCATGATATTTTCGGAGTATGGATACATGAAATACCGGATGAACTGCTGATAAACTAGGTGGTAGTGGAAGCCTGTAGGCTACTTCACCCACCCTTTCAAGAATTTCATAGGGTCCGATATACTTAGGACTCAACTTTCCCTTCTTTTCGAATCTCAATAACCTTTCATAGGTGAAACCCGGAGCAATACTCTTTCTCCTGCCATGAATGCAACGTCACGAACCTTACAGTCGGCATAACTCTTTTTCCTAGACTGAGCTGTGCGAAGTTGATCCTGAATAATCTTGACCTTATCCAAGGCATCCTATACCAAATCGGTACCTAACAACTAAGCCTCTCCCCGTTCAAACTAGCCAACTAGCGAGTGACATCGCCTCATGTATAATGCTTCATATGGAGCCATATGAATGCTCGACTGGTAACTGTTATTATAGTCAAACTCCGCAAGTGGCAAGAACTAATCTCGAACCTCCAAAGTCTATAACACAAGCGCGAAGCATATCTTCCAATAACTGAATAGTGCGTTCTGACTGTCCGTCTGACTATGGATGAAATGTTGTACTCAACTCAACCCGCGTGCCTAACTCACACTGTACAGCCCTCCATAAGTGCGAGGTGAACTGTGTACCTCGATCAGAAATGATAGACACTGGCACACCATGAAGGTGGACAACCTCGCGGATGTAAATCTCATCTAACCGCTCTGAAGAATAGGTAATTGCCACTGGAATGAAAGGTGTTGACTTGGTCAACCTGTACACAATGACCTATACTGCATCGAACTTCCTCTGAGTTTGTGGGAGCCCAACAACAAAATCCATAGTGATACGCTCCCACTTCCACTCAGGAATTTCTAACTTCTGAAGCAGACCACTAGGTCTCTGATGCTCGTACTTGACTTGCTGACAGTTTAAACATCGAGCTACATATGCAACTATATCCTTCTTCATTTTCCTCCACCAATAATGTTGCCGCAAATCTTGATACATTTTGGCGGTACCCGAATGAATAGAATACTGAAACTGTGGGCCTCCTCAAGAATTAATTCACGAAGCCCATCCACATTAGGTACACAAATACGACCCTCCATCTGCAGAACCCCATCTTCTCCCATAATAACCTGTTTGGCACCACTATGCCACACCATGTCCTTAGGACAAGCAAATGGGGATCATCATATTGTCGCTCTCTGATGCGCTCATACAAGGAAGACCGAGCGACTGTGCAAGCTAGAATCTGATTGGACTCTGAAACATCTAACCTCATGAACTGACTGGCCAAAGTTTGAACATCTGTAGCTAACGGCCTCTCACCAACCGGAATATACGCAAGGCTACCCATACTCACAGCCTTTCTACTCAAAACATCGGCCACCACATTAGCCTTTCTGGGGTGATACAAAATGGTAATATCATAGTCCTTCAACAGATCCAACCATCTTCTCTGCCTCAAATTGAGATCTTTTTGATTGAACAGATACTGTAGACTACGATGATCAGTAAATACCTCACATGCGACACCGTAAAGTTAATGCCTCCAAATCTTTAGCACATGAACAATGACTGCCAATTCTAAGTCATGAATAGTAGGGATTGAACCATCTTTATTCTTTACAAATAACACTGGTGCAACCTACGGTGAGACGCTCGGTCTAATGAATCCCTTGTCAAACAAATCTTGTAACTGCTTCTTCAATTCATTTAGTTCTGGCGGGGCCATACGGTATGGTGGAATAGAAATGGGCTGGGTGCCCGGAGACAAATCAATACAGAAGTCAATATCTCTGTCGGGTGGTATCCCCGGCAAATCTACAGGAAATACATCTGGAAACTCACGGACAACTAGAACTGAGTCTATAGAAGGAACATCCGCACTGGGATCGCGAATATAAGCCAAATAGGCTAGACACCCCTTCTCGACCATACGCTGAGCCTTCATATAAGAAATAAATGTGCTGCTAGAATGACCAGGAGTTCCTTTCCACTTTAATCGAGGTAACCCCGACATGGCTAAGGTCACTGTTTTGGCGTGACAATCCAATATGACATGATTAGGTGATAGCCAATCCATACCCAAGATGACATCAAAATCTACCATATCAAGAAGTAGAAGATTCATGCTAGTTTCAATACTCCCAATAGTAACCACACACGAACGATAGAGATGATCTACATCGATAAATCCCCCACCGGCGTGGACATGTGCACAAAAACACTCAAAGAATCAAGAGGCACAACCAAATATGAAGCAAAATAGGAGGACAAATAGGAATAAGTAGATCCTGGATTAAATAAAACTGAAGCCTCTCTATGGCAAACTGGAACAATATCTGTGATCACGACGTTGGATAACTCGGCCTCAGGCCTAGCAGGGAAAGCATAGAATATGGGTTAGGCCCCACCACTTGGAGCTACATCTCTGGGATGGCCTCTAACTGGATGGCCTCTACCTCTAACAACCTGACCTCCACCTCTAGCTGTCTAACCCCTGCCCCTAGTTGGCCGGGCGGGCGGTGGAGCAACCGGTGCCGGTATGATGGCACGAGAATCCTGCTGAGATCTATTGCTCGACAACCTAGGGCAATACCTCCTAATGTGACTAATGTTCCCACACTCATAACACCCATCCTGTTGGTATGGCTGCTGAAGCTGAAGCTGACCCAAATGAGCTGGATAACTGCTGTAGTGACTCTGGAGCGGTGGTGCACTGATAGGAGTTGGATGTGCACTAAATGACGGCTGCCCAGAGTAAGGCATAATAGGACCATGACTCCCTGAAGCACTGTGAGATGCTTGAAGTGCTGAATAAAATGGCCTGGGAGGATGGCCCCTACCATAAGTACCCCTGCCTCCAGATGAGGCACATCTGAAATTACCGGAATGATGAGGCCTCTTATCAGACCCCTGCCCTCTCTCATGTGCAAGAACCGTCTCGATCTTCATAGCAACATTAGCAGCCGCCTGAAAGGACATCTCACTTCCGGTCTCCTTGGCCATCTGAAGCCTGATAGGGTGAGTAAGTCAATCAATAAACCTCCTCACTCTCTCTTCTTCAGTAGGAAGTAAAAAGAGAGCATGATGGGCTAAATCCACAAAACATGTCTCGTACTGAGTAACAGTCATACTGCCTTGATGGAGACGCTCAAATTGCCTGCGGTAATCCTCTCTCAATGTGATAGGGAGGAACTTCTCTAAATATAATTACGAGAACTTCTCCTAAGTCAGTGCAGGTGACCCAGTTGGTCTGGTCAACATATAATCTCTCCACCACCTCTTGGTGGAACCCGTCATCTGAAATACTGCAAAATTGACCCCATTAGTCTCAACTATACCCATGTTCCGCAACACCTCATGGCAGCGGTCAAAATAATCCTGTAGGTCCTCAGAAGATGTACCACTGAAGTGATCTGGGAAGAGCTTAGTAAACTTGTCCAACCTCAGTAAAGACTTAGAAGACATACCATGCCTATCACCGGCCTGTACCGCAACAACTAGCTGAATTACCCCAACTGGCGGCACTGCTAGAGCCTGATACTAGGGAGCCATCTGCTCCGAAGCGGGAGTAGTGGGAGTCTGTGCTCCTCCCCCAGCCTGTGAGACGGCTGGTGCCATTGGAAATGTACATTTCTGAGCCACGCCCTCCATAAGACTCACCAAGCAGACTAGTGCGTCCTGAAGCACTGGAGTAGCTATGAATCCTTTCGGAACTTGAACTGGTCCAACCGGTACAGTCTGAACTGAAACCTCCTCCTGAAGATCCACTTGAGGTTCTACAACAGGTATTGCTCCTCGAGCTCTAGACTGAGCTATACACTACCTCTGCCTCGACCTCTAGCGCGACATCTGCCTCGACCTTTAGCGCGACCTCGGCCTCGACCTCTACCCCTGGTCATAGTTTCCACCGGGGGCTCTGGCCCTTGTCCGTCGGTACATGTATTATGCGTTCTCTCCATCTACGAGAGAAAAAGAATAGAATGGTTCAATCATCGATGACATAATAAAATCGCATGACAGAATAAGAAAGAAGTGATATTATTCCTAAACTTCATAGCCTCTGAGAGATAAGTACAGATGTCTCTGTATCGATCCTTCAGACTTTACTAAGCTTGCTCATGACTCGTGAGACCTATGTAACCTAGTGCTCTGATACCAACTTGTCACGACCTGAAATTCTCACCTTTGGGACCGTGATGACGCCTAACATTTCACTTACTAAGCAAGCCAAATTTAGAATAATTTAAACCGTTTTTAACAATTCATTTTTAATTAAATAGTAAAGAAACCAACAACCAGAATAATATCTGAATTTAAATATACAAACTTAAATAACACGATATCTAAATTCCATCCTAGAACTAAGGGTGGCAAGTGGTCCGGTCCTGGACAAGGACCGGCCTGGGACCGCGGGCCAAACAGGCCAAATGGGCCAGGACCAATTTTAGTGGGCCTGAGCCGGTCTCGTGGGCCGATCCTATGATTTGGGAACGGTAGGGACCGGGACCGTTTGGACCGCCAGGGACCGGGACCGATCCCTCAGCGGGCCAAACGGTAATATTTTTAAAAAAATTGAAAAATTTAAAAAGCGGTCATTGGGCTGTCAAATATAGAGGTTGGATATTTACAAAATAGCCATTTAACCCCCCTCCCCCCCCTCCAACTTTGTTTTAACCCCAAACCTTTTATAATTATACTTTTTCCCTATTTTAAACTATAAATACCCCCTCATTATTTCATTTTTCTTACAAAATCAATATCAAACCTTGAAGGATTTATGAAGTTTGTAAGAGATATCATGTAACTTGTATGAACAAAAATTAGTATGTATTATGTAACTTGTATTTTGGCACATCTTGATTAGTTTCTTTTTCTTCTTAATGGTGGTATTAGCACCTTGTTGTGCTCATTCGATAGGGGGAGGAAGAGTAAGAAAGATATTGCCATATTTTTTTAATGCTATAATAAAATTACAAGGCATTACTTTGAATATCTCTTTACAATATTTTGTCTTTAAATTTTGAATAAAAAAGTTTAGGTCACAATTCTATAATAAAATTTACAAGGCATTGCCTTAGATATTTTATTTATATTTTTTTGTCCCGGGCCGGTTCCTAGAAAAGACCGTTTAGCCCGGGACCATTTGGCCTGTTTAGTTAGGGACCGGACAGGGACCGGGGCCATTTGGACCGGCCCACTTGGCCCTTTTAGGGCCCGGACAAGCCCACATACCACCCCTACCCAGAACAGGAGTAACAAGTGCACGAGCTTCTAGAATAATACAAACAAGGGTCTGAAAAAAATAAAGCGGTCTGAAAGGAAGCACACATCTAAGATAAAGTATAAGGGGACTTTAGAACTACGAACGCCATGTAGTTATATCTCAAGTCTCCTGCAAATAGCTGAATCCGAGAAAATCTATTTTACGCCGCTCGGACCAACTATGGTATCTGCACAACAAGTGCAGAGTGTAGTATGAGTACAACCAACCCCATGTACTCTATAAGTGCCGAGCCTAACCTCGACGAAGTAGTGATGAGGCTAAGGCAGATCGCTTATATTAACCTGTGTGCATTAATAATAATAACAAGAATAGAAATAAGACCGGTAAATCATATAAAAAATTGAAGTCAATTCAGTAGTCATAATCCCTCAATTTATTTCCGTTGCGGCGTGCAACCCGCTCCAATAATATAAACTTAAAATAAAATCCGTTGCGGCGTACAACCCGATCCAACAATATAATCTTTCAATTAAATTCCGTTGTAGCGTGCAAATCACTCCAACAATATAATTAAACAACTCTTAAATGTAAAAGTACTCTAATAAATACCTCATTTAATAAGAAATTATTAAGCAACAAAGCATACAATTATTATGATTTATTTAGGAAACAAGTTATGACAAGTAGCAATTAATTGTGAAAATCAGGGAGAAAATAGACAATTTAATATATAATATGCTAAATGTCATGTAGCAATTACGACACTTAATTCAAATAAGAATGTAGTAATTATAGCATGGATTCAAGACATAATATTGAACAAGGAATTTGAGAGAAATAATTAATGTAATAATTAATTCATGATTTAAAATAATTTATGATTTTCAGATAATTGTGCAAACATTCAATTTGACGAAGTATAGGCACTCGTCACCTCGCCTATACGTCATTACACACGAATTTCACTTAACAAATAATTTAAGGATTTTATTCCCTCAAGTTAAGGTTAACCATGACACTTACCTCGCTTTGCAACCAAATTCAAGATTCCAATAAACCTTTGCCTCGCGAATTAATGTCTGAAAGCTTCAAATTTAGTCACAAATAATTCAATATACTCAACACGAATCAGAGTGATTAATTCCATATGAAATTACTAATTTTCCAATGGGACCCACATCTTGAATAAAGGGACCCACATCTCAAATACCGAAAAAACTCACAAAATCCGAATACACGTTTCGATACGAGTTCAACCATACAAATATTATCGAATTCCGATATCGGATTGCCTTTCAAATCCTCAATTAAAGTCTTTGAACATTTCTACCATTTTCAACCCAATCTTTACCCATTTGAACTCAACAATCTTCCCACAAACTTATTGGTACAAGAATGTATAACTAATACTCTCACATCCAAGAGTCACACTCCCAATCACCCATCTTTACCCAAACTCGAAATTGAAGACTAGGGGTTAGAACCTTACCTCTTAGGTGAAGATCTTGTGATATTTCCTTGTTCGATTTCAAAGCTTGAACAAGATTTTTGATGAACAAAGCACTTCGTCCACTTTCTCTCTCTAGAACACTCTCACTTCTCTCTAAAATCATCAGATAATTGCCCCAAAATAAGGCCCAAAGCCTATTTATCAAAATGGGGTCGGTTATAAAAATAGGAAAATGGACCCTCTAAACTCAGGTGTGCGATCGCACAATGGACCGCACAATAGGTATGCAGGTCGCACAATGGACCGCAAAATTGATGCCCAGAACTGGGCTACATTGGTCAGATATGCGACCATTTTGGGGTTGCACAATCGATTTTGCGGTTCGCATAATGATTCTGCGGTCGCACATCTGACCGCAAAATCACATTCTTCCAGCCTTTGGTAATTTGGTCATAACTTCTTGTAGGAGTGTCAGAATGATGAACGGTTTGAAGAGTTGGAAACTAGACTCGAAGACCTTCCATTAGATAGGTTTATCATCACATAACTCCTTATATATATATTTATATATGCTTGTCCAAATTTTGGTCTTGTGCGTACTCATTTGGAACTTTAGTTTATTATGAAATATTCCAACTTGACTTAGACTTAGGTCTCTTCTTAGACCCCACATCACTTATAATATGTCTCGTACACTTATTATCATATCCAATTAATATATATCATATTATTAGTCCTCAAATGATAAGTAGAGTCCGCCCCAAACACATAACATAACTTATCTCTTCTTTCACCCATTTCAATTTCCCGAATTTTTACTAACTCCCAAAATTTCCAAATATTTCGCCAGAGTTTCCTTTATAACTGGGCCTATCCACCTGCCATAGAATCCTAGAAACCAATCCTAACAACACATACATAATCCAATCAATGTATCACAACATGAAAACAATACTAACAGTGGCCTCATAAGCAATATATTACTAGAAAAGGAATGCCATTAACATCAACTATTCAGGTGATACGTAACTCATAGCAGGTAAGCTCTCAACATCTTCATAGAACATATAAATGAACATTTAAATTAAAGATGAAATTTTTGGGTTACCACAATGGTGAAGGAACGTCCCAACGAGGGGGGCCTACAGAGCAGACGACCCATTTCGCGACTTTTTTCATGGCGTGGATTCTACCGCCACGAAGGACATCACCGGGTTGGGTGACTTGGAGATGCCGAAGAAAAGCTCATCTTCGAGAACAAGCGGGCCTTCTTTAAGCCCAAAGATGGTCAACCGAATTCCAGCTCTTAGTGTGGATCCCGACCGGAAGCGGTCGATCGTCATCTCCATTTCGGATCCTCTCTGCCCCCGTAGGGGTGGCCAGCTACCTTCAGTGTTTGGCGATCGAGGAAGACCAAGCTAAGATGAACGAGATTGACGCGCCCTGCCTGTTTAATGAAGCACAACATGCGCTAAACCTGGTAACTTCAAATATCTCTTGATGATTTCAATTCATACTTAGACTAATCTGTAGATAATCCTAACATTTTTCTTTGTGCCAGCAGGCCTCGGTGCTGCATCATGAGACCTTTCTCCGATATCGGGATGGGCTAAACCAGTTTGAGGTCGAGGTTCGAGGGCTCAACGCGAAGAGAGATACTTACAAACTTCTCAGCGAGCAGCATGAGGGGGAGGCTAAGAGCGTCCGAGCTGAGATGGAGATGGCTCGGAAGGAGCATGCCGACTTGGTCGAGCAGGTAAAAATATTTGAGGTTAGTGACGATGATCTAGGTTCGGTGACTAACGATCGGAATCTACAGGTCCAACAAAGTATCGATCGGGTCGACCAACTTCGAGCTGAAATGGATGTTGTTAAGGCAGAGCCCGACGAATAGAGAGGCAGGATCGGCTGCTTGGCCTCGGAAAAGGAGACTACTCGGGAGCAGCTAGCTTCGTCTGAGGCTCAGCTTCGAGCGGCAAAGGAAAAGCCCGAGTTGTAGGATAAAAAGCTTGAGGAGATCCAGTCTCAGCTGAGTCTAGCCATCTCTGATCGAGGAAATCTCACCAAGGAGTAGGAAACGGCCAAGTCGGCGGTCGCTGTTGTTAAATCCGATGCCGACAAAATGGTGGCCCAATATAAGGCCGATGCTGAGGCGGCCCAGGCCCGAATGAAAGATATTGTCGAGCATGTGAAGCAGCAATCCCGAAAGGAGGCCCTCGAGGAGATTCATACTCCGGGTTTCGACTTGTCGGCCGAAATCGAGAGTATTAAGGGGCTCAAAGCTGAGGCCAAAAGGTTGGCTTATCCCAAGGAAGACTCCGAGAGTTCGATCAGATATGAGGGAGAAGGAGACTCCAAAGACCCTGGCGACGAGGCTGGCTCCGATAAAGACCAGGCCGTTTAGGTGCCTTGGACATTTTTTGTATTTTGTACTTGTGTACTTTTGTACTTTTTGTCAAGGCAATTTGGCCTTTGTAAAGACTATATATATAATATAAGGTTTGCTTTTCCCTCGACAATCTCTGAGTTTTGTTGTGTACTTTGCTTTATTATTTGTATTTGCAAAGATTGAAATGCCTTAGCATGAACTAGTTAGGTCATGTTCGGAGGTTCGAACATACTTTGACTTTGACATTATTTTGCCTAAGGCATCGTGGGGGTTCAGTATGACCAGAACGTTTCCCCATGGTACTTATAAGTTTTATATTATAGTTTGCCGAGGGTAGCCTTTAGAACCGGTTTAGAAATTTTTCAAAGCCTTGTTTTTTATCACGGGTCACGGACGTCTCCGAGTCGTTTTAATATGGCCGTAGCCCTTTTTGGTTCAGGTGTTTCCCAGTAGGCTTATCACCTAGAGTTTTCCGGGCTTGCCTAAGATAACAGTCCCCGAATGGGGATGGCCATAGCCTTTAAGGTTCGGGCGCTGCTTAATAGGTCTTATACCCCCGGGCTTCGATAGCCCGAGCCGCCCGAGTTTATTTTTGGATGGAAGTCCCCAATTGCGAGTGATCATTTGAACCTGGATAAAGGAGGCCCTTGGGCTCGATACCTTTAGGGGGTCGAATGTAGAAAATTCCTTAAGAGGAAAGAAAAACGAGAAATTCTTAAGGGATAAGATATTTATCCGCAAGGTAGAAACTTCTTTTTATTCCTGTTCATAATAGTTACACATGTGTACAAGTTTTGTACCAGGGCTCGAGCATTCTATGCGGGCATGGTTCATTTGACCGTTTGGTCCTTACAACAAATCCTATCGATCGAGCCAAGACCATTCAATCATAAAGTTTCTTTCCTTGCTAAAGTCGTTATCCGAGGGTAATGCGCCCCAGTGTTCAGGGCCAATCGTAGAGAGGCCTCGAATATTGTTCTCGTGATCTTTGATACCGGTATATAACCGGCCTTCAATTCTAGGTTAGCATGATTTACTACATACTCGTTAAATATCTTGCCGGGAAACCCATTTGGGACAAAACTGGTTCAAGGGAAAAAGAGTGCAACGTATGCTTTCAGGCCTAAAAATTATTTCGCTCCTTGTTTGTTACATGCAAGTGTTAGCTCAAAATAATAGAAATGAATGAGGTCATACCTTAGCAGTAATATCATTTCAAGTGAGTTATATTCCATTTGTTCGGTAGCTGCTCGTCGTTCATTGCTCCGAGTTTGTAGGACCCCTTTCCGGTGATCTCGATAATTTGATACGGACCTTCCCAGTTCATACCCAACTTCCTTTCGATCAGGTTTCGGGTGCTTAGTGTGACCTTCCTTAACACTAAGTCACCGACATTGAAGTGTCAAAGTTTGGCCCTTCGATTGTAATATCTCTCGATCCGCTATTTTTGAACGGCAAACCGGACAAGGGCTGCTTCACGCCTTTCATCTGATAGATCTAGGCTCGTGTTCATAGTCTCGTCATTTGATTCCTTGGTTGCATATCGAAACCTGAGACTAGGCTCTCTAACTTCGACCGGTATTAGAGCTTCGACGCTATAAACCAGTGAGAACCAGGTGGCCCCAGTATAGGACTTCGAGGTCGTATGGTATGCCCATAAGACTTCGTGCAGGATTTCCCTCCATTTTCCTTTGGCGTCAGTTAACCTCTTTTTGAGGTTTTGGAGTATGGTTTTGTTGGTCGATTCTTCTTATATGTTCCCACTAGGGTGATAGGGCGTTTATAGGATCTTTTTGATCTTGTGGTTTTCGAGAAACTTGCTTACTTTGCTGCCGATGAATTGTTTCCCATTGTCACACACAATCTCAGCCGGCATTCCGAACCGGCATATGATGTGGTCACAAATAAAGTCGATGACCACATTCTCCTTAAATTTCTCGTATGCCCGGGCTTCCACCCACTTTGAAAAATAGTCAATCATAAACAATATAAATTGAGCCTTACCGGGTTCCCATGGAAGGGGGCCGACGATGTCCATTCCCCACTTCATGAACAGTCATGGTGACAGAACTGAATGCAGCAGCTCCCCGGGTTTATGAATTATCAGAGCATGTCTTTGACATTGATCACATTTTCATACGAACTCTTTTGTATCCTTTTCCATATCAATCTGGTTTTTTCGAACGAATGATTCGTCGCCTAAATGATTTCCACAGGTTCCCTCGTCGATTTCCCTCAAAATGTACTCGGTATCCCTTGATCTTAGGCATATAGCGAGTGGGCCATCGAATGTTCTTCTAAAGAGGGTTTCGTCTTCGGACAGGCTAAACCAGGCTGCTTTTGTACGCATGACCCTCGATTCTTTTGTGTCTGAGGGAAGTTTTTTGGTCTTCATATATTCTATATATTTATTTCTCCAATCCCAAGTTAGGCTCGTCGAGTTAATCTCGGTATGTCCTTCTTCCACTACCGATATCATAAGTTGTACGACTGCCCCTGAGTTGAAATCATCGTCCTCGACCGATGATCCTAGGTTAGCAAGGGCATCAGCCTCACTGCTTTGATCCCGAGATACGTGTTCCAAAGTCCATTCTCTAAACCGATGTAATGTTACCTGTAACTTATCTAGGTACATTTGCATTCGTTCTTCTCTAAGCTCGAACGTCCTATTAACTTGGTTCACCATGAGGAGGGAGTCGCACTTGGTTTCGATTACCTCTGCCCCCAAGCTTTTGGCTAGTTCGAGAGCTGCAATCATGGCCTCATATTCGGCCTCCTTCTTAGTCAATTTCATAGTCCTAATAGATTGTCTAACTACATTGCCTATTGGTGGCTTCAATACGATGCCAAGTCCGGACCCTTTTGCATTTAAGGCGCCATCCGTAAAGAGGGTCCAGATCCCCGATGAGGTCCCTGAGTTGATTAATAACTCTCTTTCGACCTCGGGTATTAGGGCCGGCATAAAGTCGGCCACAAAGTATGTCAAAATTTGAGATATAATGGCAGTCTGGGATCGATATTCAATATCGTACCCACTGATTTCCACGGCCCATTTGGCCAACCGGCCTGAGAGCTCGGGCTTATGAATAACATTCCTCAATGGGTAATAGTCACGACACATATGAGGTGACACTGGAAGTATGGTTTTATCTTTCTAGAGGCGCTTAGAAAAGCGGGCGCCAACTTTTCTAGGTGAGGGTACCTAGTTTCGGCCTCACCTAGGGTCCTATTAACATAGTAAATTGAAAATTGCGTACCTTGCTCATCCCGGACCAGGACTCTACTTACCGCTATCTCCAATACTGCCAAGTACAAGTATAGTTGTTCGTCTTTCTTCGACGTGTGAAACAGCGGTGGGCTCGATAGATACTGCTTGAGTTCCTCCAAGGCCCATTGGCACTTCGGGGTCCATGAAATGTTATTCTTCTTTTTCAATAATGAGAAGAATCAGTGGCTCTTGTCGGAGGACATCGAGATGAAATGCCCCAGGGCGGCTATGCCCCCGGTTAATCTTTGCACGGCCTTCACATTGTCCACAACCGTGATATCTTCGATGGATTTTATTTTGTCGGGATTGATCTCGATTCCCCGATTGGATACCATGGATCCGAGGAATTTACCTGATCCAACTCTAAACGCGCATTTCTCCGGGTTCAACTTCATATTGTAGTTCTTCAATATGCTGAAGGTTTCCTACAAATATTTTAAATGGACCTATGCTCGTAGGGACTTAACCAGCATATCTTCAATGTAAATCTCCATTGAATTCCCTATTTGTTCCTCGAACATCCAGTTTACTAGGCATTGGTAAGTGGCACCGGTAATTTTTAATCCGAATAGCATCACGTTATAGCAGTAAGTGTCGTACTTAGTGACAAAGGAGGTTTTTTCCTGATCATCCGGGTTCATCTGTATTTGGTTTTACCTGGAGTAGGTATCTAGAAAACTAAGGATCTCATGGCCGGCCGTGGCATCAATCATGCGATCGATGTTGGGCAAAGGGAAAGAGTCCTTGGGACATGCCTTATTCAAATCCTTATAGTCTACACACATTCTTAATTCGTTCCCTTTTTTAGGGACTACCACTATATTTGCTAGCCAATCTGGTATTTAACCTCCCGAATGGACCCTATTTTAAGGAGTTTAGATACCTCGTCCTTGATGAAAACATGTTTGACCTCGAACTGGGGTCACCTTTTCTGCTTGACAGATGGAACTTCGGGTCCGGGCTTAGTTTGTGAGTGGTTATCTCCGGTGGGATCCCTGTCATATCAAGGTGGGACCAAGAGTTTGGCGACCGGTTGTTCCCCATAAACTGTTTTAACCCCACTCGGTGTTGGGAATTTTAACACTTGTTACAGAGTTGAGGGTATTGCACTCATGTTAGGGATCCATGGCCTCCCGAACAAAGCTTTGTACCTCATGTCTCCTTCGATCACATAAAACTTAGCTTCCTGGATGGTCCCGGTGGTGCTCCGGTAATGTTATCTCCCCCTTAGTGGTTTCACAGGCCATGTTGAAACTATTTAGAACTCGGACTGCAGGCACGATTTGATCTTGTAGACCGAGTTGCTCCACGACCCTCGATCGGATGATGTTGGCCGAGCTACCTAGATCAACCAACACACGCTTAACTGGAAATTTATTTGAGTACATATATTACCAGTGCATCATTGTGGGGCTGCACGATCCCTTCCACGTCCTCGTCATTGAAAGACAAGGTTCCTTCCGGTATGTAATCTCGAGTTCATTTTTCCCTCGTGATGGACTCTTTGGTGCGCTTCAACTTCGGCCCCTGAGGGACATCGACCCCACCAATAATCATGTTAATGACGTGTTGAGATTCTTCTTGTTTGGTTTGTTTGTTAGAATCCCTATTCCTGAAATGATTCTTGGCTCGGTCGCTCAGGAATTCTTAAAAATGCCCATCTTTAAATAGTTGGGCTACTCCATCTCTCAACTGTCGGTAATCCTCCGTTTTGTGGCCATGAGTGCCATGATATTTACACATCTGGTTAGGATCCCTTTGGGTTGGATCGGATTGTAGAGGTTGAGGCCATTTGGTATCTTTGATGCGTCTGATAGCTGATACAATGGCGGCAACATCGACGTTAAAGTTGTATTCCGATAACCTCGGTGCTTCTGCCTGTCGAAGCTATTTTTGCTCATGAGTCCCCGGTTGCTCTAACCTTGATTGCTTCTCCCTTCATTTCTCATAGAGTTGTGCCCGGGCCCACTGCTCTTTCGGTCTCTATTATACAGCTGATACTTATCCCTGTTTGATTTAGGTTCACGATCGATGTCTCTCTTGGTTCTGACGGGATATACGGACCCGGAAGGGGTCCTAAGCTGATCATCTTTGACCCTAATTTTTGATTGATATCGGTTATGTACATCGGCCTAAGTGATGGGCGGATATTCCACCAGGTTCTGTTTCAACTATTGTGAGGCCAATGAGCTCCGAATATTGAGTCCTTGGGTGAAAGCCTAAACGGCCCAATCATCAGTGACCGGTGACAGGTCCATTCATTCCATTTGAAATCGGGACACGAAACTCTCTAGGTATTTCGTTATCCTTCTATTTTACTTTGAAAAGGTCTGATTTCCTAGTCTCGACCTTGATGGCCCTAGCGTGTGCTTTCACGAAAGAATCTGCAAGCATAGCAAATGAGTCAATAGAATTAGGAGGTAAGTTGTGGTACCATGTCATAACTCTTTTTGACAGGGTCTCTCCGAACTTCTTCAACAAGATAGACTCGATCTTATCATCCTTCAAGTCGTTCCCTTTGATGGCACATGTGTAAAAGGTTACATGCTCATTTGGGTCGGTCGTTCAGTTATACATAGGAATCTCAGGCATGCGGAATTTCTTAGGGATCGGCTTCGGAGCCGCGCTCGGAGGAAAAGGTTTTTGCACGAACTTCTTGGAATCGAGGCCTTTCATTATAGGTGGTGCTTCCGAAATTTGGTCTACCCTGGAATTGTAGGTTTCTACCTTTTTGTCATTAACTTCGATTTTCTTCTCCTTTGACTCTACCCGTTTTGTCAGTTCCTCGAGCATCTTTATGATCTCGGGGTTAGTTCCCGATTCGTTTTCATTTGACCTCTCTACGACCGGTTCATCCTTGCAGATGACTTCCTAGGGTGGATCGGGATCAACTCTCCTCGGTGCGCAGCTTCGGTTCTGTAACTAAGCTATCGCTGCATGTTGAGCCTCCAGTATTTCAAAGATCACCTTTAAACTGATCCTATCTCCACCAACGTTTTGTGTATTTTAAGCTGCCGATCGGGCTCCACCACAGACGTTATTCTTGGGGTCGGTAGGCAGGTTTGTGTTGATATCCATATGTGAATTAGTGTCAATTGGGTCTACGACCGGAATTTCGATGGGATCAACGGGCGGTACTTCGTCACCGGGCGCTATATTGTTATTTCACCATGATGATCGGACTCGTTGTCAACATGTATGGGTGCTGATTGAGAGTTTGACATTTTAAGTTTTAACCTGAAATTAGAGACACTTCAAAGAACAAGTATAAAGTAGTGTGTGTTATGGAGATTTGTATCAAATAACCACTATTATCCTTAGCCCCCACGATGGGCGCCAAACTGTTTACTCTCAAAATCGGATAACAATTGAATTTGTAAGTGATTTTAAGGATACGTGGACTAACTTAACACAAAACGATAAATTAGATTGCAATTGAAATAAATAATGATAAAGTAAATGCAAACCACGCGAATTGAACAGTCTTAGCCTCGGAAGGTTAATCACCCTCGAGCTAGATACACTTCGATCGGTGTGAGGATACAGAAAAAAAAGAGTTTAAAGAGAAATAATAATAATGTATTTGCATTGGGATACGTGTTACAATGTCCTCAATGAATTATCAGACCCCCTTTATATAATAGAGGAGTCCTACTTTAGGTATAATTCTATAAAAGGTAAAATCCCTTGATTTGTTGATTGCCGGTTCCTTACTGATACGCGTCGAGATTCCCGCCGCAGCATCTGCCTGGTTACGAATATTTCGGCCTTCTGTTAGTTATGCTAACAATGTTTCTTCGAGCTCGTTCGGGGCCAGGGTCGACTCCGAGGTCTCGGACTCAATGTTCTCAATGGCAGGTTTTCTGACCCCGGTTCTAGCTCGGTGTGACTTGGAGCCGATCTTTAGTCTTGCATTGTCATGTTCCGAGCCTGTCCTTTCATGTCGTAGGCGAACTCGACCTCGACCGTATACACCTCCACCACTTTCATCCTTCCCCTTCCTCCTCGCCTCTCTCTCTCTCTCTTAGAGAACTGCCATCACTATCCTCCACCCTTCACTTCCTCCTTCTCTCTTTCGCCACCACTGTTCCACTTTCACTTCCGCCCTCTACCCTTCCCTCTCTCCTCTTGCCTCCCTCACACTACTGCCGCCAATAGTCTTTCTTTCCCCAGTCTTTCTTTCTCCACGATATATTGTCACTTCACCGGAGAAAAAAAATAATTTTTATGTGAGTGGGTGGGTGGGGTGGGCGTAAGCGGGTCTGGGTAGTGGGAGTTGATACGTGATTTTTCATAATTATATCTATATCTATATGTGATTTTTAAATACTAAATGACACGATATGTACATGCAACGTATGAAATGCACGTACTACGCATAAAATGTACATACAACGCACGTGATCAGCAACTGCTATAAATTAATTATGAATACTACCTTGTATTTTAAAACAAGGTGATGTCAAAAGGGGTATATAGGAATTTGTAAAAGCCGAATCTTCTTAATATTTGGATTTGGAAAATTCTTTATTTTCTTATGTTTACCTTTTCCTATTGGAGAACGTGTGGTATTATCTAACGGATCCTATATTTAGGAGGAAACCAAGAAGCCTCCTAAAAGTGGGGAAGGAATATACCAGAGGAGATCCCCAGGTGGTTACAGAATCCTCGTTGTATATATACTCATCAGCCTTAGCCCTCTCTTCCACCCATCCTTTTCTCTTCTCTCGTTCTTCTGCTCTTTTCTCTTTCTCGCATCTATTTGCAGCAATAGCAGGTCTGTATATGTTTCTATCTTCTTTTTTCTTTTCCTTTTTCCAGTCGTTAATACATGTATATATGTGTATATGTATGAGTCCACGGTGTGATATTAGATATATAGTAGTATATACATGCATGTCTGTATGCATTAGAGTTTTCTGAGTGTGTGTACATCAAGATTCTTCTCTCGCATGCAAGATAAAGAAGAATGCGACATATATATTTCAACTTTTCCAAGTTGATTAACGTGCCGTGATTCTTGAAAATATGCAAGATTTTATTTTACTTTCTTTGCTGCTTATTAAAAATATCACCTAATTATAGGATACACGAATTATTGTTTTATTTGTTTGGATACCTAATTTGAAATCATGTTAGTTGCCATATTAGTGTCTGATATTTTTGGATCTTGAGGGGGGGAGGGGTAAGGAGGCTGGGCATTGGCTAATCCAGAAATTTAGATGTTTAACATTTAATATATATATATATATATATATATATATATATGTACAAAAGTACTAATATGTGGCCTGTATACACCGTACTTATATTTTTTCGAGAAAAGGTGTTCAACTTGCCACCCCAGAGGCTAGAGCATATGTAGCTCTGCGCTGACGAAGTATTTGGTGATTTTGGTGGAGGGGTGGGTGCGTGGGATGGGGTTGGAGATGCAGCTTTTAAATATCAATAAAGATGTGGCTTTTCTAGGAGAATAAGGGATGATCTGCTTCTATAATTAAGACTTACACATGTTTCCTATTTTATTTGAATTCAAAGACATATGTAGTTCGACCCCACTAAAATGGAATTATTGTTTGTTACCATTTTGTGCCAGATCCTATTGAATTTCTTGTCAATATGCATGATTTTCTTTTTTCCTTCTTTTATTTTGTTGTTGTTTGGGTTATAATAGCTATTAGCTGTTTTGAATGTTGAGAATGCTGCTCTTTTGGCAGAGATAAGTCTAAAAGCTCCATCAGGGTCGAAATGCTGAATATTGTTGTTTTGATATGCAGATAGATCATTGTAGAAGAGGAGAGTTAACAAAGACGAGAAGTAGAAATGGCTGGGGATATGAAGGTTCTGAATGCGCTTGATACGGCCAAAACACAATGGTATCACTTCACAGCAATCATAATAGCTGGCATGGGATTTTTCACTGATGCCTATGATCTGTTTTGCATCTCTCTAGTCACTAAGTTGCTCGGCCGCATTTACTACCATGTCGATGGCTCTCCAAAGCCTGGGAGTCTACCTCCTAACGTCTCGGCTGCTGTCAATGGCGTCGCTTTCTGTGGTACCCTTGCTGGGCAACTCTTCTTTGGCTGGCTCGGTGACAAAATGGGCAGGAAAAAAGTCTATGGCATGACCCTTATGCTCATGTGCTTATGCTCAGTTGCTTCAGGTCTTTCTTTTGGTAGGGAGCCTAAGACTGTCTTGGCCACCCTTTGCTTCTTTCGCTTCTGGCTTGGTTTTGGAATTGGTGGTGATTACCCGCTTTCTGCTACTATTATGTCTGAATATGCCAACAAGAAGACTCGGGGCGCCTTTATTGCTGCTGTTTTCGCTATGCAAGGATTTGGGATTTTAGCAGGTGGTATCTTTGCCATCATTATGTCTGCTGCATTCCAAGCAAGTTTCAAGGCGCCGGCGTATGAGGTCGATGCGCTTGGCTCAACAGTTCCTCAAGCTGACTATGTGTGGAGGATCATATTAATGGTTGGAGCAGTTCCTGCTCTTCTCACTTACTACTGGAGGATGAAGATGCCTGAAACCGCTCGTTACACTGCTCTTGTTGCCAAGAATGTTCAGCAGGCAACTGCAGATATGGAAAAGGTTATGCACGTTGACATTGGGGCGGAGCAAAAGGAGCCTGCAGTTTCTGCTACCACTACTGTAAAGTCCAGCAATGAATTTGGTTTGTTTACAAAACAATTCGTTAGTAGACATGGACTTCACTTGCTTGGCACAACCAGCACATGGTTTCTGCTTGACATTGCATACTACAGCCAAAATCTGTTCCAGAAAGATATCTTCAGTGCCATTGGATGGATTCCTGCTGCCAAGACAATGAATGCAGTTGAAGAGGTTTACAAAATTGCAAGGGCGCAAACTCTAATAGCTCTCTGCAGTACCGTGCCTGGCTACTGGTTCACAGTGTTCCTCATTGACAGGATTGGAAGGTTTACCATTCAATTGCTTGGTTTTGCAATGATGACGGTGTTCATGTTTGCTCTGGCCATTCCTTACAACCACTGGACTCACCCTGGCAACCATATCGGATTCGTGGTTCTCTATTCACTGACCTTCTTCTTTGCCAACTTTGGACCCAATGCCACCACATTCGTCGTGCCAGCTGAGATTTTCCCTGCTAGATTGCGCTCGACTTGCCATGGAATATCAGCTGCATCTGGGAAGTTAGGAGCAATGGTGGGTGCTTTCGGGTTCCTGTATTTGGCTCAGCCACAAGACAAGACTAAGGCTGATGCAGGATATCCTGCTGGAATTGGGGTGAGAAATTCCCTTATCGTCCTTGGCGTAGTCAACCTTCTGGGAACATTTTTCACTTTCTTGGTTCCAGAATCAAAGGGGAAGTCACTAGAAGAGATGTCAAGAGAAAATGAGGACTCAACTGAGGCAGGAGCAGAGGTGGAGACTCATCCATCTAATAACAGGACTGTTCCTGTGTAAAAGTAGTTACTCTTTTCATTGCTTTTTTCTTTTTTTCCTTTTTATGTTCTGCAAAGGTCCTGCAAGGATGGATAAGGTCTATGTTCTTTCGACTAGTACTATAGTTTCTTAAGTTCAAGCTATTACCTCCAAGTGTAGAGATAGTTTCATGTATCTGTGTAATTGTCAGCAATTATGGAGTTCTATCTATCGTACAATGTATTAATGGCATATGGTCCTGGCAATATATTTTTATGCAGTCATAAAGAGTTCCAAATATTAGTTTAGTACATCATAGAAGTCCCCAACAGTTTATGCTCCTGAAAAACAAAATCTGAAAAAGAAATGTAGCTTTTAGAGGTTTGAAGGACATCTATCTTAACAAATTAGTTTCACTGCAATTTCTCTAACTCTTGCTTCGATTTCACCATATGGTGAGACGAGTTTTCTTTCGCTTTATGTCGAAAAATTCAATTCTACTTCAACATAGTTTGGATTGAACTAGAGCACTTCAAACATTTTGAACTATATCCATGATTCAATGGGTGTAAAAATTGTTGTAACTTGCGAGTTCATAGTTTTAAGAGGGAAACTTGGCAGTTCCTATTAAGAAAATGCGTTTTCATTTTGCCAGTTTGCAACATGACATCTTAACCAAGTAGCAGAGTTCCTCAACATGCAAATTTCAACCAGTTTGCCGACCACAAGTACAACAAAAAGAAACTAAAATTAATAATATTGCAAATTCTAACTTTTCATCCTTGTCTACAGCAATATACTTTATTACACAAGCTGTCAAGTTACAAATCTTTATTAACATAACAGTAGGCATGTTAACTCACTTTCCTAGAAGACAATTTTACTTCAAATGCTTGTCGATTTCTACTCTTAGTTAAAAAAAAACTGAACAATTTGATAAGGAAATCCAATACCTGATAGTGCTACTAACTTGACGTGACTCCAGAACTTGAGAATTAGATATTGAAGGGAAGTGGAGAATAAGGATTAGAGAGGATCCAGCCCCTTGCAGCCCATGAATACTATACTTGCTTGAGAACCACTGATATTATTATGCACTTCCTAATTGTTCAAACATCTGAGAAAAAGCAAAACAATAGCAACACCATATACACTAACAAGCTAAAATGTGTTACTGGAAATCAGCTTTCCCAAATTCCCTATTATTTAAGAAGAATTTTTGCTGTGTAAGAAACGGGGCCAACGATAAGCTATAAGCACTAATCATTATGATGGTATGGCCCTGCTAATGCTCTTCCTTTATTCTGAGGAAGATAGCTTTTGATGCAAGAGGGCTCAGTGAGCACGGTCTTTCAGCACTTCAAGATCAACTTCTGTGGGATCAGTAGCCTGAATCTCATAATGAAAACCATCCAGCTCTCTTCTAAATGCGTCTTTGGAAGTGGCGTAAAGCATCTTTGCACGGATACGAGATGTTGCAGGAGACCTAAGGAAACAAAAGGAATGCACTGAGAATGTTAGGCTGTTACTTTTAGCACCTCAATTCAAATGTACTAGCAATGAAGTAGCTTCCATGTCATGAAATGATCAAATACCGTAATCCATAGAAAAACAAACAAACATAGAGGCAGACCAGTCGGCCACATATTTAAAATTTCTCAAATATGCTCCCAAACCTTAATTTATCTTTATTTCATTTGCTCTTATAAAGAGAGCACCCAAAAGATTTTCAAAACTACTTTGCTAGTGAGGCCTGATCATAACTGATGCTCGTAAAATGAGGGTAAGACATGATCTAAATCTTCCAGCACATACAACCGAACTCATTTTGTATTGGCATTTAGTGGTAAAAATGAGACAAACATATTGGCATTCAAAAGAAATTTCACTGAAATATTAAATACTAACAAGTAACTTGTCCATGAGACAAGATATACCTTAAAAGGTGAAGAAAACTTAACGAATCGCATTATAAGGAATGGAGCCCATGCCATCCAGATAAAAACAACTCATGCAGATAATTTCAGGTTGAAGGCAACATCACATTGCAGAGATCCATTAAATCAACCATTTGAGTGCATTGAGTTCCGCTGTACTCTTTTGCTGTTTGTCAAATTTGTAGTTTAACAATTAGGTTTTGTTAGGACTTGATTGAAAAAAAAAACATCAGATTTACTTGGTCATAAAAGGAGGGGTTAGAGGAGTGAAATTGGAGGAGAAGAGTCAAACGTTGCTTCCCCTCTTTGTCAGAAGTATAAGAGGAAAAGTAAAAGTAGAAATAAAGCTTAAGAATTTGGACAAAAGTGATAGTTCCAATCCCAGAAAGAACGAACTGCTTTGAAATACAAGGATCAAAGTATCTAATTTTCTATGTGAATTCGAACAGAAGTTTATGTCACTAAATATTACATAACAAGTACCACTAAATCACATTACAAAATGCTTAAAATTTGTGATTCAAGAAAAAAATATAGTTCAGTCCTTATATGTTATTATTAGTCATATATAATATAATAGGATAGAAAGATTAAAATATCTCTCTATCACATTTATACCTTTCAACGGACGAAGTTCTACCACGAATTTCTACCTCCTTTATCCTTCACTTCCCCATCTTAGAAGGAAACATACAGGAAAACCAAGCTGGTGTACAACTTGTTTTTGTTTCCAAGACATGAGTTCAAGAAATGTATGGTGCACAGGTAAAATCAGTAAAAGATCAAGCCTAGTGGCAATCATATGCAGATGAAAATAGGCAGAAGGAGCTGGGAACTAACCAATGAACAAAGAAAATCTTGCTCTTTTGGCAATTCTCGGAGGTCACAAAATCAAAGTCATACACCGCATATCGGCAATCATTTTCTGGCAAAGAAGCAGTAAAATCATCAAAATTTTCAGCAGGGCTGCCAGTTTTCTCAACAATGACCTCCTTTTTCTTTTCATCAATCTTGAAAATCACATATCTGTGGACTTTCTTCCTCTTTAGCTCCAAGAATGCATTTTTGCCGTGATCAGCCACACCCATTCCAAAAGAAGCATTTGGCTGAAAATCAAGGAAAAACCAGCTTAGGTTCAACATGTAACATGGAAAGAGATAGAGAATTTGAGGATTTAACATACCAAAGAAGCAAATAGATTTTAGTTCTTCACTGAAAAACTAAATTTAACTATTCAAAATTTGGCCTTTATCTTTTTTTCCCTGGAATAATGGTGGTACGAGGCCAACTTGCAGGCACCTTGACTATTTCTTTTGTACCTATTATTTTACACCAGCAGAAGTATTAAGTAACTCTCTAAACGTTTGCATATTTCTTGTTCAATTATAATGAATATATTAAGAATAGTGTTACATCCTAGTTGGGTGGTGTAACTTTATAACTTCAGAAGTTGTGCTCTACAGAACCTCATATGGATCAGGGCGTCACTGATTACTAAGGGGCTGCGTTTTCTACAACATAAAGTAGATGCTACCATGGTGCTTAAATCAAAATTATCAACAGAAAATCAAAACCTAAAAACATTTAGCTAATCGAAGTAATTGTTGATAACGTGGAAGTACAAAAATCTCTATAAGCCTTGTGAACATACAAATTCATCAAATACATGGATACACTTAGAGATAGAGACGTACCCCTCTGAATCTGAAAGACATGATTAATGTCTAAAAAAACTGGAGAGCAAAGAAACTGGAGTACCCTTGAGAGAAGATGGGGAATATTGTAAAAGGTGGTGTTGAATGGAGAGGTTATTAAGATAAGAGGAGAAAAAGAAGATACTGCCAAAATGAAGAAAGTAACGTAATAGCAGTATTATTCTCTGTTCTTTTCCCACACTTGTACTTTTTTTTTATAGAGTTGGTCCATTGTTTCTATCCAAAACGCCACCTTCTCAACTCAGGGGCGGTGCGTTGATCGAACGCTTCCCTTACTTTTTGCGATGCCAAACGCCATTTGACCATATTCAAATTGCCTTTTCCTCTAAGCTTTCCGCTGTTTTTTTTTTAAAAAAATTTTTGCATAAGATAAATCCTCTGATACCAAAAGAAATAGGCGGCATAACACTTGAAATTGATTTTCATCGTATCTTTTTCTAGAGAGAAATTTAGATGGAATACCTCTTGTTAATAGGAGACGATATGTTTGAAGAATTAGAATCCCGCGCTTACGTAATAACAGAGGAAGACATAACTAGTCTATTAGTATTATGTTTATGCTACTACTCCTCTATGTTCTGTTTATAATACAGCTAAATTCACCCGCACTGGAACAAATAAGGCCTCCGAGACATTTAGTGTTATTACTATACTTGTTGAATAATAAAAGGACATCAATTCAAATTAACAGCTACAAAAATTGTAGCTAAATGAAAACAATTCAAATCAATCTTATTTCCAAAGTGTACTCTGGTCAAATTCATCTCCTAAATGATCTCGTTTGTACGATTTTAAGCTAAGACTTTGACACTTGATCATAATAGCACATACCATTTCATTGACAAGTTCGCTGAAAATTTCAAGTTTGGCAGGCTAAAAACCAAAAAAATAAAAGAATTACAAAGTTGGCTCATTTTTCAGCAACAAAGAAAAGAAAGAGCAAAATATTCCCTAGGATACAATCTGTTTATATCAGATGTCCAGAAGGGACTCATCAATACTAAACAAATACAATTCAAGGCAGCCAAATATATTTGTACATGTCAAATTGACCAATGTCATTGTTCCAAATTGATCAAACCTACTCCATTTTTAATCAGAGTCTAAATTACATCAGATCTGGATCATCTTCATAATCGTAGTCCGGTTCACTTGAATGCCTCATTCTCTTTGCATCTCTTGGACCTCCCCTTCCTTTCCTTGGTCTACCTCTGCAGAAATAGCCAAAAATAAGACTACCCTATCATATCCAGAACTTGAAAAATATATTATTGAGTATAAGAGAACAAGCAGTGAAAACTATCTATTTCACTCCTCCAACAACAGTGGTTATAGGATAAAATTCACTACTTACAGTCCATTGGTAGATATCCCTCCAACATCCCGACCAAGAGCTTGTTCCTCAGCCTGAAAATGTGCAATGATGCAACTTTCATATTCTTTGAAATATGGAATCAGCGTATCATGTTGGGTAAAATATGCATTTTGGTGTCATTCCACGACCATCGTGCTCCACTTTGAAGTAGAAGGGGACATGATAGCTCATGGACAGTTTCTCATTTATCTTTTCTACTTTTGGGTCTCTCTCGGACAGAGACAAACAAGGGGTTACAAGGAAAGGTTCCATCAATTGTAATTAAAGGATAGAAGATAGGAAACAGTATGAATTAAAATCCAATAACTCGTGTCAAAACGTCTTCGGAATGCTATTGAGCTGTTAACAAGCTCTGAGACCACTCAAAAAGGTAGGGGTTCCTGCATGGATGGGAGCGTCTAGTTTGTTGCTTGGTATACTCCTATCTCTTTCTTTTTCCACTCTCCTTATATTAACCCAGTCCTTTTCAGCCAAAGACAAGTTCAACTGCCTTTTTTCCCTACTGCTGCTTCTCGCTTAAATGGTTGATAGCATCTACTTCTCTGCTGATTCATTTGAAAATTGATAACTTTTCTGTTTCATTTGTTCCTTCTTCCATTTATGTTATCCTCTCATTTCTTCCCTATCCTTTTTCAGGGTTCTAAAAGGAGAATTTCACATGGAAGTTCAACAGAATGCACTAAGATCCCTAACTTAACAACAGGAATATAAACCAAGAAGGTGTCAAAGTCGAGGTGCTGATCAAAAGAACACCTTGCTACTGTTGCAAATTTACATTAGAAACTCTATCAAGAATTTCTACTTTTATTCAGCTTCAGTAAATCTTTTCGACATTCATATGAGGTGCCCTAATTTGCCTCAGAACTTCTAGACTTTTAAAAGATAGAGACAGGACAGTCAATGGGTTATAATCAATAGCCAACGTACTATATCAAGTTTAAATCTGTACAAGAAACAAAGAGCAACAATTATTTTGTAAAACAGGGAAAAAAGAATATGTTCTTGCAACATGACAGACATAAACTTAGAGACAAACTAAATTTGGATATCACTCACAGAATCTCTGATATGATTCATAATGTATAAGATCGTAATGAAAAGATATAAATCCATCAACAGCATTCCAATGTTCCCATTGCTGAGAAATACAGAAAAATACATACTGCTGGTGAGGTGACAGACGATAAAGAAAAGAGTCTATCTTCAGGTTGAAACTTCCTGGATCGTTTCAAGCTGCAAAGTAGTTAAACAGAAAAAGGGTAAATTCAACAAGAAACATATAGGTGAACCTTAAACTATATCCAGAAGATTGGAAATCTAAAGACACAAAGGGAGATTCAGTAGACTTGTTTTTATAACCGAGAAATCCCTGAGATTTAATCTATTTGTAACATCATCATCATCATATTACCATATGATTACAGTGCAATAAGCTAAAGATGATGCCTTCTATTTCCTGGGAATGCCGGTCTCAATAACAATTCCAAAAACGCTAAAGTAAATGTATATCCTACATGTTCCTCCAACAACCACTAAACAGCTCCCTTTTTCAACTCTTCTCATATTAGTCGTACGAGTCAAGTAAAACAATGAAAATAGGATGGAGGAAAATATTCTTAGTATTGTAGAAATCTCAGTACGATTATATGGGAGGTCCCTCAGGATAGCCTTGTTTAGCTTCTAGAGTCTATTTACTAACTAGAGTCAAGGAATTAGTAGATCTACTTTGCCCAAAATGGGAACGGGCTAGGGTTAAGAACTCATAATCTAAAGACCTATGATGAATTAGATAGGTTTTACACTTTTCTCAAAGAAAGAGGAAAGGTTGGCAGTTCAGGCTTCAGATGGATTAAAGGATATATTCAACAAGACAGAGCTTCCTCTGAAATAAACATACTTATTTGATTGACGTTATCGGTGGTGTACGGGCTAGCTTGCACGCATTTTCACTGATCCACTGGACAAACTATCCAACCCACAAGCACAGTTTACCAAGGTACTCCCGCCAAAAAAAAGGAGCATATAGGCACACATCAAGTGCTGTAGCTGGAATTCAAACCTGGACCTCCAGGTTCTTATTCTTGTGTTTCAACCACTAGGCCATCATCACGTGGATCTTTTCAGCACAATTAGCCGAATTAAAATGTCAATAACATTGGGTTTATAACAGTGTCTAAGAAGTTCTTTTGTTACTGTCATCTTCTAGAATTTATCTCTGATTGCAACTATTGTTATTCTTTTCTTCTAGACCTTTTCACACACTGACTACAAGATTAACTTTCTCCATTACGTCTTCCCTGGGAAAGAAAAGAGAAACTGAAAAGATAGAGGGGGGACAGCAGAACTAAGCCTTTCGACAACGAGTCTCGCAATGGGACAGAACAAAATGTAACTAGCTTAATTACATCATTGATGAGCTTTTCTGCTTTTGCGTGAATATATAAAATCACAATTTACTAAGACAATTCGAAATGCCAAAAGTAAATTGGATTGCACCAGCCTTCTTTGTCCATATCCATCACACTGGCTATCAAAACTTTATCCTATTACTCTGACTTTTGCTCTTCTATTCCATCATCAATCAGTTGTGTAAGTAAATTAAGCATTTGTAAACACGAAAATTGTTCATAGTATCATCAATATAAATGGCAGTATAACTTGTTTTATATAACAGCAAATATATGGAAATACACTATTCTCTTGACAATAGAACTTTTCTTAGGATGGAAATGAAAGGAAAGGAAAGGGGAGAGGAAACAAGATTGTATCATAAATGCGAAAGTAGTCCAATTCTTAGTCTCCATTCGTTCCCCTAACTCTTCCAAATCCTTCCTTCCAAGCATACCACGCTCAAGGAAAGCAATTCACACAAGAAGTGCTAGAGTACTGCAACACCTATATCCAAATGCCTTAAACTAAGTCATTAATGATATATCTAAAAAAAACACTATATGAATCAACTAGGTTTTAAATCCAAGCTAGTTGGGCAGGCTATATAAATTATCTGTATCTATTGCTCTAATTATATACTCTATCAATTCTCTCTATTCATACCCAATTCGTCGTAATATTAGACTAAATTCTTTGGCCTCACCCATCCTCAAGGTGAAGCCCTGGTAATACTCCCTCACACACGTGATGCCTAGGACAGGACAGTTTACCTGAAGGATTTAAACAAATAAAAACTTACAAGCTGGTGCTTTTGGACGAAGATAAAAACCCTTCAAAACCTTTGAGTACATTTCCACATTGGCTAGGATCTTGTAGGTAAATAGTCTCCATGTCGTAAACCTACAAAGTCATTTAAGGCATCATTTTGAATCTATCTATACATAAAATAATAAAACCCAGAAATTTCTTTGACCTGTTTTTCGAGGTTTCGGAGATCTTCATGAAGTTTGGCTCTTTTGGACAAAAGAGCAGCGAGCACTGCCGATGGATTGGAGGATGTTCGTTGCCCTAAAATGGATTATGGGACAAACATATTTTTTGAAGATACTGTAAAAACAAAATTAAGAGAAAGAAGATAAAAGGGTAGAGCCGAGGGTTTACCTTCGGCTTCCATTGAAATGAAATTTTGAGGGAGATCAAGAAACTGTTTATATATAGGTTTCTGGTAGCAGCGCTGGCACCTTCTGAACACTCCTCCGATCTTGGACAAAAAGGAGTCTATTTTCTTCGACGTTGACGTTTCGGTCGTCCGGGTGGGTTCAGTTTTTTCCGTATAATGTAAAATATTTTTTGATGTTTAATTGTTGAGATAAAATATTTTAAAAAAAATTTATATCTATATATATTTATATAATTGAGGGCCTAGAAAAAGTGACTTGGCCTTCTCATGTGCTAGAAAAAAGATTTATCTATTATCTCCTCTTTTTAAAAAAATTTCCTCTCATTTTAATACAATACATAATACATAATTATTTATTTAATAAAAAAGGCACCGTTTCATAATACTCAATGACTTGTCCTTTCGTTAAGAACAATAAAAGAGGAATAAAGGCGTCATTTCAAAATCGACAAGCCATAACTTCGTCTTTTTAATTTCCCCAATTTTAGAGGTAAAGTTGGTATAAAAAGAGCATCGGTAAAGCCATATCTCTCAGCCGCCATTAGCATTTCATACTCTTATGGAACTATCACATATATTCAGATGGATCTTCCGCAGCTTTGTCATCCCCGGTAAACTTGAACTTTCGTACCTCCAAGAAGATACTGTAACAATTTATTTTTATATTGTTGTTTTTTTGGTATATTTTATAGTGATTTGGGGTAATATTACTTACAATAAATTCTTCATTCTCCCTTGTGTCTCATGAGTTGGATATGACTCACTCTAATTTCCTTCAGAAATAGATTGTGTGGATTCAAAGGGTTCATATATGAAGTTTAACACCATTCTGACTTTGTGACTAACTTCCAGTTATATGAGTTTACAAGGAAAGTATGAAATGATTTATTTTGGGGTTACACAGCAATGAAGTAATTTTTTTTCTTATATCTTTTATACTGCACTTTGTAAGGATAAGAATCCCTCCATGTTGATTTGGAGTTATTTCACTATATGACTTAAATGTGAATTCTTTGTTAGTGTGCTTTGTAGTGTGTTTGAAAAATTAGTCGGATTAGATTATTCCTCCAATTATCTCTTGTACTTTGAATGCTCACATTGTAGGATGTCCACTAATTGGATAAAACATGGAGTTAACATCTAACGACCCAATTCCCATTATAGGTTGTGATGACGTCCAACGTCGTCGTTAGGCAAATCAACAGTGAACTAATTCATTTAATTATTTATTTTATCACTTTTAAAATTTAAAATTTACTTAACAAAGAAACCAAGTATAGAAAGCTATGGTGATGTAAAACATAAATAAAACATAAAAGTGAAATGGTGATATTAATAGGCAAAAATCCATAATCGTTTACTAGTAACTTCCAAAATTCGGTGTCACAAATGCACGAGCAAATTAGTAGAATACAACCCCCAATAACTATTGTCGAAATATAATACAATAAGAAGAAGACTCTAGGTACTACAAATAAGAGGATGGGAAGCAGCTCACCACTAGGTCACCGAAAAATACGGATGCGCACCCGAATGAATACCAGATATACCTGCCTCAATACCTGCATAATTTATGTAGAAGTGTATCATGAGTACGTAAATCAACGTATACCTAGTAAGTATCTAGTCTAACCTCGAAGAAGTAGTGACGAGGGGTCAACATTGACACTTATTAGTGGTCAATAAATAAAGCGCATAAATTATAATTAGGCATGGAATACAACAATAACAATGGAATGAGAAACAATAAATAAATGATTCTTTAACTAAATATCAATTTAAAATACCCAATTATCACAGGCCAATTTCAACAAATAAGAGCCATCAAGCAGTTGTAAATTTTCAAGTCATGAAGGAAATATCAAGTATAATCGGACTCCTAGCGACATTACGCATGAGTTATGCCGAGGTCGTACGACCCGATCCATAATAATCGTGTATATATACTACCGAGGTCGTACGGCCCGATCCATGGATGCATCTCATTATATATGAATATTGCCGAGGCGTTCAGCCAGATCCATAGGAATAGGAAAACTCTTCGGACTACGGGACATACGTTTACAACACCAAGATAAGTACATAAAGCAACATAATTTTCTATCAACAACCGAATATTCCTCCAAACTCAAAGTAATGAAGCTCGATCTTACTTAATCTCTAATCAAATTGAATTGTTAATACGAGTAATTAAACTAACAAGTTAGGTTCAAATAATACAAGTATTGCATAATAAAGTCCAATGTCTACCCGGACATAACATGATTTTAGCTATGTACGGACTCTCGTCACTTTGTGTGTACGTAGCACCCACAATTATTAACAAATAATAATTTAAATATATATGAGGTTAATTCCCTATTACAAGGTTAGGATGGAGACTTACCTCGCTTCCAAGGTTAGACAACTGTCGTGCAAACTAATCAATATAAGCTCAAAATTTCATAATTTAACTATTACGGTAATTACCCAACCCAATTTGAAAAATTCTGATAAGTCACCCCCGAGGCCACGTGCCTGGATTCCGAAATATTTTTAGATAAATGTTACCCATAACTTTACGAACTCAAATATATAACTTATACTAAATTTCATAATCAATTTCGTGATCTAATCCCATTTTTACCAAAACTTAGATTTTTCAATATAATCCCATTATTTCTACAACTTCTATGTTAAAATCTACCCATAATCTATGTATTAAACTCACATTGGGTTGAAATCACTTACCTTAAAATGCGAGATAAAAAATCCCCCTCCAACATCTCCAAAATCGGCCAAGAGAAGTGAAAAATGAAAAAGAATGGCCTAAGTCCCAATTTTTATTAAATGTTTTGCGCAGTGGCCCTTCTTCGCGATTACGAAAAAGGCCTCGCGATCGTGAAAACGGCCTCGCGCTCGCGAAGGCATAATTGCCAAGGCTCAGAAAAATCCCTTCGTGAATGCAACCAGGTCATCGCGATCGCGAAGGATAGCCCAGTCCAGGCTTCAAATGTGACTTGCCCTTCGCAAATGCGAAGGGCAACGACCCACTGACCCTCAGGCCCTTTTCCCTTCTATGCGAACGCGGGCCTCCTTTTGCGAACATAGCCTCGCCGTGCTCAAACTAACCGATGGGGGAATGATACCGCCGACCATACAAGGCCTCAAATGGATCCATCTCGATGCTGGAATAATAAGTGTTGTTATAAGCAAACTCGGCCAACGGTAAGAATCGATCCCACTTCCCTTCAAAGTCGATTACACATGCTCTGAGAATATCCTCCAAAATTTGAGTTGTCCGCTCTGACTGTCCGTCGGTCTGCGGATGAAAGGCCGTGCTGACCTCTACCTGGGTACCCAACTCACTCTGTACTGCTCTCCAGAAATGCAATGTGAACTGAGGGCCTCTATCTGAAATGATGAAATTAGGCACACCATCCGATCGAACAATCTCCTGAATATAAATTTGGGCCAACCTCTCTGAAGAGTACGTAGTCACTACCAGAATAAAGTGTGCCGACTTGGCCAGTCTATCGACAATGACCCAAACAACATCAAATTTTCTCAACGTTCACGACAATCCAACTATGAAGTCCATAGTGATGTGTTCTCACTTCCACTCTGATATAACCACCTGCGGAAGTTGTCCACCTAGCCTCTGGTGCTCATACGTAACTTGCTAGAAATTTAGATATCTCGCCACATACTCTACTATGTCCTTCTTCATCCGCCACCTCCAGTAATGCTTCCAGGTCACGACACATCTTCGTAGCACCTGGATGAATAGAATATCGCGAACTGTGTGCTTCCTCTAGAATTGTCTCCCTCAAGCCATCAACATTAGGAACACATATGTGACTCTGGAGTCACATAACACCATCATCACCGATAGAAACCTCTTTGGCACCACCCCGTAGCACCCTTTTCTATAAGAACTAGCAAGTGCGGATCATCGTACTAGCGAGCCTTGATCCCCTCAAATAATGAAGACTGAGCCATAACACATGCGAGAACTCGACTAGGCTCTGAAATATCCAAAATCACAAGTCTGTTAGCTAAGGACCGAATATCCAAAGCCAATGGCCTCTCCTCTGCTGATATGAATGCCAAACTACCCGTACTCTTTATCCTTTCTGCTTAAGGCATCCGCAACCACATTCGCCTTGCCCGGATGATTAGAGGATAGTAATATCATAATCCTTCAATAACTCAAGCCACCTGCGCTGCCTCAGATTAAGGTTCATGTGCTTAAACAAATGCTACAAACTGCGATGATCAGTGTAAATCTTGCACGACAACCCATAAAAATAATGCCTCCAGATCTTGAGGACATGAACTATCGCGGCCAACTCCAAATCATGTACGTGGTAATTCTTCTCGTGGTGCTTCAACTGACGTGAAGCATATGCGATAACTCATCCCTCCTGTATCAATACACAACCCAAGTCAACGCGTGAAGCGTTGCAATATATAGTATACATCCCTAAACCGGAGGGCAACACTAATACCTGTGTTGTAGTCAATGCGGTCTTGAGCTTTTGGAAGCTCACCTTAAAATCATCGAACCATCTGAATGGAACACCCTTCTAGGTCAATCTATTAAAAAGAAGTTGCAATGGATGAGGATCCCTTCACAAACCAACGATAATAACCTGTTAACCCTAAGAAATTCCTGATCTCGGTCGTTGTAGTAGGACGAGGCCAACTCTGGACTACCTCGATCTTCCTAGGATCTACATTAATGCCTCATCAGATACAACATGCCCTAAGAATATCACAGAATCTAACTAGAACTCGCACTTGGAGAACGATGCATACAGCTTTTGTTCTCGCAAAGGTCTGAAGCACAACCCTCAAATGTTGCTTGTACTCCTTTATACTACGCGAGTAGATCAATATGTCATCAATGAAGACAATGAAAAATGAGTCAAGATATAGCCTGAACACCCTATTCATCAAATCCATAAACGCCGCCGGGGCGTTAGTCAAGCCGAAGGACATCAACTTAAACTCATAGTGCCCATATCTAATCCAGAAAGCCGTCTTCGGAACATCCGAAGCACGAATCCTCAACTGATGATACCCAGATCTCAAGTCGATCTTAGAGAACACCCTAGCACCCTGTAACTGATCAAACAAATCATCAATACGTGACAATGAGTACTTATTCTTAATGGTAACTTTGTTCAATTGGCGGTAATCAATGCACATCCGCATACTCCCATCCTTCTTCTTCACAAACAATACCGGTGCACCACAAGGCGACACACTCAGCCTGATGAACCCTTTCACGAGCAACTCTTCAAGATTTTCCTTCAACTCTTCAACTCCTTCGGAGACATGTGATATGGTGGAATAGAGATAGGCTGGGTGCCTGGCACCAAATCAATACAAAACTCGGCATCACGATCTAGTGGCATGCCTGGTAGATCAGAAGGAAATACATCGGAGAACTCCTGCACCACGGGCACTGAATCAATCATGGAAGTCTCCACAACATTATCCTGAACATAATCCAGATAGGCCAAATAACCCTTCTCGACCATATGTTGAGCCTTCAATAAAGAGATAACCCGACTAGACGCACTGATAGATGAACCCATCCACTCCAATCGAGGCATTTCTAGCATCGCCAAGATAACAGTCTTGGATTGGAAATCAAGAATGACATGGTACGGAGACAACCAGTCCATGCCTAGGATGACCTCAAAGTCGGTCATATCGAGCAATAGAAGATCCGCTCTGGTCTCATAACCACAGAAAGTCACAACACAGGACCGGTAAACCCGATCCACGATAATAGAATCACCCACTGGCATGGACACATATACAGGAACACCCAAGGACTCACATGATACATCCAGATATGGTGAAAATAGAGAAGACACGTATGAATATTTAGACCCTGGATCGAATGGTACCGAAGCATCCCTACTGCAGATAGAAATAATACATGTGATCAAGGTGTCTGAGGCTATTGCATATGGTCTGGGAAGAAAGGCAAAGAATCTAGCTGAAGCGCCACCTGGCTGGCCTCCACTTCTAGGGCGATCCCTACCCACCTGCCCTCCGCCTCTAGCCGGCCAAACGGGCGATGCGGAAGATGGTGCGGTGATCATAGGCTGATGGCCCTACTGTAGTGCCTTGCCCCGAAGCTTTGGGCAAAATCTTCTCATATGACTATGCTTCATGCACTCGTAGCACCCCACGATGCGAAAGACTGTTGACCCTGAGTCTGACCCTGGTGACCAGAATACCCACTGTAGGAACCCTGAATAGCCGGTGGACAGTAGGTACTCTCTGGAATAGCGCTGAAGTAGGGCTGCACTGGAGCACCCCGAGCAGGCGGTGGTGCTGAATACGTGGGCCTGCTGGACTTACCCCTCATGAACTGACCTCTTCCCCCAGACGGGGCGCCATTGAATCTTCCAAAATGTCGAGGCCGCTTCTCTCCATCGTATACAATCAGCCCTGACTGCGGATACCCTCGATCCTCCAAGCTATCTCCACAACCTGCTCATAAGGAGTCCCCATCTCAACCTCTCGGGCCATAGTAATCTGGATACCATAATGCAAGCTAGCAATAAACCTCCACACTCTTTCTGCATCTGTGGGTTATATCATATGTGCATGGCAAGACAACTTAGAGAATTTTGCCTCATAATCGGTCACAGACATCTGACCCTGTTGGAGCCGCTCGAACTAACCCCGTAATTATTGTGAACAATTAATTTTTGACCACACCTGAATTTTTATACTATTTTAGTGTAAATATTTCTTTTAGATCTAATCTTGATATTTTAAAAAAAATGGTCACATACTTATAGTACAAATTTTATCTATTTTAAAAAAGAATAAAAAAAATAATTAGTTTATTCTAATCAGAATTTTAAAAGTAAGTTATGGTATCTTATCTTAGTATTATTTAAAGTACATGTAAATATTTAGTTTTCCTATATTGTAAGAAATGTTGGTTTATCTTCTTATCTTTTTAAATTTAATTTATCTTTGTAAAATAAAAGACAAAAAAAAAAAAAAGTAAACAAAAATGAAGTTACGTTAAAAAAAAATAATAAAGTTTGTTATTTCAAACTTTATCTCAAAAATCTTATTTGACTAAGCTAACTATCCCAATTCTCATCCACCGTTCACGTCCCTTCTCCACTTCCCCCATTCACACTCTCACTTTCACATATCCGTCACTCACACATTCTATATATGGCACATACACATTTTAGTAAAGGGAGAACAACTAGGCAAATCTTAAGCAATCATCTTGGTTTTTGCTCACACAAAATCATCCCTGTAATTTCCTCCATTAGAGCTGCTCGAGTACTCCATCTTCACTGCCATGTAGCAGCTCCAAAACCCACCCCTCAACGGTTATGTAACCACCTACAAATACCAAGGAATCATCCGTTCTTTCAGCCAACAAAGCACCCCAAAACTACAATAAACCGGCTGCTTTCTTCCCCCTGAAATGACCGCGAGACACTGTTAAAATACCAACGAATACCCCACAAAAAGAAGCCATAAAATGCCTGCAAAACAGTTCCGAAAATCAGTCCAAGAACCAATGCCAATCAGACCTTAAACCACCACAAAGATAGTCGAGGTTGCCGTTCAAAGTTTTACGACGAAGTTTCCGATCCGGGTTCTGTTGATGAGGTTTCACTTTGGATAGCAGAAGGATACTCCATTGTACAAGTTTGCCTTCTCAATATTGAGCAAAGTTTATTGCATTTGAGGTTCATTCTTATCTTTTATTTTTCTCTCTTCAAATTTTGTTAACTTACATGCCTATAAGATCTTGTTAGTTATTTACTGAGTTGATGATTGTTAGTTTAAGAGCTCAAATGCACGCTTGTTTAGTTTACGCAAAGCTCATGTAATTTTGTCCAAATTGCTAAAGATTGTTCTTGATTTATATGCTAAAAATGGGAATTCACGATTGATTTGCTATGCCATTTAGTTTATTACCGTTGCTTATAATTGCTATGGCTTCAGATTCCTTTGTATGTTTCAAGTTATTTGCTAAGCAGATTAGTTGAACAAGATTTTATTTTAATTGATTATTTTTAGAATTAAAGAATGAATATTCGTTCATATTAACGGGCTAGTGTTTGATCTTGTAAATAGTTGGGCTTTAGATATTTATTTGAGTATACAGACCATTAGTTGAGTTAAATGGGTAAAAATTAGAACACGAGGCCCATGATGAATAAGCTGGCCCATTTCTTTTATACTGAATAATGCCGTACTTATTCAAAAAATGATAGTATGCTTTAGGCGCGTGTAAACCAATCAAGTATCGTGAATATGTACACGTTCACGTGACATGGTTATGATTTTCAAAATTAAAGGCAAAGTATGTGTTCGCGTGACTTTGACAAAATAATCTTAAAAATAATAAAGTATTATTAATTATGTATATGTACGCGTGACATGATTCTTGACACACCAAACAAAACGAAGACACGTACGCGTGATTCGTTTCAAGATAATTTCATAATTACGAATAATCAAATAATTAAAAGCGGTAAAAAGATAAATATACATAGGTTCTAAAATGAGTAATTAAATAATTTAATTAAGCCAGGTATGATTAAAGCGACCGTGCTAAAACCACAGAATTCGAGAGTGCCTCACACCTTCTCTCGGGTTAACAGAATTCCTTACTCGGTCTTTTGTATTCGCGGACCGTAAAACATAGTCAAATTTTCTCCATTTGGGATTTAAAATAAATCGGTGACTTGGGACACCAGATTTTATCCCAAGTGGTGACTCTGAATCTAATAAATAATCTCATTTCGATTAATGTCACTTAAATTGGAAAAACTCTTTTGGCACCTATCCCTAGGGAAGAAGGAGGTGTGACAATTATTCCCTCTGAAAGGGTGGAATATACCTCTCCAAAAAAAGGCGTGTGAACTTGTCCCAAGTCAAGGGAGGTGAACTTGCTGGCCTGCTACAAAGATAGGATTGTCACCATCTACAGGCCTTGCCCTACAACTGAAATGTGGTGAAGTCCAACCCATTTGGACTCCAATACTCCCATGTTATGCAGCTTATCCCATCAACGATCAATAAATTCCTGTGGGTCCTCATGTAGCTCACCGCCAAAGACAGGAGGATGTAGTATGGTCCATCTGACCAGACGCTTCTGCTGCTCAACGATCATGGTTGGTCTGAGCTTTGGTATAACCGCTGCAACTGGCTGGGCCACACGCACAGGTAGTGCACCTGGGGTCTAATAAATGATAACAGTGTGCCTTGGAGCCTAAGTGGTAGGGGTCGGTGCTCCCTTCTCCCACCTGAGATGTGGCTGGAACTGCCGGAAATAGCTCGGCATGAGCATAGAGTCCATGAACCACATCATACGGCCCATGACCTCCTGAAATCATGGTGCAATTATGAAATCCGTTGAGGTCGGCTCAATTGCAGGCGCCTCGTCTTGCTCCTCAACAACATGATCCTCCACTAGATCCACCAGTGGTATAACAGGAGCAACTCTGCAAAAATCCATAATCGTCTACTAGTAACTCTCAAAACCCAATGTCACAAGTGTACGAGAAATCTAGTAGAATATACAAAACTCCTATAACTACAGTCCGAAATATAATAGAAAAAAAATCATAAATACAACAAGAAGAAGACTCCGGCATTGCAGATAGGAGCATGGGAAGCAGCTCATCACTAAGTCTCCAGGAATGCTGGTGCGCGCCTGAACGAACACCAAATGTACCCACCTCAGTACCTGCACAATTTATGCAGAAGTGCAACATGAGTACATAAAACAATGTGTACTCAGTAAGTATCTAGTCTAGCCTTGAAGAAGTAGTGACGAGGGGTCGATATTGACACTTACTAGTGATCAATAAATAAAGCACATAAATTATAAATAGGTATGGAATACAACAATAACAATTGAATAAGAAACAATAAATAAGTGATTCTTTAACTAAATATCAATTTAAAATCCTCAATTATCATAGGCCAATTTCAATACATAAGAGTCATCAAGAAGTTGAAAATTTTCAAGGCATGAAGGAAATATCAAGTATAATCGGACACCTAGCGACATTATACACGAGTTATTCCTAGGTCATACGGCCCGATCCATAATTATCGTGTATTTACACTGCCAAGGTTGTACGGCTCGATTTATAGATGCATCTCATTATATATAAATATTGTCGAGGCGTTCACAGAAATAGGGAAACTCTTCGGACTACGAGACATACGTTTACAACACCAGATAAGCACACAGAGCAACATAATCTTCTATCAACAATCAAATATTCTGCCAAACTCAAAGTAATGAATCTCGATATAACATAATCTCTAAACAAATTTTAATTATTAATACGAGTAATTAAACTAACAAGTTGGATTCAAATAATACAAGTATTTCATAATAAAGTCCTATGTCTACTCGGACATAACATGATTTTAGCTACGTACGGACTCTCACTTCGTGTTTTCGTAGAACCCATAATTATTAAACAAATAACAATTTAAACACATATGGGGTTAATTACCTCTTACAAGTTTAGGTAATAGACTTACCTCGCTTCCAAGTTCACTCCCCAGCTCTTCAACCACACTAATTGCCAAGGCTCAGAAAAAGCCCTTTACGAACGCGACCAGGTCGTCACAATCACGAAGGCTAGCCCTGCCCAAGCTTCGCGAACGCGACCTGCCCTTCGCGAACACGAAGGGGAACGACCCACTGACCCCCATGCCTTTTTTTGCCCTTTTACTCGAACGCGGACCTTCTATCGCGACCGCGAAGGCCACAGTTCTTAAACCTTCGCGAACGCGACCAAGTGATCGCGAACACAAAGAAAAAATCACCCTACCCCAAATCCTTCATCGGAACACAAGAGAAACTCCGCGTTCGCGAAGAAGGAAATGAGAACCAACAAATTCTGCATTGTTGGACTTAACTCCGGGTGGTCCGAAACACACCCGAGCCACCCGGGACCCCGTCTAGATACACAAACATGTCCATAAACATAATACAGACCCGTTCAAAGTATTGAAATACTTAAAACAATATCAAAACTAAGAATCGCACCCTAAAACCAAATTAATCAACTT